>NC_092762.1:74464969-75076296 GCF_047496795.1 Chiloscyllium punctatum | reverse complement strand
AGTAATCTGCCTTCCTGTTCTTGCCACCAAAGTGGATAACCAGACATTTATCCACATTAACCTGCATCTGCCATGCATCTGCCCACTCACCTAACTTGTCCAGGTCACCCTGTAATCCCCTAACATCCTCATCACATTTCACCCTACCACCTAGCTTTGTGTCATCAGCAAATTTGCTAATTTTATTGCTGATACCATCTTCTATATCATTTACATATATTGTAAAAAGCTGCGGTCCCAGCACGGATCCCTGCGGTACCCCACTGGTCACTGCCTGCCATTTCGAAATGGAGCCGTTAATCACTACCCTTTGTTTCCTATTAGCCAACCAATTCTCTATCCAATCTAGTACTTTGCCCCCAATCCCGTGCGCCCTAATTTTACTCACTAACCTCTTGTGTGGGACTTTATCAAAAGCTTTCTGAAAGTCCAGGTACACTACATCCACTGGATCTCCCTCGTCCATCTTCCGAGTTACATCCTCAAAAAATTCAAGAAGTTAGTCAAGCATGATTTCCCCTTCATAAATCCATGCTGACTCTGTCCTATCCTGTTACTATTATCCAGATATGCCGTAATTTCATCCTTTATAATAGACTCCAGCATCTTTCCCACCACTGAGGTCAGACTAACTGGTCTATAATTTCCTGCTTTCTCCCGCCCACCCTTCTTAAAAAGGGGCACAACATTAGCCGCCCTGCAATCCTCAGGAACCGACCCCGATTCTATTGAACTCTGGAAAATAATCACCAGCGCATCCACGATTTCCCGAGCCACCTCCTTCAGTACCCTGGGATGCAGGCCATCAGGTCCCGGAGACTTATCAACCTTCAGACCTAACAGTCTCTCCAACACCAAATCCTGGCAAATAGAAATTCCCTTAAGTTCAGGTCCTTCAGCCACTGTTACCTCAGGGAGATTGCTTGTGTCTTCCCCAGTGAACACAGATCTGAAGTACCCATTTAATTCCTCTGCCATTTCTTCGTTCCCAGTAATATATTCCCCTGCTTCTGTCTTCAAGGGCCCAATTTTTGTCCTAACCATTTTTTTGCCTTGGACATACCTAAAAAAGCTTTTACTATCCTCCTTTATATTCTTGGCCAGTTTACCTTCGTACCTCATTTTTTCTCTGCGTATTTCCTTCTTACTAATCCTCTGTTGTTCTTTAAAAGCTTCCCAGTCCTCAGTTTTCCCGCTTATCTTCGCTAAGTTATACTTTTTCTCTTTTAACCTTATATGTTTCTTTACTTCCCTCGTCAGCCACGGCCGCCCATGTCTCCTCCTGGGATCTTTCTTCCTTTTAGGAGGAAGGAAAGAAGCAGGGCAGTGAGGCGAGATTTTAACTTCTTGTCTGGTTTGTCCTGAGGCAAAGATGAAGATGGGCTTCATCAAATTTGGAGACAACCACCTGATGAAGGAGCAGCGCTCCGGAAGCTAATGCTTCCAAACAAACCTGTTGGACTATAACCTGGTGCTGTGTGATTTTTTAACTTTGTCTCATCAGCGGTGGTTAGTGGTTCTTCACAGGGTACATGGGTGAACGTGAAGGCTGGTTTGCAACTGCTAGGTTCTGATAGGACAGTATAAATGATTGGGTTTTGAATTAGTTGCTGGTTCTTTCTGTTTCTGTTTTGCATGTATTTTAGAGAAGGTAGTGTCATTCTTTATTTGTTTGGACCAAGTGCAGCAATCCCAGGTAGATCACACCTGGCTGTTGACTTCGATGTCAAGGCTCTATGGAGCCTTAATCTTTCATTTGAGTTCATTCATCAGTGAACCAAAAAATTGGATTTAAAGAGGCTCTGTTGTCTTTCAAGTATGTTGCACTTTGATACATGAGACACGAGGGAAGATATTCCTGGTTTGAGATGAGGAGGTGATTTTTTTTATAGCCGCTGAGTGAAGGGTTAGAATGTCAGCGTACTTCCTTTTCACTGTCATGGGAGAACACCCCAGTCTCTTATCGAAGATTTGGTTGGTGAATGTCAGACATTCTGGCTACACGACCAGTCCAATTCAATTGTGTCTGTCCCAATATGGTGTTAATTTGTAGGCGAGAGTTTCACTGCTTGGTATTTCAACTTGTCATATGATTTTCGGAGGGGTCCAAATGCTGTTTAACTGAAAGTGGTTTAGCCTCTCAGTATAATGGTGGTTGACAGGCCCAAGTTTGGCCACTGTGGAGCAGCACTAGCAGGATTATTTGCTCTGTAGACTTGGTGGGTTGTCCTAGAATCTGAATCATAGAGACATACAGCATAGAAAAAGACCCTTCAGTCCAACTTGTGCATACTGACTGGATATCCTGAATTAATCTAGTCCCAGTTACCAGTATTTGACTTATATTCCTATAAACACATCCTATTCATGTACCCATCCAGATGCCTTTTAAATGGTGTAGTTGTACAATTATATGACTTCCTCTGGCATCTCACTGATCACTTTCCAGCATTTGGTCCATAGCCTTCAATGTTATGATATTTCAAGTGCTCATCCAGGTACTTTGTAAAGTGTGAGGTTTCCTGCTTCCACTACCCTACCAGGCCAGGCTTCCAGATTCTCACCAACCTCTGACTGAAAAATATTTTTCTCAAATCCCCTCTATACCTCCTTATAATTATACCCCTTTATGACTGACCTTTCAAATAAGGGGGACATTCACTTTCTATCTATCCTGTCCATGCCCCTCATAATCATCAACAACTCAGTCAAGTCGTCCTTCAACCTTAGCTGTGTTGGCTAGACAGCTGGTTTGCAATGCAAGATGATGCCAATAGCATGGGTTCAGTTCCCACACCAGCTGAGTTTACCATGAAGATTCTGCTTTCTTAGCAGAGGCATGGTAACCCTCCGGTTAAACCCACCTGTCCATTGACAGAACAGTTCCATGAGTGTCTAGGACAATGGTCACACACACAACCTTCTCTGCTCTAAAGAAAACAGCCCAAACCTGTCCAGTCCCTCTTCATAGCTGAAATGTTCCAACCAACATCCTGATAAATCTCCTCTGCACCCCCTTCCAGTGTTTGTTCCTGACATTTAAAAAAAAGATGCAGTGCAAACTTAGAATTGTTCCAGACTTATTGTTCTGTCCTATTCTCGGACATTCAATCTATAAAAAACAAAGAGATGTTTATCTCCAAAGGTGTATGACTCCCAGAGGGTAGAGAAATATATTCTTTATTTCTATGGCATTAAATAAATTGCTTCCTACTGTCCCTGAGATACTGAGCTACTGCTTTGCACAGACTTTGGTCAAATGCTTACTCTATGAAGTGTTTGTTTCTGTGAAATGAATAGATTATTTTGTGCAGCACTCAAGAAAAATAAACTATGCTATTTGGAGATGCTACCATTTCTGGGAAAACAAACCTGCCCTTGTATTGTTTTGGAATGATGCCAATTAAATTTAAGTAAAATAGCTTTTCTCAGAAATATATTTAAGCATAAGCAGACAATCTCACAGATAACATTTACATGCCCTAAACCCTCATTTAAAATGGAGACATGCATGAGGCTAGATAAACACAGTTGTCTGGAAATTGGTGTGTGCCCAAATTTGGTATGAAGGCAGTGGTAGAAATGCCATGGAGCCAAGAGACTGACTTGCTGGGTGTGCTCGACAACAACCTACATTTATATTGCGCCTTTAACTTATCAGAAAGAAATCCCAACGTGCTTCACAGGAGCATTGCAAACTGAAGTCTGACACCAAGCTACATAAGGAAATATTCAATAATTAACAGCTTTATCAAACCTTTCAGGCAAGTTTTAAAATTATGAAAGTGAGAGAGAAAATGAAGAGGTACAGGGGCAGGTGGTACTCCAGACCTTGGCAACTTCAGGAGCAGCCACCAGTAAAGAGGTGACTAATAATGAAATTGTCTTTTGAAGAGGACAAAAGTCAGCCAGTGGATGAGCCTGAGAGAGTGAGGAATGTGTGTGGTTAGGAGTGTGGGAGCGGGGGTGAGTAGCTGATCGTGGCGTTGGCGTAAAGACAGATGAAACTCTCTTTCTCCTCTTCCCCCCAGCTCCGTATCCAGGCAAGTGGAAATGATGCTTTACCTTTGCTTCCATGGCACCTTTCCTGTTGTTAATTATTACTGAGAGCACTCAGTTGGACATTTCCAGTTGGCAGACCTCAATCAAGGGCCAAATCAATATGTGATCAAATTTAATTTAATTTATTATCATGTGTACTGAGGCACAGTGATAAAACTGTCTTGTGAGCAATACAGGTAGATCACAGAGTTAAGAAGTATAGATAAGTAAATAATAGGTAAACAGTGGCAAAAACAAAAACACAGGTACAGACGAATGTTAAGAGTTGGAGAGTCCGTTCAGTATTCTAACAATAGTAGGGTAGAAACTGTTACAAAACTGGCTGGTGCGTGTGTTCAGGTTTCTGTACCTTCTGTGATGCTGTGAATGGTTTTGGAACCAGCCAAATGACACCGAGTATAGCTAGTCTGACTTACAAAGACAACTTAATGGAGCTATATCATAGCATGAGCCAAAGCCTTCAGGTAGGGAGGGGAGTGAGGAACAGGAAAAAAAATAATGAAAAGTGTGTAAAAATAGATATAATCTTATTAGATATGATATGATTGGACTTTTACATTGCTGACTCCAACCTGTCGGGCTTCTTTAGACATGAGCAGAGCTCAGATGTCAAGGAGAATTTTATTGGAATACTGCATTCAATTCTGGTCTCCCTTTGATAGGAAAGATGTTGTGAAACTTGAAAGAGTTCAGAAAAGATTTACAAGGATGTTGCCAAGGTTGGAAGGTTTGAGATATAGGGAGAGGCTGAATGGACTGTGGATGTTTTCCCTGGAGCATCAGAGGCTGAGGGGTGACCTTATAGTGATTTACAAAATTATGAGGGGCATAGATTGGGGGAATAGTCAAGGGTAGGGGAGTCCAAAACTAGAGGGCATAGGTTTAAGGTGAGAGGGGAAAGATATAAAAGGAAAGTGAGGGGCAACGTTTTCACGCAGAGGGTGGTGCGTGTATGGAATGAGCTGCCAGAGGAAGTGGTGGAGGCTGGTACAATTACAACATTTAAAAGGCATCTGGATGAGTATTAAATAGGAAGCGTTTAGAGGAATATGGACCAAATGCCGGCAAATGGGGCTAGATTAATTCAGAAACAAAAACAGAAATTAGTGGAAAAGCATCTGTGAAGAGAAATCAGAGTTAAAGTGCCAGGTCACCAGATCCAAAATATTAACTCTGATTTCTCTTCACAGCTGTTGCCAGACCTGCTGAGCTTTTCCAGCAACTCCTATTTTTGTTGCTGATTTATAGCATCTGCAGTTCTTTCAGTTTTTACTTAAATTAATTTAGGGTCTCTGGTCGGCCTAGAAGTGTTACTTCAAAGGGTCTGTTTCTGTGCTGTACAATTGTATGATTGTATGCAAGGTTTCTTTTCAAATCAAAATACTTTCATTCATATTTGAAAAACGAGATGTACATTGGGTGAGAAAAATGTGACTGGCAATTGGCTGGCCTCCCTGCTTCTGAACCAGGACCTCTAGGTTTGAGTCCCATGCATGGCCTGATGGCCAAGGTGTTTGGAAACTGACTGACAAATCATTCCCATACACACCAATGGCAAGTGGCAGGAGATTCCTGGTCAGCCATGTGGTGGAAAGTAAGCTGGACACTCCACCATCACTCATCTCATAGATCCAGACTTAAACATTTTGTAAAAGTGCATGTTACCATAGCAACTTGGATTCTGAATGAACTGCAACACACCTCCATCATGTACAGGGAGATGTCTCAGTGCATTTTGAGGGCAAATTTAGCAATATGATCCCAGCTGATGGCAATACAGTACATGTCAGATCTCAATATGGATCCTGGCTTTATAGAACAGAAGGTTTTTTTGAGACTATCTTGTGTATTAACTGTCTGGCACTTTATCAAATGCCTTTTAGAACTACAACATCTACTGGTTCTCTTTTACCTGTGTTACAGGTTATATTCTCAGAAAATTCTAATTAATTTGTTAAATAGGATTTAACTTTGACAAAACCATGTTGAGTTTTTCAAATCATATTTTGCTTTTCGAAGACTTCCTTGATCATAAGTCCCAGTACTTTCTCAATGACTGATGCTAGAATAACATGTAGTTATTTTCTATCTCCCAATCTCTCTTGAACAGCAGGAGTTACACTTGTTAAGTTTCAGCTTTCCACAGATCATGCCTTACCTGCTGAGCAGTTCCTGCATTTTCATTTTCTTGGCAATGTGGTGCAGTACATCACCCATACAAGCAATTGGCTGGTGAGGAGGATTAGAATCGACTGATAATATCTCCCCCTTGTGGTCCAAATCACATTAGAGAACCAACAGAGAGATGAAGGAAAATGACTTTGACAATTGACCTGAATAGTACAAGGAAGCTGACATAAGCTTGACCAGTACAGCGATGTTTTCACCTCCCCGAGCCAAGCAAACACTGGCAGCCACAGAAGATGGTGGATTCAAGGCTGGAGGCATGTGCGTGCTTCCAGGAAGTGAAGAGAATGCTTTGGTTTACCAAATAAGTTCGAGGAAGACTTTGCCTTACTTGTAACAGTTACACCTGGAGATGGTAGCAACAGGTTGGGTATCCTAGAGGAGATGGTGAAATTGAGCTGGATGTGAAACAGATGTGAAAGCTGACTCAGCTCCTGGATAGCATCACCAAAATAATAATATTAAAATTAAAGATAGGAGGACGGTATCAAACATAAACCATCTGGAAAACAAATTGACAAATTATAACTGACATTTTATTCTGAGTATACTTGATTCTTCCCCACTTTCTGTCTTTGTTGATATGGAAGACCCTGAATCCTGAGAATAGGATTAATCTGAAGCTCAACTGCTTTTCTCGTAAGGCATAATCCAGAGGGAATCTAATTTAGCAACTGTATTTGTATAACATTTCTAATGTAATAAAACATTACATTTGCAGGAGTGTTATAAATTGAAATTTGATGCTGAACCACATGGATACACTTTGTTGTTTAAGTGGGGAGATCATTGGGGACTTGCAGGGGGTGTGGGAGCTAAGGGGAGTGGATGGGTGAACGGACTTGGTATGATTTCGGACCCAAGCAAGAGTTTTAGATAAGCTGATGTTTCCAGAAGGTAGAATGTGCGATACTGGCCAGAAATGTACTGGCACAGACACTTTAGACATAACAGTGGCATGATTGAGGCTTGCAGCAGCAGGTGAGCTAAGATGGAGTAATTTCACTTGATGTTTCTGAAGTGGAATTAGGTGATGAGGTGGTCAAAACCTCATCTCAAATATGACACCAGGTTTGCAACAAGACCTGGTTCAGCCTCAAGGCAATGGACAGGGACAGAGTAATGTACTGACCAGATGTCAGCAGCAGACAGAGGCGGTGCCTCTTGAATTATTAGGGACTATCTGGGTAGAAGGTAGGAACTAGACAACTAGTCAACCCAGAGATGCTACAGGAATTGCAGGAGCCAAGCCATCAATGGACTGCTCTGTAAATTGAATGTAAATAGTATGTTGGAGGTGAAACTGGGGAGTCCTTGCCAGAACTGCAAACTGAAGCATCCTCTTAGACTTATATTTTAGATTTAGTTGGGGTCCTTGTTGAGAGAATGAAACTAGATGGCATAGTTTAAGACATCAATCTTTAAGACAAAGCTGAGGAGAAATTTATTTTCTCTCTCAGATGGTTGGTCATGAGTGGAATTCTCTTCCCCAGATGGTAGTAAAGACTGGCTCTTCAAATTTATACAAGGCTGAATTAGATAGACAGGGGAGGCAAGAGTCGTGAAGTGCAGACAGGAAAGTGGACTTGAGACAAACATTAATTTCCAATTCTGGAGATCGCTGATGACTTTGGAGGATCTTGCAGCTGGAGAGAAAATGACAGGGAATGCTTGTTGAAACTACAATCAGAACATCATGGCCTATGGCAGCAGCAAATGGTCCCCTCTTCATCCTATATTATGGTGGACTTGGATGGTGGGGGCAATGTGAAGGCTGGAAGAGAAAATGTTTTAAGAGGCCCTCCCATTACTTCACATTCTAAACAAAAACGGACACAACCAGCAGAGAATAGAGAAAAATTTGCATGCATGGATAAGCAAGTCATTATTTCTCTCTAGCTCCAGGCCTGAAATAGTATCTACAGAGAAAGGAATGTAAACAGAATAAAAGGTTCAAATAAGCAGAAATTAAAATTTCTTTTGCAGCAGTGGAAGAAGCCTTTTTGCAATAGGAAAAGAATTGAAGGAATTTGCATCAGCACAGCAACATGACTAGGAGCTGCAAATATGTTAAGTGCATAAAGATAGACACATTAATCTATTTGGAAAGGCAGCATTACTGGCAAAAGGATGACAGGACAGCTATCAAAAAGATGGAAGTAGTAGGAGGGAGAGAGCTGGCAGAAGCAATCAGTAGAGATAAAAGCAATAATTGGCAACTGTCACACCAAGTCAGATCAAGATGAAGGGATCAATGGGGAATTATTCAGGCAACTACAAGAATTGTAATGTGGTGATTACAGGGAATTTCAGACAGTCTGAAAGCAAACGAAGGATGACAGTGAGTAGGGAATGAAAATAAATAACCAGTTATCATTTGAGAGGCAATGGATGATTGAGAGCATGGCACTGGGTGAATAGCCAGCTTTTTGTGCAGGTTTAAGATAAACTTGAGCATTGATTTGCAAGTGGAAGTGCAAGTAGAGGTCTCATCCTATGTAGATGTTGTCTTCATCCTCAGTGTCCAGGCAGGAGGGTCTTGCCCAGATACAACAGTCTCCTTCAGCAGAGGCTACAAGCTCAGTACCCCACAGCCTGGTGTGGCGTTCTCATCCTGGCTGCATCTTCAGAGTATTCCATCGTTCCTTAACTGACTTTCCCTAAACCCAGGAACCGTTTACTGAACTTTTTAAGTCTTGTTAGTTGTTAAAAATTATGACGTGTGACTTGTCAATGATGTAGGTGCCATGGTGGGCTGACTTATGAAACTTTTCACTTGTGTTGTTTATGGAAAAATACACATTTCTATTCTAAGTGTATAAACATCAAAGCTTGGGAGTGAGGCACGACCTACAATTAACTTTAAATAGGAGCTGCTTATAAAAGAAGTGAAGGCAGCATTTGGTACGCTTGCCTTTATTCGTCAGTGCATTGGGTATACGAGTTGGGAGGTCTTGTTGCAGTTGTACAGGACATTGATGAGGCCACTTTTGGAATATTGCATTCAATCCTGGCCTCCCTGCTACAGGAAGGATGTTGTGAAACCTGAAAGGATTCAGAAATGATTTACAAAAACGTTGCCAGGGTTGGAGGGTTTGAGCTATTGGGAGAAGCTGGATAGACTGGGACTATTTTCCCTAGAGTGTCAGAGGCTGAAGGGTGATCTTACAGAAGTTTATAAAATCATTAGGGGCATGGATAAAGTAAATAGACAAGGTCTTTTCCTGGGGTGGGGGACTCCAAAACTAGAGGGCATAGGTTTAAGGTGAGAGGGGAAAGATTTAAAAGGGACCTAGGGGGCAGCTTTATCACACAGAGGGTGATGCGTGTGTGGAATGAGCTGCCAGAGGAAGTGGTGAAGGCTGGCACAATTACTACATTTAAAAGGCTTCCAAATGGGTATATGAATAGGAAGGGTTTACAGGGATATGGGCCAAATGCTGGCAAATGGGAATAGATTAATTTAAGATAGCTGGTCATCATGGATGAATTGGACTGAAGGTCTGTTTCTGTGCTGTATAGCTCTATGACTGCAACAGAGTATGGAGAAAATGTGCTTAGATTAGCAGAGACTAATATCCTCTATTAAAAGTCAGCTCTGAGAATGGGACAAGACCAGAATGCCAACAGCTGACTCAAGGCTGAAGCACCCATGAAGAAACCAGACACTTCATGCCTTGGACAAGTGGTGAACATCAGATCAATGGAGAAGTGAGGTAAGACCATTAAGTGACCACAAACTACTTAAGGGTCTTAACACATCTGAACAGGTGCATTAAAAATGTGTAATGTCACACCTCTGGAAATGGGTGGGATTTCAACCCAGGCCTTTAACCCTGAGGTAAGTACACTACTACTGCACCATAAAACCTTATTTCACTCTTAACTCATAGTAGACCAAGAAGGTCATCGATGGATATTCTTGCCCAGAAATTATTTGGTAAGGTACTAAAAAAGGGATGAGCATCACCATGCGGCCAACCTATCCAATTAGTTCCCCTTCTTGCCCCTTCCAGAGAGGGGAAGATCATGCCCTAGGTGTGATATGATCTTCAGTGATGAAAGCTTCTATGTAATATAAGCTAAATAAAATACATGAGGTTTGGTTACTGTTTCTCTTACCATATTTATCAATTGAGACCTTCATATAAAGGGTTGTAAAGATATGGATGGAAGTGCACCCTGCCAGAAACAAAAAGCTGAAGTTTTAATTTGCCTTAGTCTAGAGACAATCCTGAAAACAAACACACTTACCAAACAGAAAAGTGTATCAGAGGGTGTGAAAATGAAGGTGAGTGGATTTCAGCGAAGATCTCTAAGAGGTCAAGTGTCAGATTTACTCTTTGCCATGGAGTCGTCCAAGGTCATCTGCTGGTCTAGAACTGGATCATGGTGCTCGTCTTTTACCAAGGAGTTATATGTGGAGAGCCCAACGATGCTTTGAATACTAGACTGATGAGCCATATTCTCATTGAATGATGGAACAACTTTCATTAGTTAAATGATGTAACTCTTGCTGCGTTCTGAAAGGAGTTCCATTGTTGAGACTCCTTGAAAAGTCGAGTTATGGTAGGAGATGGTACAATCAATCAATCATTCACAACAATAAAACAGCAAAGATATCTGGAGATGAGGCAGGTGTACTTTGGGACAGACAATATCTTGTATTGGATTGCTAATGCCAGTCTTATTTAAAATATCTAATCTCTTGGAACTCACTGGTGATTGTGCACTAAACAATGGGTTAAATAACCATTTATGAAATAGTAACATCACTCCAAAGAAGCTTCCGTGTACATGTATTTGCAGCCCAAATATTTAACTGTACTGAGCTATCACAAAAGCAGAGAGGTGCAAGACTCAAAACTCGATTCACACTCTCTAGTTTAGCTTTGTGGTAGATTAAATTTCTGAGGTGCGAGTTTCCTCTTGCATTTCAGCCAGACATTCAAAAGTAACCAGAAACAATTCAATTGAGAATATGACCACATTATCACCAAGATGTTAAAAAAAAACACTTTAATGCATCATTAATAAAATCTCTCATCTTTATACTGCATTTATAAACAAGAAAATGAATAAATTTCACCAGAAATACTATTTTTTACCCACAAACCTAAAGTAACTTTACAATTAATTCAGTGAGCTTGACCGCGCTATAAAAATTTGAACTGTACTAATAGTTTTGAAAAAAAGACTGCCTTAAAAAATGCACATAAGCTTGTGAATATTTAGAGGAATTGTGAGACTTTGTTTTTACTTCTTTGATTTTATAAAATAAGCTCTACAAATAACTATTATATATGTCATATTATTTTGTGTATTGGTGAAGTATAATTCTGGACCTGAACAATTTTGCACAACAAGATAAATTTCATTTCCCAAATTAGGTTTGTTAGTGTCTAGAACACATATGTAATTATATACAAAATAAAAAAGGCTTTAAGGTTCAGTTTCAAACCAAACATTTCAAGAGATGTTGACACATCTGCAGTGAATGGGATAAAATAGAGTATGGTTACATCTGCAATACCTGTATATAGACATTTAATGTGCCTATATAAATAGGAACACATGCCCTCTAATTTCATATTTGCTTATTTTATATCCAAATGCACAAGTATAAGCAATGTGGAGCTCAATCTTCTGGAACTCATTTGAGATGAGAGTAGAGACAAGTGGATCATGGTTCTCCTTTGGGCAGAAGACTTGGTACATAGAGGTTAAAATGGCTTGTCGCTCATCTCAATTAGCACCCTATTGGCTTCCTCACTTTGAGAAATTTTGGCAACTCCATTAGGTGTTCAGAAAACAAACGTGCAATATTTATATTTTATATAGGAAACCTTGGCAATGTCTCACTGTAGATCTGGAGCTAGTTAGGTGCCATTACGTCCAAAGTTTTGGAATGTATCTCTCTACTATGCTGTAGCTCTGTCATGATACAAATGCAAGCCTTGTTACAAATGCAAAGTTTGCTCTGAATTCTCATATGGTCTTCATAGAAAATGATTTGAATAGAATTAGCAGTGAACTTTGATCTCATGGCAGTTTGAAATATCCTCACAGTAACATCATACTGGGTATAAAAGCTAGGGTCAGTCCATTACATGTACAAAAGTAACTTGATAAGAGCCTGTCAGGATCAAGATTGTTAAGATGTTTCACTGCCAAATAGCTGCCATTTTCTTTTAATATAGAATAGAGACCACGAAAGGGAAGCTGATCAAGGCAATTCTTTCAGGGAGTCTTCCACCTCCCTGCTTTTGTGTTAGCTCAGCTTCTGTTTATATTAAAGTTAGTGGTTACACTATTGCTTGGATTATTCAGTCTCTTGTCTTAGAACAAGGAATTAATCTTTATTCCAGTTCTCAGTGACTCAACACACTCATTAAACAGCTAAGAAGGGTAAAAGGGTTCACTGAAATAATTTGTCTTGCGTGCTTCAGAAGATATTACTACTTAAAGAGACTGTAGTATTATTGGATTACAAATTGTAAACACATCAGTCCTAGATTTGGAACTTGGCAGTAAAGCATTCAGATTAAAGCATGTGTTCAAAATCCTTATCAATTAAATTCTAATCAGGTTTTATACTTTCAATTTTCTTTCTTCCTCTCCAAAGCTCAGTGAGCAATGCTGAGGATTGTTGCACAGCTATGAGGACCATTCCAAGCTAAGTCTAGTCAGTCAGTGATAGCTCATTATTTGCTTACAGAAGGATGGACATATCAATGTTGAGCTTAATGCTGTCCATAAATGATGACTGTGGAAATCACATAACCATGATCAGGAACAGAAAGGTTAGGCTGCTTTATGTCCGTCCCTAGCTCACCCTGAGCAGTGGGTGCAAACAAAAAGAGAGCAAACACTGAGCAAACGTTGAGTTTACAGAAAGCAGCCAATTCAGCCAAGTCCTGAACAGTCTATTGTACGTTAGAGGAAGGGTGGGGATATCGAAATCTCAGCAGTGCAGGCAATCTAAGTTCCTTTTTTGTTAGTGAATTCTCAATGAGTCGCTTACCAAATCAAAATCGCCCTCAGTGGTGTTTCACAGAATCAGGTACAAGTTCGGTCAAGTTCTCCACTTAAAACATACAATTGCAAGGAACCTGCTGTGTTTTCTCCATCTTTGACTGCACATGAAGTTAGCTAGCGGTCTAGTAAGGGGTAAATAGAAAGACTACAACAAAAAAAAAATGAGGACAGCGGAGAGAAAAATCAGACAGCATTGTCCTGAGTCATGCACACAAACCTTCTAACAGAGAGCAGCATTAGCAATCATCTGGCAACAGATTCAGCTTTCCAACTCTATCTACATCTTGCAATCAAAACACAGCACAGGGCATCAAAAGAATGGGTTTCTTTGTTGTTTGAAAAATGGCAGCCATGCAAATTTTGCAAAATGCCTTTAATATGAAGATAAGGTTAATATGTTCTGGCAAGATGTTTTTGCAGTGATGAATACAGCAACAATATTCATCTGTGAGCCTCTCTGTATCCGGCCTCATTGTCGTAAGTATATAAAAAGTAAGTCAGTGCTCCTTTTACCCCAGAGACTGAAATGTGTCTTCAATGCTGAGCCACAGTAAATAGAACAAAGTTTAAAAACACGAAGGAAGGAAATTCCAGGCTCCCTTTAAATGCTTAATGGGAAAAGCATTGTTTCTGTGGCAATGGAGTGGACATGGATCAGTCAGGGAATGTGTCGTGTTCCATAGTGATTCATAGGCTCAGTTTCAGCTAAAGGAATGTTGGGTTTTCTCTCTGGCTCTGAAGTTTCAAATACATCGTTAGACAGGGGTCTGTCTTTGTAGAAATCTGAAACATATCGCACCTGTTTTGGAAAAAAAAGCATTAAATCAATAATTTTATTTTGGATGATGAGATCATGTACACAAAATCCACAAATACAGCTGTGCTGCTGAGGTCTTCTTTTAATGGAATCTCATTGGAAATGTTGGAAAGCTGTTAGTGAACTATAGTGCAATATCAAGTTAAAAAAAACTATTGTATATAGCCTCAGATTTTAACTGCCAGCTTCCTTCTCTGAACTCAGCAAGTTGAATGATCAAGATTTGACCAGGAAAACATCAATCGGCCCGAGAGATTTCACAGAATGATCAATGTCTGGTCATTCATCAATTAGTGGGACAGGTTTTGTCACTAACATTTATTGCACAGAGAGCTGGTAAATCATAGACTTGAATACCCTGTGGCTCTTCAACAACCTTCCAAAGCCACTGTCACCTGGCTGGCACAGTTGTTAGCACTGCAGCCCTACAATGCCTGGGCCCTGGGTTCAATTCCAGCTGGTTGTGTGGGGTTTGTACATACTCTCAGTGTCTGTGTGGGTTTCTACTGAGTGCTCCAGTTTCCTCCACAGTCCAAATAAATGCAGGTTAGGCTGATTGGCCGTACTAAAATGAGGAGAAAGTGATGCTGGAGATCAGAGTGGGGTGCTGGAAAAGCACAGCAGGTCAGGCAGCAACGGAGGAGCAGGAGAATTGACGTTTCAGGATGAAGGGCTCTTGCCTGAAACGTCAATTCTCCTGCTCCTCGGATGCTGCCTGACCTGCTATGCTTTTCCAGCACCCCACTCTCGTACTAAAATTACTTGTAGAGTGCAGAGATGCGTAGCCTACGTGGATTAGCTATGGAGATTGCAAGGTTACAGGGATCGGGTAGATCTGGGTGGGATGCGCTTTGGAGGGTCAGTGTGAAGTCAATGGGCCAAATGGCTTGCTTCCACACTGTAGGGATTCTAAAGAGAAAGGCAGTGTTGGAATGGGAGTTCCTTTAAAATGGGTTTTTCCCAGTATTTCCTGTGTCCCATGAAATCTCATTTAGAGAGATAAGAGTCAGAGAGATGTACAGCATTGATACAGACCATTCGGTCCAACCCATCCATGCCGACCAGATATCCCAACCCAATCTACTCCCACCTGCCAGCACCCGGCCCATATCCCTCCAAACCCTTCCTATTCATATACCCATCCAAATGCCTCTTAGATGTTGCAATTGTACCAGCCTCCACCACTTCCTCTGGCAGCTCATTCCATATCCGTACCACCCTGTGTGTGAAAATGTTGCCCCTTGGGTCTCTTTTATATCTTTCCCCTCTCACCCTAAACTATGCCCTCTAGTTCTGGACTCCCCGACCCTAGGGAAAAGACTTTGTCTATTTATCCTATCCATGCCCCTCATAACTTTGTAAACCTCTATAAGGTCACCCCTCAGCCTCCGACGCTCCAGGGAAAACAGCCCTAGCCTGTTCAGCCTCTCTCTATAGCTCAAATCCTCCAACCCTGGCAACATCCTTATAAATCTTTTCTGAACCCTTTCAAGTTTCACAACATCTTTCAATAGGAAGGAGACCAGAACTGCATGCAAAATTTCAACAGTGACCTAACCAATGACCTATACAGCCACAACATGAACTTAACTGCTGCTATAGCAGTAACTAGCCCTTGAAATCTAGTAAATAAAGACAAAAAGGTACAAGAAAAGCCAGAAGGATCAGTAGGATCATAAAGGTCCATTAAACCAATGTCAAAGATTTATATGGCATAGTGTGTATCCTTTTATCCTTGCAATATTTGCAAAAAATAGGAAGACTTAGTCTTGGAAATGACAACTAACCTTCAGATGAAAGTGGGCAAGGGGACAACAGTCATGAGTAACTGTCCCACGGTTACTGGCTGAAGAAATTAAAATGGGTCACTGATACAGTGTAAACCAGCCAACCTTAGAAACATGACACATCAAGAGCTCAGAATCAGAGTCTTTGCCTAGGAGCTGTCTTCTTCAGATGGACCAGAAGAGAGTGAAGGAAGAGTTCCCAAAGACTTCAATTAAAGAACGATACGATATGCTGCCTTCACAACTGTAATAAGATAGACATTCTGTGGCAACAGTCTATATGTCCCCCTTTTTTAAAAAACATCCTCAGTTGTCACAGGTTGTATACTCTTTGTCTAATCAACTAATATATCATATTCACACTCCTACTTCTTAATAAACATATTAAACTATCCAAAAGTTCTTTACGAATGTTTGTCTACCAATATTAGGAATCTGTGGTCATGAAACCACTCTCCCCCCCCCACCTCCAAATTTTACAGCTGACACATGCAGAGTATCACCTGCACACTCCCCTCTAAGTTATGCACCGTCCCAACTTGTAACTCTATTGCCATTTTTTTATTGTTGCTGGGTCAAATTCCCAGAACACCCTTCGTAACATTAATGTAACCACGCACCTACTCCCTCATGGATAGCAGGATTTCAAAAGATTTGCTACTGAAGACCAATTACAGATGGCCAATGGATGCTGGTTATGCCAGTGACACCCGCATCCCATGTACAAATAACAAAGAAAACATGAAGGGAGGAGCATGGATGAGATGATCTGTACAGAAGTAGGATTGAAACTATTTGACTGATCTTCAATATAGAGAGAAAGAAGGGCAAAGACATTGGGATCCAGGAAGCAAAAACAAAGTTCTGTATATGTCAGACACTCTTCATGTGCAAAATTCGATTGCTGGCAGAATGTTTCACTGGAGAAGGACTCTAGTAAAAATCTAACTCTTGATGTAATTTAGTATTTGTACACAGATCGGAGCCGGAACAGTAGCTGAACTCTAATGTCTGCTGTTAGGGGCATTACAAAAATCACATGCATGCATAAAACAATTCAATGGGGTAGTGAAGTTAGTACTTCATTTATTTTGAAACCATGAAACATCAGAGCAATTGTGCCTTCAATACTCACAATTAAAATAGCAACAATAGCTCCTTGGAGGAATCCAACTAACACATCACTCCAGTGGTGTCGGTAGTCTGAGACACGGGTATAGCCCACATAAATTGCAAAAGTTAGCAGGAAGAACTGGATGGTTGGTCGCAAAAGCCTGGCCCATTTTACATGCAAGCGGACCTGCAAATACAGCTAGGAGGAAGAACAAAATAAAATATATTAATGAAAGTTGTACATTCTTCTCTATAGGTGAATAAAGAACTTAATATTTCAACAAATAGATTTGTAAACTGTAACAAGTCAGCGCAGGACAGATTGCAGAATCTGCAAATGGTTCAGAATAATGAACAAACTTGTCATTTACATCGTGCTTTCAGTATCCTCAGGGCCATCTTGTTATGTAAAACCAATTCACAAACAGGATGATCCCACACACACTGACTGTTAACAGAACCCAGTGATTATGGCATCTTTGACATCCTACTGAAATTGGCACAACTTTCATTTAATATCTCAAGTGAAAGACTATTTCTGACAGGAAAACACTCCCTTGCTACTGTACTGTAGAGTCACCCTGATTATGTTCTTAAATCCTGAATCACAGTCTGGATCCACCTTCTGACTCAGGAAAATAAGTGATTCCATTGAGATAAGGCTGTTTCCTATTGTGAATTCATGACTGCACTGGTAATGCATTCAGTAGCACTGTGTGTCGTAAGGAGCCAAATAGGTTAACTCCTAAATCATTAAATTAGCAATAACCAAGGCACACCAGGTCCACACAGGTAAGAATTAGTCACATGGTCCAATACTGCAGTGTTGCAAAGGTGAGAATCTATTTACGGTCACCTGTTTTAAAGCCAATACTGGATTTAGTAATTGTGCCAAAGGAAAATCTTCACTAAAGTGGACAGTGAGAGCCGTTTTCCTTGGATGGTGATGGCTAGCGTGAGAGGACATAGCTTTAAATTGAGGGGTGATAGACATAGGACAGATGTTAGAGGTAGTTTCTTTACTCAGAGTAATAGGGGTGTGGTACGCACTGCCTACAAAAGTAGTAGACTCGCCAACTTTAAGGGCGTTTAAATGGTCATTGGATAGACACATGGACGAAAATAGAATAGTGTAGGGCTAGATGGACTTCAGATTGGTTCCACAGATTGGCGCAACATCGAGGGCCGAAGGGCCTGTATTGTGCTGTAATGTTTAGTGTTCTACATTGTGTGTTTGAAGTCACAAGCACCAATTTATCTCTAAAAATGATAATATGTAAACTATACATCTTTCATCACAATTTGTTAATGTACATGGTCAGCAGGAAAGCCTATGAAATGAGAGATTGAGTTCTGACAGTTATACCTGGCATCCATCGTTAAGACACTCCATATTTATTGAGGTTCTTTCCTTTAATCTTCCATTGGATGTGGGCGATGTAGGAAAGGCTAGTATTCATTTTCTATCCCCAATTTTCATTGAAAGGAGTGACTGGCCAAGCCATTTCAGAGGACAGCTAAGAGTCAACTATATTATTGTGGATCTGAAGTCACACACAGGCCAGACGGAACAAGGACAGCAGATTTCCTTCCCTACAGGACATTAGCAAACCAGGTGGGTTTTTACAATGAGTCAATGAAGATTTTCACAGTCACTATGACTGACACTACATGTGTGGATTGCTTGAGAAGTGAAATAAGTACAGACGTCTTTCTGGTGTAACTAGAAAAGTCAGAAGTAGGTTTATTGCATGACCGCAACTATTTACAAGTGACATTAAAAGATCTACATTAATACAGACACTGTCAGGAGCACACTCGCCTCCGATCACTCCCTTACAAACTCCTGGTTGACACTCCCTAAGTCCCTGCAACATGACCAGAGTTCATAATGCCCTCAAAGACATGCTAACCCTTTCAGGCCACACACAAGTAGTCATGAGTGTAAGATGAAAAACTTGGAGTTTGTTAAAGAGAGACACAATGTTTAACTTTTTCTTGCAGATTTATTAATGGAATTTAAATTCCACAGATTCTATTGACAGATTTGACTCTATTCCCCCACATCATTAGCCTGGACCTTTGGATTTGTGTCCTGTAATATTACCATGAAATTGCCATATTCCCCTAACAAAGGGGCACTTTCAACAATTGTAGCAAACACTGACTGAGAATTTAACTAAAAATAAAGCTAAAGACAGTTAATAAATGACAGTACACAAAGAACAATTTGCCTTAACAGCAAAAGGACTACAATCTTCAACACTGTGCTACTCAGAAGTATTGCTGATGTTGACGATTGGCTTCAGGAGTCCAGGAATACGTATGAACACGTTGGAATGTGTTGTTTACCCACATGTGCGCACTCAGGATTTGCTGGCTTTCAATCAAGTTCATGCCTTAGTTAAAATGTACTGAAGAAAACAGGGATTCAGGTTCGCTATTAGATTTGATTTATGTACTGGGTTAAATCCAGCAAGAAAATTATTTAAAGGTCAACTTGAATGGAAGCAAATTCACAACAGAATATATACATCTCAAGCCAACAAGCAGAAAGCATTTAGTGGTCTGGGGAGATGGGCCAGTCTGGGGAAGGTTCCAACCTGCATGTGATAAAATACTCTTTTTTTTCCCCAACAGTTCGTTAACAACACAAAAACGTATTTAAACCCTCACAGAAAGCACACTTTCTATGCCAGGGACAATATTTCCTGTGTGGCAAAAGAAAAATATTGCAGATTCTGAGCATCTGGAATAAAACACAGAAAATACTAAAAAACTTTGGCAGGTCAGCATCTGTGGAGAGTGTTACTGTTGTAGATGAGATCACTGAATTACATTACAGCCTGGTAAGGGACCAGTAAAACAGACGTAGAGAGAGACAGGAGAATTATGAAGAGAATAAAGTCGCAAGATTCCATTGTTTTGATCACAAAACAAAGGACAGATTTGAACAATAAGGCAATCTGCATACATGTGGAACTTATCACAACACCCAGAATTAAAGTGTGGCAAAAAGATGGATTATATCCTGCAACAGAACACCCCACAGCATCTATGCAATTTCAAATGCCACCACAATAAAACCCACGGATTTCTTGGCAACTTCATCTATATAATAACGATATCAAATTTTGTTAAATTTTATATTTGCATTACTATTCTTCATTTTTGCCGATCCAGCCTTCAAATGCTTACTTGAGAGTTATGTTATCATGGACGACCTCAACAACTGCTCCCGTTCTGGCTGATCACATGGTCGGGGGTTCCAGTTGCTCTGGACTCCAATACTGCACTCCAGTACTTATTCAATAGACAATAGACAATAGATGCAGGAGTAGGCCATTCTGCCCTTCGAGCCTGCACCGCCATTCAATATGATCATGGCTGATCATTCCTAATTAGTATCCTGTTCCAGCCTTATCTCCATACCCCTTGACTCCACTATCTTTAAGAGCTCTATCCAATTCTTTCTTAAAAGAATCCAGAGACTGGGCCTCCACTGCCCTCTGGGGCAGAGCATTCCACACAGCCACCACTCTCTGTGTGAAGTAGTTTCTCCTCATCTCTGTCCTAAATGGTCTACCCCGTATTTTTAAGTTGTGTCCTCTGGTTCGGCACTCCCCCATCAACGGAAATATGTTCCCTCCTGCCAGAGTGTCCAGTCCTTTCATAAGCCTATACGTTTCAATCAGATCCCCTCTCAGTCTTCTAAACTCAAGGGTATACAAGCCCAGTCGCTTCAGTCTTTCCGTGTAAGGCAATCCTGCCATTCCAGGAATTGACCTCGTGAACCTACGCTGCACTCCCTCAATAGCCAGAATGTCTTTCCTCAAATTTGGAGACCAGAACTGTACACAGTACTCCAGGTGTGGTCTCACCAGGGCCCTGTACAGCTGCAGAAGCACCTCTTTGCTTCTATACTCAATCCCTCTTGTTATGAAGGCCAGCATGCTATTAGCCTTCTTCACGACCTGCTGTACCTGCATGCTTGCCTTCATTGACTGGTGGACAAGAACACCCAGATCTCTCTGAACAGCCCCTTTACCTAATTTGATACCATTGAGGTAGTAATCTGCCTTCCTGTTCTTGCCACCAAAGTGGATAACCAGACATTTATCCACATTAAACTGCATCTGCCATGCATCTGCCCACTCACCTAACTTGTCCAGGTCACCCTGTAATCCCCTAACATCCTCATCACATTTCACCCTACCACCTAGCTTTGTGTCATCAGCAAATTTGCTAATGTTATTGCTGATACCATCTTCTATATCATTTACATATATTGTAAAAAGCTGCGGTCCCAGCACGGATCCCTGCGGTACCCCACTGGTCACTGCCTGCCATTTCGAAATGGAGCCGTTAATCACTACCCTTTGTTTCCTGTTAGCCAACCAATTCTCTATCCAATCTAGTACTTTGCCCCCAATCCCGTGCGCCCTAATTTTACTCACTAACCTCTTGTGTGGGACTTTATCAAAAGCTTTCTGAAAGTCCAGGTACACTACATCCACTGGATCTCCCTCGTCCATCTTCCGAGTTACATCCTCAAAAAATTCAAGAAGATTAGTCAAGCATGATTTCCCCTTCATAAATCCATGCTGACTCTGTCCTATCCTGTTACTATTATCCAGATGTGCCGTAATTTCATCCTTTATAATAGACTCCAGCATCTTTCCCACCACTGAGGTCAGACTAACTGGTCTATAATTTCCTGCTTTCTCCCGCCCACCCTTCTTAAAAAGTGGCACAACATTAGCCGCCCTCCAATCCTCAGGAACCAACCCCGATTCTATTGAACTCTGGAAAATAATCACCAGCGCATCCACGATTTCCCGAGCCACCTCCTTCAGTACCCTGGGATGCAGGCCATCAGGTCCCGGAGACTTATCAACCTTCAGACCTAACAGTCTCTCCAACACCAAATCCTGGCAAATAGAAATTCCCTTAAGTTCAGGTCCTTCAGCCACTGTTACCTCAGGGAGATTGCTTGTGTCTTCCCCAGTGAACACAGATCTGAAGTACCCATTTAATTCCTCTGCCATTTCTTCGTTCCCAGTAATATATTCCCCTGCTTCTGTCTTCAAGGGCCCAATTCACTGGAACAATTCCAGCTTTTCATTAACAACTAGTTTCACCAAACTGGATACGCCCACAGTCTTTTCTCTGAGCTCTAATCCGAGGCAAACACTTTCTTAGCTGCACTGAACGTCACACCGCTTCCACTAACATTGAGCCAGAAAGCCATCCCATTTTTTTCATTGCCAGTCAACTGCTGGTCCCCCTGCTATAGGAAAAACGCCGTTCAGCTTGAAAGGGTGCAGAAAAGATTTACAAAGGTGTTGCCTGGTGTTATGGACTAAGTCAGACCACTCAAAACATTCTTAAGCAGACAGCCCCAGATCATACCTTTGCAATTTGTTTCGGTAAGTGTACAATGAACATTACCCAGGGTAAGATAGCTAGGTTGACTGCTAGATTTTAAAACAGACAAAGAATTATTCACAAAATTACACAATGAAATATAACAGAATAAAGAACCCCTACAGAACTCAGTCTATCCAACTTAATTATGCTGTACCGAACATATACAACAGTCCCAATTTATATTTTTTTAAAAAAGCATAAATGGAACACATGCTTACAGGTTGAAGGCCTGAAAAGAGAGAGAGAGTTTCCACACAGCTCCCTGATAACTTCCAACCAGTTCAAGACTAAACTAAAACTGCTCAGCTCAGCTAGAGAGTTGACCACTCTCCTTTCTTTATACAGGTCACTTCTAAAACATGACCACTTTGGCTTGAAGTCTCATCTGTTTGCATATAAACAAAAGGCCTCTCAAAATCCTTTTCATCTCTGTACCAGACCAGACAGATCAGAGCTTGGCCTGGTTTATTACCCCTCTGAGAAAAATCAAGGACAGAGTATCCTTGAGATAGAGAGAAAATCCTTTTTAGAGAGAATAAAAAAAGAGACTTGCTTCGGTGACACTGGGTTGGAGGGTTTGAGCTATAGGGAGAGGCTAAATAGGCTGAGGCTATTTTCCATGGAGCATTGGAGGCTGAGAGATGACCTTATCGAGGTTTACAAAATCATGAGGGGCATGGATAGGGTGAATGGTCAGGGTCTTTTTCCTGGAGTGGGGGTGGAGGGGAGTCCAAAGCCAGAGGACATAGTTTTACGGTGAGACAGGAAAGATTTAAAAAAGGGACCTAAGGGACAACGTTTTCATGCAGAGGGTGGTGCGTATATGGAATGAAAAGAAAACAACACCCCAAACACTGAGCTGACTCCTGTTTCTGTCCAACTAAACGGTGTCTCCAGAACTGGTCATCAATGACCTTTAAACAGTTCTGGATGACCTAATGTAAAAACAGGGTGCGAGGCCTGCCCCTATTGTACGGCTGAACTAAGGATTGCTATCCAACTAATTGGAACTCCACGTTCTAAAGTACAACATTGTTCCAGAATGTGGGAAGTGGATTTTGTCAGAAGAGTAATAGTGTTTGCATTTCAGGTTGAGGGCCTGAAGGGCTCTGGTGAAAGGATTTCTCTCTCTCCACACAGATGCTGCCAAACCTGCTGAGCATTTCCAACATTTTTCTTTCCCCCACCCCCACAACAGCATTGCTGTATTTCTACAGCCGTCGGCAACGCAGACTTGTCAATGAATTTTCTGAACTGCCAATGTAATGTTTTTCGGATTTATGGAAGAAAAATCACAATATGCTTGCTATTCAGGGAAATACACATTAAAAGCCAGAGTAACAGAAGAGGACAAAGTAAACTTGAGGTGGTGACAAAAGCCATTGACAGAGAAATACAGCAACAATGGGGGATGAAGACAACATGTCTGGTGATTTTAACGGAAAGAAAGAAGAGGAAAAAAGTAAACATACATCTCTTTTCATTGTCACAGAGTATTGGTTGAAAAGAATTTTACAATTAAGTACTTTTGAAGTGTAGTCACTGTTGGAGGACCCACAAACAGCAATGAGATAGTATCAAAGGGATAACAGGGATTACAGGGTAGACAAGGCAAATGCAGAGAATATATTTACCCTCACGGGAGAGTTTAGGAACTGAGGATATAGTTTCAGGGTAAAAGGGTGCCAAGTGAAGACTGAGATAAGGAAGAATTTCCTCTCTCAGTGGGTTGAGTGTCTCTGCAACCTCTTGACAGAGAGAGCTGTGGGAGGCAGAGTCTTTGTGTATGTTTAAAGCTGAGATAAATGGACTTTTGATCAACCAGAGAATCAAGAGTTAATGGAAAAGGGCAGCAAGTGGATGTGATGAATGTCAGGTCAGCCTTGTTCATACTAAATGGTGGAACAGGTTTAAGTGGCTACACTCCAGTTTCTATGGTCTTATAATGATTGGATTGTCTGTCCTGAGAGATGCTAATTGGAGCCTGGAGATGGAGACCAGCTTTACTCTCTTTCAAAATAGCACCATGGGATCTTTTCCATTCAGAGGCAGCAGATAGACAATAGACAATAGGTGCAGGAGGCCATTCTGCCCTTCGAGTCTGCACCACAATTCATTATGATCATGGCTGATCATCCTTAATCAGTATCCTGTTCCTGCCTTATCTCCATAACCCTTGATTCCACAATCCTTGAGAGCTCTATCCAACTCCTTAAGTGAATCCAGAGACTGGGCCTCCACACAGACACCACTCTCTGGGTGAAGAAGTTTCTCCTCATCTCAGTCCTAAATGGTCTACCCTGTATTTTTAAGCTGTGTCCTCTGGTTTGGCACTCACCCATCAGCGGAAACATGTTTCCTGCCTCCAGAATGTCCAATCCTTTAATAATCTTATATGTCTCAATCAGATCCCCTCTCAGTCTTCTAAACTCAAGGGTATAAAAGCCCAGTCACTTCAGTCTTTCAGTGTAAGGTAATCCCGCCATTCCAGGAATTGACCTTGTGAACATACTCTGCACTCCCTCAATAGCCAGAATGTCTTTCCTCAAATTCGGAGACCAGAACTGCACATAGTACTCCAGGTGTGGTCTCACCAGGGCCCTGTACAGCTGCAGAAGAACCTCTTTGCTTCTATACTCAATTCCTCTTGTTATGAAGGCCAGCATGCTATTAGCCTTCTTCACGACCTGCTGTACTTGCATGCTTACCTTCATTGACTGGTGTACAAGAACATCCAGATCTCTCTGTACTGCCCCTTTACCTAAATTGATTCCATTTAGGTAGTAATCTGCCTTCCTGTTCTTTCCATCAAAGTGGATAACCATACATTTATCTACATTAAACTGCATCTGCCCACTCACCTAACTTGTCCAGGTCACCCTGTAATCTCCTAACATCCTCATCACATTTCACCCTGCCACCCAGCTTAGTATCATCAGCAAATTTGCTAATGTTATTGCTCATACCACCTTCTACATCATTAACATATATTGTAAAAAGCTGCGGTCCCAGTACTGATCCCTGCAATACCCCACTAGTCACTGCCTGCCATTCCGTAATGGAGCCGTTTATCACTACTCTTTGTTTCCTATCAGCCAACCAACTTTCAATCCAAGTTAGTACTTTGCCCCCAATACCATGCGCCCTAATTATGTGCACTAACCTCCTATGTGGGACTTTATCAAAAGCTTTCTGAAAGTCCAGGTACACTACATCTACTGGATCTCCCTCATCCATCTTCAGAGTTACATCCTCAAAAAATTCCAGAAGATTAGTCAAGCATGATTTCACCTTCATAAATCCATGCTGACTCTGACCTATCCTGTTACTACTATCCAGATGTGTCGTAATTTCATCCTTTATAATAGACTCCAGCATCTTTCCCACCACTGAGGTCAGACTAACTGGTCTATAATTTCCGGTTTTCTCTCTCCCACCTTTCTTAAAAAGTGGTACAACATTAACCACCCTCCAATCTGCAGGAACTGATCCCGAATCTATCGAACTCTGGAAAATAATCACCAACGCATCCACGATTTCTTGAGCCACCTCCCTCAGTACCCTGGGATGTAGACCATCAAGCCCCGGGGACTTATCAACCTTCAGACCTAACAGTCTCTCCAACACCAATTCCTGGCAAATATAAATTCCCTTAAGTTCAGGTCCTTCAGCCACTGTTACCTCAGGGAGATTGCTTGTGTCTTCCTCAGTGAACACTGATCTGAAGTACCAATTCAATTCTTCTGCCATTTCTTTGTTTCCCGTAATATATTCCCCTGTTTCTGTCTTCAAGGGCCCAATTTTAGTCTTAACCATTTTTTCACATACCTAAAAAAACTTTTACTATCTATCCTCCTTTATATTATTGGCTAGTTTACCTTCGTACCTCATTTTTTCTCTGCGTATTTCCTTCTTAGTAATCCTCTGTTGTTCTTTAAAAGCTTCCCAGTCCTCCGTTTTCCCACTTATCTTTGCTATGTTATACTTTTTCTCTTTTAACTTTATATGTTTCTTAACTTCCCTCATCAGCCACGGCCACCCATGCCTCCTCCGAGGATCTTTTTTCCTTTTTGGAATGAACTGATCCTGCAACTTCTGCATAATACACAGAAATATCTGCCATTGTTCCTCCACTGTCATCCCTGCTAAGGTATTGCACCATTGAACATAGGACCTTGACGTAGCTCCTCAGCCTAACAGCTGGCAGAGCAGCACACTCACCACTGCACAGAAGGGATTGTGTGTTCAAGTCTGCAGAGCATGGACTGAACCTACAACATTTCTCGCTCAAGAGACAAAAAAATACAATCGACTGAATAGAGGTTCACACAAAAGAGAATACATCCAAGGACAGGGTTCAAAGACAGCCACATCCTGACTAATAAAAGGTGGAAGAGCGCAAATGTGGTGGGGGGGTATTGGGGTGATTGAGAGAAATGTGAAGGAGGCTAAAGAAGCTGAGGACGGACAACACACAGTGCACTGAAATCTAATAGTGACACCAAAACAGAAACTCAACCTCGTTGAGATCCATAAATTCCAAAGTTGCATCATTTTAATCTGTATCAGAATCAGGGTTAATCTGTATAATTAATTATACTACATATGTGGACTCAGATAATTAAAGTGGATTGGAATTGGAACATGGGGAAAATGGCATTACTGCCTATTTTGTGTCTTTGAAAAACTGATTGATTTCTTGCTAACATTTCAAAAACAATAGTTGCTCAATCAGGATCAGTTACAACCTTTCTGCCAACTCCAACAGTGGCCTAACCAATGTCCTGTATAACTGCAACATGACCTCCCAACTCCTATACTCAATACTCTGATCAATAAAGTAAAGCATATCAAAAACCCTCTTCACTATCCTATCTATCTGTGACTCTACTTTTAAGGAGCTATGAACCTGCACTCTCAGGTCTCTTTGTTCAGCAACACTCCCTCGGACCTTACCATTAAGTGTATAAATCCTGCTAAGATTTGCTTTCCCAAAATGCAACACCTTGCATTTATCTAAATTAAACTCCATCTGCCACTCCTCAGCCCATTGGCTCATCTGATCAAGATCTCATGCTAATCTGAGGTAAACTTCTTCACCGTCCACAACACCTCCAATTTTGGTGTCATCTGCAAACTTACCAACTATACCTCCTATGTTCACATCCAAATTATTTATATAAATGACAAAAAGTAGAGGACTCCAGGACCAAATCTCGTGGCACTTCACTGGTCACAGGCCTCCAGTCTGAAAAATTATCCTCCACAACCACACTCTGCCTTCTACCTTTGAGCCAGTCCTGTATCCAAATGGCTAGTTCTCCCTGTATTCCATGAGATCTAACTTTGCTAACCATGGGGAATTTTGTCGAACGCCTTTCTGAAGTCCATATAAATCACGTCTACCGCTCTGCCTGCCTCAATAGTCTTTGTTACTTCTTCAAAAAAAGACTTGATCAAGTTTGTGAGACATGATTTCCCAAGCACAAAGCCTTGTCGACTATCCCTAATCAGTCCTTGCCTTTCCAAACACATGTACATCCTGTCCCTCAGGATTCCCTCCAACAATTTGCCCACCGCTGACGTCAGGCTCACTGGTCTATAGTTCCCTGATTTGTCCTTACCACCTCTCTTAAATAGTGGCACCACGTTAGCCAAACTCCAGTCTTCCGGCACCTCACCTATGACTATCGATGATACAATATCTCAGCAAGAGGCCCAGCAATCACTTCGCTAGCTTCCCACAGAGTTCTCAGGTAAACCTGATCAGGTCCTGGGGATTTATCCACTTTTATGCATTTCAAGACATCTAGCACTTCCTCCTCTGTAATATGGACATTTTTCAAGATGTCACCATCTATTTCCCTACATTGTATACCTTCCATATCCTGTCTCCACATTAAACACTGAAGCAAAATATTTGTTTAGTATCTCCTCCATCTCTTGTGGCTCCACACAAAGGCTGCCTTGCTGGTCTTTGAGGGGCCCTATTCTCTCCCTAGTTACCCTTTTGTCCTTAATGTATTTGTAAAAACCCTTTGGATTCCCCTTAACTCTACTTGCCAAAGCTATCTCATGACCCCTTTTTGCCCTCTTGATTTCCCTCTGAAGTATATTCCTACTGCCAATTTACACTTCTAAGGATTCACAATCTATCCTGTCACTTCCTGACACATGCTTCCTTCTTTTCCTTAACCAACCCTCAATTTCGTTAGTCATCTAGCATTCTCTATACCTACCAGCCTTTCCTTTCATCCTAACAGTTATAATATACTGTCTCTGGACTCTCATTATCTCATTTCTGAAGGCTTTCCATTTTCCAACCGTCCCTATACCTGCGAACATCTGCGCCCAATCAGCTTTTGAAAGTTCTTGCCTAATACCGTCAAAATTGGCCTTTCTCCAATTCAGGACTTCAACTTTTAGATCTGGTCTATTCTTTTCCATCACTATTTTAAAACTAATAGAATTATGGTCACTGGCCCCAAAGTGCTCCCTCACTGTCACCTCAGTCACTGCCCTCCTTATTTCCCCAAGAGTAGGTCAAGTTTTTCACCTTCTCTAGCAGGTACATCCACATACTGAATCAGAAAATCTTCTTATACACACTGAACAAATTCCTCTCCATCTAAACCCTGAACACTATGGCAGTCCCAGTCTTTGTTTGGAAAGTTAAAATCCCCTACCATGGTGTGAAGGTTGGCAATAATTCTCTCAACTGGGATGAGTTTCAACAGTTCTTGAATAGCTCACACATTGCCTCAATTGGAACTTGATGCTACCTTGAAAAAGGAATTACAAAAGGCTAAGACCACATGAGTCAAGTCACAAACTATCCCAAGGGTGTTGCTGAGGTTCAGGGTAAACTTGCCCTTTGTTTACTTCGCCACTAGTGACAGCACCTTTCCTGACTCTGACACTAGAAATTCCATCTCTTCTCTGCTTTCCCCATCATTAAAATCTTCCTTCAAACTCTTACTTTTCAGCCAGGTGCTCGGTCAGAGCATCTAATATCTTCCACTGTGATTAGTTATTTCTTCTTTTACACATTTATATTTACTGCAACCTCTTCAACTACAGAAGCCCAGCCAATTTCTGGACTAAAGTGGACATGAGTTGATGAAAGTGATGGGCAGGAAAAGTGCAGTAAAAATGAATATAGAACCATTGCAGGGTTATAGGTCCAAGCAGAGCCAGGGGGAGACATCATTGGCCCTTGTGGTTCTCTCATCCATGGAAACTTTGTCTCTCTTCTCCCACCTTGCCCCAACCCCTTTTAACTCTCAGGTCAGATTCAGTTAAGCACCTTGGCAGTGGGTGCTAGGTCCAACAGAATAGTGTAGCACAGATAGGGGAGGATTGGCCGAGTGGTATTATTGTTAGGCTATTAATCCAGAGACAGTGAGGTCTGCAGATGCTTGAGATCATAGCTGAAAGGGCGTTATTGGAAAAGCACAGCAGGTCAGGCAGCATCCGAGGCGTAGGACCTATGTAATATTTGGGAACCTTGGTTTGAATCGTACCCATGGCAGATAGTGAAGTTTAAATTCAATAAAAATCAAGAGTCTAATGATAACCATGAAACCATTGTTGATTTTTGGGGAAAACCCCATCTGGTTCACTAATGTCCTTTAGGCAAGGTAACTATCATCCTTAGCTGATCCCACCTACATGTGACTCCGGACACACAAATATGGTTGACTCTTAACTGCTCTCTGGGCAATTAGGGATGGCCAATAAATGTCAGTGACACCGATATCCCATGAACGAAGAGGAAAAGAGAAACCATTCACTCCACTGAGTCTGAGTAAGTCCTTTCAAAAGAGAAATCCAGCCACATCTACCATTGACAACCGCTCCCTTCCACCTCAGAAAATAATTCTTGTTCTTTCGGTATTTTGGTTTCTCCAAGTACTTATCCAATTTCCTTTTGATCACTAACTTAAACCTGTGCCCACCTCAATTTCAGGAAGAGAGTGCATTCCACCTCCAAACCACTCTTTAGGTAAACATTTCTCTTCATGTTGACCTCAGTTTCTTTTGCCAATTAATTTAAATGAAGTTAATTCTGGGTCATCCAACTAACAATCCTTCTGCTACTGGAAACACAGTTTCTACTTATTCTACTTAAACCTTTCATAAATTTTATCCACCTCCGTCAAATCCCTTTGGGCTTCTTGGTTTTTAGGAAAGCAACCTCAACGTCTGTAATCCTTTATCCCTTGAGCCAATCTAATAAAACTCCTTAAATCTTCACATATTCCTGGAGCCTGGAATTGGAAACCAGAGTCAGAGTGTGTTTGGACACTTTTATATTGCGTCCAAGAGTAGGACTCAAGCTAGAATTTGTAACCCTCAACATGGCAATTGTTCAGTTAGCCTGGAACCAAAACACTCACCCCTTGAATCCAAACCTGTTCTGCACATTTCAATTAAGTGGAAACGAGCAAACAATGCGTTTGAAACTATTTGCAAACTGGGAAATATTTTAATTGCCCACTGTACCAATGATTTAGAATTTCATGGAATGCACGGTCAGGAAATATAGTGGGGATTGGTTCAATTGAGACATTTAAGAGAGCACCAGGTGATTATTTGGATAGAAATGGTGTGCAGGAGATATGGAGGAAAAAGGCAGGAGATTGGCACTAGGTAACCACTGGTGCAGTTATAGTGGGCTGAATGGCCTCTTTCTACATTGTAACAATATGCTGATTCTGAGTTCATGGCAGATAGATGCACATTTCTAGTGTGTGTCGTACTATACAGTACACAAGTCTCTTAGCCTAGACGTCTGGTCATGCAGTGAATTGTCAACTGGTGTTTCCACCCTATATTTGAACCCTGATGGGACACCAGATTTCTGGCTCTGTCTCCTTATCCTAACTCCTTAAGAAACAGAAAGCAGCAGTGCACTGGAGAGTTCAATACAACAAAGTAGCACTATGATGGGGGTGCAAAGTGTGGACTTGGCTTGTTTCAACAGCATTAGCTGCCTGAAGGCAAGTGAAAAATATCCATTATGAATAGGGAAGTGGATAAATGAGGGACCTGGTGGTGAGATAAGCAGACAAAGTAGGAGAAATGCATTAAGTTAAAACAAAAGAAAAAATACAGATATATAATACTGCTCAAAATGAACATGGGTAGTTGGCACTGATTGAAGGACGTAAATGGCTACTGGTGGTTAATTAGCTAAGGTCAGGAGAGAGGTTATTAGGAAATGGGAGATGGTACGGTCAATTGTAAATAGGCATTATATACAAGCATTTCTGCCTATTGTATTTCCTGGATAACTACTCAGCTAAGCGGCACGGTGGCACAGTGGTTAGCACTGCTGCCTCACAGCACCAGAGACCCGGGTTCAATTCCCGACTCAGGCGACTGACTGTGTGGCGTTCGCACAGTGTCTGCGTGGGTTTCCTCCGGGTGCTCCGGTTTCCTCCCACAGTCCAAAGATGTGCAGGTCAGGCAAATTGGCCATGCTAAATTGCCCATAGTGTTAGGTAAAAAGGGGTACATGTAGGGGTATGGGTGGGTTGCGTTTCGACGGGCCAGTGTGGACTTGTTGGGGCCGAAGGGCCTGTTTCCACACTGTAAGTAATCTAATCTAATCTAATCTAAGCAAATCAGAACTATTTGAGTCTCTCTCAGTCCTGGGGCGCAGGGGCTTGCTGAGTGGGCATTGAATTTCTGATGTGCAATTCTTCCAGAACCAGTGTGTCTGGACTGCAAAGGGGTCGCAAAGCACAGTTTGGGTGTGCTCGGTCTTGTTTGTGTGTACAAAATTAAGTTAGGGTGAACCACACAACATAAAACAAACAGCTGATTGAAATTACTGGTTTGTATTAAATGAAGAAATCATGTGGGTACTTACTGAAATAAATACCACGCAGTACATTCCAAATGATGAGTGACCAGAATAAAACGATAACCTGCAAAACATTCAACGGTTAGTTAATCAGCTGAATTCAATATCACGGTTTCATGTGTAACAGCTAGGGGATAGGACTGTGCAACTATGAGCTCCTAGCTATTATTATACATATGCAAGATCTATATAGTTCTTAATAATGAAATTACAGTAACAAGCCATCAATTAATGCATAGAGCATTTGGAGTTAGCATCTAGAAGCAACTTTGAGCCTCTTCCCAAAAAAATAATCAGATTCCAGTTTTCTGCCCATCTCATGAAGCTGTGCATTTATGGTTGGTGCACTATTCAATGACAGCTGGCTCCTGTACCATATTTCATCCAACATTAAACCTCAATAGGGAGTATTAATGGTCCCTTTACTGAGGCGTTTAACCCAATCTCGTTGATGCACATTCCAACAAAGGTCATCGAATAATAATTAAGAGTTGGAGCCTTAATTTTTTATTGCCTTGTCTGATCCAAGGACATTGGGGTCATTATAACATCACTTGTGTTGCATCCCACCTCAGACATACTAAATTTACACAGACAGCAAGAGGGAGCTAACTATAGGTGTCCTTGAGGCATATTTCGATCAGGATCTCTGCATCAATCCAAGATTTAATCCCATGTGTTGGCACTGGTATCTCAAAAAAGGTGGAGCGCAAAGCATTGCATTAGAGTGGATAGCAATTCGGATCCTCAAAATAGATAATTCTCAGGCACCCTCAAATAATAAGCCACTTTGTTATATTCAAGGCTGCAGTTCACGAACACCTTCACAGGAGCAATTAGGATTGCACAATCAATGCTGACTTTGCCTGCAAGTCTCAAATCCTATGAAGTAAAGGAAGGTCGGCTACATGTTTATTCAAAAGCAAAAATACTGTGAATGATGAAATCGGATACAAACAAAAACAAATAGTGGAACAATTCAGGCAGCATCAACACAGAGGTAACTTTTTAGGTTGATGGCCTTTCCTCAACTAGAGATGCAAGAGTTTTTAAGCCAGTAGAAAGCAGAGAGGAAGGTATGTGATAGGGGGAGAATAAGTAAGTCTCCAAGGTACAACAGCCAAAGAGTGGCACCGGATATAGTGAAGAAAAGAGGTTGTGCCCAAATCAGGCATGAATTGTTGCATAAAAACCACCAGAATGCGACAAGTCGGGATAAAGGAAGAATCAAAAGACAACCAACTCAGTAAGGCAAAAGAAAATCCCCACACGTACACAGAATAAGATGTAGGCTGAGGTTATGATCTAAGCTTGTTAAACTCAATGTAAGCCCACAGATGAAATGTAAGTTGCGCGTTGGTGAGCTTTCATTGTGCATCACTGGCAGTTCGTATCAAGTGCACACAGCAACTTTTCAGATGAATACGTTGCCGTGAAAAGCTCAACATAGCCTTTGATTCCCAAAACACACTGTTAGTCACTTGGAAACATCAGGCTTATGGCTGGTTACAGCTTTCAGATGGCAGCTGTTGGCTGTCTGAGGCAAGATGCTGGCCTTGTAATTTAGGGCGATTGCCAAGTTCAAGTGGGATGTTTTCTTGAAAAAAAGAGTCTGTTCTATGAATGAGATGGAGCCAGGGTGTTTAGTCCCAAGTAGGTGATTGCAGAACACAAAGCCTGGAGCAAGGTCAATACAATTGTTGGGCAGAGTCAACAGCAAATAGCGAGGCAATTGATTTCCTTGCCAGTGCAGCTGAAAGATAATCTGAAGTCTGAGCCTGGCAGGAGCTCATCCTCTCAGCAGCATCCTGTAAAAGTAACTTGCATTTGTTGAAGACAGGCAGTCTGTGAAATTACTGAATTAAGCTTTCATTTGTTGATGGCTGTTTCGAACAATGAAGAAATGTTACAAATATTTTTGGGAAGGGGAGAGGTGTGGTCTATGATGCAGTACATCACAAAGCCAGGAATGCTAGAACATACTAAATAATTGCAAATTCCTGTCGTTTCATTAAAGTGGTGAGACAGAATCCTTTGTAAGTAACAGATAAAATACTCCCAAATTATTTCCCATCCCTGATGAAGCACTTATGCCAGAAACGTCAATTCTCCTGTTCCTCGGATGCTGCCTGACCTGCTGTTCTTTTCCAGCAACACATTCTCGACTCTGATCTCCAGCATCTGCAGTCTTCACTCTCTCCAAATTATCTTCCCATTGATTTAAGTCCTTGAGGCACGGCCTATAGAATTCTTCTAGTACAACGGTAATGTCCCTACCACTGAGCCAGGAGGCCCAGGTTCAAGTCCCACCTGCTCCAAAACGTATGCAATAACACCTTGAAAAAGGTGGATAAGAAAATAAAATAGAGAACACTTCTGAATCAATGCCGGAAAGTGATGCCGTGACAATAGTGCTCCGCAGCCAATGCGTGAGGTCTATCCCATGGAAACAAATTAAAGCACATATGATCATAGAGATGTACGGCATGGAAACATACCCTTCAGTCCAACCCGTCCATGCTGACCAGATACCCCAACCCAATCTAGTCCCACCTGCCAGCACCCAGCCCACATCTGTCCAAACCCTTCCTATTCACAAACCCATCCAAATGCCTTTTAAATGTTGCAATTGTACCAGCCTCTACCACTTCCTCTGGCAGTTCATTCCATACCCGTACCACCTTCTGTGTGAAAAAGTTGCCCCTAGGTCTCTCTTATATCTTTCCCCTCTCACCCTAAACGTATGGTCTCTAGTCCTGGACTTCCCGACCCTAGGGAAAAGACTTTGTCTATTTATCCTGTCCATGCCCCTCGTGATTTTGTAAACCTCTGTAAGGTCACCCCCTCAGCCTCCACGTTCCGGGAAAACAGCCCCAGCCTGTTCAGCCTCTCCCGATAGCTCAAATCCTCCAACCCTGGCAACACCCTTGTAAGTCTTTTCTGAACCCTTTCAAGTTTCACAACATCTTTCCAACAGGAAGGTGAACAGAATTGCACGCAATATTCCAACAGTGGTCTAACCAATGTCCTGTACAGCCGCAGCATGACCTCCCAACTCCTGTACTAAATACTCTGACCAATAAAGGAAAGCATACCAAACACCTTCTTCACTATCCTATCTACCTGCGACTCCATTTTCAAGGAGCTATGTACCTGCACTCCAAGGTCTCTTTGCTCAGCAATACTCTCTAGGACCTTTTCACTTAAGTGTAAAAGTCCTGCTAAGACTTGCTTTCCCAAATTGCAGCACCTCGCATTTATCTGAGTTAGACTCCATCTGCCACTTCTCAGCCCATTGGCCCATCTGGTCAATCTGTAATTTGAGGTAACCTTTTTTGCTATCCACTACACCTCCAATTTTGGTGTCATCTGCAAACTTACTAACTGTACCTCTCATGCTCGCATCCAAATCATTTATGTAAATGACAAAAAGTAGAGGGCCCAGCACCGATCCTTGTGGCACTCCACTGGTCACAGGTCTCCAGTCTGAAAAACAACCCTCCACCACCACCCTCTGTCTTGTACCTTTGAGCCAGTTCTATATCCAAATGGCTAGTTCTCCCTGTATTCTGGAAGACCTAACCTTGCTCATCAGTCTCCCATGGGGAACCTTGTCGAACACCTTACTGAAGTCCATACACCTACCTTCCGGAGCCTGACCTAATAAAATGCAATGTGAAATAAATATCTACATGGTGACTGGGGGAAAAATAAACAACTGTGCTGCTCAAAGCAACTAGATTGACCAGGCTGACAATGAAATTAGCTCATTATTTCAGGTCACTTGGATATAACAAAGAGCCCCTCATTGAATTCAGGCATGCAGACATTAGCCAATCTAGCTAAAGGCAGAATGGACAGGCTTGGATGTTGGCACTATTTCCCAGAACAGGTTTTAGATGTTTAAGTATGGCCGTCTAAAATATCTGACCCTGTTCAGTATCTTCAATCTCAGCTTAACAGCAAGACACCAAGAATGTCAGTTGCAGCATCTCTGTAATTGTGGCTTTGTGGTTTTTTTTTAAAAACAGGTAGCCTTGGAGGTCACCTGGATGCCGAGTGAGTTAATACCTCACATTGAGCAGTGGGATTGCTCAGTGGCATACACATGTGTGCTTCTCCAAGTATTTTCCCCAGGTATAAACATTCCAGAGTGAGGTCAAAAATACTGTTCCACAAAAAGGGCAAGAAGGGCCTACAAGTTATGGACCTGCTGCAATATCTTGGAAACTTTTATTTTTTATTTAACACTATTTTCCTAATCAAACTGTCCAGAGACATTATTACATACCTCTACAGGCGGTGGGACTTAAGGTGAAATTCCGTTCAGTATTTGAATTATCTTTAATCCTTACCTGCATTAATCTTTACGTGCTATGTTTACTTAAATGTTTAATACTACCTAATATATTAAATGACTCTTATGGTGCAGAGGTATTACCCCCACCAGGAGGACTAGGTTCAAGTCCCATCTGCTCTGAGGATCTAGCAGATCTGAACAGAAAATATCAAAACAATTCAGCTGCAAACGTTACAATAAATGGCAGAACAGTTTGAAGCACTGGGATTCAGAGGGACCTGGATGTCCAGGTGTCCAGATCCCTGGAAGGTGATCAAGAAGGCATACAGCATGGCTGCCTGCATTGGCTGGGACATCGAATTGGCAAGTTATGTTACAGCTGTATAAAACTTTAGTTTGGCAACATTTGGAATATTGCGCGCATTCTGGTCACCACACTACCAGAGGATGTGCATGCTTTAGAGAGGGTGCAGAGAAGGTTTACTAGGATGTTGCCTGGTCTAGAGAGTTTTAGTTATGAGGAAAGTTTGGATAAACTTGGATTGTTTTCACAGTGGAAAGACAGAGGCTGAGAGGCAACCTGATAGAGGTCGACAAAATTATGAAAGGGTGGATAGTTAGAGGCTTTTTCCCCCAGGGTGGATGGTCAACTACAAGATGGCATAGAGGCAGAGGTAATGTGAGAAGGGGAAAGTTTAGGGGAAGGAAAATTTTTCACACAGACACACTGCCAGTGCAAGTGGCAGAAACAGGCACATTAGTAGTGTTTAAGGCATATCTTAAGAGACACATGAACAGGAGGTGAACAGAGGGTTAGAAACTGCACATGGACAATAAGTAGCGGGTCTAAATAGGGATTAGAAATCAGTGTAGGCTTGGTGGGTGGAAGGCCTGCTCCTGTAATGTATTGAGTTGAGAAATTACATGTTTTGCTTCAATACTAAAGTTTTGCAGCTGCTTTATTTTAAAATTGAACTTGGTGGAAATGAAAAATAAACAAGGTTACTTGTGGCCACCATCTAAATCCTTAGCTCATGTGTCACTGAGAATCAAACCAAAGGACAGTGGATGTAGGATATCTAAAATAAAAATGAAAGGTGCTGGAAAAACTCAACACATCCAGCAGCATCTGTGGAGAGAGAACCAGAGTAACATGTCAGCTCTTGATTTTTCTTCGACACTGACAAACCACTGAGGAAATGTCTTAAATTGTGTTTGTGAGAAAGCCAGAATGTCTTAATTATTGAAGTGCATCAAATCGAGCTTCGATTGAGTAATTGGTGATGAATATGCTTGGAATGTGACACCGTGCTTCCTGCGATTAAAGCATCAGGTAGGCTGAAGGTGTACAAGATGCATCATCAGGTTGAAGGTAGCTGCCCGCATAATCAAGAAGTTCAAACCTTGTACATTCTTGGTGTTAAGGCTAGATACAAGAAGAAGCATCTCAATTCCAGGGCTCAACCTAATGGGATGAGCAGGAAGACAGCTGGCAGGAGGGTGGGGGAAAAAGCCTAGGAGGGATAAGATTCTCTGATGGTTGCAAGACAATGTCCCCACCAATGGAAGCTCAGGAGCCATGCCTTACTCGCTGCAATCTAAAATGAGGAGCGGGCAGGTGTACAGGCCTCGAAGACAACGTTAATAGATAACCAGACCTGTTCAGTAATGGAACCAGGGGGCCAACACTCTTAAGGACAGAGGTTTTCTTCCCAATTTATTTCAGACAATCCTGAAAGCCAATTTCCAAACAGAAATGGAAACTCTATTTTGGCCTTCAGAGCCAGAACAGCAGATTTGATAGGCCAAGTAGCCTAATTCTGCTGCTTTTCTTAAGTTGTAGCTGCTTAAATTCCACTGATACCCCTAGTTTTGAAGGTGGGGTTGTGCTGCAGAATGACGAACATCCCAAACCTTGTTCATTCTGGCGCCAGACAAGAACCTTTGGGGACGCATTTCAAAGCTGAAAACAGAAACTCCACTTGAATCATTTCCTCAGCAGCTTTGTTTGGAGACTCTTAAAATTAGTAAAGAAATTGCGAGTGTTTGTCAGACATATAACTGACCCAGGTAATTAAAAAAAGTACATACTGTGGACTGGATTGGAGACTCCTGGGCCTGCAGAGATCTAGAATTTAGCCACTAAATCACTGATCCAGTATTTACAGACAAAACTGTCCATAAAGAGCAAATTGCATCACCATTTCAACATCATGGATTATGGAATAATTGAGCCAAATATGAAAATGTAATGGATTCACTTCAAGGAAAGTATTCATTGTTCTTTCCATACAAGCTGTTCCAAAACTATGCTCATTATGACAGCCAGTTTGATTTGGCAAATAAGCATAGGGTTAAAGTTAACCAGCAGTATTTCCTAACAGAAGGATGCACTGACAGCTATTAAAGTGGCAGAGGTAGAAGTGAACAAGTGAAGAAAAAATGGAACTGGTCTCAGTTCACAGAATTAATACATTGGCAAAATAACATTGTCCATTTTTCCTGATCATACTTGCCAAAGGCAGTGAGAAATATCAATTACAGTATTCATAGCTGTTCAGGCAAAGAAATATAATCAGCTCATACTCAAAATGCAAATTGACAACAACAGCAGAAACAAGTCAAAAGACATTAACAAACTGTTTATTTTATAATGGACCAGAACTCAGACAATACATTACAGCATTGTTAATATTTTCTTAAGGCAAATTGATGTTGTTTAATAAAAAAGAATTGCCACTATCTTTAAAACACCCAGCAGCTTAAAATATTAAAAATAGAAATTGCTGGAAAAGCTCAGCAGGTCTGGCAGCATCTGTGGAGAGAAATCAGTGTTAACATTTCGGGTCGAGTCACTGGAACTGAAAAATGTAAACTCCAATTTCTCTCCACAGATGCTGCCAGACCTGCTGAGCTTTTCCAGCAATTTCTATTTTTCTCTGATTTACAGGGTCCGCAGTTCTTTTGGTTTTTAACTTAAAAATATTAAGCAAGTTTCTTTTTCCTTTTGTAATTGCCCCTGAACGTGTGTTGGAATTGGAATTCAATATCAAATGTGGAAATTTTAAAAAAAAGTGTTCCATGAGATCAGTGACAAATGCAGGTTCCAAAGATTCCTAATTTGAATTGCAAGTACTATTGTGTTCTGAGACTTAGTCCATTTTGATGTGGACGACCTCGTACAGCGTGGAAACAGACCCTTCGGTCCAACTCACCCATGCCGACCAGATATCCTAAATCAATCCAGTCCCACTTACTAGCTTTTGGCCCATATCCCTCTAAACCCCTCCTATTCATATACCCATCCAGATGCCTTTTAAATATTGTAATTGTACCAACCTCCACCACTCCTTTTACAGCTCATCCCATACAAATACCACCCTATGCGTAAAAGAACTGCCCCTTTAGGTCCCTTTTAAATCTTTCCCCTCTCACCCTAAACCCAAGCCCTCTAGTGCTGGACTCCCCCACCACAGGGAAAGGAACTTGTCTATTATTGGCTGAATGTTAGTTCTATGAAAAGGTTAATGGAAGTGACCAGTACTCCAGAAGGAGGTTGGAAGAATACTTTTAATTCAGTGAACTCGGTGATCACAATTACCATATGTACATCAAAAATAGCTGAATATTTCATTTCTAAAATAAGAAAGTTTTCAATTATTTCCTGAGTGGAAAGGATAGTCACCATTTTAGCTGATGTATTTGAATTCATTTATAATCTACTACTATACACCCAACAAAAGGCTGGCAATTCTTCTGCTTTTGCTGAAATGTTAACTCAAGGTTCAGCATTTGGTAAAAATCAAACTACTTCCTTTTTTTGTTTGGTTATGGATGGAGTAAAGTTTTACTGTGGCTTACATATTGATGAGCTACATACCTTGCCTCTGTGACATCTGCAGCTGGCCCTGTGCAACTGTATGACTGGACATACTGTGAGCAGTTCACCGATGACATATTCAGTTTACACAATGCCAAAAAGTTTGGCCGAAGACGTCCAACGGTGTATTTTGCAATGCAAGTCAATGACAGGCTCAATGAAGCCCCAAACACGAAGGTTCCTACCACCTTGTACAAGGCAGCCAGATAGTTATTGAATTCAGATCTTGAATACAATAGTTTTAGGTGAACCATAAATGCTTCTCCAACAGCAACCTAGATAAAGAAAACAAACAAGTGAGATACAACTGAGGGACAAGACTTTTACAGTATTGCAAGATGCGAGCTTTCTGGGTCCAACAGCCTGAAAACAATTTAACATTAACAGAATGTGTATGAAAATCACTGACTAGAGGTTCCACAATATCTCACCAACTTGATCCATTCAATGGGACGGCTCCCTGATTCTAATTGGAGATAATGAGGACTGCAGATGCTTGAAAGTCAGATTCAATAAAAGTGTGGAGCTGGAAAAAGCTCAACAGATCAAGCAGCATAAGAGTAGCAGAGGAGTCAAAATTTCACGTCGGGACCTTTCATCAGGAGGGTCCCAATCTGAAACATCGACTCCCTCACTCAACCAATACTGGTCACGGCCAGCAAAGTGACAGGAGTGCACAAGGTGATTCTGAGCTTGGGAGAAGTTAAAGCAACCAGGGATAGCATTATCACTAGTGACTGCTGCCCAGGTAAAGCTTGGTCCTGACTCTAAACGTTCATCCACCTGCCCCCCCTAACTCCAAACCCCAGTGAATAAATTGCTACCACTCATTACAAGAATGCCACATGAATAACAGCCAATTGGGCCATGTATCAGAGGGCAGAAGCGGATGGTGGAATTTTCCTAAAGCAAACTAAGTACATTCTTGAAAAGCAGAGGGGAGAAGATGGAGCCAAAAATAAACTACCAGCCAACAGTCAACATCGATGGTCATTCTTTTGTTGAATTGTGTTGAGTGTTGTTCTCAACAGCAGTTGGCTTATCATCCTTTTTTATTGATTACAAAAGATTGGCCAAATTGTATACAATTCAAAAAAAATCAGCATACTTTTCCCAAATTCCAAGAATCATGTTCAATTAATGATGCCTTCCATTCATATCCACTTGTTGTTCACTTATGTCCTTTAGCGATGGAAATCTGTCACCCTTACTTGGTCTGACCAATAGCAATCTACTTGGCTTTTAACTGCCCTCAGAAATAGCCTATCAAGATGCTCAGTTCAAAAGCAGTAAGGGATGAGAAAAACAGTTTGTTTCGTCAATGATGCTCACATCCCATGGAAACAAAATAAAACAACTCAAAGGCAGAGCTTAGAATGAGATTGTCTCATTATTGTATTGTAAGGGCATATCCAGCTGGAGTCACCAGACAGTGAACAGAAGCAAAAAACTGTTGTCAAATTTATTTTCCCTTCCCCAGCCCAGACACGACAATGGCCAAATGCAATGCTGCAGTGACCTGTGACCAAGGTTTAATTAACATAGCATTCCTCTAGTCTGAATTCAAGACCTTCTGGTCCACCTCATCAAGTTCCATACCAATGTTTTACTTTTATTTATTACTATCGTATGTATGACCTCTGTCATTGATGGAGGCATCATGGTTGGGCAACTTACAAAACTTTTCACTCTATTTTTCAAGTAAAAGTACATCTAACAATACAGTTCTATTGTATTTGAATTGATGCTTATCACCACTGAGCTATAGGGAGTAGCTGCCAGATTTTCAAATATTTTCTGGCAAGAATTTATTACTGATTTGTATAAAAGAATGCACTCCAGTGGAATTTATCACAAGTAGCAAATGCAGTCACTTACAATGATGATGGAGACTGGAATAAGAACTGCTGCCATCAGCCAGTGTGAAATGGTATCCTTTTTATACGGATATTTTATGCTGTCGTCATCACAATAAAATCCTTGCATATTTGGTTTAGCCTTTAGCGTCAATATGACAAATGGTAACAATGCTGTGGACAGGAAAATTAAAAAAAAAGAAAGAGTCAAAGAATCATCAGAGACAATTGTGCATTCTTGTCCATTACATCACCGTGGTACACCAGGCATATAGGTGAAGCCCTGTATCATCACCTCTTCAGAGATGTACTCAGACATGTTATCAACCTCTGTAGGTTGAGCATGTGCACACTTCAGTAAGTTCAGATCAATATTCAAGCAAGAGAACGTTAACAAGCTTTAACATACCAGAACTATATACAAGCAATAAAAGAGACCAACTCTGGAATCCATAGGCTCAGGCCTTAGTTCCATGAGACCTGGCACTTTAGAAACAGCGCTTCAAGTGTTAGCAATGTAATTATGTTCAAGCCAACACATGTCTAATATGTTTGCATTGTAGAAACAGCATCCCCAATTCCTCTTTCGCTTTACAGCAAGTTTGCGTTGATGAAACGCAGGTTATAGTAGAATGACCTGTAGCTGACACCCAAATGCAACTTACCATGAAACTTTGCCATATTTATATCTACCATGACTTAACCTAGAAGCAGATGGATTTACATAAGAATAATTTGAACCTAAAACAACTACACAGAAACTGGTATCCCATCACCAAGTAACCCTTTATTTACATCTGCACTTTACATGGGCTCTGATCAGCCAGCTCAAAGCCAATGCCTACACTGAAGAGACTGTTCGAATCTCCTGTCTATATCTGTCAGCCAGAGCTCCCTGATTGGGATTGTTAACCTGGACCAATCTACAATCTTCGTCAATGAGATCCACCTGGCCCTGGTTCTAATCACTAAAGACATTAGAGACAGGAACCGGCAAGGTGAGAGCATGAGAAAGTTCGATGGAAGTCAGGAAAGCGAAAGTAAAAACGAGTGTTTGTGAAGACAGAATGCTACTTTAATGATTTTACTATGCCTCAGCAAAACAAAGACCAAATCCGCAATTCTACAATATACTATACAGCAATTCATCTTCTGGAGAAAGGAAACTAAATAACCAAATGGTTATGCTATGTATCCACCGATGGTATCAGTCATTTGTCTGAATTATAGTAGGTACTGCGATTATCAGGGACACTAGAGAACATTAAGCCCATTCAATGGAAGTGGAGATTAGATTGTTCAATATGACCGGAGACTTCTGCTCAAAGAACATTTAAAAAAAAACACTGGCAGAATACAGGAAACACTGGCAATGTTAAGAAATCGTTTTTCTTGGATCCATTTCATGATTTATATTGACAACCTTTCAAAGTTTACACATTTCTGGAATGCTCTTCAAAGCCTCAGTAAAAAAAAAACGCAGATTCTGCAGAGTTTTGTTCCTTAACAGACCTCAATGGCAGGCTGTTTGAGAACCCCACGGAAAAACTCACAGTTTAGTTTTGTCTCTTCTATTGTCTAGTTTGATCTTAAAAACAAAACTGCGTACGTATTTTCTGGTTGATTAACTGCTCAATTTTAAGATTTTTATCATTGCTTTAAAATCCATTCTTGGCTACACTCCTCGGATCTTTGCACTCCTCCATGGCCCCTTTTCCCTTCATTCCATCATTGGCACCAAGCCTTTTGCTTCACAGGCCCCAAGCTCTCGAATTCCTTCCTTAAATCTCTGCATCTATTCTCCTCTTTCCCTAAAACTGTGGATCAAAGTTTTAGACATAGTCCAATATTATCTTGTGTGGCTCTTTGCTAAAAACATTAATATTATGCTGCAAAATGCTTTAAGATATTTGACAATAAATGGGATAAAATAAAAACGAAAAACATTGTTAAGCAATGAGCAGATGCAATTTTTTAAAAATATATTAGAAGATGACTTTGATAAAGTTGATCTGATTGCTGTGTTAGGAGATCATGGGCAAGGTTAACTCTGGAGTAATTTGAGAAAAAAATGCAAGAAATTCACATCAAGTTGGTTTAAGCTTATGCCTGGAGAACCCAGAGAGAAAAGAAAACTTCTTGCATCCAAGAACAAAACGGATTTCGTGATGGTTCTAAGCCAAATAAGGTGACCAAACCTGTACCTTTATCAGCAACAAGATGAGTGGGAAATCTATAATATGATGCACCTTCCCACTAATGCATACACCCGATACGGGTAGATTTGGGAGCTCAGCTTTCAGAGTCCGTCATCCACAAGGTAAGTGCACGAAAGACTGTCTTTTCCAATCCTGCAGACCCATAGAAAATAAGCAGGACACAATAGAAAATAAAGTAGAACTGCAAGGAAGCTAGACTTGACAGTGCTCCAGGTTTTGATTGACCTGGGTTTGGGTTGTGGAAGGGGTTAGGAGGAGGCAGGAGGTGCATGCACATGCCTTGATTAAACACAAAATCTGCAATTAGATTAAAGCCTCAGGCTTCTATAACACTTCATAAGACCCCATGTTTTGGCTTTAATTGATTCAAGCAACCTAGTTACATAGTCAACTGGCGCAATTAAGCATTAATATTTTCCATTCACTTGCTATCGCAGCCAATATTTCTCCTTTTCTGCCAATCTGGAGAAAGAGACTTGGCATATTAATTGTTACCTTCATCCAACCTTGATGCTTCTTCTGTTAAGACCAGCATTAACAAAGAATTTAATCTCAGAACCTCTGATACCATTACTCAGCCAGTGCTGGAAATCACTAGGCCATTGTTGGGAGGATTCAAAAGGAATCTATTTTTAAAATATATGTATGACCCTAGACAATACGTGTTGAAGGAAAATCCGTTTGGACAAAGTATCTGCACCAGAGTTGTTAACCTGGGTTTGTCTTTTCTTGATCCATTAGATCTACTGTGAATTTCCACCCATTTTTCTTCCAATTTTTAGCAATTTTCCAGCTTCTCATTCAGTCGGAAGTCCTAAGAGAAGGATGTAACTTTTCCTTAGCATCAGAAGAAAATTGTTGATGTTGTAATGCAACAAGGCTGGAAAGGTTCAAGCCGTGAGCAGTGAGGCAACATATCCTGACTGTCAATGAAGGTGTCACATTTCAGTATAATTAACAAATCAAGAACAGAACCACATTTGCGGAAATAAAATTCACTTTGGGGGAAAAGAAAATCAGACTGGAAACAAGAACTCTCTGTCTATCTCATAGTCATTAATTCCTGAGAGGAGGCAGGAGTGCCTCCGTTGATATGACGAAAGATTTGGCAATTAAATATTCTCATCACAAGTTTCCTTCTTTGTACGCTATGCTCCTATATCTATGTCACCGAGACATTGCTTCACATTCTCCATTGAAAATGATCTAAGATTTCTGTACCAGTATGTTTGCTTGCTATTCCAGTTTCTCAATTGTTAAATACACTGCTCAGTTTACAATATGGAATCTTGATCAAGTTCATCTCTGGTTTGTGTTGTGCAGACATGCTAAAATTGGCCTCAGTCAACAAATTACAGTGGAGCAGGAAGGATAAAACAGTTAGAAAGCTAACAGTTTGCATTGCAAAGTTGGGTAGAGTAGTTGTAGATTGAGAGACAGGAAGCTAGAATTTGGTGTTTGTAAAATTGTAAAATGGGGAAAGCATTGTGTGGTCTCTTGTAAAAGATGACATTTTTTTCTATGCTTAGAGATTTTAAAAATTGCATGTCTGTGAGCAGCAGCGTGAGTTTGCCAGTACACCGAGAGCTTGAACTGAAATATTTGTATCGAAAGGCCATGCAGTTAACAGTCTGAGCTGCATTTTCTTCCAAGGCAACAGGCTTTGAATTTAGGCAATCAATTTGAACCAGGCACTTAGATACCAAAAGCCTAATTTAAATCTGATGGTTTTGACAACATTGGACTAATCATATGTAAGAAATATTATTATGTCATCAGAAAAGAAGTGGCATGGTGGCTCAGTGGTTAGCACTGCTGCCTCATAGCGCCAGGCACTCAGGTTCGATTCCAGCCCCAGGGTGACTGTCTGTGAGGAGTTTGCACATTTGCCCTGTGTTTGTGTGGGTTTCCTTTTAATTGCAGCGAGGGTGGAGAGAATGAGGACCAGGGAGCTGCCACGAAGGTAAACAAACCGTTTAAAAAGCTGATATGTTCAGGCAGTGGCTGAGCCCGAGACACTACCACCCACCCTCCTCCTCCTCTTACTCTGTGGTATGTTCAGGTAAGCATTTTGGTAAGTAAGTTTAAAAAAAAAACTTTTCTTTAGTCTCAACTGAAGTAAAGTTTAAGATTAAAAGTGGCAGGAGATCTCAAAACCGTGTTATGCTCCTCTTGCTCAATGTGGGAGCTCAGGGACATGGTTGATTTGCAAGAAGTGTGTCCAGTTGCAGCTCCTGTTAGACCACACGACGGCTCTGCAGCTGCAGATGGACTCACTTTGGAGCATATGCGATGCTGAGGGGGTCATGAATAGCACGTTTAGTGAATTGGTCACATCATAGATTAGGATTGCTGAGGGAGAAAGAGAATGGGTGACCAAAAGGCAGAGAAGGAACAGGAAGGCAGTGCAGGTGTCCCCTGCTGTCATCTCCATCCAAAGCTGGTGTACTGCTTTGGATACTGTTGGAGGAGATGACTCACCAGGAAAGACAGCAGTAGCAACCGTGGCTGGCTCTGCTGTACAGAAGGGCGCGAAAGAGTGGTAGGGCTACAGTCATAGGGGATTCAATTGTAAGGGGAGTAGTTAGGTGGTTCAGTGGTCGAAAACAAATGGTATGTTGCCTCCCAGGTGCATGGGTCAGGGATGTCTCAGATTGACTGCAGAAAATTCTCAAGGGGGAGGGTGAACAGCCAGTTGTGGTAGTGCATGTAGGCACCAATGATATAGGCAAAAAATGGGATGAGGGCCTACACAAAGAAATTAGGGAGTTAGGAACCAAGTTCGAAAGTGGGACCTCAGAGGTAATAATCTCAGGATTGCTACCAGTGCCACGTGCAAGTCAGAGTAGGAATGATAGAATACTCAGGCTGAATGCATGGCTTGAGAGATGTTGCAGGAGGGCAGGGTTCAGAGATTTGGGACATTGGGACCGGTTCTGGGGGGAGGTGTGACAATTACAAATTGGATGGTCTACACTTGGGCCAGACTGGAACCAACGTCCTTGGGGATGCTTTTGCTAATGCTGTTGGGGAGAGTTTCAACTAATGTGGAAAAAGTGAGGGCTGCAGATGCTGGAGATTAGAGTCATTCCTGATGAAGGGCTTTTGCCCGAAACGTCGATTCTCCTGCTCCTCAGATGCTGCCTGACCTGCTGTACTTTTCCAAAACTACACACTCTACTTTAAACTAATGTGGCAGGGGTATGGGAACCAAATGAGGTGGTTAGTGGACAGGTAGGAGGTAGTAATTAAAGCATAGAAGGAACTAGATAATGAGGTCAGCATAACTAAGGGGAAGAGTAGGCAAGAGGCAGCAGATGAATGCAGAAGGACTGGTGGTCTGAGGTGCATTTGTTTTAGTGCAAATAGTAGATAAGGCAGATGAACTTAGGTCTTGGATTAGTACCTGGGAGCATGATGTTATTGCAATTACTGAGACTTGGTTGAGGGAAGGGCATGATTGGCAACTAAATGGCCCAGGATATCGATGCTTCAGGCAGGAAAGAGAGGGAGATAAAAGGGATGGAGGAGTTGCATTACTGCTCAGAGAGAATATCACAGCTGTGCTGAAGGAGGGCACCATGAGAGACTCGAGCAGTCGGGCAAAAGGGGCAGAGCTCAGAAATAGCAGGGGTGGGGTAACAATGTTGGGGCTGTATTGCAGGCCTCCCAACAGTGAACGTGAGATAGAGGTACAAATATGTAGAGAGATCACTGAAAGATGTAGAAGTAACAGGGTGGTGGTGATTGGAGATGTTAAATTTTCCCAACTTGGACTGGGATTCACTGAGTGCGAGAGGAATGGATGGAGCAGAATTTGAAAGGAGCATCCAGTATGGTTTTCCAGAACAGTGTGTAGGTAGCCCAACTTACTAGGCCTGAGGTTAGGAAATGGGCCTGGCCAGGTGATTGAAGTTTCAGTGGGGGATTACTTTGGGAATAGTGATCATAATTCCACAAGTTTTAGTTTACTCATGGTCAAAGACGAGAGTGGCCCTAAAGGAAGAGTACAAAATTGGGGGAAGGCCAACTATACCAAAATTTGGCATGAGCTAGGGAATATTGATTGGGAGCAGCTGTTTGAAGGGAAATTCACATTCGATATGTGGGAGGCTTTTATAAAGCGGTTGATTAGAGTTTAGGAGAGATATGTTCCTGTGAAAATGAGGGACAGAAATGGCAAGATTAGGGAACCATGGATGAGAAGTAAAATTGTGAGACTTGCTTAGAGGAAAAAGGAGGTGTATATAAGGTCTGAACAACTGAAGTCAGATGAAGCTTTGGAAGAATATCGGGAATGTAGGACCAGTCTGAAATGAGGAACTGAGAGGGCTAAAAGAGGTCCTGAGAAATCCTTAGCGAGCAGGGTTAAGGAAAACCCCAAGGCCTTTTATTCATCTATAATGAGCAAGAGGGTAACGAGGGAAAAGGTTGGCCCACTCAAGGACCAAGGAGGAAAGATATGCGTGGAGCCAGAGAAAATGGATGAGATTCTTAATGAGTACTTTGCATCAGTATTCACAGAGGAGAGGAACATGCAGATGTTGAGGTTAGGGATAGATCTTTGATTACTCTAGGTCAAGTCAGCATAAGGAGGGAGGAAGCATTGTGTATTCTCAAAGGCATTAAGGTGGACAAGTCCATAGGACCAGATGGGATCTATCCCAGGTTACTGAGGGAAGCAAGAGAGGAAATAGCTGGTGCTTTAACGGATACCTTTGTAGCATCCTTGGAAATGGGTGAGGAGTGAAAAATTGCTAAAGTTGCCCCTTTGTTTAAGAAGGTAGCAGGGATAACCCAGGTAATTACAGACCTGAGCCTGACATCAGTGGTAGGGAAGCTACTGGAGAAGATACTCAGGATAAGATATATACCCATTTGGAAGAAAATGGCTTATCAGTGATAGGCAACATGGTTTTGTGGAGAGAAGGTAATGTCTTACAAACCTAATAGAATTCTTTGAAGAGGTGACAAAGTTGAGTGATGAGGGAAGGGATGTAGATGTCGTATACATGGACTTTAGTAAGGCATTTAACAAGGTTCCCTATGGTAGGCTGATGAAGGAGGTGAAGTCGCATGGGGTCCAGGGTGTTCGAGCTAGATGAATAAAGAACTGGTTAGGAACAGGAGACAGAGTGTAGTAGTGTGAGAGAGCTTCTCAAAATGGTGATCTGTGACCAGTGGTGTCCTACAGGGATTCATACTGGGACCACTGTTGTTTGTGATATACAGAAATGATTTTGAGGAAGGTGTAGGTTGCCTCATTAGCAAGTTTGCAGATGACACTAAGACTGGTGGAGCAGCAGATAATGAAGGGGACTGTGAGAATACAGCAGAATATAGCTAGATTGGCAAGTTGGACAGAGAAATGGCAGATGGATTCATGTGGACAAATGAGAGGTGATGCATTTTGGAAGATGCAATTCCAGAACGAACTTTACAGTAAATGGAAAAGTCCTGGGGAAAACTGATGTACAGAGAGATCTGGGTGTTCAGGTCCATTTTTCCTTTAAAGTGGCAATGCAGGTCAGTAGAGTGGTCAAGAAGGCATACAGCATGCTTTCCTTCATCGGACGGGTGTTGGCAGGTCATGTTATAATTGTATATGGTTTGGTTAGGCCACATTTGGAATACTGCGTACGGTTCTGGTCTTCATAACCAAAAGGACGTGGATGTTTTGGAGAGGGTGCAGAGGAGGTTCACCAGGATGTTCCCTGGTATGGAGGATACCAGCTATGAGGTCAGGTTGAGTAGAGTAGGATTATTTTCATTTGAAAGGAGGTGGTTGAGGGGAGATGTGATTGAAGCCTACAAAGTCATGAGAGTTGTAGACAGGGTGAATAGTAAGAAATGTCCTCCTAGAATGGAGGACTCAATTACTAGGGATCAGGAGTTCAAAGTGAGAGGGGAAACGTTTAGAGGAATTCTAGGAGGAAAACTCTTTATGTAGAGGGTGGTGGGTACCTGGAATGCCTTGCCAGCGAATGTGGTGGGGGCAGGAACGATAGTATTATTTAAGATGTATCTAGACAGATACATGAATGGGTGGGGAGGAAAGAGATACAAATCTTTAGAAAATACACAGCAGGTTTCGATAGACGATATGGATCGGTGCAGGTTTGGAGGGGTGAAGGGCCTGTTCCTGCACTGTAGTGTTCTTTGTTCCTTGGGTGTTCCAGTTTCTTCCCACAATCTAAAAATGTGCCGGTTAGGTGAATAGACCATGCTAAATTGCCCAGAATGTTCAGGGCTGTGTAGGTTAGGTGCATTAGTCAGGGGTAAATGTAGGGTAGGAGAATGGGTATGGGTGGGTTATTCTTTGAGGATCAGTGTGGACTTGTTGGGCTGAAGGGCCTCATTCCATACCGTAGAGATTTTAAGATTCTACAAAAGGGATAGTGAGACTGAGACTCCAGAGCTAGCTGCCACTCGCCAGAGCTAATGGCCCTCAGCTCTTGAAAGTTAATCATTGGTTTCTCAGTCATCTATGTATTAGAGCAGGGCTTCTTCATTCCTGAAGAAGGGCTTATGCCCGAAACGTCGATTCTCCTGCTCCTTGGATGCTGCCTGACCTGCTGCGTTTTTCCAGCAACACATTTTTCAGCTCTGATCTCCAACATCTGCAGTCCTCACTTTCTCCTATGTATTAGAGAAAGCAGCATTTAAATAATAACGGTACCAAAAATGAAGAATTGGCAGAAGAGGCACTCCTGAGAGAAGACTCAAGAGAAGAAGGCAGAGAATGCTTTGGAAGACATGTAACCTAATTGTAATTTGAAGATTACATTCTATATTTTTGATATAAGTTTGACTTTTATTTATTGGAACAGCATACCAGTAGAATATTGTTTTATTTTCAGGAATAGTTAGTAGTTAGAAGGGATTTATTCTATTTGTTAATTTGCTCACCATTAGAGGATTGGAATGTTAAACCCCACAAGCTGGCTCTGAAAGTGTGCAAGACCTGTTTCGGTGGGCTTCCAAATCACCAGTTGACTGTATTTCATAGACTCCGATCATTTACTTCTTCACTGCCACCACCTCCACCCCCCCAGTAGATTTCTGATATGTATCATGCAGTAATGTGCATCTGTTTGAATAACAAATTGCCAACTTTGGTTCTGTTTCTCCAGGTTGGATATCAGGTTTGATGGAACTCAGAGGTTCAACTTAGTCACACATTTCGGTGAAAACGTAAATTCCCAGAAGTTTACAAATAACTCTGACCAATACTTTAACGTTTTACTTTAAATGATTGCATTTTGCGTTCATTGACTTTTAGCAATGCAAAGCTAGAATGCTTACATTGCATAATTGCAGAACATGATTCTTGAATCTGATGGGATCCTGCAAACTTGCATCTATAACTGGTTACTACAGAAATGAGAGCTCAATTTGGACTTGTGCTTTCTTAAAAAGCACAAAAAATCTTTGTTGTTAAGACAAATTTTCTTAAAATGTTGTTAAACAGGTGACCTTTCCTAATGGTGGTGACAAGTGTTATAAAGTGGAGGATGACCCCTCTCTTGAAAACTAAAATCTAAACACCCAAAGATGAGCGCCTCACCCTATAATCTGTTTAAAAAAAATGTGAAAAGTGCTGTGACCTGTTCTTCAGCAACTTCTAGTAGTTAAATAAAATAAATCCCTGACACTCACTCTAAAATCAACAAGTGATAAATTTGTTTATCTATCTCTAACAGTGAACAAATTAACGAAAGTATTAACTTCCTATCCCCCTGTTGTCCTGTTGTCTCCCACCCCCCCCCCTCCCTGAGTTGAAGCAAAACGCTCAGAGACACAGTATATCTTTACCTCCTTCATCTTTATTCTGGGCCTAAAGGGAGAGAGAATGATTGCCCATGTGCACAGGGACATGAGTTCACGGTCTTCTCTGGAATAGCAGTTTCTTAATGAATTATATAGTCACTTCACAGAGAGGAGCATCCAGGTAAGGTAACATAGATATTGATTCGGTGACCATTACAATCAGCGAGCATCAACAGTAAAGATTAAGCCATCTGCTGTTACACAATTAATGTTCTTAACTTTAACTGGCTTCACGTAATGAACACTTTCCATCTTGTTAACTAACCTTACATACTGAATGTTTTCAATATTGTTAAATGGCTCTACATAATAAATGCTTTTCCACCTTGTTAATCCATTACCTTGTCTCCAGCACCCCATTGTTAATTGCAAGTTCTTATCTGATCTGAGTCATGCTCAGCTGAACCTCTCATTTCATAAAACTCAAAACTTAACTCTTTCTCTACTTGCTCATATCCAATACACATTCTCACCCCAAACTCCCTACCCAGCCCCTCCCCTTCCCTTCCATTGCTCTTAGCCACCTACCAATGCAATCCTCTCATTGACAAACCAGGTCGTACCCTCTACCAATCTTCACCTATCCCCACCTTACCAACCTGCCTGCCTCCCCCCTCCCCTTTTACCTGTAGCTCCCCTTCTACCCACCCCCTTCCTGAAGAAGGGTTACACCGAAAAGTTGAGTTCTTCACCTCCTGATGCTGCCTGGTTTGCTATGCTTTCCCAGCCTCTTGTTTGTCTACCCTGGATTCCAGCATCTGCAGTTTTATTGTCTCTAATAAAAAAGACTGGCAAAAAATAACAGTAGAATTGGAGTTTTTCAACTTCAGCTCCAGCACAGATTATTACCATATGCATCTGGGCAATGAATGGGGAATAATAAATTTGTGTTGCTATATTTAGAGTTGGATGGGTACAAGTAGTAAGGACTTGGACTAATTTGGTGACATTCAGCTGAAATGAAGCATCAGTGTTAACACTGGCTGGCAAGCGATAGAGTGGCATTTCAACAAGCAATGAGGGAGCCAAGGATGGCAGTATGGAGAACACAAGTGATTGAGAGCACAGGAACAAAACCCTTGTGTAGACATGGGAGATAAGCCAAAGAAGAGGTGGTCAATGCCAAAGATTTCAGAAGCAGAGAAATTTCTCACACACAACTATCCAAGGACCTAAAGCCTCTTTCATTGAGAGAACATCCAACTTTTCTAATCTACTGTACAAAATTATAGGATACCACAATCCTACATAAAGTGGAGACATTAATTGCAGATTTAGAAACTACTTGCATTATGACATCATGTCACCTGTGACTTACCACTTCAAACCCCCTTCCATTTCCACTCTGACCTCAGCCATTTACAGTGGCTCAGTAGTTAGCACTGCTGTTTCACCTCACCAGGGACTCTAGTTCAATTCCAGCCTCGGGTGACTGTCTGCATGGAGTTTGCACATTCTCCTGTGTCTGTGTGGGTTTCCTCCAGGTGTCCCGGTTCAGTCGCACAGTGTAAGGATGTGCAAGTTAGGTGGATTGGTCATGCTAAATTGCCCATAGTGTCCAGGGACGTGTAGGTAGGTGGATTAGCCATGGGAAATGCAGGGTTACAGGGATGGGCTGAGTCTGGGTAGGATGTTGTTTGGAGAGTCGAAGTGGACTTTTGGGCTGAATGGCCTGTTTCCACACTGTAGGGATTCCACGATGATTCATTGGCATCACACTTTTCTCACATAGATTGTTCTCAAAAGCTTTAGTCAAATACTCAGGATTTTTCCTCAACCCTCTAGTCTGAAGACTGAACTCAGCATTTAGCCATGCACTGTTTCGATTTTATACTGGAATAAAGTTCTCCCTATTCTCCCCCTTTCTTCTTGAGCTGACTAGCCTTTATTAGTGTTTTTTTCTAATACTTGACGTAGTTAATATGTTGCAGTGGTTTCTCTCAATTCTTCATACAAAAAGAAACAAGCTAAGCAAGGAAAGTATATTTAGGTATCAACCAGCTTCTTACTTCTTCATGAGAAGGAATTTGCAGTCAATGTAATTTTAGTCAACCATTGAGATTGTACTTGACTATATTATTCACAGTAAAATACAAGTGACAATAGATCATACAATTCAGTATGCTACGTCAACTCTGCAACAGGTGGGATTTAACCCAGAGGTGCGGACACTATCACTGTGCCACAAACAGGCTAAAAGCAAGTGTGAGGAGAAGCATTTGAACTCCCACCCCTAGGGAGGGACACAAATTCACCAGGCTTTAGCTAGATAATGAATGGCATGCCTTGCATCTAGTCCCTTGGATTTGACAGCCATCCGAGGCATTGCCACAGCCACTGACTGAACTATAAATGGGATTAATTTTAACCTAACCAGTCCACTCGAAAATTGGTGGGACTGGCTTCACACCTTTCCCAATTTCAGTCTCCACTGAAGTCACTGGATAATTAAATTTCAGCAAGATGCAAAAGCAGCATTCATCTAATCCTGAGAGCTTCCTGCGTGCCAAGTAAAGCAAAAACATCAAATATGGAAACAGCCGAGATCTTCAGCATCTGTTGTATTTCAATTTTGGGTTGTACTTTAAGACTCATTTACAAACAAACATACTTCATAAAAATTATTTTTCAAAAAAAAAATCATGAATTTCACAATAAATATCAAGACAAAGGGAACACCATATCCAAAGAAATTAAGCTGTTTTACTGCAAAACATGGATATAGCAAACATATTGTAGAGTGTAATCGGTCAATGGTTTTGGCAAGGGGAGGGGAAATTGCTGGGAAAGAGGATGAGGGGAACTGCAAATCCATTAATACGCTCGACGTGTCAAAATATATTTTGATTTTTTTTGTGTTTCACCTTTTAGGCAAGGTCATTTTGAGACAGAAGTATTGTCACTGTGTCCCGGAAATAGGAACTGCAATGTAAATAAATGCTGGGAGTACAAGTTAGCAGAATGATACCAAGTGGCATATCCTGTTGGCTGATTGATAAAAGACTGTCAGTACAGAATGCACAAATAACAGTGTATTCTCTTGACAGTTACTCACAATTTATAGCATTTTTAGTGAGAAGGCTTGTGAAGGTCATTGTCAAATATTTCCTGCACAGAAAAACATTACTGTTTTTTTCCACCCATCCCCATGGAATTATTTGCCTCAGATCCTCAAATTGGTAATGTCTTGGGTCAAGATTAATGGAGTGAAGCAAACCTCAGCACTGAGAGGCAACATGAACCACTTGGCATATTGGAAAACTGCAGCCACACCCGGCATCATCTTCTACTCCATAGACTAAAGACTGGTTTACTGAATGATCCAGAGTGAATTGGTGTGAATAGCAATAGACAGATGAAAACAAAGGTTATCGGTGAAAGAAGAAAAATCAGCCAAAGTTCCTACACTTTGCTTTTCAGTCACTGCCAAAGTCCCAAGATACAGAGAGTGAGCAGAACTACATCTGGAGAGACAACACAAACTACTCCCAATTGCTTTCAAAGATTCAAATGAAAGCAAAATACTACAAATGCAGGATCCCTGAAATAAAAATAGAAAGTGCTAAGCAAATGTGGCAGTACCTGGAAACAAATAGTTGGTGGATGTGAAGATGGAAGAGACAGCGTCAGGACTCGAGGACGGGTTTCTGCCCAAAACATTGTTTTTCCTGCTCCTCAGAGTTTAAAAAAAAATCACACAATACTGGGTTATAGTCCAACAGGTCGATTAGGAAGCACACCCATGTGGCCACGCTCCACACGAGAATCAAACGGCACTATGCACCGAACGGAGTTGGTTATCCCAGGGCAACCAATGATCCGTGGCACTAGGATCTGCTCATCAGAAGCTGTCTGACCTGCTGTGCTCTCTCAGTTTTATCATCTACCAACTCGGGACTTCCAGCATCTGCAGTCCTTACTGTCTGCTAGTGACAGAAAGAGAGTTAATGCTTTGAGTCTGATAATGCCAGTTCTGAGGTAAATGTGTGGTTTTGGAAAAAAGTTGTCAGACTCAAAACATTGACTTTTTCTTTCTACACAGATGATGCCGAACCTGCTGAGTTGCCCCAGCAATTTCTCTTTTAATGTTACTTTAAAAAATCTTCTTCTACTGTTTTATTTCTCCCTTCTAATCAACATCGGATCTAATTTGTTTTTCCTTCCCTAATTTCTCAGTCCTTCAATCTTCTCTGACAATCTCCTGGATGGTATCTTCTCAAAAGGTTTTTGTAAAGTTTATGTACATCATAACCATGGCATTTTGATTACCATTTTCTTTGAGGATCATTAGCTGCCACTTCCACCATCTCCAGTGATACGCCACCAACAGATACATAGTTTCCCCCCGCCCCCCTCCCTTGTCAGCCTTCCACAAGGTCGGTTCCCTCTGGGACATCCTGGTTCACTCCTAACACCACAACCCACATTCTTAGGGCACCTTTACCTGCAACTGCAGGTGTAACACTTGTCCATTTACTTCTTCCCTCCTCAGTATCCAAGGGCTCTCGACTAAATTGTGTGAAGGGCAGGCAAAGCGCTACTTAGATCACCTGGAAAATACGTTTGAGAGCTGCATTCAGTACTCACAATGTGGTCTCCTCTACACTGGGGAAATTAAGCAGAGGCTGGGTGACTGCTTTAGCAGAACACTCGTGTTCTGTTTGCAAAAAAAGACCCTGAGCTTCCCGCAGCCTGCCACTTGTTCCTTCGCCAATATCTCTGCTGCAGTGCTCCAGCAAAGCTCAGTGCTGGAGAAACAGCAACCCAGTTTTCACCTGGGGACCCTGCAGCCCTCCAGACTCAGTATCAAGTTCAATACGTTTAGGATTTGAGCTCTCCCATGTCCTTACCCCAAAACCAGACCGCTGCTCGTTGGATGCTGCCTGAACTGCTGTGCTCTTCCAGCACCACTAATCCAGTACTTGTTATCACACAGTCTGCTATTACAACCACGAATTATTAGCCACTAACAGTCCCCATTAACAGCTAGTCACCCTGTAGCCAGATCATTACCCATGCCTTTGTCTGTCCCAACTGTCCTTTTCTGTCATTGGGCTCTATCCTCACCTATCATTTACTCCTTAACCCCTCCCCCCACCCTATTTCTGCAGATAGTCTGAAATTTTCCAAGCTACCATCAGTTTTGAGGAAGGGTCACTTGACCCAAAACGTTAACTCTGATTTCTCTCCACAGATGCTGCCTGACCTGCTGAGCTCATCCAGGATCTCCATTCCTGATAAAAGGGCTTTTGCCCGAAACATCAATTCTTCCTGCTCCTCAGATGCTGCCTGACCTGCTGCGCTTTTCCAGCACCACTAATCTTGACCCCAGGCTCTATTTTTGTCTACCATTTTCTTCACTTTCTAAAAGAGCTCTATGAGATGTTCTATATACAATGGTCTTTATTTAGGCAAGTCACAACTGCATACTTAAACACAGAGTGAAGGCACAGGGCTAGTTCAAAGATACAGACAGGAATAAAGTAATGTGGTGCCACCTTACTAGGTGGGGAAGTCAGATCCTTCACAGCACAGTCGGAAGGACTGAACTTTTTTTCCCTCAAAGGATTATGACCCTTGAGAAAATACTTTGGTAATCTTATCACTTGGGTGCAGCACAATTCGTAAACCAGTTTCAGTTTACTCTTTAAAAATAGCTGTACTTTGTGATCGCTGTGGTTTGAATGGGCTACACCTTTTACAAATGCAAACAAGCTCTAGAAACAAAGAGGAAGCTTACGTACAGGTTTACAAAAAGGTGATCATAATGCTTAACCTTAAATCAGGGATTGGCTACAATTTGTATGTTTACATTATTCATCATGCATTTAACATAACAACAAAATAGACCAAGAGGGGAACACATAATTGACAGGAGGTTTTACTGTAGTCAAAAGGTCAATGAACAGAAAGAGAAGGCAAGGCAACAGTGAACAAAGCTGCATTTATATTATAGCCAGTAGTTCCTTCAATAATATGTACTCCACAATCATGAGGACATAATAACATCGACAGTTGGACCATGGGATTAACTGTTGCCATGCTGGGATCAGAGACGTGCAGGCATTAAAAATAACAAAGTTAAAAATCACACAGCACCAGGTTATATTCCAACAGGTTTAATTGTAAGCACTAGCTTTCAGAGCACTGCTCCGTCGTCAGATGGTTGTCTGGGAGTGGGAGTGGGGTGGAGTTTGAATGTGGTGCTTCCAATTAAACTGCTGGATTATAACCTCGTGCTATGTGATTTTTTAAAAACTTTGTACACCCCAGTCCAACACCGGCATCTCCAAATCTTAAAAATAACAGGATTCCTTAGCATAGCTATTCCCTAGCTCGAGATAATCTCAGCTATTCCTGGAGGCATGGTAGATATTGATGTGTCTGTGTGATTTCGGGAAGGTTACAAATTGGGAAAATGCTTCAGATAGCTTGCCTGGTTAGCACACAAGCAGGGAGGCCCAGCCCAACACAGAAACCACAGCCAATTTTGCAAAGGGGATCCTGCCCCACTCCAAAAGGCACCACACTGTGGCAAGGTCTAGATTTTAAAAACTGGTTTAGAAAAAAATGCATAGCGACAAAAAAAAACTGCAGGTGATGGAATCCGAAGTAGACAGACAGGAGGCTGGAAGAACACAGCAAGGAGGGAAGCATCGGGAGTTGGAGAAGTCGACATTTCAGGACTAGGGGTGCTTCTTCAGGACTAGGGGTGAGTGGAAGGGGAGCTGCAGATAAAGGGCATGGCGGGGGCAGGATGGTGAAGTGAGGATAGGTGAAGACAGGTCGAGGGTACAACCTGGTTGGTCAGTGGGAGGAATGAATCCGGTTGCTGGCAGGGAGAACTGGAAGGGAGGAGGACGGGCTGGGAGAGAGTCGGGGCTTGGGCGGAGGTTATTTGAAATTGGAGAACTCAAAATGTGGAGTCCTTTGGACTGTAGGCTGACCAGGAGGAAGATAAGGTATTGTTTCTCCAATAGGAGCTGTGGTTTGTTTTGGCAGTGGAAGAGGCTAAGGATGGTCATGTCAAGAAAGGCAGTGGTTGGGGGATTGAAATGGGCAGCAATGGGAGGTCTGGTCAATCCCTGCAGGCCCGACTGAGATACTCGGTGAACCGTTCCCTAAGTTTACATTCAGTCTCCCTGATGTAGAGGAGGCCACATCGGGAGCACCTAATGCAGTAAACTAGGTTGGAAGAGAGGTAGGTGAACCTCTGTCTCACCTGGAAGGACTGTTTGGGGCCCTGGATGGAGGTTTTGCATCTTTTCTGGTTGTGGGGGAAGGTACCTGGGGTTCGGTGGCGTGAACCAAAGACTATCAGAAGGAATGGTCCTTGCGGAAGGCAGCGAGGGGTGGGGACCAGAAGATGTTCTTGGTAGTGGGATCTATTTGGAGTTGGTGGAAGTGCTTGAGGATGATGCGATGGATGTCAGGACTGATGGGTGATAGGTGAGGACAAGGAGGACTCTGTCATTATTGCATGGGGGGGTGGAGGGGTGGTTTAGAGCAGTGGAATGGGGAATGGAGGTGGTGCGGCTGCCTGGATGAAGGGACGAAAAGCACTTTGTTCAAAATAGGTGGACATCTGGGATGCTTGCATGTGGAAGTCTCCTCATCCGAGCAGATGTGATGTAGGCAGAGAAATTAGGAGAATGGGATGGAGTTCTTGCAGGATACTCAGTGGGAGGAGGAGTAGTCCAGGTAGTTATGGGAGTCTGTAGGTTTCTAATAAACGTCCATCTGGAGACTGTCACTGGAGATGGAAAGAGTGAGGTCAAGAAAGGGGAGAGAGGTGTCTGAGATGGACCAAGTGAATGTGAGGACGGGATGGAAGTTAAGGGCGAAGTTAGCAGATGAGGTGTCTCGATTCTTATTTTCTCTTGTCACCAGGTTCCTCCACTCCCACCTTTAACCTCAGTCTTTAGTATTGGGAATGATGTCAAAGTATCTCCTGTGACCAACCCCCAGCCCCCCACTGAGATATTTCAGGGGCTACTTTTTCATTCTCATCAACTCGTTTATTAAGTCATGCTGTCACACAATAACACATTCTGCTTTTGTGTTGACGTGGGGAATTTAAACTCAAATAAAGCAGAATTAAAACAATCCATCAATGTTCTCAATAATAATTAACCTTCCATAAGATGTAAAGCCACAATATACAAAGGAAAGCATTAATGTCCTATATCCCTCAGGACTTGAATTGTCACAAGACAACAAGCCCAAATTCGCAACAGGGTTATTTCAGAAAAAGGATTTTACACACCAAGTTATCCCCTGAAAAACACTTTCTAAAGAGTGGTGAGACCATTGCTAGTCTTTTCCATCGCACATCGACAAAGATGGAAGCTTTTAACCAAGTATTTACTAAAATTTTTAGTGCATCTCAAATCTCAATCCCAGATTTAAAATTAACAATTAACATTGTTCTTGACAATGGTATTTGCTAGATTCCTAATATTGCCTCCTCCTGTCCCATGAAGCATGCAACTTTAAGCTAGAGATTCCTTGTTCATTTGCAAATACTTTGTTGCTTTTGTAGCTCCGAGTTAGCAGAGTATTCCTTTGTTGCCAGGTTTAAAATTGCTCATTTCTTTTCACAGCCTTCAGTTCTAACCAATAACTGCCCTCCCTAACCTTTGCACACCTGCTTTCTTCTTCCCATCAATTTCTGCAGCATTCCCTCTCTTCCCTTTAACCCCTGTTGCCTGTGCTCCCTCACTCCAGTTTATCAGTTTGCACCACTTTGCCCTCTGACTTGACACTACTGCTACATAAATTCTCCAGTCACTGCTGCTTCTCACCTCATGCTTGCTGCAGAATGATTCATCATTAAACCTGCAATCAGCAGCAAGCCTGGGAAAGAACATGCCTGTGGTTAGAGTAGGAGCTCCTCAGGGAGTCTGTCTGTTCAACTTCAGGCACCCCCATGACTGGATTTTCCCGGATTTATTTTCTCCCGGACAACTTCCGAAATAATTGCATGTGCAAACTAATGGACACCTGGAGACAGTAATTGCTCAAACAAATCCATGGCTGGTGGGCAAAAATCTCCAGGCTCCTCCTGTTATTCAGTGGTCTGATTTGAGGTGAATTTGCCTTCAGTTCCCATGTATTTTGAGTGTCGAATAAGCCAGGGACCCCAATGACATAATGCCAGTCAACAGAACACACACTTCCCTTTGGCCCCTACTGCAGCTTCTTCCTCCTTCACTGGCCTCCAGTTTGGGAGTCCCACTACCGTCCTTAATCGAATGCTGAATCTACCCTCTGGACATCAACTGTCCACCTGACTGAAGAAATGTGAACGAGTTGAATTTAGGACCCAACCTCAGTTTGCCTAGAGGGAAAGATCTTGCCCTTCCTTTCCAAATTCAGTCTAAATTCACTCTCTTTTTTTAAAATAGGGCATCATCTTTAGGAGTTAAAATTGTACCTGCAATACACATAATACTCACAACTGTAAAATACAAAGCGAGAATTGGAGAAACTAAACTGGACCTTTTCACAACACAAGTCTGTGCCAAGTACTAATTCAGATGTGACAATGGACACTTAAAGTACAGGCATTTAATGGGCCTTTTGCAATTGAACTACATTAATGATGACACAATACACTTCATTCTACAGGTCAAAAATATAGATATTTTAAAAAGGGAAAAAAAAAGTGAAAGCAGTGGTGGATAAGCTAAAATAAACATCTGCAGGTGTTGGAAATCTAAACCAGAAATCGTCAAATGTGAAGAAAGGAGAGAGTTGGGTCAATTTTGAGTACTCTCTAACAAAAGACATTTGATCTCTCTACAAATGCTGACTAGCTTACCATAACAACACTTGCTTTTTATTGTTTTGGAGAATTATGCAACACCAACTGTTGCAAAAGGATTTAGGGACAATGACTAACAACAGTGCCATCAGTTTGTCTATTCCTCTCTATTTACTGAAACCTATTCTTGCTGTTCTTCCCCAGCTAAAACTAAAAGCTATTGCCCAATAACGCCAGACAGCAGAACCTGCAAGATTATGATCTTTCTGCAGAGTTGTCACCCATGTATTTAACTGCACTGGTTTATACAGACGGAATGATTATCCATCATGCAAAAAAATGGCTCGTGCATGACTGCATGTGGCCCAGGACAAACACTGGAGTCGACAGCCCATAGGAAGTATCTGCCTGTGTAGGTGCTACACCCAGGCTGGGAAGGACGTAACTGTGGAGGCGAGAGGTGAAGGGGAGAGGGGAGTTAGAGCTGGGCCAACAAAGCAGAGCTTCCCGGCCCCAGTGTCTGAACAATAGGTCTCCTTGGCTGCTGCTCTCTCACCATGTTTCCCATACACCATCATCTGGCCCCACCATGGAGTGACCCACCCCCTTGCCAGGCCATAGCTGGAGTACTGCATTATTGTGGGTGTTGCATTATAGGAAAGATGTGAACGTACTGGAGACACTGCAGATGTAATTTACAAAAATGGTTCCAGGAATCAGAAACTTCAATGACAAGGGCAGGAGTTGGGACAGTTCTCCTTGGCCAAGAGAAGGCAGCTGAAAGGAGATTTGATAGAAGCTTTCAAAATAATGGAGTGGGCCAGGTAGAATAGATAGGGAGAAGCTATTAGGCGGAAGTGGGTACTGCAGATGCTAGAGATTAGAGTCAAGATTAGAGTGGTGCTGGAAAAGCACAGCAGGCCAGGCAGCATCAGAGGAGCGGGAAAAATCAACGTTTTGGGCAAAAGCTTTTCATCAGGAATGAGGGAGAACCTATTCCCTCTCAGGAAAGGTAAAAAAGAACAAGGAGGCAAAGATTTAAAGCGATGCGCAAAGCAAGCAAGCGTGATGTGTGAAAAAACATTTTCCATGTGGCGTATAGTTTCGATAGGCGATGCACTGTCTGAAAAGGCGAGGGAGGTAGGTTCAACTGAGGCATTCAGGAGTGCATTGGATGGTTGCTTAGACAGAAATGGTGTGTAGGATACAGGGAAAAGCAGTAGATTGGCAATAGGTGATAGAGCTAGTGCGGACATAATGGGCTGAATGGCCTCCTTCAGCAGCAGAACAATTCTGTGACTTTGACCCGTCCAGAGGCCTGATTGTGACACCATGTTTCTGTAAGTGCGCACCTGTTGCTCCATCTGGTGGTGGTGTCCACAATAAACAGCCCATATATTTGCATTTGTATAGCACCTTTCATAACCCTAGCACTTCTTAAAAGTGCTTGAGTGAACTGATTGATCAAATTATCTACTGCAAAAATGGAAATTGCTGGAGAAACTCAGCAGGTCTGGAGAGAAAACAGAGATAGTGTTTCTGGTTCAGTGACCTTTCTTCAGAACTAAAGTCATGTTTGTTTAATAATAATGGTTTAGAGATAAACATTGGCTTAAAAATGGGGAAAACTGTCAAATTACATATTTAGACAGACACAGTGTAGTCATCAGGATTAGAGTATTGATGCGCCTTAGGGAAAAATTTCACTTTCTGACATCATTGATGTTTTAATTTATCATTTCAAAGAATGTATTTTAGATACTGCTACCCTGTCTTGATAATGCCACACTTCAATGTTCTCTCCAGACACAATAAAAGTTCAGAGGGAGGACAGTCTGGAGTTATACTGCTGGGTGTTTCAAAATTCAAATCAGATATTTTCTCAGACTCATGGTTCAACTGGAGATTGTAATTCTAGCATCTACAGTTTATCTCTATACATGATTTGGAGCTGCCGGTGTTGGACTGGGGTGTACAAAGTTAAAAATCACACAACACCTGGTTATAGTCCAACAGGTTTAATTGGAAGCACACTAGCTTTCGGAGCACTGCTCCTTCATCAGATGGCGATCACCTTCATCACCTGATGAAGGAGCGTCGCTCCAAAAGCTAGTGTGCTTCCAATAAACCTGTTGGACTATAACCTGGTGTTGTGTGATTTTTAACTATCTCTATACAAATTCTCTGGTAATTCAGAGTCTCACAAGGAACTTACTGTTGTTCCACATAGCATAGGCAAAAGCAATATTCAACAATATTTAAATTGTAGTTTTTGTTTCGAAAGGGTAAAAATGAGTTGAAAGTCGAAGCTGAAACCTGTACTTAAATAAAAGATGCTGTGTTTTTGCATTTCTAAGGTTAGCATCCATTAACCATAATGACCTGCTAATGTGGTCCTAACGGCTGGACCATAGTTATTTAAATAATTAATGTCTCTGTCCTAAGAAAGACATAGCTGCAGACTAGAGAAGGAAAAAAATCAAGATTGCTACCCAGTGTTTGGCTCCAGTCTCCAGGTTTGTGGATGTACAGAGGAATCTCAATCATCCAGATATCAATTATCCGAATTTCAGATTATCCGAACGAGATCACAAGGTCTGCACTGAAACATTACGTCAAAAGAGGTGTTTCAACAATGATCGTGTCTTTTGTTTACGATGATTAAAAATGAACCCAGCTGACTGAAATGCTGCCGGGAACAGTCCTGGACATCAATGGGAGCCCAGGCACCGTCACCAAATGACTGAACACCCGCCCTCTCTCTCTCCCCACACTTTTCCTGGAGTTCTACACATGGTATACCCTAACCCCGCGTTCCCCAAATAATCTCTCCAACATTGTCTTGTACAGGGCAAAGGTGGAACTTGTCCAGAAGTTGCAGTAAAAAGTTGTGTGGCTGCGTGCGTGCGCGTGCGTGCATATGGCTGCGTGTGGCTGCATATGTACATGTGCATATGGCTGCGTGCATTGCATGTGTGGCTGTGTGCGGTTGCATGCATGAGTGTGTGGCTGCATGCCTGTGTGGCTGCGTGCATGTGCGCGGCTGCATGCATGCGCGCTTTTCAGAGACTCACCCTCCAAAGGCAGCAGCAGTCTTACCGTCCGTGTCCAGGTGCCCCGGAAAGGGTGTGAAGTGCGGGTGGGAGGCTCATGGGTGCTGACAGGAACGGGGCACACGGTGGGGGGGGGGGGGGGCAGGCGGGCGGGATGTGGCAGTGTGGTCTGGTCAGTCAAGGGCAAGGGCGTGAACGGGGAGGAGGGAGAGCCAGTGGGTAAAGGCAGATGGAGGGGCCGGTCTTGGACAGGGATGGCAGGGGCAGGCAGGGGGAAGGGGCTCACGCGTGGTATGCTACTGCCTTGTCTCCTGAATGGGGAGCACATTTAGCAAGTGCTCGCTGTGTCAATCCCATTGAACTGACTGGGGGTGGGTGGGGCTTCAGCAATGCTGTAGGTCCCTTACGTACAACTATGTATCTGCTCAGATCCAAACTCTGAGACAGAGAGAGGCAGCAAGGCAGACAGAGCCAGGAACAAAGGAAACTTCAGAAAACTTTGAGCTCCAGAGACATTGAATCAATTAACTGAATTATTAATTATCCAATCAAAATAGTGCCCACCTATCTCGTTCGGACATTGAGGTTCCTCTGTAATTGGGCTCAGTTGCGTTACCTCTGCAGCAAATAAATGTCCAGCTAATACACACTAATAAAACTCACATACGAGGAATGGCCATTGAGGAAGTTGATAGTATGTGGTTAAATGTATGATGATTTGGAGATGCTGGTGTTGGACTGGGGTGGACAAAACAAAACAAAAATCACAATACCAGGTTATAGTCCAACAGGTTTATTGGAAGCACACTACTTTTGGAGCGACGCTCCTTCATCAGGTGATGAAGATGATCACCATTTGATGAAGGAGCAGTGCTCCGAAAGCTAGTGTGCTTCCAATTAAACCTGTTGGACTATAACCTGGTGTTGTGTGATTTTTAATGTTAAATATGTGGATAGTATAGTTGCTAGTTTCAGGAAAAGAGGAAAAGAACTTGCAACACACTCAAAGAATATAGTCTTGCGATTAGAAAAGTATAGTATGATCAGGGAGGTTTTTGGAAATAAAACTCCATTACAATAGGTCTCCCAATACAACTTGATAAACGGAAACTAATAGATGCAACATATCTCGATTTCCCAAAGACATCTGATAAAGTGCTGTTCCAAAGATTAATTGACAAGCTCGTGGAGTTGGAGTTACAAGAGTGCTGTCAAACAGTTTTTAACACTGAGCAACATAAAGAGATATTAAGACTTGTGTCGATAAGCAAGAGACAAGTTTTAAATGGAGTTAAAATGTAGTTAAAAAGATGTTTAGGGAGAGAATTTCATAGATTAGATTTTAAACTGCCAATGGTGGCAAATTGAAATCAGGGATGTGCAGGAAACAGATTTTGTGTCGCTGCTTGCTTTGTGTTGGGATCAGAGATCAGGGAGGAGTATGGAAACATCCATGACATTATAATTGGTGTTCAGAATCCTATATAGAGGCAAGAAAAGTGGGCACATATTACCACTGCTGTTGAGTGTCAGAAATTACTGCAGGGAACTATCAAGCAAATGCTAGGGATATGGTTATTTTTACCATCAATGACAATAGTTAATAAATAGAGCCTTCAGGCTGTTCAGTGAAAGGCCTCGTTAATGACTGAAATGTGAAAAATGACGACGTTAAAGCGTTCATCACGTTTTGACCCTAATCTGCAGCCACAAACAGGATCTGCTGCTTTAACTCCAGTACCACCCATCTTGAACTGTAATCATGCTGAAACACGTTAGCCGGGTGTGTCCACACCCTTTTAATAGCAAACCAATCCAGCACAAATATCCTGCTTCTGAGCAGTGTCATCCACTGATGGGTGAGTTCAATTTCCTGGTGTACTACGGGCAGCCCTGTAAGATATTGAGACACAGAGTGAATTGAGAGGAGCTTTGTGGGTCAACAAAGTTACCTCAGGACTCTCAATTCCAAACCTTTTGACTGGAGCCATACTTCTTCCAATACATGCCTCAACAGTTACAGAACTTGATCTAGATATTAGTAACAATCAGAAATAGAAATGGCACCTCTGCATGTTAGGACAAATCTGAGGTAGTTGCTAAATGGAAGATTTCAGTTCCTCTTTTTTCATGTGAATTTTAAAATCTGATCTTTTTCTCAGAAGTCCAGAATCAAGCAATGTTAACATATACCCCAACTGAAATATCCTGACCTTCCTCTCTGCTGAAAGAATTATGGTATTCAGGGTTATAAGGAAACAAATGGCCAAATGTGGGGTTATATAACAGACGTTAATGCTGTGGGAATACACCAATGAAGAACAGATACATTCATAATGTGGCCAAAGAAATTATGCATCGATCTGCAAATCCTTCCAATATTTCAAACCTGGGAATCAAACCTGGGCACCACGGTGGCACTGTGGTTAGCACTGCTGCCTCACAGCGCCAGAGACCCGGGTTCAATTTCCACTTCAGGCGACTGACTGTGTGGAGTTTGCACATTCTCCCAGTGTCTGTGTGTTTTTCCTCCGGGTACTCCGGTTTCCTCCCACAGTCCAAAAACGTGCAGCTTAGGTGAATTGGCCATGCTATTTGGCAATCTCAGGCAGTAAGAGCAGGAAAGACTCCTCGTCAACCATCTTATGGCGTGCAAATTGAAGCCTTTATCATCATTATCCATAGCTCTAGACTATAGAGTGAAGTAAAACTCCATGTTGCCACAGTCCTAGTGAACTGTAGCAGCTCACCACATCAGCAAATGTTTCAAAGATGGAATAAATGTCATCATTTGCAAAATATTTCAGAAGCTAGAAATCCAAATTCTGACCCACTCAAACAGGTTGGGCAGCATCGAGGAAACAGAGATAGTGTTAACATTTCAGGTCATGAACCTTCACAAACATGTGAATTAGGAGTAGGCGACTGGACCTAGAGATGACTCCACCATGCAAAAAAAAGATCGTGATTGATTGAATTACTCTAAATACCCATCTAACCTGAAAACCTTCTCTGCTTCCACTCCATTTCCAACCTAACTTAGATAAGGAGACAAATACTGTAAATACTACTCCAGATGTGGTCTCACCAATGCATTGTATAAATGTAGCATAGCCTCCCTACTTCTGTTCTCAATTCCTCTCACAATGAACTGTAACATCCAACAGATTTCCGAAATACTTGCTGTAGCTGTGTACTAACTCCCTGTGATTCATGTATGAAGTCACTTAGATTCCTCTACACGTCAGAATTCTGCAATGTCTTACCATTTGTGCCTTTTCTGTATTATCATAGAATCACAGAATCCCTACAGTGTGCAATCAGGCCATTCAGCCCAAGTGGTCCACACTGATCCTCCAAAGAACATCCAATCCAGAACTACTCCCCCTACCTTATCCCTGTAACCTGCAATATTCTTCAAAGTGGAACTATATATTATACTTCATTTGCCAGACCTTTGTCCACTCACTTAATCAATTTACATCTCTTCATAGCCTTCTGACATCTTATATAACTCAATTCCCTACTTATTTTTGTGTCACCAGCAAAGTTAGCAATTATACCTTTGGTCTTTTCATCCACAGCACTGATGTAAAATTTGTAAGTAGTGGTGGGCCCAGCTCTGATCCTGATAACACATGACCTGTCACATCTGACCAACCTAAGATGATCCGTGTATATCGGTTTCATATGAATTAGCCAATCTTCAGTTAATGCTGATATGTTATCCCTCAATGAACTTTTATTTTCTGCAGTAAGCAATGATGTCGCACTTTATCAATTACCTTCAGGAAATTAATTACTGGAAGTTCATGGGTTTCTCTTTCTCCACAACATGAGTTACTTTGTCAAAAAAACTATCAGAAGGATGTTGTGAAATTTGCAAGGGTTCAGGAAAGAATTTTAAGGATTTTGCCAGAGTTGGAGGATTTGAGTTAGAGGGAGATGTTGAACAGGCTGGGGCTGTTTTCCCTGGAGCGTTGGAGGCTGAGGGGTGACCTCAGAGGTTTATAAAATTATGAGGGGCATGGATAGAATAAATAAACAAAGTCTTTTCCCTGGGGTGTGGGGGTGGTGGGTGGTGGGGGTGGTGGGTGTGGGGGGTGGTGTATGTGCGTGTGCACGTGTGGAATGAGCTGCCAGGGGAAGTGGAAGTGGAGGAGGCTGGTACAATTGCAGCATTTAAAAAGCATCTGGATGGGTATATGAATAGGAAAGGTTTAGAGGAATATGGGCCAGGTGCACGCAAATAGGACTAGATTAGGTTAGGATATCTAGTTGGCATGGACAATTTGGACCAAAGGGTCTGTTTCTGTGTTGTACATCTCTATGACTCTACAGTTGGTTAAACAGGATTTCCCTCACACCAAACCAGGCTAACTCTGCCTGTTTATTGAGCTTTCCTCAGTGGCTTGCTATAACAGCATCTAACATTTTCCAAAGATGCTGTTGAGTTAGCTGTAGTTTCCAGCTTTCAGTCTCCTTCAGATTTTCCATAAAAGAGTTATATTCACCACCTTCCTCTGAAAGTTTGGAAAATGAAACCAATGCATCAATGAATCTCATCAGTCAGTCACTGCTTTTGACATCCTAAGATGAGGTCATCAGGATCCTAGGGACTTCACTTGTCGTTCCAGCGATTTCCTCAGTACCTCTTCCCTGATGATTGCAATTTTCTTTCTTTCCTCCCTCCCTTCAATTTCTGTGATGTTAGTTGCATCCTCTACAGCAAAGGACAGCTGGCTTGTGGCTGAATGATGGCAATTGGGTTCAATTTCTGCACCAGCTGGGGCTACCATGAAGATCTCCATTCTCCACCATTCCCTGGGCCTGAGGCATGGTGACCTCAAGGTTAAGTAACCATTAGTCTTCATTCTCTAAATGAGAAGGCAACACTATCGTTTTCTGGGACTATGGCAACTTTACCAGTAAAGGTGTATGCAAAATACCTGCTCAATTTATTTGCTATCTCCTTTCTCATTACTAATTCCCCAGATCCACTTTGAACGCTCATTTTAATAACTTTTTTTTTTAAAAGAAAGAGTCTTTATAGAAATTCTTCTGTTTATGTTTCTTGTTAGCTTTCTCTCATATTCTAATGGTTCTACTCCTTATTCATCTTTCACTCATTCTTAGCTGGCTTTAATATTCTGTTCAATCTTTGGACTTGCCACTCATCTTGGACTAATTATATATTTGTTTTATTCCTTCAAGGTCAATACTATTTACAAGCTTTTTTAGTTAATCACATGCAGTGGGTCCTTTCCCTTAAAATCTGTCTCACATTGGAATGCATCAACTACATGCACACAGAGATATCCCATTTCATCTAGGTCATTACATTTTTATTGACCTCTCTTAACCGAACTTGCCAGTTCACTTCCGCTCTGCTTCCATCCCCTCCAAATTGCTCTCATATCAGTTTCAGAAACTTGTCTCGTACCCAACTTCCTCACCTTCATCAGTAAATTTAATGATAGCTGCAGTGTTGAACAAAAACAGCAAGAAAAAGAAGGACCTTAAAATTTTAATTTTTGGCAAGAGGACATAACCATTTCAGAAAACAAAATGCACAATAAAAATTCCACCATGTACTGGGTTTTACAATTATTTCCACCGAAAATCTTAACTTGGAAGAGAATATAAATACACAGCAGGTCCCTGATTTCTTGATAAAAGCAAAAGAGGGAACTACATAACAGCACAGTTGCATTCCTACAAGGCCCCCCCTTGTGTAAATCTGCTGACAGCGTTTAATTTTAGTTTCTGTTAGGTTTTACACACATCCACGTTGGTTTTAAATTCACACTGTTATCAGCATAGTTCTTTCCTGCAAAAATCGCCCAATAGTATTTCTAAATATTCCAGCTCTGATAAGAAGGAACTCCTACATGAGAACCAGCATAAACATTAAAGATACACTAATTTGGAAGTAATGGTTTGTGCTCATTAATAAAAAGAATACTCTACTCAATTATTTCTTTTTGTGGTTGATGGCAAGTCTTTCAGCAGGTGCCATCAATGCAACCATGGAACGGACAGCAACTCTGGCATCTACACACGTGGACTTAAATGTAGACGTTTCGATCAGAGTTCCCTAATTCCTCCACGGGGTACACTGCTGAAGACCTCAAAAATAGAAGTCTTGAGAAATATAATGATATGGCTTGAACTTTCATTATTGTTACACTATTGGTCTCACAGTTAAAAGACCTTAAAAGTAATACCCGCTTAAATAAGGTGCAACTGCATTTTGCATTTACTATTGAACAGACCCAGCTGGCATTTAAAATCCAATGTTAATTTTGTAGATTTTCAAATTCTCCCTGTAACATATGTTGCCATTGATCTAATGACTTGGATGTGAACATCGGAGGTATGGTTAATAAGTTTGCAGATGACACCAAAATTAGAGGTGTAGTTATCTCAGTGAAGGTTATCTCAGAGCATGCCTGAGATCTTGACCAGATGGGCCAATAGGCTGAGGAGTGGCTGATAGAGTTTAATGTAGATAAATAGGAGGTGCTGCATTTTGGAAACGCAAATCAGGGCAGGACTTATGCACTTAATGGTAAGGTCCTGGCGAGTGTTGCTGAACAAAGAGACCTCAAAGTGCAAATTCACAGTTCCTTGAGTGGATTCGCAGGTAGATAGGATAGTGAAGGTGGCGCTTGGTATGTTTGCCCTTATTAGTCAGTGCATTGAGTATGAGAGCTGGTAGGTCATGTTGTAGCTGTATAGGACATTGGTTAGGTCACTATTATGGTCAACTCCTTGCAAGCTCCTGCATGCAGATCTAAGTTTCCTATTTCCTACAATCATTCTACCGATTATTTACTTATCTATGCTATTTAACTCTGCAATCTGCCTGTATTGCACGCAAGGCAAAGATTTTCACTGTGCCTGGTACACATGACAATAAATTCAATTCAATTAGAATACTGCATGCAAGTCTGGTCTCCCTGCTATAGGAAGGATGTTGTGAAACTTGAAAGGGTTCAGAAAATATTTACAAGGATATGGCCAGGATTGGAGGATTTGAGCTACAGGGAGAGGCTGAATAGGCTGGGACATTTTTCCTTGGAGCATTGCAGACTGAGGGGTGATGTTATATAGCGGTTTATAAAAATCACAAAGGACATAGATAGGGTAAATAGACAAGGTCCCTGGACCCCCCCACTCCCATCCCACCCCCCCCCCCCCCCCCCCCAGGGTAGGGGAGTCCCAACCTAGACAGCATAGGTTTACGGTGAAAGGGGAAAGATTTAAAAGGGTTCTGAGGGGCAATGTCTTCAGGCATTGGATGGTGGTGCATATATGGAACGATCTTCCAGAGGAAGTGGTGGAGGAGGTGGGTGCTGTACAACATTTAAGAGGTATCTGAGTGGGTATATGAATAGGAAGGGTTTGGAGGGAAATTGGTCAAATGCTGGCAAATGGGCCTAGATTTATTTAGAATATCTGGTCGGCCTGATCAAGTTGGTTTTGTTTCCGCACTGTATAACTCTACGCCGAGTTCATGAAGCGGGCTATGTAAATGTAGCCCAGTCTTAACATCCTTTGAAAAAGTCAACATTTTTGTGAAACCTATCGGGTTGCTGTTTGTCCAGTTTTGAATCAGATGGCTTAGCTCCAGAGATGATTTTCAAAATTCTTAAAAATCACGATATTAGCTGGATAGGTGTCCCCTGAAAAAATAAATTAGCTTGCTTTTAACCCCAGAGGAGGGTGAAAACTCTGTGGTAGGCTTGAGATTTAAAGGCCCCAAAGACTGAATACGTAGTTCACAATGAGAGAGAGACTCAACTTTTCACCCAAGCTGTAACTAGCAACTTCTAGTAAATTCCTTTTGGGCAACTGAAGGGGGCAGGGGCGTTGGGAGTTGGGATTATCAGTCAGACCTTGCACTGCCTGCCAATTCATTGTGTTCAAATGGATATTTTTGCATCCTGTTTTCCAAAGTAATGTTCTTTAAAAGGAATTTAAAGAGTACATGGAAGTTAAGTTCAAAACAGAGACTGAGGAACAAATGAACTTGCACAGTGTGCCTTTCACATCCTCAGGATGCTCCAGAACATTTTACAGCCAATTAAATTACCTTTGAAGTATAGGTGTTTTGTTGGAAAATGTGGGACAATAAGGTCACACAAACAACATTAAGTTGAACAAAACATTTATTCTGTTTTGATGATGTACGTTGAGCAAGAGCTCAGTGAACTGTCAATCCCAAGAAATCTGGAATGTTTTTACAAACTGAGCCAGCCAGCAACAAAAGGAAAACAAAATGAGACAATTTGGGAAAGAAAATTCTCCCTTTTGGTCCAGAGGTGCTATAGGAATCAACTGAAAACACTTCTTTCCTGTGCACATGCCAGGGAAAAACAAACCAGGATTTCTAAATAACAGAGCTGCGGGATAGCAGATCAGTGAAGACAGTGAGTTCTGCCAATTATAAAGTCGGGTAACTCAATTGGTTCAGCACTAGATTTAAGTAAGGAGAGTTATCAGAATAGGATCCTCCCACCTATCATTTTGTCCTGAGGCAATGAAAAATATTAAAACTGAGGTGCTGAGTGGTCCTGTCTTACAAAGCATCACTTGACCATTAACCAATTGAAGACATTGCACACATCCTGATGGAGACTCACTTGTGGGCAATGTCTCTATTTAATGCCATTTGAGTTGCATAACAATTTAATACTTGAGAGGAATTGGTCAGTGCTTCTGCCAAGAAAGGATAGGGGAAGGGGAGGGTGTGAGTGGAGGAGGATGAAAAATTCTTTGATCATAGGCATAAGGAATTGCAGCTTTGGAATTGCTGCATTGTTTCATATTGTTAAAGCTGCAGTTACAAAGTAGCACTTACTGCACAGACACAGACCACTCAGCCCAAGTCCATGCTGATTTGTATGTTCCACATATGCTCACTAAAAGTCATATAGCACAGAAATAGACCCTTCGATCCAACCAGTCCACGTTGAACATAACGCCAAACTGAACTTCTCCCACTTGCCCGCTCCTGGTCAATGTTCTTGGAATCCATCACTGTTGTAATGTGGGCAAGTTCAGGCAAAGGTTTATTGGTATTTAAGTGTTGCCTTTAATTTATTTCAAGGAAGTTGGCAATTGCAGTCTTAAAAAGTACCCACTACACTACTTCAGACAATCCCACTTATATTATTTGAATATGTGGGTTAGGTTCAATAAAAAGCTGTGAGTAATCATTGATCTGTAAGAAATTCAGAGCAAATTCTCTTTATAAATTTACTTTCCTCCCTCAATATTTTTATGTTACTGTTTTCCTAAAGAGAAAAATATAAAGTTTATGCACTTTATATTTATACACACAGAACTGCCAATTCTGGGTAGATGCAGATGTAATCTTGAAAATTTCATGATTTATGTGAGCTCACGCCTTTAAAGCTATTCACCTGATGTTTCCTTAATTGGTCACTCTATGCAACCATTCTTTTCACAATGCCTGCACTCCCAAAATAAAAAAAGAGAGACACTCATACCCAATGAGATGATTGATGACAATCAAATATTGTTCCAGTTCCCCAACTTCAACATCATTTCTACTAATAAACAGTAAAGTGTTTCAAGAAAGAAAATCTACTTTAGATAATGTCCCGTTTTGCTCCAAAAGCAATGTCTGAGAGATTAGCAATGGAGGTGCGACACACACCCACACACACACTCTATCAGTACTGGTCACAAAACCGACAATATCCTATAACCCCTGTTCATGGGAAAGAGCAATATGACCACTGAAAACACAGGTGAGCAATACAGATTGCAACAAATTGATTCTTTTCTTCCCTGAACCTTTGCTGCATTCCAAAAAAAAAGTCACTCTGATCTTACCTGGAATAGAATGTTGGAACATTACAGTTGTTCTCAGTTTCTAAGCTGGGTTAAGAAAATAAATCTATTGTGTCAATGTGCTACTGTTTCCAAATACTAAACTATTCTCAAGTACAATTTGGAGATGACAGTGTTGGACTGGTGTGTACAAAGTTAAAAATCACAACACCAGGTTCTAGTCCAACAGGGTTGATTGGAAGCACTGCTCCTTCATCAGGTGGTTGTGAGACAGCTATCTGATGAAGGAACAGCGTTCTGAAAGCTCGTGCTTCCAATCAACCCTGTTGGACTAGAACCTGGTGTTGTGCAATTTTTAACATTGTAAAGTACATCACTGTAGAAGGGATTGGATTCAACTGTAGTGAATACACCTGGTACAGACACACAAAATTTACTTTTCTTGTTAATGCTTGCGGATGGTGAGGAAATTATAACCCTACCCATTAGACAGAAAACCGAAGGATCGATTCAATTGCTGGTTTTACAACTCAGGAAACAGCACCAGATTCCGATTCAATTTGCTTGCCTCGACATAAAGATTAGGTTACATTTGTCCTCTGGGTGCCTATAGCCTAAATATGTAAGTGGTCAGTTGACAGAGGTACCTACATTGGACGACACAGTGTAACCAGACATCTGCCAGCATTAAGGAAGCAGAGACCACTGGGAGGGAATTTGAAACAATTTTGAACATTCACTGGTGATTATTTGCCTCTGGTCGACCAGACAAATCAGTTCCAGAACATTCATGGCACATACAGACATGGAACTCAACCATAAGAGAAAAGTCTCATATGTTGGTATGCCTCCAGTCAGCAGTTCAACACGAGAGTGTGCAGCATGTGCGTTGTTGGGTCAATTCTGGAATGCAAGTCTAAATTAATTCCAGAGCTGAAAAATGTGTTGCTGGAAAAGCGCAGGAGGTCAGGCAGCATCAAAGGAGCAGGAGAATCGACGTTTCGGGCAGAAACCCTTCTTCAGGAATGAGGAAGGTGTGCCAAGCAGGCTAAGATAAAAGGTAGGGAGGAGGGACTTAGGAGAGGGGCGTTGGGAATGCGATAGGTGGAAGGAGGTTAAGGTGAGGGTGATAGGCCGGAGAGGGGGTGGGGGCAGAGAGGTCAGGAAGATTGCAGGTCAAGAAGGCAGTGCTGAGTCCAAGGGTTGGGACTGAGAAAAGGTGGGGGGTGGGGGAGGAATGAGGAAGCTGGAGAAATCTGCATTCATCCCTTGTGGTTGGAGGGTTCCTAGGCAGAAGATGAGGCGCTCTTCCTCCAGGCGTCATGTTGCCATGGTCTGCTGATGGAGGTGGCCAAGGACCTGCATGTCCTTGACGGAGGAGGAGGGGGAGGGGGAGTTAAAGTGTTCAGCCACGGGGTGGTTGGGTTGGTTGGTGCAGGTGTCCCAGAGGTGTTCTCTGAAACGTTCCGCAAGTAGGCGGCCTGTCTCTCCATTGTAGAAGAGGCCACATCGGGTGCAGCGGATGCAGTAAATGATGTGTGTGGAGGTGCACCACCCCGACCTTTCACCCGACCTCAAATTTACTAACACCTTCCACCCCGACCTCAAATCTGCAGCTGCACTGGCACCACCCCCCACCTTTTCCTCTGCTACATTGATGACTGTATGGGCGCTACCTCGTGCCCCCACGAGGAGGTTGAACAGTTCATCCACTTTACTAACACCTTCCACCCAGACCTCAAACTCGGACTCTGCACTGCCTTCTTAACCTGCAATCTTCTTCCTGACCTCTCTGCCCCCACCCTCTCTCCGGCCTATTACCCTCACCTTAACCTCCTTCCACCTATCGCATTCCCAACGCCCCTTCCCAAGTTCCTCCTCCCTACCTTTTATCTTAGCCTGCTTGGCACACCTTCCTCATTCCTGAAGAAGGGCTTATGCCTGAAACGTCCATTCTCCTGCTCCTCGGATGCTGCCTGACCTGCTGCACTTTTCCAGCAACACATTTTTCAGCTCTTATCTCCAGCATCTGCAGTCCTCACTTTCTCCTAAATTAATTCCAGCACAAACTATTTGAATAGTGTAAAATTAATTTGCATTTGCTTGTTAAATATTGTTATGCACAATATTTAACATTTCATGCATTTAATAAAACTTTTTTTATTTGCTTAGCTTCCCTCGAAATCTCATTACACCAAAGCAGATGACCCATGTGGCTTCCAATGTCCTCACTGGAAAAAGAAATGACATATGTCGAAGGGTAGGAAGAATAAGCGATGCAATAAAATCCTGGCTGTAATTCACAGAGTATTGTTTCTGGATCAGTGCCACAATGAATATGACTCAATTGTGGGGAGATAAACAAACATACTCTTTGGTAAAAGATCTTGAGGCTTTTTCTTCTTAGGCACAACATAAATGTAAGTTTGTTATGGCTCTAGATTACTTTCCCTCTAAATGGGCAGAGTTCAGGAGAAATGAGTTACAATAGATCATTGCTGGCCTATCCCTTCTCACTTCCTTGTAAGGATTGGACCCAGGACTTCCACTCGATTGGTCCAAGTTTATGGGGAAAGTCCTGAAGTGATTTTTTTATTGTCTCCTATAGAATGGCAGACGAGGAAACTCTCCTGCTCTTACCATCTGTTTTCAAGCATATCAGGAAGAATTGAGAGGGGCTCATAATTAAACTGTTTGGCCACAACCTCCATAGCCAACACATCCAGCTGTGGAACTCACACTCAGAGCTTCCAACCCAGAGAGTGAGAGAAAAAAGCGCAAGGGAGAGATTTTGAAATCTGGGATTAGAGGCATGTGCGTGATTGCACCTTCAAATTTTAGTCACTGATTCCAGGTTATTACAAAGCAGCAAATGTCAAAATAGAGGAGAGCTTCTTTTCACTGTTAATTACACAACAGTGCTGTTGTGTAATTAACCACAGTGATATCAAGTAATCACCAACAGATGGAATTCCTGAAGCTTTAGCTTTCTTTCAGGTTCAGATTTCCTGTGCCGACTGTAATATTGCTTTGAGGTGTACAGCTCAGACTAATATCATTATGTGGACATTTATAACTTAGTTCTGGCATATTCTCCCTCAGGTAACCCCTTCCGAGAACAGACTGACTTGGAGAATCAGATTGCATCTGTAAAAAGTGCATCTTCCAGATTTCCCAATGTCATTCATTTCCAGTGAATTCCATGTGAAAGTGTCATCATCACTCCTCCACCGCTAAGTGCTCAATTTACATACAACATTTCAGAAACAACACTCATTCTTTGGTCATGAAGACAGAGGCAATAGGACATCTATAGACATCACAGCATGGTATGGCAACCGGTCTTTCAAGACCGCAAGAAACTACAGAGAATTGTGAACACAGCCCAGTCCATCCCACAAAACAGCCTTCCATCCACTGACTCCTGCTGAATCAGAAAAGCACCATCATCAAAGACCCCTCCCACCCTGGTTAGACTCTCTTCCATTGCTTCCATGGGGCAGAAAATATAAAAAAGTTTAAATAAACTTACAAACAGATTCAAGAACAGCTTTTCCCCCCACTGTTATCAGACGCTTGAATGGACTGCTTAAATGTTAATATTGATCTCTGTCTCTGCATCTGTTTGGCAGCTTAACACTGTATCTTGCACTCTGTTCTGTTACTCTGATGCATGTGTATACTATGATCTGCCTGTAAAGCATGCTAAGACAACATTTTTCACTGTGCCTCGAAACATGTAACAGTAATAAAATCAAATCTCCAAGCATACTGGATCATATCCATGTGAGCAGGTGGACGTGACCTTCAAATACAAGCCAAAACAAAATAAAAAAATGACTGGAGGTCTGTGACCAGCGGAGTGCCACAAGGATCAGTTCTGGGTCCACTACTTTTCATCATTCATATAAATGATTTGGATGCGAGCATAAGAAATACAGTTAGTAAGTTTGCAGATAACACCAAAATTGGAGGTGTACTGGACAGCAAAGGAGGTTACCTTAGATTACAATGGGACCTTGATCAGATGGGCTAATGGGCTGAGAAGTGGCAGATAGAGTTTAATTTAGAGAAAGGAGACGTGCTGCAGTTTGGGAAAGCAAATCTCAGCAGGATTTATACACTTATGGTAAGGTCCTTGGGAGTGTTGCTGAACAAATTAACCTTGGTTTACAGGTTTACAGCTCCTTGAAAGCGGAGTCACAGGTAGACAGGATAGTGAAGAAGGTGGTTGGTAAGCTTTCCTTTCTTGGTCAGAGTACTGAGTACAGGAGTTGGGAGGTCATGTTGCGGCTGTACAGGACATTGGTTAGGCCATTGTTGGAATATTGTGTGCAAATCTGGTCTACTTCCTATTGGAAAGATGTTGTGAAACTTGAAAGGGTTCAGAAAAGATTTACAAGGATGTTGCCAGGGTTGGAGGACTTGAGTTATTGGGAGAGATTGAATAGGCTGTTTTCCCTAGAGTGTCTTAGGCCTAACAGCACTGTGGGTATGCCCATGCCACATAACTTCAGACCATCGCCTTCACATGAAGGATGGACAATAAATATTACCTTGGCAGCAATGCTCCCATTCGAAGAAAGTAGTAAAAAGATCACAGCATCCTCAAACAAATTCCCGATTTTCAGAATTCCATAATGGACTCTGAACACATTGGTCATATGTGTTTATATGCACAGCAAGTGAGTGAGGTAAAGCTGTTTGGTGCAGGGGTCCCGATAAAGGAAGATTCAACCATTAACCATCAATCATAATGAACCATTTAACTAATCTAACATTATTTAGTTTGAAGTTGCTGTTGGTTGCACAACATCTGCAATTTAGGATCTGGCAACACACAAACTTCAGAATATTAATGACACAATCAAAAAGGCCTTTGTATGAGGAAATTTTTATCAGATCCAAGCATAGCTTTTTCTACTTTGAACTTGTTGCTGTGTTGACTCCAAAGTTCTGTTAAAGCTTATGATAATCACTCATAGTATCAAGCAATAAAGGAATAGACATACAGGCAGATCATTGTCATGACGTGCTTGAATGGTGCAGCAAACTCAACAGCGAGAGAGAGGCTGCAGTAGTGAATATAGTGGATTCTTTCCTAATTATATGTTTTTGGAGATAAGTGTCTTGATTAAACTTAAAATATAAGCCATAGCTATTAATTTAACCTGGGGCAGTGTTTGTAATGTTTGTAAGACGATGTTGTTTTCTGGGTCTGTAGATTGTGAAAGAGCAAAAATGGCCTTTGCAGTGATATGTATTTCTTGTCAGATGTGGGAGTTTAAACAGAGTTTAAGGGTTATTGCAGATTATATCTGCCATAAATGCTGTTGGATGCGAATCTGATCAGATCGAGTGGATCGGTTGGAGAGACAGATAGAAGCGATGAGGAATTTGCAACAGCATGTGATGGATGGCAATTATAGGAAGGGGGGAAAAGGCTCAGATACAGTCACAGAGATGGGTTAACTCCAGGAAGGGTAAGAGAGGTAGGCAGCTAGTGCAGGAGTCTTTTGTGGATATACCCATATCAAACAGGTATGCTGTTTTGGAAAATGTAGGGGGTGGTGGATTCTCAGGGGAACGTAGCACGAACAGCCAAGCTTCTTGTGTTGAGATTGGCTCTAAAGCAATGAGGGGTACGTCAGCTTCCAAGAGATCAATTGTGTTAGGGGATTCCGTAGTCAGAGGTACAGACAGGCGTTTCTGTGGCCAGCAGAGAAAAAGCAGAATGGTGCGCTGTTTCGCTGGTGCCAGGATCAAGGATGTCTCAGAGAGGGTGCAGAATGTTCTCACGGGGGAGAGGGGCCAGCAGGAGGTCATTGTCCACATTGGAACCAATGACATTGGAAGGTAAAAGGTTGAGATTCTGAAGGGGAATTACAGAGAGTTAGGCAAAAATTTAAAAAGGAGGTCCTCAAGGGTAGTAATATCTGGATTACTCCCAGTGCTCCGAGCTAGTGAGGGCAGGAATAGGAGGAAAGAGCAGATGAATGCATGGCTGAGGAGCTGGTATATGGGAGAAGAATTCACATTTCTGGATCATTGGAACCTCTTTTGGGGTAGAAGTGACCTGTACAAGAAGGACGGATTGCACCTAAATTGGAAAGGGACTAATATACTGGCAGGGAAATTTGCTAGAACTGTTTGGGAGGATTTAAACTAGTAAGATGGACCCAGAGAGATAGTGAGGAAAGAGATTGATCCGAGACGGGTATAGCTGAGAACAGAAGGTGAGTCAAACAAACAGTCAGGGCAGGCAGGGACAAGGTAGGACCAATACATTAAACTGCATTTATTACAATACAAGGGGCCTAACAGGGAAGGCAGATGAACTCAGGGCATGGTTAGGAACATGGGACTAGGATATCATAGCAGTTACGGAAACATGGCTCAGGGATGGGCAAGACCGGCAGCTTATTGTTCCAGGATACAAATGCTACAGGAAGGATAGAAAGGGAGCCAAGAGAGGAGGGAGAGTGGCATTTTTGATAAGGGATAGCATTACAGCTGTGCTGAGGGAGGATATTCCTGGAAATACATCCAGGGGAACTGAGAAATAAGAAAGGGATAATCACATTATTGGGATTGTATTACAGACCCCCCAATAGTCAAATTTGTAAGATGATCTCAGCTATCTGTAAGAATAATAGGGTAGTTATGGTCATGGATTTAAACTTTCCAAACATAGACTGGGACTGCCATAGTATTAAAGGTTTAGATGGAGAGGAATTTGTTAAGTGTGTACAAGACAATTTTCTGATTCAGTGTGTGGATGTACCCACTTGAGAAGGTGCAAAAGCTGACCTACTCTTGGGAAATAAGGCAGGGCAGGTGACTGAGGTGTCAGTGGGGGAGCACTTTGGGGCCAGCGACCATAATTCTATTCGTTTTAAAATAGTGATGGAAAAGGATAGACCAGATCTAAAAGTTGAAGTTCTAAATTGCAAAAAAAGGCCAATTTTGACAGTATTAGGCAAGAACTTTTGAAAGCTGATTGGAGGCAGATGTTCGCAGGTAAAGGGACGGCTGGAAAATGGGAAGCCTTCAGAAATGAGATAATGAGAATCCAGAGAAAGTATATTCCTGTCAGGGTGAAAGGAAAGGCTGGTAGGTATAGGGAATGCTGGATGACTAAAGAAATTGAGGGTTTGGTTAAGAAAAAGAAGGTATAGACAGGATAGATCGAATGAATCCTTAGAAGAGTATAAAGAAAGTAGGAGTATAATTAAGAGGGAAATCAGGAGGGCAAAATGGGGACATACGATAGCGTTGGCAAATAGAATTAAGGAGAATCCAAAGGGTTTTTACAAATATATTAAGGACAAAAGGGTAACTAGGGAGAGAATAGGGCCCCTCAAAGATCAGCAAGGCAGCCTTTGTGTGGGGCCACAAAAAAAATGGGGGAGATACTAAATGAATATTTTGCATCAGCACTTACTGTGGAAAAGGATATGGAAGATATAGACTGTGGGGAAATAGATGGTGACATCTTGCAAAATGTCCAGATTACAGAGGAAGAAGTGCTGGATGTGGTTAAAGGTGGATAAATTCCCAGGACCTGATCAGGTGTACCCGAGAACTCTGTGGGAAGCTAGAGAAGTGATTGCTGGGCCTCTTGTTGAAATATTTGTATCATTGATAGTCACAGGTGAGGTGCCAGAAGACTGGAGATTGGCTAACGTGGTGCCACTGTTTAAAAAGGGTGGTAAGGACAAGCCAGGGAACTATAGACCAGTGAACCTGACCTCGGAGGTGGGCAAGTTGTTGGAGGGAATCCAGAGGGACAGGATGTACATGTATTTGGAAAGGCAAAGGACTGATTAGGGATAGTCAACATGGCTTTGTGCGTGGGAAATCATGTCTCACAAACTTCATTGAGTTTTTTGAAGAAGTAACAAAGAGGACTGATGAAGGCAGAGCAGTAGATATGATCTGCATGGACTTCAGTAAGGCGTTCGACAAGGTTCCCCATGGGAGACTGATGAGCAAGGTTAGGTCTCCCAGAATACAGGGAGAACGAGCCATTTGGATACAGAACTGGCTCAAAGGTACAAGACAGAGGGTGGTGGTGGAGGGTTGTTTTTCAAACTGGAGGCCTGTGACCAGTGGAGTGCCACAAGGATCGGTGCTGGGCCCTCTACATTTTGTCATTTACATAAATGATTTGGATGTGAGCATAAGAGGTATAGTTAGTAAGTTTGCAGATAACACCAAAATTGGATGTGCAGTGAATAGCGAAGAGGGTTACCTCCGATTACAACAGAATCTGGACCAGATGGGGCCAAATGTGCTGAGAAGTGGCAGATGGAGTTTAATTCAGATAAATGCGAGGTGCTGCATTTTGGGAAAGCAAATCTTAGCAGGAATTATTCACTTAATGGTAAGGTCCTTGGGAGTGTTGCTGAACAAAGACTCCTTGGTGTGCAGGTTCATAGCTCCTTGAAAGTGGAGTCGCAGGTAGATAGGATAGTGAAGGCAGCGTTTGGTATGCTTTCTTTTATTGGTTAGAGTATCGAGTACAGAAGACGGGAGGTCATGTTGCGGCTGTACAGGACGTTGGTTAGGCCACTGTTGGAATATTGTGTGCAATTCTGGTCTCCTTCCTATCGGAAAGATGTTATGAAACTTGAAGTGGTTCAGAAAAGATTTACAAGGATGTTGCCAGGGTTGGAGGATCTGAGCTACTGGGAAGAGGCTGAACAGGCTTGGGGCTGTTTTCCCTGAAGAGTCAGAGGCTGAGGGGTGACCTTACAAAGGTTTACAAAATTTTTATGAGGGGCATGGATACGATAAATAGACAAAGTCTTTTCCCTGGGGTCGGGGAATCCAGAATTAGAAGGCATAGGTTTAGGGCGAGGGTGGAAAGATGTAAAAAAGACCAAAGGGGCAACTTTTTCATGCAGAGGGTGGTATGTGTATGGAATGAGCTGCCAGAGGATGTGGTGGAGGCTAGTACAATTGCAACATGTAAGAGGCATTTGGATGGGTGTATGAATAGGAAGGGTTTGGAGGGATATGGGCCGGGTGCTGGTAAGTGGGACTAGATTGGGTTGGGATATTTATTCGGCATGGACGGGTTGGACGAAGGGTCTGTTTCCATGCTGTACATCTCTATGACTATCTTTGACATTGAAGCAAAGTTACAGAAAGGCATTGGGATTATAAACCCTACATTTCCCTATGTTTCCCCCACTATATCCCAAGTATTGAAGGTCTGAGTTGAGCAACTTTTCTGTGTGTGGTCTTCAGAGCTTAATTATTTGCTTTAGACCTCAGAAGGTAGACAAGCAGGAGGCTGGAAAAACACAGCAAGCTAGGTGGCAGCAGGAAAACCAGAACAGGACACAGTCATCCATAAAGTCTTATTGTACTGAAGACACCGTGTTCTCAGTTAGGTGAGAGTTTAACTTAATAAGTGCAGCTCCTCCAAGGCAGCCTGGGCAGCATGGTGGCTCAGTGGTTAGCACTGCTGCTTCACAGTGCCTGGGACCCGGGTTGGATTTCTGCCTTGGGTGACTGTGTGGAGTTTGCACATTCTCCCTATATCTGCGTGGGTTTCCTCTGGGTGCGTGGGTTTCCTCCCACAATCCAAAGTTGTGTAGGTCAGGTGAATTGGCCATGCCAAATTGTCCATTGTGTTAGGCGTATTAGTCTGGGGTAAATGTAGTGGAATGAGTCTGGGTAGGTCACGCTTCGAAAGGTTGGTGTGGACTTGTTGGGCCTAAGGGCCTGTTTCCATACTGTAGGGAATCAAATCTACATTGTAGCACAACGTTCGAACTACACCAGAGAGCATGCTATTTGCTTTGTTTAATCCTATTGACTTCCAAGTTATCAAAGATACCTCACAGGATATGAACAGGGCAAATATGCCAATCTAGGTATAAGTTCAAGATCAGCTTTGAAATGCAAGCTGACATCTGTACTTACACAAATTTTGCATACAAAATATCAAATACAAATTTCCTGTGGGCACAAAAATATTCTTTAAAAAGAATGGAACTCTTTATTAAATTTCTTTCAAATGGGTATCATTCAGCTCTCCTCTCATTTACAGTCATGCTGTCATCATCACCTTTTTCAATATTGATGTCTTTTGCTCGCCAGTCCAATTTACACTTACATAGCTTGTTTAACAGAGCAAAATGACCTAATCTTCCTTCGCATGACAAAATATAATACGAAGGAAAAGGAAAGATTAGGACAAATAACCAAAAGCTTGGTCAGAGGTAGGTTTTAAATATCATAAGAAGAGAGTGGTAGAGGAGGTAATCTCCAAGCTCAAAGCATAAATGACAGAGAGCATAGCCACCAATGGGAGTGCCAAGGAATAGGAGGGTGTACAGGACAGCAGAACTTGGACAGGGTTGTAGTAGAGTTGGAGGAGGTTCATATTAACACTTTACCACTACAATTCAATCCCAACATTCAGTTTTCCGCTGCTCATTGTTCACCAGCTCTCAGCAGAATGACTTACTGGTGGACAAAAAATCCTGCCAAACCCGACAACTAAATGCCAGTTAGATTAAAGCACAGTTCAAATCCCTGAAACAGCAGCATCAGCTACAAACCAAAGATTGCATGGATTTTGCCGTCGTTGCAGACTTGAACCAAGAATCCAAACCACTGTGAAATTTTAATGTTTGGCTTGCAATGTCTCAGTCAACAGTAACAACCTCATCTGGGGCAGTACAGTGGCTCAATGGTTAGCACTGCTGCCTCACAGCAACAAGGACCTGGGTTTGATTCCACCCTTGGACAACTGTCTGTGGGGACTTTGAACATTTTCCCAGTGTCTGTGCGGGTTTCCTCTGGGTGCTTCAGTTTCCTCCCACAATTCAAAGATGTTCAGGTTCGGAGGATTGGCCATGGTAAATTGCCCATATAACGTCCAGGGGTGTGTAGGCAAGGTGGATTGGCCATGGTAAATGCTAGGTTAGGGGGTGTGGTGGGTTTCGGTGAAATGCCCTTTGAAGGGTTGGTGTGAACTTGATGGACCAAATGGCCTGCTTCCATACTGTAGGGATTCTTTATTAATAAGATGCTTATCTAGCAAGGTTATGACTTTTCAGAGTACTAATGTAACTGAGCTTTCACAGGTGCATCTCGCACCAAAAATATCAGAAAATCTATTTTTAACAATCTATTCAGTCAGGAAGTCAAATTAATCTATCTTACAAGCAGTTGAGTGGAGACTAATTTAATACATTGCTTGGTATCAGTGTAAAAAGAAACTACACCAAGAGAGTGTATTTTAGTGCAATATGCAGAGATGTACAATTCGGAATTTCAACATTTTTTTGCCCCAAACACAACTCAAGTTTGGGAGGTCAGAGGTTGAGTATCTTTCATGGCTCAAGCACTTTAAATGTGACATATGAACTCTACACATAACCACTATACTTAACGGGTTTTATTTTCTGAAATTGTAGTGATTAATGAGAGGAAGGGGCTTCATTAAAGCGATTGTCCTCTCAGAATAGCACAGACCACACCATCCCATAACTTTGTCTATTGTATTCTTACGAGTCAGAGTGAGAGGTGGTGAACTGAAGCATCGCTGGTAATTGATCATGGTAGGTGACACAAGGTTGTGACAACGGGTCTAATGTCCTGGCATTCAACTTCCCTCCTTCCCCATCTCGTCTGCAACCCCCTCCATGCAACGCTATCCCTCCCTCAACTCACCTCTGTCGGGATCCTAGAGTAATCTCTGGTGAAGGCCTCACTGTAGTTCCAGCAGCAGCCACCAACTCAGGTGGCGCTGTTTTAGTGACCCTCTGGTGGGATTTTCACCACTGGATGATGCAGCTTTGGCCCTCCAGCAAAGTATTTTCATTTGATGCGACAATGCTTTTGTTATCCCTAATAATGAAAGCAACTAGGCATGGCGATTGTTTGTTGAAGAATCCAACAAACATTGCATCTGGCTGTTGCATACCAACACTACATTCACAGGAACAGTGTCTGAGCTAAACTGAGGTTATAAAGAGCAGCATACCCCCATTAGCACATCAAGCATCACATGCTCACCACTGAGCAGCATGGTGGCTCAGTGGTTAGCACTGCTGCCTCAGAGCACCAGGGTCCCAGGTTCGATTCCAGCCTTGGGCGACCGTCTGTGTGGAGTTTGCACATTCTCCCTGTGTCTGCGTGGGCTTCCTCAGGCACTCCGGTTTCCTCCCACAGTCCAAAGATGTGCAGGTCAGGTGAACTGACCATGCTAAATTGACCATAGTTGTTAGGTGCATTAGTCGGGGGGGGGTGGGTTACTCTTCGGAAGGTCAGTGTGGACTTGTTGGGCCGAAGGGCCTTTTCCACACTGTAGGGAATCCAATCTAATCATTAAGATGGAATTTAAGATCATTCTAGTGTCAGGACACATGCGATGATACCACGACCATGTCTCTTAAAAAGGTGTGCTGATAGAGACATAATTCAAAATAAATCCCAAAGAAGACCAGGGGCTAGCCACAAAAGATGCCTGACAGGCAATTACTTGGGTCACAACTGCCACTAGTTTTTCTAGCAGTGGGTGGGACCTGCATCAGGAATGCCAAATCCAGTCCAGTGTGGGCATGGATTCCTGAAGACGGGCTCATGCCCGAAACGTCGATTCTCCTGCTCCTTGGATGCTGCCTGACCTGCTGCGCTTTTCCACCAACACATTTTCAGCTCTGATCTCCAGCATCTGCAGTCCTCACTTTCTCCATGGATTACATCAGCAGTATAAGGCAGTCTGGTGTATGGACAGCAATCTGCACGGTGGCACAGTGGTTAGCACTGCTGTCTCACAGCGCCAGAGACCCGGGTTCAATTCCCGCCTCAGGCGACTGACTGTGTGGAGTTTGCACATTCTCCCCGTGTCTGCGTGGGTTTCCTCCGGGTGCTCCGGTTTCCTCCCACAGTCCAAAGATGTGCAGGTCAGGTGAATTGGCCATGCTAAATTGCCCGTAGTGTCAGGTAAAGGGTAGATGTAGATGTAGATGTCGGGGTATGGGTGGGTTGCGCTTCGGCGGGGCGGTGTGGACTTGTTGGGCCGAAGGGCCTGTTTCCACACTGTAAGTAATCTAATCTAATCTAATCTAATCTAATCTAATCTAATCTAATCTAATCTAATCAAATCTAATCAAATCAATCTCCTCCAATTGAATCAAATGTTTGCAAATGGAAAACAATTTCATCGAGGTCTTTAATGTGTGAATGAACAGAGGATTTGCACAAGTGATAAATGGTTTGCTTAGTTGCAAATAAAAATCTACCTGTGAATCATTTTCTTACACTACTTCAGGTCACATTTTTCATTTGGGAAGTTAGGAATGCTGGGACAAACCCAAGTGTTTTCCAGGATGCAGGTTATTCTGCTGTAATGTGACAGTTGTGTTCATCTGCAACTTCACACTATAGAACATTGCACTATACCCGTGCAGTAGAAAGCTCACATTATCCAAACACCATCCACAATTCATCAATTGAGTTAAAATCAATTCATGCTGATGAAACTTGTGTTATCATGGAACAACCTGTCCGTGTAACAAACACTGACCTGACACGCTGCATCCAAAAAAGCTAAGAGCATTGTGGAAGACCCCACACACCCCTCACTCAAACTCTTTTCCCTCCTGCCATATGGCAGAAGATACTGGAGCATTCGGTCTCTCACAACCAGAATGTGCAACATGTAGCACCCTCGGTCCTGGAGGAATGCGGTCTCATTTTTTCTGTATCAGTTGTATATGGTAGAAATGACAAGTTAAAACTCCGAATCATTCCTCTGGTTTCACAAGAGTGCGTAAGTTGCTTAGCCTTGACGTTGTCGCTATGCCACAAGGGCCCATTGACCGACCTGCAGGGTTTGAGCTACATGGGGAAGCTGAATAGACTGGGACAACTTTCCCTGGAGTGGCAGAGTGGTGACGTTATACAAGTTTTTCAAATCATGAGGGGCATGGATACATTAAACAGACAAGGTCTTTTCCCTGGGGGGAGGGCAGGAAAAGAGTCCAAAACTCGAGGATGAAGGTTTAAGGTGAGAGGAGAATAATTTTAAAAGGGATGGGAGGGTCAATTTTTTCACGTAGAGTGTGATGTGTATATGGAATGAGCTGCCAGAGGAAGTGGTGGAAGCTGATACAATAACAACATTTAAAAAGGCATCTGGATGGGAAGGATTTAGAGGGATGTGGGCCAAATGCTAGTGAACAGGACTAGATTGCTTCAGGATAGCTGGCTGATATGGACCAGCTGGACCGAAGGGTCTGTTTTCATGTTATACATCTTTATCACTCTATAACTCTACCCTGTCAGTTTTTAAAAAAATAAATTAACTAAATCCAGGGGATGGAAAATAAATTTCAACTAAGCTGTATGACCTAATTGCACAGTTGTCTTCCTCCACCCTCTGTCACATTGTTAGGCTATCTACAGACTTGATTGCAAGACAAAGAAAAAGAAAAGAAATTTTGCGCACTTTGTCTTTGATGCAACCAAGACTCAGTTGGTCACACTCTGACGCCATGAGGTTTTGGGGTTGGCTGTGTGTGTGTGTGTGTGTGTGTGTGTGTGTTTGCACATTTTCCTCATGCCTGTGGGGGGGTTTTCTCCAGCTACTCCAGTTTCCACCCGCAGTCCAACAATGTGCAGGTTAGGTGGACTGGCCATGCAAAGTTGTCCATAGTGTCCAGGGATGTGCCAGTTATGTGGGTTAACCATGGGAAATGTAGGTAAAAACAATAACTGCAGATGCTGGAAACCAGATTCTGGATTAGTGGTGCTGGAAGAGCACAGCAGTTCAGGCAGCATCCAAGGAGCAGCAAAATCGACGTTTCGGGCAAAAGCCCTTCATCAGGAATAAAGGCAGTGAGCCTGAAGCGTGGAGAGATAAGCTAGAGGAGGGTGGGGGTGGGGAGAGAGTAGCATAGAGTACAATGGGTGAGAGTGGCTCATGCCTCCACCCCCATTCCCCCCCACCATCACACCCACTCCAGGTACAGGCTGCAACCCCACTCCCAGCTCCACACCCACACCAGATCCCGGCTCCCGGCCCTGCCGAGTTTTCACCATCCCTCCAGACCTCCCCCTCACTGAGGACGAACGATCAGTCCTCAGCAAAGGACTCACCTTCATCCCCCTCCGTCCACGCATCAATGAATTTAACACACGCTGTGACATCGAACACTTCTTCCGACGCCTCCACCTCAGAGCTTACTTTCACAATCAGGACTCCCGCCCACCTTCCGAGGACCCCTTCGCCCACCTCCAACACACTGCATCCACCTGGACACCCCGCGCTGGCCTATTACCTGCCCTCGACCTCTTCATTTCCAACTGACGTCGGGATATTAACCGCCTCAACCTGTCGACCCCCCTCCCCCACTCCAACCTCTCACCCTCACAACGCGCAGCCCTCCAATCCCTCTGCTCCAAATCCAACCTCACCATCAAGCCAGTGGATAAAGGGGGCGCAGTGGTAGTCTGGCGCACTGACCTCTACACCGCTGAATCCAAATGCCAACTCGAGGACACCTCTTCCTACTGCCCCCTCGACCATGACCCCACCCCCCATCACCAAACCATCATCTCCCAGACCATACAGAACCTCATCACCTCAGGAGATCTCCCACCCACAGCTTCCAACCTCATAGTCCGGGAACCCCTCACTGCCCGGTTCTACCTCCTTCCCAAGATCCACAAGCCTGACCACCCTGGCCGACTCATTGCCTCAGCATGCTCCTGTCCCACTGAACTCATCTCTACCTACCTCAACACTGTCCTATCCCCCCTAGTCAGGAAACTACCCCCGCCCTCCACCTCCTCCAAGACTTCAGTTTCCCCGGCCCCCAATGCCTCATCTTCACCATGGATATCCAATCCCTCTACACCTCCATCCGCCATGACCAGGGCCTCCAAGCCCTCCGTTTTTTCCTCTCCAGACGTCCCAACAGTACCCTTCCACCGACACTCTCATTCGTTTGGCCGAACTGGTCCTCACCCTTAACAATTTCTCCTTTGAATCCTCCCACTTCCTCCAGACCAAAGGGGTAGCCATGGGCACACGTTTGGGCCCCAGCTATGCCTGACTCTTTGTTGGCTACGTAGAACAGTTGATCTTCCGTAATTACACCGGCACCACTCCCCACCTCTTCCTCCGCTACATTGATGACTGCATTGGCACCACCTCGTGCTCCTGCGAAGAGGTTGAGCAATTCATCAACTTCACCAACACATTCCACCCTGACCTTAAATTTACCTGGACCATCTCTGACACCTCCCTCCCCTTCCTGGACCTCTCCATCTCCATTAGTGATGACCGACTTGACAGACATTTTTTTTTACAAACCCACAGACTCCCACAGCTACCTGGATTACACCTCTTCCCACCCTATCTCTTGCAAAAATGCCATCCCATATTCCCAATACGCCTCCGCCGTATCTGTTCCCTATGGAGTTCCACCACAGAACACACGAGATGGCCTCCTTCTTTAGAGACCACAATTTCCCTTCCCATGTGGTTAAAGATGCCCTCCAACGCATCTCGTCCACATCCCACACCTCCGCCCTCAGACCCCACCCCTCCAACCGTAACAAGGACAGAAAGCCCCTGGTGCTCACCTTCCACCCTACAAACCTTTGAATAAACCAAATCATCCGCCGACATTTCCGCCAGCTCCAAAAAGACCCCACCACCAGGGATATATTTCCCTCCCTACCCCTTTCCGCCTTCCGCAAAGACCGTTCCCTCTGTGACTACCTGGTCAGGTCCACGCCCCCCTGCAACCCACCCTCCAATCCTGGCACTTTCCCCTGCCACCGCAGGAACTGTAAAACCTGCACCCACACCTCCTCCCTCACCTCTATCCAAGGCCCTAAAGGAGCCTTCCACATCCATCAAAGTTTTACCTGCACATCCACTAATGTCATTTATTATATCCGTTGCTCCCGATCTAGTCTCCTCTACATTGGGGAGACTGGGCGCCTCCTAGCAGAGCGCTTTAGGGAACATCTCCGAGACACCCGCACCAATCAACCAAACCGCCCCGTGGCCCAACATTTTAACTCCCCCTCCCACTCTGCTGAGGACATGGAGGTCCTGGGCCTCCTTCACCGCTGCTCCCTCACCACCAGACGCCTGGAGGAAGAACGCCTCATTTTCCGCGTCGGAACACTTCAACCCCAGGGCATCAATGTGGACTTCAACAGCTTCCTCATTTCCCCTTCCCCCACCTCATCCTAGTTTCAAACTTCCAGCTCAGCTCTCCTTGACTTGTCTGGACTTGTCCTACCTGCATATCTCCTTTTCCACCTATCCACTCCACCCTCTCCTCCTTGACCTGTCACCTTCATCCCCTCCCCCACTCACCCATTGTACTCTATGCTACTCTCTCCCCACCCCCACCCTCCTCTAGCTTATCTCACCATGCTTCAGGTTCACTGCCTTTATTCCTGATGAAGGGCTTTTGCCTGAAACATCGATTTTGCTGCTCCTTGGATGCTGCCTGAACTGCTGTGCTCTTCCAGCACCACTAATCCAGAACATGGGAAATGTAGCGTGAGGCATGGGGGTGGGCTAAGTCTGAGCGGGTGCTCTTCAGAGGGTCAGTGTGGACTCAAATGGGTCTAATGACCTGCTTCCACACTGTAAGGAATAAAAAAAAGGGTGCTTCTAAACATAGGTCTGTAAAGTCCCATCACTTAAAATGTCTATTTTTAAAACGGACAACAACATATGCATTAAAGATAACATGAAATTTACTGGTTCCATTATCTTTCAGGCTCCAGTTATTTCAGGCATAGCAGTGATTTTACTGGCTGTTATGTATACATATTGAAAACCTCATCCTTAATCCTTCACATAAACTCAATGTGTAAAAAGATTGCAAAGATTATCAAGCCGACAATGATTCAGCCCATACCTTCATAACCTTAAAATATATTGCATTTTTTCATTGTTTTTATTTTACATTGAAGACAGAAAAAAAATTTATAAAGGAAATTGATCTATTATTCAAAAACAGCATCAAAATTTTAGTTGTTCACTATCTGGCAGTCTTTAAGACACATTCTTCGAATTTTTTTTCATCTCATCAAAATTGTCTTGGCTATAATTTCAAATTATGGGATGGAGTTTCTCATGGAACAAAACAGATATGGTTATAGACAATGCAAGATTCTCCAAGAGGAACTAAACTTAATGACTTTTAACTTTGTTAATGCTACTATGTATGCTAGCCATGACACAGAGTATCAATTTCCCTTACACAAACACACTCACTGTAAGCAGTGGGGACTGTGATTCCCAGGTTCCGGTGCAAACATATGCGTTAAAATTAATTCTAAATGAGTGCATTCAGTTGGGTAGGGAAGAATTGTGCTAATATAAATATTTAGGGTTTATTAAAATGGTGAAGCAACTAAATATTTATAACAGGGAAGAGTTTTTTGGATTTTGAACTGGCCCACTTCCCTGTTCTTGCCCCAGAACACAAATATTAAATGTTCGCAAGTGGGGTGGGAGGCAGTCGTCATTATAATCAACATTAATTACACTTTTAAAAGAAACAATTACAGCTGATTTCAACCTAAAAAGTTAAGTGCAAAGAACCATGCTTTCAGATTCATGAATTGAATTTTGAATACATGCTTTGAAATACTATTGTAAGAATTCAAATTTCAGGATTTCATAAAATCACCTTTTGTAAATGGCCCTTATCCCTCCTGTCCTGGAAGCTTTTCTTCTTTTAAAAGATTTATATATTCTATTTAATAGTAGTAAAAAAGGACTTGCATTTATATAGCATCTTTCCCAACCACAAAATACCCCAAATACTTCACAACTGGTGAAATATTTTGCAAGTGCAGTCACTGTAATAAATGTAGAAAACATGGCAGCCAATTTGCATACAGCAAGCTCCAAAACAAATGTTCATCACATGTCCATGGACGAGAAAATATTGGTCAATCCACTGGAGATAACATCCTACACTTCCTTAAAGCAGTGCTGAGAGATCTATAACTTCCATCTAAGGAGACAAACTGGAACATCCCTACAATCGGTTAATTACTCAGTCAGAGTATGGAAACAGGCCCTTCGGTCCAACTTATCCATGCCAACCAGATATCCTAAAGCAATCTATTCCCATTTGCCAGCACTTGGCCCATATGTCTCCAAACCCTTTCTATACATATACCCATCCAAATGCCTTTTAAATGTTGCAATTGTGTCAACCTCCACCACTTCCTCTGGCATCTCACTCCATACACACACCACCCTCTACATGAAAATGTCATCCCTTAAATCTTTCCCCTCTCACCTTAAACCAAATCCTCTAGTTTTGGACTCCCTCACTCAGAGAAAAAAACTGCCTATTTATCCTTTCCATTCCCTTTGTGTTTTTATCAACCTCTATGAGGTCACCCATCCGCGCTCCAGGGAAAATAACTCCAGTTTATCCAGCCTCTCCTAATACGCAAACCTTCAAAACCTGGCAACATCCTTGTAAATTTTTTTCTGAACCCTTTTAAGTTTTACAATATCCTTCAGACATGATGGAGACCAGAATTGAGTGCAGTATTCCAATAGTGGCTCAATTAATGTCTGGTCTGGTCACAACATGACCTCTCAACTCCTACACTCAGTGTACTAACCAGTAAAGGCAAGCATCCCAAATGCCTTCTTCATTATTCTATCTACCTTCACAACTACTTTCAAGGAAATATGAACCTACACTCTAAGGTCTCTTTGTTCAGCAACACTAGCCAGAACCTTACCATGAAGTGTGTAAGTCCTGCCCTGATTTGCCATTCCAAAATGTAGCAAATCACATTTATATAAATTAAACTTCATCTGGCACTCTTTGGCCCATCTGATCAAGATTCCATTGTAATCAGAGGTAACCTTCTTCACTGTCTCTACACCTCCAATTTTGATTAGATTAGATTACTTACAACATGGAAACAGGCCCTACGGCCCAACAAGTCCACACCGACCTGCCGAAGTGCAACCCACCCAGACCCATTCTCCTACATTTACCCCTTCACCTAACACTACGGGCAATTCAGCACAGCCAATTTACCTAACCTGCACATTTTTGGATTGTGGGAGGAAACCGGAGCACCCGGAGGAAACCCACGCAGACATGGGGAGAATGTGCAAACTCCACACAGGTGGGAGGTGGGGAGGTGGGAAATGAACCCGGGTCTCTGGCGCTGTGAGGCAGCAGTGCTAACCACTGTGCCACCGTGACGCCCACTAATTTCAATCTGCGCTACAAGCACATTTACCTGGTTTTGTGTACTGCATGCATTTAACACCCCCCAATCCTGCATGACTGTCCCCCTTCTCATAATGATTTAGATTAGACTCCCTACAGTGTGGAAATAGGCCCTTTGGCCCAACCAGTCCACACTGACCCTCCGAAGAGTAACCCATTTCCCTCTGACTAATGCACCTAACACTATGGGCAACTTAGCATGGTCAATCCACCTGATCTGCACATCTTTGGACTGTGGGAGGAAACCCACGGAGGCACGGGGAGAACGTGCAAACTCCACACAGACAGTCTGCCCGAGGCTGGATTCGAACCAGGGACCCTAGAGCTGTGAGGCAGCAGTGCTAACCACTGTGCCACCCTGTCCCCTTGTCATCTGCAATCTTACTAACCATACCTCTTACGTTCACATCCAAGTTAGTTATATAAAAAGAAAACCAGGCGACCCAGCACCAATCCTTGTGGCACACTACTGATCACAGGCCTCTAGTCTGAAAAGCAACCCTCCACCACCACACTCTGAATACAGAACTGGCTCAAAGGTAGAAGACAAATAGCTAGTTCTCCCTTTATTCTGTGTTATCTAACCTTGCTAACCACACTACCATGAGGAACCTTGTCAAATGCCTTACTGAAGTCCATATAGGTCATGGACATCACTCTGCCCTCATCAATTCTCTTTGTTACTTCAAACTACCGAATCAAGTTAGTGAGACAGGATTTCTCATGCACAAAGCCATGCTGACTACCCCTAATCAGTCCTTGCCTTTCCAAATTCATGTAAATCCTGTCCTTCAGATTTCCCTCCAACAACCTGCCCACCACCTATGTGAAGCTCACCAGTCTATAGATCCCTGGTTTTCCCTTATCACCTTTAAGTAATGGCACCACATTAGCCAACTTCCAGTCTTCTGGCACCCTCGCCTGCGGCTATTGATGATACAAGTATCTCAGCAAGGGGCCCAGCAGTCACTTCCCTAGCTCCCCACAGAGCTCTAGAGTACACCCTATTAGCTGCTGAGGATTTACCCAGTTTTATGTATTTTAAGACATCCAGCACCTTCTCCTCTGTAACACAGATTTTTCAAGACATCATTGCAAGAATGTTGATGTGGCTGTTTGTGCACCTTCTCTGCAGCTGTAACATTATATTCCTTGCTCTGTTCCATTTCCATTACACACTTTGCTTGGTGTGGTCTGCCTGTACTGCACACAAAACAAAAAACTTTTCACTAGACTTAGGTAAATAAATCAAAATATATATTTTAAAAAATTTGAGGTCTATGCTTAATAGATTTTCTTGAGCCTATCCTGAACTAAAGTAGATATTTCCAGTTAATGAGATGTCCACAGCAGAATCACAAAGAGCAGAATGCCCTAAGGTACTGTCATTTCCAAACAAAATTGACAAGTCAATAATTTCTGCAGATGTCACTACCTCCGCACTGAATATTTTATATTACTCAAACCTTCAGAAAAACTGAACATTTACCAGAATTTGGATGAGCTGTTAGCTCTGTTTTGTATTTCAACATTTTAAAAAATCCACACTCGTCAACTCCCTTTGAAGTTAAAGTTTTCCAAACGAATACAACCAAATACCATGCATGAATACAATTTACAATAGAGAACAGATGTCGAAAGTACAATGACAGCAAACCCAACGGTTCTGGACCTTTTCATATGTAGAGATATGTACACATACACAACGTCTGTACAACGGGGAAATAAATCTCAAAATGGACACGGTTAATTGAACAGAGGAAACAAACCCATTTTATCTTCTGATCAAAAGAAACAGAGCAGTGCAATCTTTAAGTAAATAAAAGAAGCTATTCAATAAAACTTTGTTCAGTCAGAATTCCACCTCCATTGCTCAACAACCACAGCCACAATCTGGCTCATCTTCAGCCTCAAGATCCAACATCTGCAGTTACCCTGTTACTGAACAACACAAAAAGGTCAATTTTCAGATACTTCTCTTTCTTAGATTGTTTGGTGAAATGGGAAAAATCCATTGCATTTGATATGTGATCTTTGGTGTGCCTTGTACAACCATATTGGTTCCACATATCACATTGGTCTAAGCTGCAAACTACACTGGGTCAGCCTGTGGCTCAGGAGGTAGCATCTATACAACGAAGTCAGAATATTGTGGGTTCAAGGCTCACTCCAACAGCTGACCTTCCAGCACAGTAGTGACTTTGGCTCTGCTGGAAGTGCTCTCTGTCTTCTGTCATCAACATAAAAGATTCCAAGACACTGAAAATGCAAGGGAACTACTTCATGGTGCTACAACTTGTGGTGGTGTCTCTCTCAGCCCGATCTCTCAGTAGCTCATAGTGGTGTCTTGGCATCTCAGTGTGAGAGTGGGTCCTGCTCAGACATGTTCAGGAGGCACCAGGGAGAGACTGGGGAAGTGGCAGCTTCAGCAGCAGCAATGGCTTTGAGGTTCAACTCGGGAAGAGCGAGCAGTGACGGAACTGCCCTGGTATCGGCAGCAAGCACAGATACCAGAGATCTTCTGGAGAGCGAGGTAAGCAGAGGACTCAAAGACTGCTGATCTTTTAACTTAATTCCTTTATTTTTCTATTTAAAATTAAAAAGGACTTTAAACCTTATTTCTTTACTTTCCTGCTTGTTTTACAAAGGCAATGCTTAACCTTTTTAAACGTTTTGTTCTCTTACTATTTTATACTTGAGCAATTTTGTACCTAGCTGAAAATGTGTTGCTGGAAAAGCGCAGCAGGTCAGGCAGCATCCAAAGAGCAGGAGAATCGATGTTTCGGGCATGAGCCCTTCTTCAGGAATGAGGAAAGTGTGCCAAGCAGGCTAAGATAAAAAGGTAGGGAGGAGGGACTGAGGGGAAATGCGATAGGAGGATGGAGGTTAAGGTGAGGGGGATAGGCCTGAGTGGGGGTGGGGGTGGAGAGGTCAGGAAGAAGATTGCGGGTTAGGAAGGTGGTGCTGAGTTCGAGGGTTGGGACTGAGACAAGGTGGGCGGAGGGGAAATTAGGAAACTGGAGAAATCTGAGTTCATCCCTTGTGGTTGGAGGGTTCAGAGGGTCTGGCGATGGAGGGGTCCAAGGACCTGCATGTCCTTGGAGGAGTGGGAGGGGGAGTTGAAGTGCTGAGCTACGGGGGTGGTTGGTCCGGGTGTCCCAGAGGTGTTCTTTGAAACGTTCCGCAAGTAGGCGGCCTGTCTCCCCAATATAAAGGAGGCCACATCGGGTGCAGCGGATGCAGTAAATGATGTGTGTGGAGGTGCAGGTGAATTTGTGGCGGATATGGAAGGATCCCTTGGGGCCTTGGAGGGAAGTAAGGGGGGAGGTATGGGCGCAAGTTTTGCATTTCTTGCGGTTGCAGGGGAAGGTGCCGGGAGTGGAGTTTGGGTTGGTGGGGGTGTGTGGACCTGACGAGGGAGTCACGGAGGGAGTGGTCTTTTCGGAACGCTGATAGAGGAGGGGAGGGAAATATATCCCTGGTGGTGGGGTCCGTTTGGAGGTGGCGGAAATGACGGCGGATGATACGCTGTACATGGAGGTTTGTGGGGTGGTAGGTGAGGACCAGTGGGGTTCTGTCCTGGTGGCGGTTGGAGGGGCAGGGCTCAAGGGCAGAGGAGCGGGAAGTGGAGGAGATGCGGTGGAGAGCATCGTTGACCACTTCTGGGGGGAAAGTGCAGTCTTTGAAGAAGGAGGCCATCTGGGTTGTTTGGTATTGGAACTGGTGCCCCTGGGAGCAGATGTGGCAGAGATGAAGGAATTGGGAATATGGGATGGCGTTTTTACAGGGGGCCGGATGGGGGTAGGTGTAGTCTAGGTAGCTGTGGGAGTCGGGTGGTTTATAGTAAATGTCAGTGTTGATTCGGTCGCCCGAGATAGAAATGGAGAGGTCTAGGAAGGGGAGGGAGGAGTCTGAGTCAGTCCAGGTAAATTTGAGGTCGGGGTGTAAGATGTTAGTAAAGTTGATGAACTATTCAACCTCCTCGTGGGAGAACGAGGCAGCGTTGATACAGTCATCGATGTAGCGGAGGAAAAGGTGGGGGGTGGTGCCAGTGTAGCTGCGGAAAATGGACTGTTCCACATATCCGACGAAGAGGCAGGCATAGCTGTGGCTCCATGCAGGTGCCCATGGCTACTCCTTTGGTTTGGAGGAAGTGGGAGGATTGGAAAGAGAAGTTATTCAGAGTGAGGACCAGTTTAGTCAGTCGAAGGAGGATGCCAGTGGAAGGGTACTGGTTGGTACAGCGGGAAAGGAAGAAGCAGAGGGCTTTGAGTCCTTCATGATGGGGGATGGAGGTGTACAGGGACTGGATGTCCTTGGTGAAGATAAGGCGTTGGGGACCGGGTAAGCAAAAATCATGGAGATGGAGGAGGACGTGGGCGGTGTCCCAAACGTAGGTGGGGAGTTCTTGGACTAAGGGGGACAGGACCGTGTCGAGGTATGCAGAGAGGAGTTCGGTGGGGCAGGAGCAGGCTGAGATAATGGGTCGGCCGGGGCAGTCGGGTTTGTGGATTTTGGGCAGAAGGTAGAAACAGGCGGTGCGGGGTTGTGGGACTATGAGGTTGGAGGCGGTGGATGGGAGATCCCCTGAGGTGATGAGGTTATGGATGATCTGGGAGAAGATGGTTTGGTGGTGGGAGGTGGGGTCATGGTCAAGGGGGCAGTAGGAGGAGGTGTCCGCGAGCTGGCGTTTAGCTTCAGCGGTGTAAAGATCGGTGCGCCAAACTACCATCGTGTCACCCTTGTCTGCCGGTTTGATGGTGAGGTTGGGGTTGGAACGGAGGGAGTGGAGTTACCTTTGTATCTAAGGTGTTCCCATGTGTGGTGCCATTATACACTTTTCACTATACTCTGTACTTGGGTACATAACAATAAAAAAAATCTGAATCTTAGTCAATATTTATCCTTCAAAATCACACAAGTTACCTGTTCATTATTACATTAGTCTATAGGAGTTTGCTACATGCAAATTGGTTGCTTCAATTTGTTATAGGTAGATTGAAATCAGGGGTCAGTCATTTAGCCCCTCCAGCCAGTCTCACCATTCAATTAGATCCGAGCTGATGTGTTACAACAGTAAATGCACTTCAGAAGCAACTGGCTGCTGAGAATCTTTTGAGTTCTTGCATTTTGAAAGATGCTTCATAAGTGCAAGCTTCGTTGTTTGTTTGTAGAAGCAATGTTGACTTGAAATTCACCCTGCAGCCAAAAAGACTTATCCTTCAAATCAACACCACTGAAAATAAATTACCTGGCCATTATCATTTACTATGGGACCTTGTTGAGTGCAACTTGTTGCACATTTCCTACAGCAGTTAGTACATTCAAAAATATTTCATTGGCTCTAATGATTTGACAGTCTACAGATCATGGAAGTTGCTAGTCAAAATGCAATTGATTTTTTTGAAAAGGATGTCTGCATCAATTGGTACATTGACATTCCTTCTTGAAGCACAGCTGCAGAACAATTCTGTAAACAAAGTCAAAGTCAGTGGGAGTCAGATCAGTCTACCTTCGACTGCAACTCAATACCTGACATTGAGAGACGAACATCATAATAAACATGCTCTTCTAACTTGCATCCCAAAAATGTTAGAATTTTGCAGTAATGAGAAAAAAGTTCAACTTTCAAACATTATTTTGTACTGTTCCCCCAGAGAAAAAGCTGAGTTGGGAGTTTTTGTTTTAAAAATAAAGAATGAAACCATTCTGTGTAGTGTACTCTAGTGTCACTTCACTGCCACAGGGAAACCCAGCAATCAAAAGTATGCTTATTGGAAGCTCCCATTTCAAATGGAAAACTCCCAAACTCAGATGCAGACAGAACATGAACATGATTTAAAAAAAAAAGGAGTTGTAGATACAAGCCCTCAAATAACGTGCAAGAGAAGCAGCAAATATATAGATTATATAGACTGGAAGATGTGCTGATATGACCACTGATGTGACCAATTCGAAAATGATAAGTTAATTTATCAACCAACACCAATAGCAACTTCCTTCAACATTAAGCAGTTGAGCACGTCAGCGAAGAGGTGAAAATGATCCTTCCTTGACCTCAACTTCTCATAGAACTGTTAAAAACTGCACAGAATTTGTATTTGTATGGGTCAACATCAACAAAGCCCAATGTGCGTCAGTTAGTGTAGGATTGAAGATTAAATTTCTTGTCTGATGCAGTTTTGATCTCCAGTTGAAAGCAAGAGATTCGCATCAGAGCTTCACATTAATCTGCATCCCTGGCAACTGAGAGGTCAAACAGTGGGAGTCTTGCACTTAATATTCAAACGCTTCTGCAAGGTTTTCAAAAAGTTTTACAATGACTCAAATGGAGTCAACCAGAACAAGTAGAGAATTCCAGTAAAAGTTCACAGAATATGTAAACAATGCTCCTCCCCACCAGAACAATATAAACACAAACAGAACCATTTATTGATTCAGATAGAAACCTTTTGTTAAAGGGTTACAGATAGTCCTGCACTGTTTTTACTGTAGATTGGTGTAGCAGTGTAATCCAGATTGTAATATGCAGCACACGTGGAACTGAGCTCATTCCAACCGCAGGACAATAGTGCCCCACTTGAATCAGATCTTTGTTGCTAACCAATTTCCCCTCATGTTTTCCAGTCAGTTGCAAAACTCAGAATGATCAACATTTGAAAACAAAACAAACTAAAGAAAAGTTTAAATAAATTAAGAAAAAAAGTCAGATCCCCTTCCCAATTCCGAAAACCTTATCAGAGAAACTTAACAGAGAAGAGCACATTTAGCCCAATGCGTTCATTCCAGCTCTCAGGTAGAGCTTTCCGATTCCTTCCACTCCCTATAAAATGGTACATGTGCTTCCCCTCAAAAATATTTATCCAATCTCCTTTTAACCATCATTATTGGATATGCTTCCATCACCCATTTTGGCTGCGCATTTCAGATCTTAACTTTCTGTGTAAATAAATGTTTCCTCTTTTTCTATTGCCAACATGTGTGCCCATTGCTTTAGTATGTTCTAGTAACGGGAATTACCACTAAAAGACTAACTCTTTCCAAAATACAAGTCAGTCTTTGAGCTCCTCACTGTGAAGATACAACACTTGGCTACCAGTCTCCTTTTTTAGAACAGTTTCAGAAGTCACTTTAGATATATTTTGGTTTTGTTTTAAGAAAAAAGCAACATAATTTGCCTATCCTGGCAAGATAATTGCAACAAGAATCCTTGCCAGAATTGGTCTAAGCCACAGAAAACTGACTGACCATATCGAATTCATTAAAGAGGTATTAAGTAGGCAGAGCAGGGAAAGATTGTACAGTCACAATTGATAGTTTTGGTGTTGTTGCCAGCCCTGGACAAACGCGAGATCACTGCCTGTTCAAACAACCAGAATTTAATTCAAAAGAACAGAATTGCCAGATTTATTGAAGTCTGCCAAAAGAGAAAATTTCAAAGATCCCACAAAATCATTGCAATGTCATCAGCAGTGGCTCAGTGGGTAATACTTTCACTTCTGGGATCAGAAGATCATTAACACGTATTGGACTCCCATGACTTAAAAGGTACAATCCAGGCTAACACTTCAGTTTCAGGACTGAGGGCGTTGCATTGCAGGACATATTGCTTTTCAAATGAGATGTGAAACCAGATGGTGGGGGAATGGGGGAAAAGAGCTCATGGAAACTTATAAAATTCTAATAGGACTACATAGTGTTAACATAGCAAGATGTTTCTCATGATTGGGGAGCCCAGAACCAAGGGTCACAGTGTAAAGATACAGGGAGGTCATTTAGAACTGAGATGAAGAGAAATTTCTTCACCCAGGGAGCCTGTGGAATTCTCTGTGACAGAAAGTGGTTGAGGTCAAAACACTGAATGCTGTTAAGAAGGAGTTAGTTAAAGTTCTTAGAACCAAAGGGATCAGGAGGATATGAGAAGAAAACTTGAACAGGGCCCTGAGTCAGCCATGGTCATATTGAATAGTAGTGCAGGTACAAAGGGCCAAATAATCTTCTGTTTTCTATGTTTTTATGTTAAGCCATAAATGCCCTATTTTCTTTCTTTAGACCAACAGAGAGGCTCCCAAAGCACAATTTCAAAGAAGAGCATGGGCATTTTCCCTGTTGCCCTGGCCAATCATTACCCTTCAACCAACACCACAAAAGGAAGGTTCACTGGATGTGAAACATTAACTCAAATTTCTTTCCGTAGACGCTGCCAGACCTGTTCTTATATCACTAACATTGACTGATTATTATAACATTGCTGGTTGTAGGGTACCCATATAAATGCATGCTGTTGCCACTCTATTGAAAATGGAATGATTCAAATGGCTGATGTTTTTGTTGGGTCTCAGAATCTGTTGCTGGAACTCTAACCCTCATTAACCCTATAATTTGGTGAAAAGCGCCTGCATATTTGGAGTTCCATACAAATTGGGTAAACACATTGTTGCAACTTACAGACTGAGTCATGTATTATTAATTTGCATACACATAGAAAGGAAAAAGGGGGTCATGGACATCAGTTTCTCTTTGCAAAGTGATCCACACAGAATGAGTTCACGAACAGATCATTATTTGGACTCTTTCAAGAAAGAAAAAATGTGCCAGATCTGTAGCCCTCTTTATCAAGGTCTGAATATCATAACTCCTGGGATACCTACACTGTTATTTCATGACATTACGACTTGGTAGTGTCATATTTGGATGTTAAACAATGACTCCAACGGCTTCTCAGGTGATCATGGAAGATCTCTTTTGCTGTAAGAACAGAAATGGATTTCTCCCTCTGTCATGATCAATACTTCACACTCAAACCACAAGAGAAAAACTGATGTTCTGACCTTCCCGAGCACCGAAAGAGTACCGTGTTTCCAGAGTTTTCAAAATGCTTTTAGAAATAATTCCCTGTCTGAGAGAAACTGATTTACAGAAAGCAAGTAAATCACTCTAGAAAATCAAGTTCCTTCTTAAAGGTTGCTGCTTATGGCAACTGGTATTGAACTGATCTCAATAATTCAATCACTGAAGCTTCTTTATCACCAGAGTCAAGAGGAAAAGCCACAGCAACATACCAAATGTGAATCTCTATTCTAGGATCCACTGTTCATAAAAAGTACTTTGCGCAGTGACTTTAAAATCAGGTCGCTCAGTCACAAATACATTCGTGACTTCATTAAGAATTTCACAGTTAGATTTTCAGCAACTCCTTTCCAGTTAAAATGGCAATGCTCTGTTACTGTTTGAATCATAGCTCAAGTTGCTACAGCACAAGCACCCTGCACAAGCTCAGACAACTCTCAGATGTATATATAGTGTAATTAGATTACACCAGCAGAAAAACCACATCGTGAAACAGCAGAACGATCAAGAGAGAGGGAATTCAGTGTGAAGAATTGACTCAGTGCAGTGAACAACTGTTCGCCTTAACAAGAGATAGGTTCACAGTAACAACTGAACAAATGCTAGTTAGTTTATTCCAAATACGCACAGTAAGGTCATTGACACATAGTGACATCTTTCAAAGTTATGCAAATAGTGTAATGAGAAGAAAGACATTTTATACCAGGTTTCCATGAGACCCATTAAAGTATTAATGCACAAATTTTTTTTTGTCACAAAGTAAATATAGGCCAACTATAAAAAAGTTTAGGAACGCAAAATTGTGGACAGGTAGTAATACGGGCTTGATTTTAACTCCTCTTGCCTGTTTTCTGCCAAACATTAAGGGCAATTAAAATGGAAAAAGGGATTTATTACTCTTAGTTTCTGCGTTGAGCTGGTTTACTGCAATTTCAAATTGCAAGTAGCAGGGACACCTCACCCAAATGGGCCAGGTCCTCTTCAAATGGATACGCCTGGCTCTGATGTCAACCCAGTTTGTAACTCTAACCTGAGGGTGAAGCTGCAGAAGGACAAGTTCTTCCATGTCAGCCAACTAAACAAACAGCAACAACAGCCAGGGCTGTACACAAGCCAAAGTACACTTTGAAGTTTCCTTGCAAGCTAATGCACATACATAAATTTCTGAAGGAAACTTTTGGGCCTACACTGGCCCAACTTGGTTCACATACTTCCCTCCGCCCCCACACAACTGCCACCACCACCCCTGTCTCCCCCAGGCTTTCTTCACCAACTGTGACACGCTTAAAACACTTTGATGGGATGTGGCCATTGCTGGCAAGGCCAACATTTGTTGTCAATCCTCATTCTGTCCTTGAGAATAGCCAGGAGAATCTGAAGTCACAAGTAGGCCAGACTGAGTAAAGGTGGCAGATTTCCTTCTCTAAAGGACAACAACAAACACAGCAATTTTAAAAGTTTTGTGGCACCATTATTTAGAGGAGGGCCAAATTCCAAACTTTCCTACATTTATTAACTGAGTTGAAAATTCCAACTGCTCCAGTGGTGGGTCACCAGGCCTTCTGGATTGTTGGCCTAGTTACATTACCACCATCTTTCCATTCATTCGCCATGTCCCCCACGGAACAGTTACTGCGTGCTTGGGGACCATAGCCTTGGGTTACTGCTGCCCAACTTGATTGGTCATGCAACCACGCCACACCAAGATTAATGGCTGGTTCAATCTGGAAGTCAGCAATTGAGAGGAGCTTTAACATGACTGCCATTAAAATAACTGCCATATTCCCTCCACGACATCAAAATAAAGTACAATATTTCAAAAAGAAAATCAACTGTGCTTGTTGGTTTCTAAGTTAAGCAAGTCCATATTAAACCACACAACTTCATGTCAAACCTTATTCTACCCACTGAACATAAATCATTAGTCCACTTTAGGAAGTTTGCTTTTGGAGACATGTACAACCATAAAGTGCATTCAGTTATTTGTATGCAGCCCAAGGGTTCTCTAAAAGGATTAGTGTGGTGCTGGAAAAGCACAGCAGGTCAAGCAGCATCCGAGGAGCAGGAAAATGAAAAGAAAACCGACGTTGTGGGCAAAAGCCCTTCATTAGGATTCCTGATGAAGTGCTTTCGCCTGAAACATTGATTTTATTTCCTGCTCCTCAGATATTGCCTGACCTGCTGTGCTTTTCCAGCAACACTCTAATCTTGACTCTAATCTCCAGCATCTGGAGTACTCACTTTCACCTAATTCTCCATGAGGATCCCCATACCTCACTACCATTTACCCAGACAATTAGAAAAGCTGCACTCCAGGTTTTGCTGACAGCAGCCACTGCTGAGGCTAACTATCAAAACACCTTACATTTGTCATCTAATTCATAATGGAATTTATTAGCATCTGTCAATGGAATATTAGAAGCTACTGATGAAAGTGATTATATTTTCTTCTATCAGTTCCCAACCCCACCCAGGACATGAGTGAACAATTCATATTAATGTACACGAACATTACTAGGAACTCTAGTCAACAGTAAAGTTACGACTTGACAAGATGATCACAGGAACCAAAATATTGCCATTTAGCCTCAAGTCTGTATCACTGTCAAATTAGTACATGGTCAGTCTGCATCTCAAGTCTACCTACCTACTTTGAATGCCCCGGCCTATCAAGAATCTGCTATTCTTATTTTTAAAGTTTTTAACTGGTTGAGCCTCAGAAACATTTGGAGGAGTGTACAGACGAGCATTCCAGGATTTAAATGCTGCTCCATCGCAGTGAATTCCAGCCATTAAATTTTTATAAAGGTTGGATCAGAAACAATTTCCTAACGGACAGAAATTCACAGCTTTAAAATCTCTAACCTCATTCAAAGCAAGCATTACAAATAAAACTCAAGATTATTTACACATAGTGTTCTGTGGGGCACCAAGCTGTGTGGACCCTGACAACAAGAGAAACGTTTCTTTCTTTCTTCAGCGTTGACATCTCTCACTTTGGGAGAATTCAAGCATACGTGCAGGCACAAACAGTTTCATGATGTTCCAGAGGCTAAAGAAAGTAGGAATCTAAAAATCTAGGACCTCGATGGCAAAAGGGAATTTTCTTAACATCTCAATGCAATCTCAAACATAGTGCCCTTTTTGATCTGCCTGTATATGAAAGTATCCAAGTAAAGCCGTCTCCATTCTACTCCGACGAACAAACACTAACCGTTATTAAATACAGTGGGGCTAGCAGACCCAACTCTTCTGTATGTTGGCAAAACTTCTTTCTGTGACAACAGAAAACTGTTGTTTAAAAGTGAGACAGCAAACGAGAGAGAGAGAGAAAAGAAGTGCTTATAATTAGTCAACTGCTCCCTAATACTGAAACAGAATGTCAGGGAAGGTGAACTGCCAACCAGAAATTAAATTTCTTGTTGATGTGTGCACTCATCCAGGAGAACAGTTCCATGGGCACTAGCCAACTTTCTGTACCTCATCTAATTGGCTGTTCTCCATATAGGCTCAGTCTTACTGTCAGCACACTGAAGATGGATGAGATGCAAGGACAAAGGGTCGATTTATTCTTCTCTAACCAGGATGATGTGACCAAATATAACACAAGTTACTACGCTGATTAAAAATGTGCACAAGGCGTTGTGCCACTCAGGGCAGCAATTCTACCAATCTGAACAATATAGGGCACCCACAAAGAAAACCTTACCATCAGCAAGGAAAGAGGAAAGAAATCAACTTTGCACAAAACAAACATGAACTGGATAATAGGGACAAAGTGAGGGCTGCAGATGCTGGAGATCAGAGTCAGGACTGTGGTGCTGGGAAGGCACAGCAAGCCAGACAGCACCCGAGGAGCAGGAGAATCAACATTTCGGGCATAAGGTCTACATCAGGAATGAGGCTTCTGGGCTGTGGGGCTGAAAGATAAATGGAAGGGGGGTGGTGGGGCTGGGAGTAGGGAAGATAGGTGAGAATGCATGGGGCGGTACGGTGGCTCAGTGGTTAGCACTGCTGCCTCACAGCACCAGGGACCCAGGTTCCATTCCAGCATTGGGTGACTGTCTGGTGTGGAGTTTGCACATTCTCCCTGTGTCTGCGTGGGTTTCCTTTGGGTGCTCCGCTTTCCTCCGACAATCCAAAGATGTGCAGGTCAGGTGAATTGGCCGTGCTAAATTGCCCATAATGTTAGGTACGTTAATCAGAGGGAATGGGTCTGGATGGGTTACTCTTCGGAGGGTCGGTGTGGGGAATTTAATCAAATGCAATAGGTATATGAATGTGGGGGAGAAGGTGATAGGTCGGAGAGGAGTGTGGAGCAGATTTGTCTACTGCATTCTCAACTACCTTCCTCCCCACCCCTCCCCAAGCCCCACCCCACCTCCCATTTATCTCTCAGCCCCCTGGCCCAGAAGCCTCATTCCTAATGAGATGCTTATGCCCAAAACGTCAATTATCTGCTTCTTGGATGCTGCTGACCTGCTGTGCTTTTCCAGCACCACACTCTCGTGAACTGCATAATCGCCAGGAAGAAAGAAAAAAAAGACTTTCATGGGTATTACACTTTTCATAACAACTGGACATCCCAAGGTTCTTCACAGACATAGTAGCACATTTGAAGTGTAATTACTCTGCAATATAAGAAACAAATACATACACCACTCACCACGTTAAAAGAAAAACAGAAATATAAGTTTGATGCTGTGATGTTTGCACCATAATACAGTACAGTACATACCAGCACTATTATTGTTGAAGAAGGATGAGTTACATTAAAAAGGTGTATTGTTGTCATTTTAATGTTGCTTACTACAGCTGCTAGGATGTCTAACAGCTGGCATCATTGTGCACATGCTTTGTGTTAAATTACATTGGTCTAAAACAACCAGCAAGAGTGAGTCAGTTAGTGATTTTTGCTCAAAAAGAAAGCAAACACTTCAAAAAGTAAATGAACTTAATGTTAATTGTATTTTGTAGTATTACGTGTCCACATATTGAGAACAATGAATTTGCCTATGAGTGACAATATGATAGCACCTCATGATCAGAGGCAGGCTCATACAAGTACTCTTTATAAGTCAAGAATAACTGGCATCAACCCGTAGACTTGATAAAATGAAAGAATGCATGCAAGGGAACTCGAAAAAAAATGCTGAGCACACAAAACCAAATGCTAAAAATCTTTTAAAAGGGAAAGGCTGCAGCAAAAAGTTAACGCTTTATCTTCCAGCATGTGAACTTGAGACATGACCACTATGCGATGCGAAACCCTACACATTGTGGTTACTGATGTACTAGTGATCTGCCACAATCATACTGTTGTATTGGCGTGAGCTTTCATATCAAGGAGATGAGGGTAATTTAGTACTGCAGAATGTGACAAACCTATATTACACTTCCTTGTATCTATGCAAGTTCATTATACCACAGGCACTTGCATATTTGGGTTCAAGCCCTGCACTGTAGCAAGTTCCCTCAGCATGGCAAGCTGCAAGCGAACAGAGGTCAGTAAGACGGAGACAGATTTTTATACCATTGGGTCATTTGATGAAACAGGCATGCCCATTAAAAGGTATAATGCAACTCTGCAGTGAGACATAACAATGCAGCATGCTTCTACTCTACATGCTTAGCATTTATGGGTGAAGCAGTGTCAACTCTGAAGAGATTTTAAACTTTCAGTATAATTCAGAAATCAAACCCCTTTTTGAGATTGAAGAGAAGTGGCTGCAAATGTTAGTGGAGGCAGGATTTTAACTACAGCATGAAGTACAGTGCCTCAATCTCAAATCTAATTAAAAAGTACTGGAGTGGTATTTTAAAACTCCACGGTACTTCTAAAGTTTATTTACTTGGGTGTCAACTTAAAAGTTCAGCATATACTTGTTTCTACTGTGCTCCCTAAAATATATACAATGTTTAATCACTGGCATTGGCAGACTGTTCATACCTGAAACCAGATGAGTTGTGTTTTATACAAGCCCTGGAGAACTGCAGTTCAAGCTAAGGTATAAACATGTTGTTAACACTGTACTGATGGGTTAATGCCAGCCATTGAAATATGTTAGCAAATGGTGACTAACTTGCTGTTTATTTTAAATCATTTACATTTCAAACTTTTTCAGAGTCTTGCATTCCTCTAAAAATGGTTTCAGTATCATCTCAACTTGTCAAATATTTTTCACTTATAAAGTCATGGTCTGAGCTGCAGTTTTACATTCTGAAGCCATAAAAGTTTTGAAATAGCAGATAAAAATGTCAAACTACTAAAAACATTAATTAAATATAAACATTTAAAGTAGCTGACTTCTCTAACACACAACATACAAGCTGCCTTAATGAGCAGTTGCTGAACTGATTCTCAATGTGGTTTCATAAAAAAGATCAGAATGGCTGTGAACTTGAATTAGCACCATAAACCTGACCACCCAAATTTCCTCTTGCTACAAACAAATTTACGATCATTAAACTGAAACCCTGAAGTTTCAGTGATTGAACAATTTTAAAAATTTTCCATCCTCATTTGCAAATCTATCTTTGGTCTTGTCTCTTCCCATCTCTATTCTTCCCCAATCTCCTTATCTGTGCAAACGCACACGTGAATTTGGCCCCTCAAGCCTGACTGCCATTCAATAAGATCATGGATGATCTGATTTATTCCATATACTGGACAAACCACACACCAATCCCCAACCCTGATGACCTTACATCTCTTTCCTTCTCTAAGTTGGACATCTTGTAATTGTAATGCTCCACATTGGTGCACATGCATTGAGAAGCCTTTGGCTCAGCCTCTTGAATTCCCCTCCCCACCACTCTCCTTGCTTTGCTCCTTTAAGATACTTCTTAAAACCTACCTCTTTCACCTAGCTTTTGGTCATCTGAACTGGTATCTATATATGTCACATAGCATCATACTTTGTTTCGTAATTTTCCTGTGAAATCCACTGAGATGTTTCATTATGTTAAACTGTGCTAATAAGTCATTAGTTAATCTGCAGACTTCAGTGGCTCAAAATGCAACTTAGTAATTTCAGTTTGATATCAATACAAGTCTAAATATAGTTATTAATCTGTTTGGACATGTTATGACGAACGCTTATGGCAGCCGGGTCTTGAATTCAAACTTTTGGCCCAGAGGAAATGACACTACCACTGCACCCTAAGACAATTATAAATCTCATTATAGCAATGGATAAAATAGAGTTGGCCTTGCTACTTTGTGCTAATGGAGGCCCTTAAGTGAATAATAAACACACTAGACTAACACATGAAACTTCTACCACACCAAAAATTAAATGTTCCCAATCCTACACTATTTGAGTTAAGCTGATTGTGTGCATTTTAATCTTTGGCCCCAGTAATAGCTAATTGAACTTGACTATGTGTACAGACAAACTCTTAAAAGAATAAGTGTTGAGAGGTGGGACTACTTGAAATAAAAACACTTTCCTGAAGACCTTCCTTCAAATCACTTTGTGCAAGACACATCAGGATTGGCCTTGATAGAGGTTTCTACTTCCAGCAAACTGTGTGGCAAGCAGCTCTTCCCGAGATCCAGCAGTACAACCAACTAAAAGACATAACTTCACCAAAAGTATGTCATTAACCTCAAATCTCAACCCCATTCTGCACAAACTCAAACTTCTCCACTCCCAGCAGGAAAACCTCCCAATCTTTCGGCCATTTACATCTGCAATTCTATACTCATCAACAATTGCACTGTAATTGCTGAACACAAGTTTAACTCGGTCATTTCAAGACAATAAGACTCAAACCTGGTTGTGTCTGAGCACAGAACTAGACTTTTATTAAAAATTATATTCAAAAAAGGGCAGAAATTATTATACATTCTGCTAACCCTAGATTAATGTCATTGGTTTAGCATTGCAGATCCTGGTCCTAATATTACTACTTAAATATTATTGAAAACACATTTAAATAGTTGTGGCTACTATTAAGTATTATTATTGGCTGATCTGCTCCAGCTTCAGGCAAAAATCCAAAATGCCACAAAAAAGGAAAATAGACTAAATTAAAAAGGCCCAAGTCAGGAATAATGGTGGAAAGTTTCGCCTGAGTTGTGCAGCTATAAATGGCACTCAAAGTTCAGAACCATCCACAGCAATACAATCCACTTCACTGGTAGCCAATTTGCGACTATGGCAGCAACATACATTACATATAGGTGCATTACAACCATGTATCAACACGTCTCCCGAACTAATGACTTCCACCACTTAGAAGGGCAAGGACAGCAGGGGCATGACCCAAAAATCACAGATTATTCAAACTTTTCCATTCTTTACTTGTTTCCAGATCAAGCCCTCCAGCTCCCTACTTAACAATGTTATGGGAGTACCTACACGGTGTGGTATGCAGTAACTGGAGAGCCCAGCTCACCATTATCTTGAAAAGAACAATGAGCACAGGCAACAGAAACTGGCCAGGTCTCTTGCTGGGCTGAAATTCCTTTGCTTCTTTTAAGGCCAACTTTAATCATTTAGGAGCTTTCAGAAAACCCACCATAGATGCTGGCAGACCTGCTAAATACACTGACAATATTTTCTTTTCTTTGTATTAGAGTTTATGACACGACACTCCAGTGCAGACACAAGTTTTGTCACTAGACCTCAAGGACGACTTTACAGGGTCAACAGAGCTAAATTTGCTATTGTCATTTCTGGTGCCTTAGTTGATGCCAGACAATTCATCCAATTCCATTTTTTTGGCCTTTCTAGCATTTGTTACAACTAAATGGTGGTTTCCTTCTCTTTAACAAAAGGAACCCTTCTTCCTTACCTGGTCTGGCTTCTGTGTGACTCCAGACCCACAGTAATACTGTTGACAATTAACTACTCTCAAATGGTCTGGAAAGCCATTCAGTTATAACATTGACTGTGTGGAGTTTGCACGTTCTCCCCGTGTCTGCGGGGGTTTCCTCCGGGTGCTCCGGTTTCCTCCCACAGTCCAAAGATGTGCAGGTTAGGTGAATTGGCCAAGCTAAATTGCCCATAGTGTTAGGTAAGGGGTAGATGTAGATGTAGATGTAGATGTAGATGTAGGGGTATGGGTGGGTACGCTTCGGCGGGGCGGTGTGGACTTGTTGGGCCGAAGGGCCTGTTTCCACACTGTAAGTAATCTAATCTAATCTATAATCTAATCTAATCTATTTGCTGGAAAGAAAAATTGGATTGAAAGCAGACTGGTCACCAGGCATCAACTGAGGCAGTAGAATGACAGCAGGAGACACAACCCTGTTGTGAACTCTACAAAGTCCTCCTTACTGGCATCTGGAGCTGGTGCCAGAACTGGGAGAGCTGTCTCAGACTAGTCAAGCAACAACCTGTAAGAGTCTCCTTAGACTGCACCTTACAAACTCACAATCACTTTCATCTAGAAGGTCAAGGGCAGCAGAAACATAAACACTATCACCTGCAACTTCCCTTCTAAGCCACTCTCCACCCTGACTTGGAAGAATGTAGTCGTTCCTCCAGTGTCACTGGGTCAAAATGTTAGAGCACTCTCTCTAATGGCATCGTGGGTTTACAGACAGTAAATGGACGACAACAGTTCAAGGAGCAAACTCACCAGCACCTCTCAAGGACAACTCCAAATGGTCAATGAATACTGGCTCAGCCAGCGACCCTCAAGTTCCATGAATTTTAAAAAAATCATGGCACCCTCCAAAACCTTTCCCAATGCAACTCCACTTCATGGGAGACCCCAGAGTGAAAATTGTGAGGGAGGAGGGTGCTTTGAGCGTTGCTTTGGGGTGAGGTGTGATGTCCATTACTGCTATCAAGTGGGGGGGCGGGGGAAGTGAGGTGGGGTGGTGGTGAAGGGGGTTTCTTGACTTCACCTGCTTGAGGGGCAGGGGTCACAACACAAACCTGGACCAAGACTTGTCAACCAAGATGGGCAATTAAAAAAAGTCCACTTCAAACCATCCCACAGCACTTGGCAGCCACAGAGGTACTTAAAGTCACCATTGGGAAATTTAATTCAACATGTCAGCAACCTTGAAACAACTTAAAGCCTGTGTCCCAACAGTCAGTCATCCAACATCCCCCACCCAACAAATACACCCATTTACAGTGCTTTAAATTGTCACAAAGTTTAAAAACCACACAACACCAGGTGTTGTGGAGTGTAACACAACCACCTGATGAAGGAGCAGTGCTCCGAAAGTAAGTGCTTCCAAATAAACCTGTTGGAATATAACCTAGTGTTGTGATTTTTAATTTTGTCCACACAGTCAAACACCGGCACCTCCAAGTCATTAAACTGTGACACTTCAGAAAGGTATAAAATCCAGCTCGGATATGTGGACGGATACCTCTCCACCCATTGCAACCCTCAAATAAATAAAAATCTTCCTGCACCAATGAGTTTTTACAAATATATATTCCACAGCATTGGAGAAGTCTGTGAGTGTGCCTTTAACTAAGACGTGGATCCGCCTATACCGCACTCCCCTTGTGTTTCAAGGGAAAGACTGGAATGTAGAAACACGGTTTCCATCAGTTTTACTTACCTGATGTTTATTCTCCCTCCCAACTCACTCTCTGCATGCACCCTTACGCAGAGCTCTTCCCCCCCCCCCAAAAAAAACTTAGCAAATCCTCAAAATTAAAGTCACGCCGTGCATATTCAAATAAATTACAACGAGTCTCTGGGGCGGGAAAAGAAAGTGATATTTTCCGCAGATAAAAATTCAAAAATCACCAGCAAACCTCTCAGTAAATTGTTATGAACTATACACACACACACACTATGAGAGAGACACTTACCCACAATCACACACAGGACATCCACCAGGACGAGAACAATCCTTTTTTCAAACATCCTGACACGGAAAGGTTTACAATTCTCTCTGGGTTTTTCCGGAGCTATTTCGATAGGGAATATGAAGAGAACAAGAGGATTAAAAAGAACAGGGAGTAGGAACAAACTATTGAAGATCGCGCATTAAAAACAACAACAGCAGCAGCAGCAAACATACACAAAAAAAAAACGAGCTGCAACCTGAATTTCCAGTTCTTCCGGAATCTTAAGTACCTGTCCCGATCTGCAATGCCACACGGACTAATGTTGGAATATTTGTTTTCCCTTGGTTGCCTGTGCTTCCCTTCTTCTTCCTCTCCCTCTCCCTCTCTGCTGGTCACTTTCACCAGGAGTGGGAGCACGGCTGAAATTCACACGTTGCAACTGAAGAGGAGTTGCTTTCTGCTCGCTGGCTGAACTCACTGGCTTTGTCCTCTACCTTTGCGCGCACACACACACACAAACAACTGCATGAATGAGTTAACGAACCTTTAGTTCGCTCTTGTCCCAATCCAAAATGTTATGGAGGGGAAAGACATCTGACGTCAGGCGCCGCCGAGGAATTGGCACAAACACAGGATGCTCCTGAGTGGACAGAAAGTTCAGTTCGAGCTGAATGGTTAAACCTACAGCCCACCCAGCCAAACCAAAACGATGCTTTTTTCCTCCTCGCTTCCCCTTAAAGCTTGAAGGCAAAACTTTTGAAGAAAGTGACCGCAAAGTTTCTCCAAACCTCCGCAATCAGCGGTTGCACCCGGTACTGGGCTGCACCTTAAATTCAGTCCAAAGTCTATCCGTGCAGCACTTTCGTTGTGTTTTGGTTTGAAAATGACCGTGGAGTGTACCAGCTGCCACCCGCAGAATGTTCAAAATCTCATGCCCCCCCGTCTTTTCCACACTGACATATCTCTCACCACCACCCCCACTTATAAATTTCCATGTGCACGTTTATAAAAGACATTGGTTTATCTGAATCTGCTACTTTACCATTGCACCCTTTTGCTCTGTTTTGCATTGTCCATCGCCTCAGTCTCTATTTTTGTTTAGGAGTTGGGAGGTCATGTTGCGGCTGTACAGGACATTGGTTACCTCAGGACATTGGTTAGGCCACTGTTGGAATATTGCGCAATTTTGGGCTATTGGAAGGATGTTGTGAAACTTGAAAGGGTTCAGAAAAGATTTACAAGGATGTTGCCAGAGGTGGAGGATTTGAGCTACAGGGAAAGGCTGAACAGGCCGGGACTGTATTCCCTGGAGCATCAGAGGCTGAGGGGAGGCCTTATAGGCGTTTATAAAATCGTGAGACACATGGATAGGGTAAATAGACAAAGTCTTTTCCCTGGGGTGGGGAGTCCAGAACTAGAGGACATAGGTTTAGGGTGAAAGGGGAAAGATATAAAAGGGACCTAAGAGGAAACTTTTCACACAGAGGAATGAGCTGCCAGAGGATGTGGTGGAGGCTGATACAATTACAACATTTAAAAGGCATCTGGATGCGTATATGAATATGAAGAGTTTAGAGGGATATGGGCCAGGTGCTGGCAAATGGGACTAGATTACGTTAGGATATCTGGTTGGCATGGACAGGTTGTACCAAAGGGTCTGTTTCCGTGCTGTACTTCTCTATGATTTTATGACTCTATGCTTTAAAATATGTATGGTAGGAATGTGGGACTTCAAATGGGGACCATTTAAGATTTGTCAGAAGTATTACCATATTCTAATCTCTGAAAATTATGCTTGATCTTCTCATCCTCCTCCAATTTTCATGGTCACAAAGGTTGAGGACTATCAGTATTTTTACATTCAATGGGAAAATGCATCTGGATGGGTATATGAATAGGATGGGATATGGGCTATGTGCTGACAAATGGGACTAATTTAATTTAGGATATCTGATTGGCATGGACAAGTTGGACTGAAGGGTCTGTTTCCATGCTGTACATCTCTATGACTGTATGTGGGTGTCTCTGACAATGCCACCATTTGTTGCCTGTTCCTAGCTGCCCTTGCACTGACTGAATTCCCTGACCATTTTAGAGAGTAGTTAATAATCTAACACATTACTATTTTGGTCTGTAGGCCAGACTGGGTACGGATGGTAGATTTCCTTACCTAAACAGCATTAGCAAAGCAGATGGGTTTTTTTAATGACAATTGACGATAGTTTCACAGTAACCATTACTGACACTAGCTTTCAATTCTAGAATTATTAATTGAATTTAAAATTGACCTCCTGCATGGTAAGCTCCAAAACCATGTCATAAGAGCATTAGACTGGACCTCTGACTATCGATACAACACTATTTCCTCTCTCTCTCTTATATAGATCCAAACCTCTGTCCAGCAATTAGGCATGCAGTTTACTATTGACACAATGTTGCACTATCAGAGAGATGGACTTTTGGATTTATCCCAACCAATCATTCACATGTGAATGTAAACGATACCCTTGTCACTATCTGGAGAACAGCTGGTGAGTTCTTCTGCTGCCTTGAATTTATTATTGAACCAAATTGCTCAAAAATAGATAAACTTGTTTCTGAAACCACACTAAACTGGCAAGTGTGTTTACTTAGAAGACAACTGTCACCAACATTTCATCGTCTATGAAGCACAAGGAGCTCTATAAATACAATCTTTTTGTTCATTAACATTTCTTACAAACACTCCTTCTTGAGTAATTAGGTTGCAAATTGTGGCATTGAGTCCTTGTGGTGACGATCATAATAGCTTTGATTCTGAACTATACAGGTAGCTAATTGCAGTCTGGCAACTGGTGAAAGGTCATTATTGAGCGGAGATATCTCTCCTGCTTCATTGCATAGTAATCCCCACAGGAAGTGCGTGGATGAACATATGACCAGCCTGTGATGTTCACATGGACAATAATCAATTCTTGATTATTCTAAACAAAAGGCAAGTTAATGTCTTTCAATGCTTTCTCGTTCCTGTTGTAAACCTCCATAATATAAATAAACTTCTAGTAACATTCCAGGATGCCTTGCAATCACCTGCTTCCTGAAACACACTGGTTTAAAATCTTAGTGGCAAAATGACTGACCTAATTGATTTTTAAACTCCTTCAGAAAAATAAGCTAACACCCTATATTTGAAATTGAAATTCTTAAAAAAAAATGTGTCTCACGTCCATTCTATGTCAGTAATCTTAATTGCCATAGGGCACTAACAGTTCAATCCAGGTGCTGTGTTTATGCGGACAAACAGAATTGTAATGTAGAATATTGTACTTACCAGAACATGTAGAGTTGAGAGTGATGCTAGGCACACATTTTTTTCTTCTATTCTGCTGTGAAGATTTCCTGTTTGCACAGGGTATGAGACACTAAGTAAATAGCTTCTGACTTAACCCTGAGTAATAATGAACACCCTAATCACAATATTGGATGATTATTTAAGAACGCCTTTCCTGATAGTATTCAACAGCATGGAATGTGTGACTCTTTATGGACACAGTTCATGGGGTAGGCCTTCTGTAAAGGAAAAGAGACAAAAGAGGCTTTTGAATATAACAACGGAAGGGGGCAAGCGACAGTCAACATGATAAAGAGATGATAGTGGACAGGTTTTGATGCAAGCTTGTATCCACGCCTACTGGTCATTCGGAAATTTGAGTTGTTGAATCATTGTGGATTCATCATGGATAACTCAGAATCTAAGGAATACAGTATGCTGATTGAATTGAATTGAATTTATTGCCACGTGTACTGAGGCACAGTAAAAATCTTTGTCTTGCGAGCAATGGAGGCAGATCACAGAGTTAAGTAGCATAGATAAGTAAATAATAGGTAAACAGTGGCAAAGTGAAAAACAAAGGTGCAGGCGAGTGTTAAGAGTTTGTGAGTCCATTCAGTATTCTAACAACAGTAGGGTAGAAACTGTTGCGAAACTGGCTGGTGCATGTGTTCAGGCTTCTGTACCTTCTCCCTGATGGTAGAGGTTGAAGAAAAGCATTGCCAGAGTGGGATGGATCTTTGAGAATGCTGGCGGCCTTTCCTTGACAGCGGGCCTGGTAGATGGATTCTATAGATGGGAGGTTGGCCTTTGTGATTGTCCAAGCCGAGTTCACTACTCTCTGTAACCGTCTCAGATCTTGAATGGTACAGTTGCCATAACAGGTAGTGATACGGATAAAGTTATAAAAATCAGAATAGCAAACATTACATTTTGTTCTATGAGGTCCATCTGGCTGACCCCATTGCAATCACTATAGCCACATTGTAGGGTAATGTGTACAGACTGGTTGCCCCCTTTATAAAGGGGATATAGAGATACTGGAGAGGGTGCAATGAAGATTCACATGGTTAGTGTAGCAGAATTGTGTGGTTATAGCTGTCTGGAAGGATTGCTCGAATTGAGAAAGGGAAGTTGGAGAGATGACCTAATGGCGGTGTATAACACCATGAAAAGTTTTGGTAGATTGGAGAGAGTGAAAATGTTTGCATTTGTGAGGAAGAGATGTCATCAATCAAATTAGATGTCATCAATATAAGATAGTCACCAAGAAATCACACAGGAAATTCAGAAGGAACATCATTGCACACAAAGTGAGATGAATGTGGATCTCACTGCTGTTGAAGCATTTAATGTCAAGAATACAAAGCAGGAGGAAATTAGAATGGCATTAAAGTCTGCACAGACATGGTGGGCTGAAGGGCCTGTTCCTGGACTGTACTATCTTATGTTCTATGAAATGGAAGGTTATACTACTAAGAGCTTCAAATGGATCACAAATATTGGACAGATTCAGCTGAACATTTGTTTCTGTGTCGTGTGATTTATGAAGTTTGATGGTTAAGCTGTGTGCAGAATCGAACATGAGCAACACACTCCACTGCTTGACAGACAGATGTTTGCATTTACTTCTCCTAAAGCAGCACAGCCTCACTTTGTAAAGTGTCTTGAGGAATTTTGGGGTGTTTACTTTGGTGGAGGGAAATATTAATAGCCTGCTCAGTCACAAAATGTTCCAGTTAATTATACAGTGAATGCTGTTAACCTTGAGAAACAATGAATGATTTCCTGAAGAATTTGTTGGAAGATGAATAATTAAGTATTTCCTATATATCATTGTTCACATGTGATTCATGTGGATATAATGGTCACTGAATTCTGGAAGTTTCCTCTTCCAGGCCATTGAAAGTCTAGTCTAAGTGGCTCGTTATTAACCATGGAGAATTAGTAGGAAGCTAAGGCTCACATTGTCACTTCATCACAGGTCAGTCACACACTAAAATAGCTTTGCCAGTTGGAACACACAGTGAACCTGTGCTCTATTGTTCAGCCTTATCAAAACCACAATGGCCACCACACCTTTGAGGAACACATTCTTTACAGATACATAATTTGTCTCCAAGAAAGAAAACTTGATCTTTAAAAAGAATCAACGATAGAAATTGTGGCATTTTAGCCCTAGATTTTGAAGAGTCAATGGCCACAATAACAATAGATTAATCAACTTACTTACAGCAAGCTCTGCAGATGTTTCTCTCACTGTTAAAGTTATGTGGAACATTTTCTAGGTATCTTTGACAGTTGACTGAAACAGACATGAGACCTTTTATATTTGTGAATGTGGAGTGCAACACTTCAGGCCACAGGGTCAGAGGTTCAAATTCTGGACAACGTTGCTTACAATTGGTTACAAAACCTCTAGTTGAAAGACTCTGGGTCTGTACTCAATGGAGTTTAGAATGATTAGGGGATAGCGTCAAAACTTACAGAATACTGATAGGCCTGGATAGAGTGGCTGTGGAGAAGTTCTTTCCTCTCATAGGAAAGACTAGGACCTGAGGGTACAGTTTCGGAGTGAACTGAGATGAGGGAGAATTTCTTCAGCCAGAGGGTGGTTAATCTGTGGAGCTCATTGCTTATAGAAGGCTGTGGAGGCCGAGTCATTGACTGCATTTAAAACAAAGATAGATAGATTCTTGATTAGTAAGAGAACCTGGAGTTCCAGGGAGAAGGCAGGAAAATGGGTTTGAGAAAAGCATCAGCCATGGTGGAATAGTGGAGCAGACTCGATGGGCCAAATGGCCTAATTCTGCTCCCATGCTCAGGGAGGGACAACAGCTCCATAGCTAGCATTGCTGTCTCACAGCGGCAGGGACCTGGTTTGATTCCAGCCTGGAGCGAATATCTGTTAATTTGCACATTCCCCATGTGTCTGTGTGGGTTTCTGCTGGGTGGTCTGGTTTCCTCCCATGTTTCAAAGATGTGCAGGTCAGGTGGATTGGCCATGCCAAATTACCCATAATGAACAGGAATGTGTAGGTTAGGAGCATTAACTATGGAAATTGCAGGGTTAAAGGACAGGGTGGGTTGGTGGGTGGATGTGGGTGGATGTTCTTTGGTGGGTTGGTGTGGACTCAAGGAACTGAATGGCCTGCTTCCACATTGTAGGGATTCTATGTTTTTATGTCTTATAGGTTAGTGGGAGAAGGAAGTTCCAGGGTCTCCCACTTCTGAACAATGACATCTGGTAGAAAAGTATGCAGGATTTAACTTAACTCTGATGCCCTCTATGGACAAATACTCACCTGACATCTGCCACCCTGACTTGCATGTGGAAATATTGAGAAGAGTTGTTGGCTGTACTGTCCTTTCAATTTGTTCTGATCTTCTATTAAATTATAGAATTGTGTGATGATAGAGGCTTGAACCATAGATTCATAGAATCAGACTCCCTGCAGCGCAGTAAAAGGTCTTGCAGCATCTTTCCTGGATCCAGGAGCCTATATCTCCATCCACCTGCCTCAGTATTGAAATGGTTGTAGTTCTTATCTAACAAAACTTCTGTTTAATTATTTTCAATTGATGTCCCCTTCAGCCACAATTGTGCTTCAGCAGTGCGAGGTACAAATTTCCCCCACACTTTGTATGGAGCAATGCTGAGTGACATCACCCTTTAAAAGTCTCGCTGTAATTTTTAGACTAAGCCTCCATATATTACACTCGCCCACAGTGGGAAATAGTTTCTCTCAGTCCACTATTTTACATCTCAAACATCTCAGTTAGATCATCCCATAATATTCTAAACTCAAGGAAAACAAGTTTTGACTGTTCCATCTTATCCTCATAATTTAATCCTTGTAGCCCTAGTGCTGCATATGTGCTCCACCATGCTAAGCACTTGGCTGGGGGATTACAGGAGTTTGGTAAATTACTTTTAAAGAAGAGAGGAAGTTGTCAGTTATAAGTGAAGCATGGATTTTGTAGATATTATAGGAATATCTCTGAAATCTTAATCGTCAAATAGTATATTATTGCATGTCTAATCTCCTTTTCTTCCCCAAATTCCTAGATTACATCTTTGCTTTTTGCTCTGTTCTGAAGCTACCCATACAGCGTCTCAGCAAGTTACCTAACCAACGTCGATACTAAACTAATTCAAACTGCAAACTTATTTTTCTGTTTCTATTGTTGTGCCTAATCAAAGGAAACCACTTATAGAATAGACCTTTCTAATTTATGAGAAACAAATGTATTGTTTTTTGTTCTGCATCGTCACTCTCTGATAGAAATTATGTGATTTGTATGTTAATAATAAAGGTGGTGACAGAAAAAGATTCATGCTTGAATAATGCTTTTCAGATCCTAAGGTCCAAAGGAGTTTACAGCCAAACCTTTACTTCTGAAATGTAGTCACTGTAATAATGTAGGAAACGCAGTAGCTGACGTGTTCACACTGAACATCCACACATAGCAATGAGGTCAATTACAAGATAATCTGTTTGAGTGGTTGAGGGATAAGTGATGGCCGGGAGGGATAATTCGACTGCTCTTTTTCAAAATAATGCAATACCATCTTTCACATCCATCTGCGACAGAGGTTGGGCCTTGGTTTAATGTCAAGATTAGAGTGGTGCTGGAAAAGCACAGCTTTTGCCCGAAACATCGATTTTTCCTGCTCCTCAGATGCTGCCTGACCTGCTGTGCTTTTCCAGCACCACTCTAACAGCCAGCATCTGCAGTACTCACTTCTGCCTAGTTGATTTTAACCTTACTGTGAATCCTCTTCCTAGGATTAGATTAGATCAGATTCCCTACAGTGTGGGGACAGGCCCTTCAGCCCAACCCGTCCACACCAACCCTCCGAAGAGTAGCCCACCCAGACCAATTCCCTTTAACAATGCACCTAACACTATGGGCAATTTAACATGGCCAATTCATTTTTGGACTGTGGGAGGAAACCGGAGCACCCAGAGGAAACCCACACTGACACGGGGAGAATGGGCAAACTCCACACAGTCAGTCACCCGAGACTGGAATCAAACCTGGGACCCTGGTGTTGTGAGGCAGCAGTGCTAACCACTGAGCCACTGTGCCGCCATATTGATGCCTTGGTTTAATGTCTCAATTGTAATGATGCTGTGGCTCTGGGAGGCTTTTTGTCTTTTTATTTTGAAGAGAGATTGCAAAACAGAGTGCAGAGCCTACTGGGGTTAACGGAAACAGCTTGGGAGGCCTTGGTCCTTTTTTTTAATAGTCTGATTGGGTATGGCCAACTCTCACAGATTTCTGGGTTTTGTTTTTTTGAGTCTCATCAGAAGTTATTGGGATCTCAACAGAGTTGGAAACTTTAGGCACTGTCTCCTGGCTGCTTTTCTTTCTATTTTCTCTTGATTTTTTTTCCTCTTGGATTAGAGAACTGCATGTGAGAATCTGTGTGTGAATTTTCCGATTTGCCAAGGGGTGTGTATATGGGATATTGCTAAAGTGGAACAGTTAATTAGGAATAATTACTGTATTTATTATTTTGTTAAGTTTTCCAATAGAGTTAAGTTATTCTAAATTCCTCTTTCTTGGATTGTATTTTTAACTGTAGTGTTTAAATAAATTGTGTTTTGCTTAACTGTGAATAGCTTAACCACTCACATTGCATCTGGAACAGGCACTTCACATTTACAAATCAGAAAAAGGTGAGTTCTCAGCTACCTTCTTAAAATGTTTTGAAGGGGTCTGGTCTGGTCCATAACATAATTAAAAGATGGCACCTCCAACAGTGCGGCACTCCTATAGTACTACACAGGAAGCCAAGATTTTGTAATCAAGTCTCAGAAATGGCAACTCACAACCCTCTGATTCAGAAGAGAGATTGCTACCAACTGAGCCAACGCTGACAGTTTGTTATTGCTGCTGGTGGTGCCAAGAAGATGCGCTTGCAAAATGAAAACAAACCAGTAAATGCAGTCATGACAGTGAAAGCTTGATACACCCGCGGTGTGGAGGACCTGGACAAATGGCACACAAATATCGGTTTCAAGATTGTGTTGTTTGCCAGAGTGACATCAACTTGGATCTGATAAACAAGTCATCCCATTCATCTGTCGAAGAAGACAAGTGTCATTTACACTGCTGTAAAAGCGGAATAAATCCAGCCCGACAGATGGAAGGACTCAAAATTAGGAAAATGTACAGGCAGGATGAAGTTATTCATGAACAACTGTTGCCTAAAGGAGTGTTGAATTGTGAGTTTGTTTGGAGGGTTCCTGAAGAAGAACAGTTCAGCTTGTAAGAAAATTGTGACCCATTTTGCTAATGCAAAATACTTCAGGTTTCTGGCAAGTTGAACTGAATGGAACATGTTGCAGATTCTGCACATTCCTATGGGAAGCACAGATTCTTACTGTTTCCCTTTGGCATAACTTCTGCTCCATATATTTTGACACATTCGCCCAGATTTTAACCCTGCCTGCTCAGTCAGCAATAGGCACGGCATGAAAATCCAACTTACCCGTTTGCAACCCTGCTGATATCTTGATGCAAGATTCAATTTTATGTTGCTACTTTCGGCACATATGCAAGATCTGGAAGGTGTTAGACTCCAGCATTAAACATGCACATGAGATCTTTAGTAAAGCACTGAGGAGCCTGACCGTCAGTCCAATCCCAAGACTGCACAGGAAAATCCTTGTGGCTTCCTCACCACAGAATGCCAGCAGCAAGTAGATCCATAACCGGAAAACAATTAAAAAAAACACAAATATTAATACCGCAGATGCTTGAGATCTGAAATAAAAACTGGAGAAGCTCATTAGGTCTGGTAGCATCATCTGTGAAGAGAGGAACAGAGTTACATTCAGAGTCATAGAATCACAGTCATAGAGTTGTACAGCATGACAACAGACACTTTGCTTCAACTCGTCCATGCCTACCAGATATCCTAAATTAATCTAGTCCCATTTGCCAGCACTAGGTCCATATCCCTTCCTATCCATATACTCATCCGGATGCCTTTGAAATGTCGTAATTGTAACAGTCTCCACACTTCCTCTGGCAGCTCATTCTATACAGACATCACCCTCTGCATGAAAAAGTTGTAACTTAGGCCCCTTTTAAATCTTTCCCCTCTCACCTTAAATTTCTATCCTCTAGTTTTGGACTCTCCTATCCTGTGGAAAAGACCTTGACTATTCACTAAATGTATGCCCCTCATGATTTTATAAACTTCTATAAGGTCACCCCTCAGCCTCCAATGCTCCAGGGAAATCAGCCCCTGCCTATTCAGCTTCTCCCTATAGCTCAAACTCTCCAATCCCAGCAACATCCTTTGTAAATAATTTTTACATCCTTTCAAGTTTAACAATATCTTTCTCATAGCAGAGAGATCGGAATTGAACGCAATATTTCAAAAGTGGCCTAACCAATGTCCTGTACAGTTGCAACTCTTACACTCAATGCATTGGTCCATAAGGGCAAGTGTAACAAACACCTTCTTCATTACCCCCTGTCTACCTGTGGCTTCACCTTTGAGGAACCATGAATCTAAACTCCAAGGTGTCTTTGTTCGGCAACACTCCACAGGACCTGACCATTAAGGTTATAAGTCCTGCCCTGATTTGCCTTACCAAAATGCAGCACCTCACATTTATCTAAATTCCACTTCAAGCCACTCACCATCCTGACTTGGAACTATATCACTGTTGCTGGGTCAAAATCCTGGAATTCCCTCCCAAAGGGAATTGTGGGTCAACCCATAGCAGGAGGACTGCAGTGGTTCAAGTAGGCAGTTCACCACTACCTTCTCAAGGACAGTTAGGGACAGGCAAAAAATGCTGGCCAGCCAGCGATGACCACATCCCACAAATGAATAAAGAAAAATAAACTCCATCTGCCACTCCTCGGTCCATCAGTCCATCTCATCAAGGTCCCATTGTACTCTAAGATAACCATCTTCTCTATCCACTACACCACCAATTTTGGTGTCATCTGCAAATTTACTAACGATTCCTCAAATATTCACATCCAAATCATTTATAAAAATGACCAGAATTATACACAGTAATCCAAACATGACATTACCAATGTCCAAACTCTGGCACTCAATGTTCTGACTCTTGAAGCCAAGTGTGCCAAATGCCTTCTTCACCACCCTGTCTACCTGTGATGCCACTTTCAAGGAACAATGTACCTGAACTCCCAGATCTCTCTATTCAACAACATTCCCCAGGCCCCTAACACTAACTGTGTAAATCCTGCCCTAATTTGTCTTAGATATAACTGCACTGAGGGTGGTATCCCCAAATCATTGTTTATTTACATATGCACAGTACATTACCAGTAGCCAGCTGGCTCAGAGTCAGTCCCTCAAGTGAGGAGATTCTGAATTCCCCGTTTATTTTTTTTTCTTCTTTTTTTTCTTCGTTTTTTTTTATTAAACCCCCACACTACCGCCTAAGTGCAGTAGTGCTTATTTTTTTTGAATTCCCCGTTTATATTGGTTAGCCAGGGCCCCCTGATAGGCCCAGGTTAACAATCCCAATCAAGGATCTCACGGTCAATGAGATCCATTTGGTTCCAATCACTACAGTCTGACCGAAATGCAACATTTATCTGGATTAAACTTCACCTCTCATTCTTGATCCACTGGCACCGTTGATCAAGATTCTGTTGTACTCTTAGATAACTTTCTTTACTGTTCACTATACCACCTAAATTGGTTACATTCACAAACTTATTAACCATGCCTCTTGGATTCTAATTCAAATTTTTTATATAATTGGCTAACCATATGGACCCAGCACCAATCTTTGCAGCATATCATTGGTCACAGGCCTCCTGTCTGAACAACAACCCTCTACCACCACTCTCTGTCTCCTACTCTCGAGCTAATTTTATATCCAACTGGCTAGGTCTCCCTAGATTCCATTGATCTAACCTGATAACCAGTCTACTATGTGGAACCTTGGCAAAGGCCTTGCTAAAGTCCATGTAGACAACATCTACTGCTCTGCCTTCATCTATCTTCTTGGCCACCTCTTTAAATACTCAACCAAGTTTGTGAGACACAATTTCCCATGCACAATGCCATGTTATCTGTCTATAATCAGTACTTGCCTTTCCAAATGCACGTGGATCCTATCTCTTAGAATCCCCTCCAACAACTTATTCATGCCTCACATGAGGCTCACTGGTCTATAGTTCCGTAGCTTTTCTTTACCACCTTTCTTAAAAGGTGTCCAGTATTTGACACCTTCTAGTCTTCTGGCATCTCATACATGGCTATCAGTGATACATATATGTCTGATATGGACCCTGCAATATCTTCCCAGGCTTCCCACAATGCCTTGGGATACACTTGATCAGGCCCCAGAGTTTTATCTACCTTTAGACATTTTAAGACTTCCAGCACCTCCTTGGACCTATACCAACATTGCTTCATTTTTAGATTAGAATAGATTCCCTACAGTGTGGAAACAGGCCCTTCGGCCCAACCAGTCCACACCGACCCTTGGAAGAGAAACCCACCATTTCCCTCTGACTAATGCACCTAACACTATGGGCAATTTAGCATTGTCCATTCACCCGACCTGCACATCTTCGGACAGTGGGAGGAAACCGGAGCACCCTGAGGAAACCCACACAAACATGGGGAGAATGTGCAAACTCCACACAGACAGTCACCTGAGGCTGGAATCGAACCTGGGACCCTGGTGCTGTGAGGCAGCATTGCTAACCACTGAGTCACCGTGCCGCCTGAGTCAAAATCATGGAACTCTGCTCCTAACAGCACTGTAGATGTACCTGCTGTCCAAGGACTGCAGTGGTGCAAGAAGGCTGATCACTACCAAATTCTGCAGGGCATTTAGGAGTAAGTATTGATGCAGTTAACTGCCCACATCTCATTTATGATTAAAAGTATAAGTTATACAGGGCACTGGTCAGACTAATCTGGAGGACCATGGACAGTATTGGCCTCCTTATCTAAGTAAGGATGTGAATGCATTGAAAACAGCTCAAAGAAGTTTTACTAAACTAATATCTCAAGTAGCAGGTCACCTTTTGAGGGAAAATTGGACAGGCTCCATTTGCATGCAGAAGTAAGAGGTGATTTGATTGAAGCATTTAATATCCTGAGAAGTCTTGACCAACATGGATAAGGAAAGGATATTTCTTCTTGGGAGAATCCAGAACTAGGAATGATTGTTCAAAAAATAAAGGGTCATACATTTGAAACAGACTCGAGAAGACATTTTTTCTCACTACATTTTGGAAAAGCAAATCTTAGCAGGACTTATACACTGAATGGTGAAGTCCTAGGGAGTGTTGTTGAACAAAGAGACCTTGGAGTACAGGTTCATAGTTCCTTGAAAGTAGAGTTGCATGTAAATAGGATAGTGAAGAAGGTGTTTGGTATGCCTTCCTTTATTGGTCAGAGTACTGAGTACAGGAGTTGAGAGGTCATGTTGCAACTGTACAGGACATTGGTTAGGCCACTGTTGGAATATTGTGTGCAGTTCTGGACTCCTTCCTATTGGAAGGATGTTGTGAAACTTGAAAGGGTTCAGAAAAGATTTACAAGGATGTTGCCAGGGTTAGAGGATTTGAGCTATAGCGAGCGCTGAATAGGCTGCAGCTGTTTTCCCTGGACCGTCGGAGACTGAGAGGTGATCTTATAGGGGTTTATAAAATCATGAGGGGTATGGTCAGGATAAATAGAGAAAGTCTTTTTCCTGGGGTGGTGGAGTGCAGAACTAGAGGGCATGGGTTTAGGGTGAGAGGAGAAAGATATAAAAGAGACCTAAGGGGCAACTTTTTCATGCAGAGGGTGTTGCATGTATGGAATGAGCTTCCAGAGGAAGTGGTGGAGGCTGGTGCAATTGCAGCATTTAAAAGGCATTTGGATGGGTATATGAATAGGAAGGGTTTAGAGGGATATGAGCCGGGTGCTGGCAAATGAGACTGGATTGGGTTGGGATATCTGTCCGGCATGGACAGGTTGGATCAAAGCATCTGTTTCCGTACTGTTCATCCCTATGAATGAGTGACGTGTTGTGAGTCTTTGGAACTCTCTTCCCCAAAAGCAATAATTTTTAAAAATAAAAGTAGATAGATCTCAGTGAGCAAGCAGTGGGGGTGAAAAAATATTGGGTGCAACCAGGAATGTGGAGAAATCAGATCAATCACAGTCTTAATGAATAGTGGTCCAACGAAGTGGCCTAAACCTGGTCCTAATTATAGAGTCATAGAGTCATAGAGATGTACAGCACGGAAACAGACCCTTCGGTCCAACCCGTCCATGCTGACCAGATATCCCAACCCAATCTAGTCCCATCTGCCAGCACCCGGCCCATATCCCTCCAAACCCTTCCTATTCAAACACCCATCCAAATGCCTCTTAAATGTTGCAATTGTACCAGCCTCCACCACATCCTCTGGCAGTTCATTCCATACACGTACCACCCTCTGCGTGAAAAAGTTGCCCCTTAGGTCTCTTTTATATCTTTCCCCTCTCACCCTAAAACTATGCCCTCTAGTTCTGGACTCCCCGATTCCAGGGAAAAGACTTTGTCTATTCATCCTATCCATGCCCCTCATAATTTTGTAAACCTCCATAAGGTCACCCCTCAGCCTCCGACGCTCCAGGGAAAACAGCCACAGCCTGTTCAGCCTCTCCCTGTAGCTCAGATCCTCCAACCTTGGCAACATCCTTGTAAATCTTTTCTGAACCCTTTCAAGTTTCACAACATCTTTCCGATAGGAAGGAGACCAGAATTGCACGCAATATTCCAACAGTGGCCTAACTAATGTCCTGGACAGCCGCAACATGACCTCCCAACTCCTGTACTCAATACTCTGACCAGCATAGGATTCTGCAAGAATTGTTCAGTTTCTACTGCATTTTAATTTATATCAAATTTAAAATAGTTTCCTGGAGGACCAAGATTAGCATTTTTGGTCCTGCCTGAAATAGCTGGGAATCACTTGTCCAGGTGATGCCTGTTGTATTTCTTAGCCATTCATTTTATTCCTTTCCCACCTGCCTTTGTGTTCTGTCACATTCAGGAGATTGGAAGGGAGTCCAGTCTCTAATGTAGAATTGTGACCTGGGAGTTGAAACGTTATAAGGCAGGCCCTTGCTGCTTGACTCCATGTCAAAATCATCCAAAGAAATTTGCAATGTACAGTAAATTGCTGAAAGAATTAATCTGAAACTTTATGTTTAGAATCTCTGAGCTGACATTGGCCGATGATGTCATCCCTAATGAATAATTAATGTCGACAGTATGTAGGTCTCTGCTTTCATACGTGTCCACCCTATGACGCACGAGAAAGATGAGTCTCAGGCTAGTTAGTAATTGTGAATATATATAGTATCCCTTGGGAAAAGTGTTAGCGCTTAGAAAACTGTTAGGAAGGCAACAGGTTAAAGTGCAATCATAACCAGCAAGAAATGGATTCATTCAAACAAATCAGTTGTGTTACTGAAGAGAGGTAAACATTTAGATGAAGTAAATCAACTGACTATTGGGAGTTCTAACAATTGAGAATGTTTATCCTAGTTCTATTTTTTTTTAACCATCTTGTGTTTCAGAAGCCAATAAATAAGAAGATGGAAGATGTGAACTCTCTGAAGTTAGTATACATTGTGAGATTAAATGCCAGAAAGATTCCTGTGCATGTGTTAAAGGGATAAAATAAATCCTTCATGTAAGAATTGAGATGAATAAATCATTTTGCATTATTAATAATAATATTCATAACATATATTGAAATATTAAAGGAGATGTTTATTTATTTAAAAATTGCAAATGTTAATTTGAAAGGCTGATACATCTCTTCAATCACAGAAATTACTTCATTTCTGACCTTTGGATATTAAACAAATGTAATATTCTTTTCAATCACAATAAACCAAAAATTTGTTCCTATATTACTTGATGCTGGATTATTAAGAATCTTAACAATGGAAACAAAACAGTATTCCCCTAAACCTCCAGGTAAACACAAAAAAAAATTGACTGAAACACTACCAACAAGCTCATACTCGAAGACTATTTCTGTGAGGTGCAAGTTGGCTACCATGTTCCTAAGCAAAATACATCCAACATAAGATATTACAATTAAGCAAAACATTGGAATAAGGGGTACAGGGTGTAGGTTTGCTGGCTGAGCTGTAGGTTTGATATCCAGACGTTTCATTACCTGGCTAGGTAACATCATCAGTGGCGACCTCCAAATGAAGCGAAACTGTTGTCTCCTGCTTTCTATTTATATCTTTCTCCTGGATGGGGTTCCTGGGGTTTGTGGTGATGTCATTTCCTGTTCGTTTTCTGAGGGGTTGATAGATGGCATCTAGATCTATGTGCTTATTTATGGCATTGTGGTTGGAGTGCCAGGCCTCTAGGAATTCTCTAGCATGTCTTTGCTTAGCCTGTCCCAGGATAGATGTTTTGTCCCATGGGATATCAAACCTATAGCTCAGCGAGCAAACCTACACCCTAAACCTCAACCTGAGCTACAAACCTTCACAAACCTTGCAATAAGAGGTACATCGTTTTTAAATATAACTAAAATGGTGTGACTGAAGCCTACAGATTAAAAGAAATGTCAAATATTCATTACATTTTAAAACTATTTTGTGATCAAGAATTCTAATCAGCAGCATGAATCATACATTATGAAAAAAATTAATCACTTTTGTTGTGAAGTGTAAAATTTTAAATACTAATCAGATATAGAATGGAAGAATGTAACAGTTATCTTAAGGCAGTACTTGAAGTAAGATGGGGACAGGAACTTTAATTTAGATTTGTGGCTAAAATGGAATGCTTGTTGCTTTGGAGTGTTTTGTGTGTATGTGTGTGTGTGTGTGTGAGAGAGAGAGAAAGTGCGTATGGGTGAGTAGGGCCGGCAAGGTTGAGAGAATAGTAAGGTCCGTGGCTGATTGAACGCAAACTATTTCAATATGAAAACATGGAAATAGAGCGGTATTAACAGCAATTCATTAAGTACCCTGCAAATCTTGGCAGCACTTTTAGCCTGACTGGAATGTGAAAATGCCAACAGTTTTCTCTTCCATCTTTAAAAATGATCCCATTGGAAATCATAATTCTATTCCCTTCTTGTGTTATTCTAAATTTGTTTGAACTGAAGTCTTTTATGAGATGGTTTGATTAAAGTGAAAATTAAATGATGCAGATTTTTCTACTAAATTATATATTTATATGAGAAAGGAGCATATCAATGTTTTAACAGTGGCATTTTATGAAATGCATAATGATTAGGCTTTTATATTTCAATTTAATGTAGATATGGCACCGTGCACATTGATTATTTTTATTGGAATGAACCCAAGTCATGTTGGTCTCTATGTCAGAGAAAAATAGGAGCACGTCTGGTTGTCCCTGTGGAGGGAGGGATTGACAGGCCAAGTAGAGTGTACTCCTGTTAAACTCTTCTTCCAATGTTGCATCAAATAGCCTATTTCAACTTCTTTCAAAGCCTTTGTTAAACATTAATCCACACATAGTTAGAAATCGCCTCTTCAGAACTTTTGTCACTTTTTGGAAAGCCTGGCATTGCACATTTTTCTAATATAAGATCATGAACAAAAGAAAATAATTACAGAATTCATTTTACTTTTTGGCAGTCCTGGAGAAATGGCCAGCTTCAATAATTTGTGTACAGCCCTTTCATTTCTATGATTAAGTATTAAAGCGTTATTGAAAATGGCTGTGACTGACCCAACTTGAAAAGTCTCACATTAAGATGAGAGAATATGGAAATGTATATATTGAGTCCAGGATAGATTGTGTTGGTGTAGGAGAAATGCCACACTATTCCAAAGCAGCACTTCTGATCTTTATGCTGAGATAATTACTGGTACAGAGTGTTGTATCTATCCACAAGTGCGTGGCATTAAGACTAATAGCTAAAATGAAGCATGTTCCTTTCCTGCTAATGACCCTCACCTTTATGAAAGTAGTGCAAAAAAAAATAATTACAACACTGGTGTCAAGGTTACTTACATACAGATAAAAAAAGGTTTGTCAAGAATACATGCTCAAGTTGGCTTTGAATACATTCCCTTCATATTCAGATAATAAAATGCTAGTATGTGCTAAGCAAATTTAGATATGATACCTTTTCTCATCACATTCAATGCAATGTGTTTAAATCCATGAGTTTTCCATATAATTACTTTTGTTCTGAGCTGGACCAACACAGCCAAGTTGATTCCTCAATAAAGACATTTGACAACAATGGATAGGATAAAACCACGAATCAAAATGTAACTGTGATGCCTTGTACTGTATCGATACTCATCTTCATCTCACTGAAAGCCAAATAATCTCCTGGAAGATACAGTAAAACCAGATTAAAACCCAGGCTAACTAAAGAAAAACAAATGAAAATATCTCCTCCGACTTGTTTAGGTCCTCAACACTATTTGGAAAAGACAGATCATCACATCTATCCCACCCATATTGTACAGAATTATCTAGAGGCCGCAGAAGGAAAAGATTGACTGCCTTCTCTCTGAATGGTATCGGCAATGTTTGGGGAGGTTGAAAAAGCATAACCACAGGACGATTCCATTGTTACAGTCATGATAGCAAATCTACAAAAATCATAGGCTGCTTAGGTTCTCATTTAAAAACAAGGTTTGTTTTGACTTATCAAGTAGACAACCTTCTTGCTCAATTCCATCCCAGAAATAATGTCACCCTTGCAAAGTAAAACACAGGGCCACAATTGTTCAGTTGTGCTTATAGTTGTCAAATTGTGCTTTTGGAGACTGGATCTGATGTACTCTTATGAACCCCACTTGGCCATTTATGCTCACTATTTGAAACTTGCCGTATTTGTGACAGGGAATGCTGTTTGACTAACTTGTCATCTTACTGTTTTTAATCTGCCTCTTTATTAATGTGTCACTCTTCAAACTTTGGGCTTACTTGAAATTAAAATTGACTGATGAGCTGTTTGAACAATGCAGTCACTTTAAGACAAATCTTAGGAGAGTTGGTGGGGTCAAAAACAATATTTGTATGTTTTGATAGCCCCTCAAATGTCCCACATCACTTCACAGGAGCTTTACAGAACAAAATACGACACTGGAACACATTAGGAGCTGGTCAGCAAATCATCAAAACAAATCGGTTTTAAGGACTATCTGAAGGGAGAAAAGCAAAATGAGAAGATGTAGGGAAGGAATTCCATAGATTGTGGTTTAGGTAATACAGGAAGTCCCTGATTTATGAATGTCCAACTAATGAACAGTTATACTTCGGAACGAGATCCCATTTTAATTTTAATTTTAAGGATTCAACATGCAAATGTTTGCTTGTACTTATGAAGAGCTATTTTCTATTTTTCTGCATTGTGTTCCTACTTGGGTACAAATTGATTTACTCAGGAATGGAACCTGTTTATAACCTGGGGGCTGCCTGTAGAAGGCATGGCCAATGCTATGGGGAAATTAATATCGATGCTCATGTGGTAATTAGAAGAACCGAAATATCTCCTGAGGTCAGAGAATTGCAGGAGATTACAGATATAGGGAGGGGTGGGACCATGGACAGAATTGAAAACAAGGATGAGAGCCAAGATTGAGGTACATTTAATCCTTACAGCAGTAGGCAGAGAAAAATGAATTTATGTGTCACCATCCCATTATTAATTCTGAAGCAGAGCAAGATTGAACTTAAAACATTAATTCTGTTCCTCTCTCTACAAATGCTGCCAGACTTGCTGAGTTTCTCCAGCACTCTCTGTGCTTGTTTCAAATTTCCTGATCTATAGTATTTTGCCTTTATCCATTGATAATTGCCCAGTTCCATAAGACCATAAGGTATAGGAGCAGAATTTGGCCCATCAAGTCTGCTCCCCCATTTGATCATTGCTGAGATGTTTCTCAATACCATTCTCCTGTAGTCTCCCCACAACCCTTGATCTCCTTTCCAATCAAAAACATATATATTTCTCATTTAAATACGCTCAATGACTTGGCCTTCACAACCTTATGTGGTAATGAACTCCACAGATGAACCAATGACTAGCTGGAGAAACTCCTTCTCGTCTCAGTTCTAAAGGGTCATCCCTTCAATCTGAGGCTGTGCCCTTGGGTCCTAGTCTTTCATACCAGTGGAAATATCTCCACATCCACTCTATCCAGATATCTCAGTATTTTGTAAGTTTCAATGATACCGCCCCCTCCTCGTCCTCTGAGTCTCCATTGAGTATTGGCCCAACCACTCCTCATACGACAAGCTCTTCATCCCTGGGATCAGTTTTGTAAACCTCCTCTGGATCACTCCAATGCCAACACATCTTTCCTTGGACACAGGGCCCAAATCTTCTCACAATATTCCAAATTCAGTTTGACCAGAGCCTCATAGAGCACCAGGTGTACATCTCTACTTTTGTATTCTCACGCTCTTGAAATGAATACTAACCTTGCATTTGCCTTCCTAACTGCCAATTGAATAAAATAACAAAGAACAAAACAGCACAGGAACAGGCCCTTTGGCCCGCCAATCCTACATTGACACATTTTGCCCTTCCATCTAAAACTGTCTTCACTTACAGGATCCATATCCCTCTAATCCCTCTGTTTTCATGTGTTGTCCATGTGCTTCTTGAATGTTGCTGTTGTGTTTGCTTTCACCACCACCTCTGGCAGCACGTTCCATGCACTCACATCCCTTTGTATGAAATGCCTGCCTGACACATCTCTCTTAAACATCGCCCCCTGCCCCACACACCTTGAACCTGTGCTCTCTAGTAATTGACCTGCCCAACCCTGGGAATAAGCCTCACACATTACACTCTAGCCAAGCTATTCACAATCTTATACACTTCTATTAGGTCACCCCTCATCCTTCTGTATTCCAGTGAAAACAAACCCGATCTATCCAACCTTTCTTCATATTTAAAATACCCCAAATCAGGCAACATCCTAGTCAAGCTTTTCTGTACCCTCTCCAAAGCATCCCTATCCTTCTGGTCGTGTGATGAACTGAACCTCCACGTTAACCATAAGAGAGTCGTGAACTAGGATTCCCAAGTTCCTTTGTGCTTCAGATTTCTCAGGCCTTTCCCCATTTAGAAATTGGTCTATACCTCTATTCTTCCTACCAAAGTGGACCCAGAACGTTAACTCAGACGTCTCTCCACAGATCCTGCCTGCTGAGGATTTCCAGCAATTTCTGATTTTGTTTCTGATTTCCAGCATCCACAGTTCTTTGATTATTTTTGTTTACGGAAAACCTGACCTGGGGTATGATTGTCAATGGAGAAACTTCTGTCCTGACAGCAGCCAGCTCCCCAAAGACCTGAGCATTCAATTTGGGAACCTGCTGGTCTGAATGGTCATATTCAATACTGCATTCACTCAGTGAACATTTCTGCTTATTATTTCTGAGATATGATTCCATTTTGAAACTTTACTGTGCTACAGGAAACAGTTCTACATAACAAATATATTGAGTACAGGAGTTGGGAGGTCATGCTGCGGCTGTACAGGACTTTGATTTCTCCGACAATTGGTTAGGCCACTGTTGGAATATTGCATGCAGTTCTGGTCTCCTTCCTTTCGGAAAGATGTTGTGAAACATGAAAGGGTTCAGCAAACATTTACAAAGATGTTGCCAGGGTTGGAGGGTTTGAGCTATACGGAGAGGTTGGATCGGCTAGGTCTGTTTTCCCTGGAGCTTCAGAGGCTGAGGGGTGACCTTATAGAGGTTTATAAAATCATGAGGGGCATGGGTAGGATAAATAGATAAAATCTTTTCCCTGGAGTGAGGGAAGTCCAGAACTAGAGGGCATGGGTTTAGGGTGAGAGGGGAAAGATATAAAAGTGACCTAAGGGACAACCTTTTCACTTAGAGGGTGATACGGGTATGGAATGAGCTGCCAGAGGAAGTGGTGGAGGCTGGTACAATTGCAACATTGAAAAGGCATTTGGATGGGTATATGAATAGGAAGGGTTTGGAGGGATATGGGCCAGGTGCTGGCAAGTGGGACTAGATTGGGTTGGGATATCTGGTCAGCATGGACGAGTAGGACCGAAGGGCCTGTTGCCGTGCTGTACATCTCTATGACTCTAGAAAAGGCTGCTGCACAATCAACACAATTAAAATTCAGGAAGTTTGAACGTCAGCATTAAGCTGGTTGTGGAATCATTAAGCAGAGAAACAGACCCTTCGGTCTGACTCGGCTGTGCCAACCAAATATCCTAAACTGACCTAGTCCCATTTGCCAGCATATGGCCCATATCCCTTCATATTCATATATCCATCCAGATGCCATTCAAATGTTGTAATTGTACTAGCCTCCACACTTCTTCTGGCAGCTCATTCCATCCACACAACACTCTTTGCATGAAAAAGTTGCCCCTCAGGTCCCTTTCAAATCTTTCCTCTTTTATCTTAAAGCTGTGTGCTCTGGTACTGGACTCCTGGGAAAAGACCTTGGCTATTCACCCTATCCATTTCCCTCATGATTTTATAAACTTCTATCAGGTCACCCCTCTGCCTCCAACACTCCATGGAAAAAAGCCCCAGCCTATTCAGCCTGTCCCTATAGCTCAAACCCTCCAGTTTGGTGTGAACATTGTGTGTTGTTTTTCCCATTTCAAAACCACTTCAGTGGTTGTGAAGAGTTTTTGCACGTTCTGAATATCATCTGGTCTCAATATTTTTTGGAGCTCGTGTCAATCTGTTTAAGTTTGCAGTCCCTTTAATTTTTATTGTGGTAATTTAAAAGAGGCAGAATTATGCAAAGGAAAATTGTTCTGTGGTTCTAAAGGATGAATAATATTGCAGAGTGAATGACCTACAATCATGATGCAAAATATTGTAGAGTCACAACAATCAATAACCACAAAAGTACTTAGGAGAAACATTAATTAGTTTCATAAGTTAACAATTTAATGTGCAAAAGATAAGATTGCTAGATTTACTCAGAGGACTTTTAACATTGCACCATAAGAAACAATTTTACCAAAATATGTTATACAAACTAGTCACCAGAGGGCATCACATCATCACGGCACAATTTTACCAAAATATGTTACACAAATTAATCACCAGAGGGCATCACGTCATCATGGCCCTGTCCTTACCAAGTTTATAAGCATAGAAAAATATATTTTTGCTCTTTTTTTAAACAAATACAATACTGATATTGCAACAGTTTTATTAACTTTTACAAATGTTTGTATTATAAACACTCATTTCATATGAATGCAATATTTACTTGGGAAAAAATTTCTTTGTATAATGTACAATGTTCAAATGTTCGAAGAAACTCTTGTCTCTGTCATTCAAGGATTTTGAAGTCAATGCATTTAACATTTGTATGCAAGAATACAGTCATGTAATTTCAAAGCCAATGTCAGAAATGCAATAATTTTACTTTTAGAGACCAGGGGGGATATTAGAACTTTTGTGCTGCAGTGAAATGTCCCAAAGAACTTCACAGGAGGGTCATGGATTGAAATTTAACACCAGACCATCTAAAGACATTAGGAAACACGACCAAAGCTTGGTCAAAAGTATATTTTAGGAACATTTGAAAGGAGGAAAGAGAGGTAGAGAAGAAGAGATTTAAGTAGAGAATTCCTTAGTTTAGGGTTTATGTAACTGAAGGAACACAGTGAGACTAATAAAGTTCAAGGTGCACAAGAGGGAACAGTGGGAGCTGTATAGACCTTGTGAAGGTTGTTGGGCAGGAGGAGATTATAAAGGTGAGGAAGGGGAGCAAGACCAGGGAGCAATATGAAAAGAAGGCTGAGAATTTCAAAAACCAAGAGATGCTTCCCCAGGAGTCAAAGAACATGCACGAAACAACCCCACTGCCCTGTTGCTGACCAGTTAAACTACGCACTCCCCCTAACCCCCAACTCCACCAAGGACATGCAAGTCCTGAGCCTCTTCCACTGCCAAATCTTAGCTTCCTGATGCCTGGAGGAAGAATGCCTCATCTTCCACCTTGGGACACTCCAACCACACAGGATCAATGTTGATTTCACTAGTTTCCTCATCTCCCTTCGCTCCACTTCATCCCAGATCCAATCCTCCAACTCAGCACTGCCCTCTTGGACTTCTCCCACCTGTCCATCCTCCTTCCCACCTATTTGCTCCATCCTCCACTCCAACCTATCACCATTATCCCCCCACCCCCCAACTGCATCCACCTATCACCTTCCTAGCTCTGTCATCCCCCAGCCCCACCCCCTATTTATCTCTCAGCCTCCTTGGGCACTAACCCTCCTCCCCAAACATTCCTGATGAAGGGCTTATGCTGACTCTCTGGCTGCTGCTGCCTGACCTGCTGTGCTTTTCCAGCACCCCACCTTTTGAGTCAAAGTAGGTCTACAAATAAGTGAACGGGACTTGATGGGAGTTTTCAATTAACCTCAGGTGTACAGAAGGTAAAATTTGGGAGGCTAGCCAGGAGTGTGTCAAAATGGTGAAGTTTAGAGGTAATAAAGGCAAGAAGGAAGGTTTAAAAAACAGATGAGCTAAACTATGTCAAAAGTATGCCCACCCCAGTTTTGTTAGTAACTAATTGTGTATTAACAGCTATGTTTAATTCCTACACAATAATACAATACAAAATAAAAAAAGAAAATTGAATTGCTTATATTGGCCACTTGGTGGAGTCAGTGTGCACATTTTCAAAAACTTCAATCAGCAGTCTCTCAGGCCACAATGTCAGCGTCTCTACCTTTGGGCCTGGGCAGGGTGGGAAGAAGGTTCAAGTTTTACCTGCTCCATATCTGTAAGTCCAAGCATGTCTGAATACATTGATCAGCAATATCTATAATTTCAAGTAAAAGTGTACATTTGTATTAAGTATATAAGGAACTAATGCTAATAAGTTCAAGGTATGGAGATGGTTGATCCTAATATTTGTCATTCAATTAAACAACAATTTAATTTAATGTGCTTTTCGTACACCATAATATTCTTCAGACACAATTAAATAATTAGTCTGTAACAGTTACCAGAGTATTTCAACTATTTACATTGTAGAATTCAGATCTTCAATTTGCAATAATACCACGAGTTAACAGATTAGATTAGATTAGATTCTCTACAGTTGGGTCCTAATTCCTGTTTCAATATTCATATTATTTCATAGGCATTATCATTGTTCACAGTCTTCTTCCACTTTAATTTTAAATCCTATCTTTTTTTCTCCTTTCATATATCTTAACACCCACTTCTATAAACAAATTCAACTTGTAACTTTTTGGTCTTTTGTGAGTTTACTGTCATGTCTTTCCTTAGCCTACATTTTTTCTGAGTATCACAAAATCCTCCAGGACAGAAGGATGTAATTGGGCCCATCATTTGTGTGTTAGCTCTGATTACTTTAATAACCTATATGTACCTGCATTCTTACCTGGTCTGGCCTACATATGACTCCAGACCCACAGCAATGTGGTTGACTCTTAACTGCTCTCTGGACAATTAGAATTGAGCAATAAATGCTGCCTGGCCAGCGACATCCTCATCCCGTGAATGAATGAAAAAAAAATCCTGAAAATGAAGCTTTGACTCCACATCTAGTTACCTTTTGAAAGTTATGATGGATTCACATCAGCTTTTCATTCTCTTTCCTGCATATTTTCTTCTGTTTGCATTGTTCTTCATTACAAAGGAGGGAAAGATTACCACAGAGTTTAGTCCAGTCAGCTCACTGGCACGAGGTGGAACAGATGAACAATTCCGAAATCTGGTCCTCTAATGAGAGTTTTATGTTTGCACCAACATTTTCCCTCACATTCAGCATAAGAGGAACATCAATCTTAGGAAAAGAAGGAGACAAGAAACGACGTGAAAGTCGGTCATAGTCAAGAGTTGGGCAGCATGGTGGCTCAGTGGTTAGCAATACTGCCTCACAGCACCAGGGACCTGGATTCAATTGCACCCTCGGGTGAATGTCTGTGCAGAGTTTGCACATTCTCTCCACATCTACATAGGGTTACTATGGTTTTCTGAGTCCAAAGATGTGCATGAAGGATTGGCCATGCTTAACTGTCCATAGCATCCAGGGATGCGCAGGCTAGGTGGATTAGCTGTTGGAATTGCAGGGTGACAGGAATAAGGTTGGGGTATGCCTGGATGGGAAGCTCTTCAGAAGGTCAGTGTGGACTCAATGGATTGAATGGCCTGATTCTACACTGTAGAAATTCTGTGATAATAATGCAAAGATACCAAAGCCATTGAGCCTTTTCTTGAACCAAAAAAGGCCAAGAAACAATATAAATAATGGAGGGTGAAAAGCTGCAAGGAACAGGAATATAACATTATAGAAACTGCTGGGATTTTAGTACAACAGTAACTAATTTTCTACTGAAGCTGGAGAATTTTTAATACTGAGAAGTTCCAGTTTATAAGAAGACACAATTATTTTTAAAACTATTTGTTCTTAAAAGCCATTTCAATTAGTTTTCCCTCAGGTAGTGGAGTAGGTTTATTGCACTAAGTTTTGCATCTCGGAGCATAGTGCCAATGTAAATTGAGACAGGCATTTTGAGACAAGTGGAAACTTTAAAGCATAGTATTAACTGATAGCAATGCTAGTGTTATCTCCACTCTCACATTTGCAACCTCCCACAGCCTGTCAGGGTAACTGCACTCCAAGATGTCTGTGTCCATGGTTTTAATTATTCCAATACTGACATTCCCTAGGCCCTAAACATGAGAATTCCCAACTTAAACCTCCACAACTCTCTACTTCTCTTCTCTGTGAAGAGGTTATTCAAAATCTCCCTTTTGACTTTTGGTCACTTGTCCTAATATGGACCTTATGTGGCTTTGTGTCAGATTTTGTTTGATTATCCTCCTGAAGCACATTGGGATGTTTTTATTATGCTAATGGTGTCATATAAATACAAGTTGTTATAGTTGTTGCACAAACATATGAGCAAGGCAAAGATGCTTGGCCCATCTAGCCCTGTGCATCACAATATATTCACAATCCATATCACAATATATTCAGCTGCATACACATTGAGGACTTTAACTAATATTCAAGTTCATTAAAAATGGAAAACCATGTAACAGCTCCCATTCATTTATTGCATCATTTGATTCCTGCGGTGTTTTACCAGGGCCGTTGTCTGGGAAATGGTGAAATAATGATAATCCCTTTTGTTCTTCGCAAGGAATAATTTGAGATAAACAGGAGAAAGGAGGTGGCCTGGAGTCTGATGGGGCAACTGCAAGTGTTGGAATCATGTGTTTCTTGTATTCACTTACGTTCATCCCATTATACTCCAGGACAATGTAGTGTGTCTGGAAACCTTCTTGCAGACCTGACACATTTTGCAAGGAGTTATGGACCTGTAGTGACTGTGTGGTGCTGCTGTTTACTTCATTTAAGCCGTTGCCCTCAGGTTTTGGATATTGTCCATGTTTTATCTCCTGCATCCAGCAGTAATTGGTGCTATCAACGTTGGCTTTGGTCAAGCTACCATAATGGACAACCTGGATCTGTGTCTTTGGACTCAGCTCCTCCTTAAGCTCCTTTACATCCTTTTAAAGCAGAAACATATAGGAAATGTTAGAATTACATCTTTTAAAAGTACAAGGTAGGACATGTTGTGTGATGTGTCTGCCAATATTTATTTACACTAGAATGCTGCCTAATCCCTATTCAACTATTTCTCAGCAGTGCAGTTAGTAGAATGACTGCAAAGATTAAAGAAGACAGTCCAGTTTCAGCTTAGGGGTGGCACAGTGGCTCAGTGGTTAGTACTGCTGCCTCACAGCGCCAGGGACCCAGGTTTGATTCCGACCTCAGGTGACTGTCTGTGTGGAGTTTGCACATTCTCCCCGTGTCTTGTGGGTTTCCTCCCACAGTCCAAAATGATTTGCAAGTTAGGTGAATTGGCCATGCTAAATTGCCCATAGTGTTAGGTGCATTAGTCGGAGGAAAATGGGTCTGGATGGGTTACTCTTGGGAAGGGTCGGTGTGGACTTGTTGGGCAGATTGGCCTGTTTCCATACTGTAGGGAATCAAATCAGGGCTGGGCAATAAATGTCATTGTGCCAGCGTCAACCCCGTCCTCGTTTCCAATAATAATAGGTTATGTAATGCTAATATCATCTCTTCAGCTCTGTAGGCACGTGGAACAATTATGGATAATTTTAAATTGGGTTATCAGTCTTTACGGAGAAAGTGAGGACTGCAGATGCTGGAGATCAGAGCTGAAAATGCGTTGCTGGAAAAGTGCAGCAGGTCAGGCAGCATCCAAGGAACAGGAGAATCGACGTTTCGGGCATGAGCCTAAAGAAGGATTCATGCCCGAAACATCAATTCTCCTCCTCCTTGGATGCTGCCCGACCTGCTGCGCTTTTCCAGCAACACATTTTCAGCTCTTTACCTCAACAACCTCCAGCAGAAATCTGCACTTACACAATGTCACTTACAGAACAAAATTACCTCAATTCAGCTCCAGCAGCAGAAAAGGAAACAATTTGGCCCATCATATCTATGGTGACACTTTACTACAGCTCCATTGTGAAGGTTAAAACTGAAGGTCTAAAACAGCAAGAGTATCAACAAGTTGATTTAGTCTCATGTGTGATAAGTTGCTAAGCTACACTGCCATGGTTGCCTGGACTTCTGAATTTTTATAACCATCACACTATTGATTCCTTAAAGGGGTTGTTCTATACAAGGCACTATCATTACGTAGAATCAACACTGCTGCTAGTCCTCTCAAGATAAAATCACTCATTACTCTCACACATAAAGAATGATCAATTAAACACAAATTACCTCGGTTAATTTCTTTGGCATCCATTGAGCAAGCGTACTATTGGCAGGATCTGGAATGTTGGGCCAGAAATGTTTCTTAAGTCTGTAGATTCAAAGGATAAAAGAAGAAATGAATGCTACTTTATTATAAAGCCTATCTCACTGAGAGTCCGTCCATCCTAGTCCAAAGTTGAAATGCATTGTTGCCACATACCTGTGTCGCTGATAGATACATACTGCTATAAAAGTCAGCACTGTTAATAGAGCAAATAAAAGAGTGACCATCAGGAAGGCTTCAACCTCTCCATCATCTAATGAAAGAAAAGGTAACAGTTATTAATATCCAAAGACAAAGATAACGCAGTGCAAAACTAAGTGAAGGAAAACCTGCACAAAAAGTTAAAATGACATGGAGTGAGCAGTACCTGATAAAAGACAACATACCTCAACTAAAAGTGAACTGGGGAGATCTTCACTCTTGCTTTGACCCCATTTATATCTGCAATAATGTTTCCGTGCAAGCGAACCTTGTTGGAAGTTGCTGAAGTCAAGCCTCAGTTGGATGTTTTTTGGTTATAGAATCCCTACAGTGAGGAAGCAGGCCATTCGGCCCATTGGGTCACACCAACCCTCCGAAGAGCATCCCTCCCAGACCCATTCCCCCTACCCTCTCCCATTAACCCTGCATTTCCCCTGGCCAATCTACCTAACCTATGCATGTTTGGACTGTGGGGGAAAAAAACCGGAGCATCCAGAGGAAACCCACACCAAAGCAGGGAGATTGTGCAAATTCCACACAGACAGTTGCCCGAGGGTGGAGTTGAATCCAGGTCTGTAGCACTGTGAGGCAGCAGTACTGAGCCACCATGCCGCCTGATATATCATGGTGTATAGGGGGTTGAGGTTGGGGAGGAGCACCTGAGATTTTGACATGTTCTTGAGCCCAGCTGGTGCTCACATTCCTCCTAGATGCTATTTTGACCCTACTGAAGTAAATGAGAAAGAAGCTTGGATGGACTGCATGGTGGTTTGTGGATGCAAAAGATGCTCATTCTTTGCTGGTGCTCAGTTAAGTCATAGGCCGGCAAATTTGTGCATTAACTGTAATTTTATTGAAGTGAATTGTTTTCATATCACTTAAATATTTTGTTATCCATGCTCTTCCTCACTAACAATAACATATGTACTAACCAAAAACATTGTGCACTCGTAAAATATTATTTATTTCAAATTATTTAACAAAATACTTAAGCAAAGCTCAAAACAATTTATTGCAATGAAAGACAATATGAAAGTGCAGGGCTGATCTGATTGTGCCCTTAACTCCAGTGTACTTGTCCTTCCCCCAAAACCCTTGCCTCCCTCATCAATCAAAACTTTGTGAACTCCAACTTAAATAAATTCACTGCCCCAACGTCCATTGCCAGACTTCCAAAGCCTGACAAAGCTCTCAGAAAATAAATCCTTGCTCATCTCCATTTTAAATGGGGAGTCCCTTATTATGAGACTGTGGTGTCTACTTCCAGACTCTACCATAAGGAGAAACCTCTACTCAACATTTACCTGATCAAAGCCCCTCTGCATGTTTCGATATGATCACATCATTTTCCTAAACATCAATGTGTCCCGGCCCAATATGCTCAACCTTTCCTCAAGAGACAATCCCTTTATCCCAGGAATCAGCCCAGTGAACCTTCTTGAAATTGCTTCTAATGCTAGTATGAGTAAGAGGAGTGAAACTGTACACAGTACTCCATGGTAACATGTCTCTTTATGAAAACCTTGCACAACTCTAAAAAGTCTTAATATCCAAATTGATATATTTACCAAACATCTTGGTAGTGATGGTCAAGTTGGAACCAATGGTGCTTCCTCCATTCGTGGAGACCATGAGATTGACCTCATACTCTGTGTTTGCTGTCAGACCAGCAAGGATGTAATCTTGTATGGATCCATTTAATGCAACAGCTGTGGAGAAAAGAAGCTAAATTCAATTGTGAATCAAAAGGAATTCTGTACATAAGTCACTAAACAAATGGGTTAGGAAGCATATTATCTAATGGGCAGAATCTTGATTTTCTTTTGAGACCTTGTGAAGATAGGTCTAATAAATGGGAGGTACCTCTGCTTGGAGACAGTGTTTTGGCGGTTCGCATGTGAGTTAAATGCCAGGTTTGAGGACAAGTGATTTATTCACCTTCAGACCATTCAGTTCCCCCAGTACCTTCTCCTTCATGAAGGCCACTACACTAACCTCTGCCCCCGACTCTCTTGAACTTCTGATATGCTGCTACCATCTTCCACTGTGAAAACTATAACAAAGTATTTATTTAGTTCCTCTGCCATTTCTACTTCACCAGCCTCATTTTCTAGTGGTCCAGTGCCTCTCGCTTATCTTTTATATAGAACATTACAGTGCAGTACAGGCCCTTCAGCCCTCGATGATATATCTAAAAATAAAACTCTTGCAATCTCATTTTATATTCCTAGCAAGCTCACCCTGATATTTTGTCTTCTCTACCACTTATTGCTTTTTTTAGTTGTCCTTTGCTGTTTTTTTAAGAGGTTCCCTAATCATTTGGATTCCCAGTAACCTTCACCACATTGTATGCTTTTTCTTTTGCTTTTATGTTGTCCCTGACTTCCTTTATCAGCTGTGGCTGCCTTGTCCTCCCCTTAGTATGCTTCATTTTCCTTGGGATGGATTTCTGCTGTGTCTCCTGAATTACCCCCAGAAACACCTGCCATTGTTGCTCCACAGTCTTCCCTGCTTGGCTCCCCTGGTTAGCTCCTCCCTCATGTCTATGTAGGTACCTTTACTCACTTGTAACACCGTTACATCTGATCCCAGCTTCACCCTCTCAAACTCCAGGGTGAATTCTATCATACTATGGCCACTGACCCTGAGGGTTTTCTTCACTTTAAGCTCCCTAATTTAGTCTACCTCATTACACATCACCAAATCCAGAACTGTCTGCTCCCTTGTGAGTTCTACCACAAGCTGCTCCAAAAGACCATCTCTTAGACATTCCACAAATTACTTTTCTTGGGATCTGCTACCAACCTGATTTTCTCAGACTACCCGCATAGTGACGTCCCTTATGATTAATGTAATAATGCCTTTTTTTATATGCCTTTTCTATCTACTGATTTATTTTCTGCCCCACATCCTGACTACTGCTAAGAGGCCTGCACTGTACATAACTCGCATCAGTATCTTTTTTTGCCTTTGCAGTTCTTCAACTCTACCCACATAGATTCTAAGCATCTTGACCCTATATCTCTTCTTGTTATTGATTTAATTTTGTTTCTTGCTAACCAGGCAACTCCGCCCTCTCTAGTCATCTGCCTGACCTTTCAGTAGGACATATACTGTTGGACATTCAGTTCCCAGCCCTTTGCAGTGATATCCACAATATCCTACCTTCCAATTTTAATCTGCGCTACAAGCTCATTTATTACTTGTTCTGGAAACTTTGCTGAGCTCACTGCCCTTTTAACATTTTACATAATTCACCTTGCAACTGAACCCAGCCCCTTTTCTCAAAGGGTTGTGAATCTGTGGAATTCACTACCCTCCAGTGTGGTGGATGCAGAGACATTGAGTAGATTTGAGGAGGAGATAGACAGATTTGTAATTTGTAACAGGTTGAAGGGTGAAATAACTGCACAGAGGCTAATGTCCCCTCACAAAGTCACCCTTTATTTACTTGTGCACAGTACAGTGGCTGTGGCCAGCCAGCTTAGAGTCAGTCCTCAACTGAGGAGATTCTAATTGCCTGGTTATATTTTTGTCTATGACCAGGAGACTCTAAATCTCTGTATGTGTAGTATTTCTCTTTTTAAAATTTATTTATCCCCTTTCTTTTTTCTTTACCCCTGCACTACCACCAAGCAGCTGTTGTGCTTATTTTTCCCTAGCCCCCATGTCGTGCGTGTGCAGATGTCAGACACAGTGAAAAACAACAGGTGTGTAAATCTTTATTTGTATTCCACCACTAGGAAGAAAGGAAACACCCAAGTGGCCAGTGACAAGCAAATGGGCAATGCTGCATGATCAAAAAGTGAAGGGGAGGGCAGGGATTAAATCAAAATAGAGTTGGAGGGAAAAATAGCTCAAGGGAGACACCGTGAGCTCACTTGGTTACATTGATCAGCCAAGGCTTTCCTGATTAGCCCAGGTTAACAATCACGAACCTCTTAGTTAATAAGGGAACCTGGTTCCAATCACTACAAAGAGTTAGGGAGAGTTGACAGGAAAATGGAGTTGAGGCTGAGATGAGAACAACCATGATTGTAACAAGTGGCCAAGCAAGTTCGGCATGTTGTTGATCTAATGTGCTAATCACTGGGATGTATATCCTAAAACCAGTACTACAGTGTACACTCCTGCTCTCAGTTCTTCTATTCTTGTGGAGAAAGCAATACCTCAAAAAAGATAAAACGAAACAAAGAACTGCAGATCCTGAAGATCTGAAACAAAACAAGGAACTCCTGGAGAAACTCAGCAGACCTGGCAGCATCTATGGAGAGAAAGCAGAGTGCGTTTGTTGCATTATGTTTTCACTCCACAGACACTGCCTGACCTACTGAGTTTATCCAGTAACTCAAAAAAAGTGCAAAGCTTGAATATATTCTTGCTTGCAGAGACTATGTCTCTGCATATGAATGTATGTCACTTCTAACAAGCATAAATGAATTACATTTTGAATTTGACTTTTGATCTTAAATTGGTGTTGCTATTAGCACATTCAGGATTGTATAGCAAGTGCTGTCTAATTGTGGAATCACATCCAACAGGAAATGTTTTACTTTGGGCATTGCAAGTGTGGGCAGGTTGAGTATTGCCAGTACTCGGTCTCAAATGCACAATTGAAGGGACATGTTGTTGATCTAATGTGCTAATCACTGGGATGTATATCCCAAAACCAGTATTACAGTGTGGGATGGGGTTGAGGATGGTGCAGCAAGACCCAATAACTGGGGCCTGGAGCTCAGATCAGGGATCCAGATCTAAAGGAGCACCACTGCATGTAGTTCCTATTCTTGCTCCTGCCTGGCATCACACTGGGCACTGAAAACCAAATGCAGTGTTTCTCAATTCTCTGAAAAGCTTCAGCGACATGTCTCTTTTTCAGCAATATAATTTAGATTGTGTACAGGATTCCAAGATGGCCTAAACATTACCCTTTGTAAACATTGACTTATTTCACTCTGGCCCTCTAAGCTAAATGCATCTCAATATTTCCACTCAAACCATCACATCCTCAGGATGTTCCAGTGCACAAATGGCGATTAAATGTGTCAGAGACAGTGTAAACGGCAGCTATCTGAGTAATCCAGAGTCATAGCAGTTACTTTGTCCTAATCATTCTTAAAGTGAATCAAATCTGATCTTGCTGCTTTAACTTACAATTCATTTTGCCATTCTTGTTTTTGTACAATATGGTGTAGTTCCTGATAAAGCCATTCCGATCATCAACTGGAAGCTCCTCCCACTCAAGCTGTACTTTGGTTTTCCAGATCTGCTTAGTTCTAATTTCAGGACTTCGTTGTGGGGCTGCAATATTAAATAACACCAGTAAGAGCAAACAGGAGACTTTAAAATGATCTTCTCTCAACATTTTCTGCCAACAGTTTTTACCCATTCATGAACAAGGTCAGATCTCGTGCTGGCAAAGCCATCAATTATTGTCTGTCTGTCACTGGCCTTGAGAAGCTGATGGACAATCGACGTTTCAGGCATTCCTGATGTAGGGCTTATGCCTGAAACGTCGACTCTCCTGCTCCTCGGATGCTGCCTGACCTGCTGCACTTTTCCAGCGCCACACTTTTTGATTCTGATCTCCAGCTTCTGCAGCCCTCACTTTCTGCTCGAGAAGTTGATAGTGAGCTGCTGGCTGGTAAAACCGAAGTCCACAGGATGTAGGTGGCCCCACAGTGGAGAATGTTGGAGGATTTTGACTCAGTGACAGTGAAGGATTCAAGTTTCCAAAGTATGACGACAAGTGATTCTGGAGGGGTACTTGCCTCATATCCCCATGTGTCTAATGCCTTTACTCTTCCCGATGATTAGAAGTTGTTGGATTTTGAAGGTGCTACCAAAGGAGGCTTGATGCGTTGCTTCATTGCACCTTGTAGATGGTAATGCTGTTGCCAATGTGTGATCTTGGTGCAGAGAGTGACTGCCTAAGTTGATAGATGGGGTGCCCATTAAACTGGCTGCTTTGTCCTTCATTGTATCAAGCTTGCTGAGTTTTGTTGGAACTGTACTCATCTAGGAAAGGACGGAGTATTTCATCATATTCATGACTTGTGCTTTGCAAATAGTGAGCAAGCTTTAAGGATTTACTTGTTGCAGAGATGTTAATCTCAGAGATGCTCCCATAGCCACCTTGCCTTCCTCACAGTCTGCCTGAGAGGACTTTCTTCATGCGTGGAGGTGTCTGTATTGGACTTGGGTGGATAAAGTTAAAAATCACACAACCCAGGTCATAGTCCAGTAGGTTTATTTGGAAGCACTAGCTTTCAGAACACGCTCCTTCAGCAGATAGCAGCACTCTGAAAGCTCGTGCTTCCTAATAATCCTGTTGGACTATAACCTGGTGTTGTGTGATTTTTAACTTTCTTCATGTGTGCATTGAAAAGAGCACTTAACCATAGCGAATATCTTTGTAGGTTCTCATCCTGTTCTCAGCTGGCACTCACTCATTACGAACTGAATAGAAGATATTCCTTTCTTAAACTGGGACAGAGTAGTTTCCACTCAAGGATGTTTTCAACTATTTTAGAGTCATGTATGTGAAGCATTTTTTTTTGGAAAATTGTCATGGCTGTCTGAATTTTGATCTATAAATTAGCGAAATGATGGGTTGTTTGAAAAGCAAGGTGAAACCTGTCAGTAAATTTTCTTTGGGCTACATGGATAAAATTGAATTTTCCAGTTTCTATCAGCTTTCTATAGCTGACTATTAGGCTCAATTCCTGAAGCTCTTCTGAAAAGTCAAAGTGTGAAAAATTTTCAAGACTTTCATTGCCTAATGAAAACAAATCCATCTTCAAAGCACAGATGGTAGACTTATAACAGATAGACTTACATCTGAGCCTTTACAATTCTATCTCACCATTCCTTTGCTGAGGATATGTAAGATTGTGAGCAGTTATAGTCATTATTTCTTTTGTGGTGAAAGGATGCCAAGAGTTTGTATTGATTTGGGAAGTGACAACGTATTGGAAAAGAATACAGCCTCCCCTCCCTAACTCTGAAAAATACTCATTTCTTTCCTAATGTTCCTGTGAAACACCTTTCATTACGTTAAAGGTACTTGATAAATAAAATTGAGGACATGGTCACAGCTTCATGGGTGAATATTTTGAATGGTTTGAAAGAGAGAAAGAGAGTGTGTCATTTCTGTGAGAACAATTAGCTTTAACTGGTGTTTTCCATGAATCTAGGACTTGTTGTTTCTAGTTTTCAAGATACCACCACAGGAGTTCCTAAGGGCAGTTTCCAAGGCCCAATCATCTTTAATTACCTCTCCTCCAGCATGTGGTCGAAAATTACTCACTGATAAATGTTCAATTTCATTTGTAATTCTTCACATTGTGAAGCAATTCAAGTCCATATACAGCAAGATTTGGACAATACCCAGGCTTGGGCTGACAAGTGACAAATAACATTCACACCTCACAAGTGCAAGGGAATGACCATCACCATCAAGAGAATCTGAATATCTTACCTTGATATTCTATAATGTTACAATTACAATCCCCATCATAAATATCCTGGGGGTTACCATTGACCAGAAATGTAACAGGGCCAGCTACACAAGTACTGGTGGCTCTAAGATCAGGTCAGAGGCTAAGTAGTCTGTGTTGCATAATTCAGTTCCTGACTCCCCAAAGACACTCAACCACCTACAAAGCACAAGTCATAAGTGTGATGGAATATTCCACACTTGCCTATATGTGTGCAGATCCAAGAGTACTTAAAAAGCTCAATATCATCCAGGATAAAAATACCATGTCGATCACCACCCTGTGCACCACCTGAAACATCCATCCATCCTATCACTGCGGCACAGAATGTACCAACTACAAGAAATACTACAGCAACTCGCCAATACTCTGTTGACAGCACCCCAAAACTGGGACCTCTCAGGAAAGCAGTCACATGAGAGGTACAGGAGATGGTCAGTTGCTTAACAATCTTTGTTTTTCCATGTGCATTTAGAATATTAATATTTTACATGAAGGCTAATTTCACGCACTCGAATTCAGAGAAATGCAAACCAGGAAATGGCAGCTATGCTAATCATTGTTTCTGATCCATTAAAATAATCTATAAACTAATTTCATACTCCCACATCCATTCAATCTTGCCTGTTGTATTATCCTGATACTTAGAAACATGGAATCACCCTTCTTTGAAAAAAATACCAAAAGTTAAAGGATAGTAAGACAGATCCCAGGTATATGCTTTTTCATTCACAATTTTATTTCAATACAAACCTCACAAAACACTAGCATAATAATTACTTGTTCCTAATTCTCACACAAATATCCCTTACTTAACAGATAAAGTCACCTGAGGGCTTTTGTGGCACAGTGCATGTGACTCTACCCCTGAGCCAGGAGATTCAAGTCTCACCTGCTCCAGAGATGCATCTCTGAACAGGTTGATATAGAAAATATAACATAAACATAATCTGTCCCCTAATCCATTTGGTCTTAGCATCCCTAATATACCCTACTGCTGATAATTATGCAACATGCAAAGAAAGATGTCTAAGGATGTTGCCAAAACTTGAGTTATAAGGATAGGCTGAGACTTTTCTCCTAGACCATAGAAGCCTGAGGGATGACCTTCTATAGATTTATGAAATCATGAGGGGCAAAGATAAGGTGAAAAGTCAAGGTCTTTTCTCCAGAATAGGGAAATCCAAAACTACAGGGCATAGGTTTAAGGTGAGAGGGTAATGATTTAAATGGAACCTGAGGGGCAACTTTTGCACACAGTGGGTGGTGTGCATATGAAATGAGCTGCTAGAGGAAGTGGTAGAGGTGAGTACAATTACAACATTTAACAGACATTTAGACAGGTACATGGTGCGGAAAGGTTTAGAGGGACATGGACCAAACGCAGGCAAATGGGACTAGTTTAGTTAAGGAAACCTGGTCAGCATGGATGGGTTGGGCTGCAGGGTCTCTCTCCCATCTGTATGACTCTATGATTGTAAACCCAAAATGACAAATTGTACTTACCACCTTCTTTTGAATATGCCTGAGTAGATGTTGGAACACCTGGTAAACCATCAATAAGTGGGTAAAGCAAAATGTTGTAGAGACGCATTGGCTCAATATTGTCTGGAAAAGAAATTCACCACATTTCAGTGCGGCTTTAACATCGAAACTTCCTTCTCTCAACATCTAAAACTCGTTTCCCATTTTCTCTTAAAGAAATGCCCACTTTGGTTCAGTTGCTGTAACTGTAATATTAATGTCTTGTTTCAAACTCTATCATTTGTATCCTATATTCTTTTATTCAATCAATATTAGGGTTGTAAAATCAGCAAAGTGGATATATACTTTGAATTACTGTCGTGATAAATGAATGAGAATTGGAATTTTTTTAAATTGATGTTTTTGTGTATATATTGGTTGGAGGGATGAAATAGTTAGACGAGGGCATTCAAATTTACAATACAATTCCTATTTTAAAGTGAGGCATTGTGTTCTTTTTATAATCTTAGTGAAAATTCCCTTCAGCATATTTATTGGGCAATATATATCTAAATTTATCATACTATAAATACATCCATTTTCCAGTGGCTTAATTTTAGAGTGTGCCCTGTATAGTAATGCTTCTCCAACCAATGAGGTTTAATCATTCAATCACCTGATGCCCTTTCTCTCGAATACCCCTTCACTTGAAGACATTTGGTTTTGAGTTTGTGTGTGCTGTGCAGTAGGATCTGGTAGAGTCTTGTATTTTTAAGTGTTGCATGAATCAAACTTTCTCCAGTTAAATATTGGGATGCCCAAAACCATTGACTTTGGTCTATGTCAAAACTCTAGTTTCCTTAGGCATCAACATCTTCACACTGAGGTTGCCTCAGACTGTCTATAATCTTATTTGATCTGAAAAGGAACTATTGAGTGCATATCTACTCCACCACCAAGACATGGGAAAATAGGAACCTGCCTCTGTAGGATCACGGCTGATTGAACACTCCAATGTGTTTAGGACATTGTATCTCCAATAACTCTGTACACCAGAGGTAATTAGAAATCTATCAATCTCTGCCTTAAACATATGGAAAGCTCCACATCCCTCTGTAGTATAGAATACCAACAGCAAATAATTTTTCCTCAGCTTGGACTGCATGCATTGAGTTTAAGAGTTGAGACGTCATGTCGAGGTTGTACAGTATGTTGGTGAGGCCTTTTCTGGAAAACTGTGTCCAGCTCTGGTTGCCCTGTTATGGGAAGGATATTATTAAGCTGGAGATGGTTCTGAAAAAAATTACCAGGATGTTGCTGGGAATGGACGGTTCGAGTTATAAAAATAGGCTGGGACATTTTTCACTGGAGCATAAGAGGTTGAGGGGTGACCTTATTGAGACTTATAAAATCCTGAGGGTTTTAAGTAAGGTCAAAGGCAGGTGTCTTTTCTGTGGGGTGGGGGAGTTCAAGACTAGGGTCATATTTTTAAGGTGAGAGGAAAAAGGTTTAACAAAGACAAGAGTAGCACCTTTTTTACACAGAGTGTGGTTCATGTGTGGAATGAACTTCCGGAGGAAGTGATGGACGCAAGAACAGTTACAATGTTTAAAAAATATTTGGATAACTACATGAAGAAAAAGGTTTGGAGGGATATGAGCCAAGTGCAGGCAGGTGGGACCAGTTTAGTTTGGGATTATGGTTGGACCAAAGGGTCTGTTTCTGTGTTGAATGACTCGATGACTTCCATCTCCACATCAAGTTCTGTTCAGCCAATACCCTTATACTTACTCATTGACATTAGCTCTTTGTCCAGCAGCAACTTGATTTTAAAATTTTCTTGTTTACAACCTCCTGTGTGACCTTTCTTGGTAACCTCGTCAGGCCTTAAAACCAAGGTATAAATCCCAGACTCTGGAATTCTTGCCTCTCTATTTCTCTCTTCTCCCTTAAACCATCCTTTTATTTCTTTGACCAAAGCTTTTGTCTTGCACTTGTTCATTTGTCTCATTGAGTTTGCTAACACTCCTCTGACATGCCTAGGGTTATCTTACTACATTAAAAGGTGCTATATAAAGGCAACATATTGTGTTAGCTGAAACATAGACTCAGCAGTTGTGTGGAAATGTGTTAGTTGGAAAGTGTGGTACATCTCTGGGTGCATTAACTATTTGTAGATAATTTTTAAAAACTAATTGATCATGTGGCCAGTTTTCTCCTTAGAGAGAGTTATTATGAGTAGCAGCTGTCCAATGGAGACTCCTCATGGTCCTCTTGTCTCAAAGTTAGAAGATGCGACCTGTTTACTTGGATACACAATCCTCACTGCTCCCCTCTGGTGCTGCTCTAACTCTCTGTAATTTTATGACAAAACAGTTGTAAATGGGCACTCACCTATAATGCTTTCATTTAAAAAAAAATTAATGTACCATCATGTTAGGGTAGAGTCACCATAGTCTCACTCCTTCATTAGAGCCAGATTATTGATGTTCAGTTTAACCTGAGAGTCACCACACCTCAGACAAGGCTCAAGAAAGTAGGGCCTTCATGGTAACCCTAGCAGGTATAGGATTTGAACCCACACAATTGGCATCACTCTACACCACAAACCAGCTGTCCAACTGCTAGCTCCCTAGCTGATCTTTCAGTTTTAAAATTTTATTCTTTTATCAATTTTGTTTTGGAGCTGTGAGCTGGGAATTGTGAGCTAAACATAACTTTTGGATTGTCTTACACAATGTTAAGAGAAAAACAGACCAACAAGCTTTTATTTAGTCACGAGGCCAGGTCAGGAAGTTAATTGCAAGTTTGTTCCTAATCAGAAGGCTTTGCTAATAACAAAGTCAGTACCTAGGAATTGGTACCAGCAAGTTTGGAAAATATGTTATGCTCAAACAGACGGCAGATCTTGTATGATAACTGGGACTTCTTGGAGGAGACAGTCTGTCAGGGAGTTTGAATTGGGTATTGGACTGTGGTTTCTGTGGGGAAAAGAATATGGATGTTTAACCTACAGCATGAAGATGTGAAAGCTCTTTGTCTAACCTCCCATAAGCAACTCTTGGAAAATCAGAGAATAAAAAACAAAGTATTAAGTATTACTGCCTTTATCTGAGTGAACTGAAAAGGTGAGCCCTTTCAGAAAATCAACCAAGAAACTATCAGGTATTCCAGTGAAACAATGCTTCATGAAAAAAACTAAAGTAATCTGGCCTGTTTTGTTATTTTCTTTTATTTATCCCTCAATTGTGTTTGTTGTTCTGTCTGTCTTGTGTGACTGGGCTGAAAACAAAAGATTTTGGGCTTAAAACATAGACCAATTTGATTACTTTGCTATTTAATTTTGCTGAAATGAAATCATGGTATTGTTAATAAATTGCTAAATCTTTTGTTTAAGTTGCAAACCAGTGTCTGGAATTGAGTATTTGCAGAATCTGGGATTAGTTATTAAAAAATCTGTTTAGGAACCATTAGAGTCAATTTTGAAGGTCTTTGAAGGCTTTAATATTATTGTGTAGTGTATACAGAAGTACAAAGGCTGATTTGGTTCTGCTGTCTGTCTTTGTATCATAATACAACCAACTGAGGCAACCAAGCCCTCATGTTATAGGACTCTGACATGAAACTAATACTTTACAATGGTTTCTTATAATGGCATTGATGTGTGTTGATTTTCTAAAATCGCTATTTTAATTACTAGTGTAATTTGCTTCCATGGATATGTATTACTCATAAACAATTAATAGCTTATACTGCCTTGGATCAGTGGTAGCTCTTTTGCCTCTAAGTCAGAAGCTTGCTTGTTCAAGATGCACTTAACACATGGCCAGATTATTGCACAGCCAGAACAACGCCATGGACTTTCAAAAGAAAATGGCAGACAGACTGTCTGTAGTATACTACTCCTTTAGTAACAATGGCAGGTGACTTGACTGTAGCATACTGCCCCTTTAACAAAAATGGCAGGTGACTTGCCTGTCGCATACTCCCCCTTTAATGACCATGGCAGGTGGATTGCTGTAGCATACTGTCCCTTTAATAACAATGACAGGCAGATTACCTGTAGTGCAGTTCCCCTTTAGTAACAATGGCAGGCAGATTGCCTGTAGCACACTGTCCCTTTAATAACAATGGCAGGTGGATTGCCTGTAGTGCAGTTCCCCTTTAGTAACATTGGCAGACTGATTGCCGGAGCATATTGCCCCTTTCATAACAATGGCAGGTGGGTTGCCTGTAATGTGCTGCTCTTTTAACAATGACAAAGTTGGGTGGAAGTGAATTGAAACCAAACCACATCAAACTGGACCCTTGATCTCTTGGGTGTTCATCATTGATTGGTTGTTGGAAATATCAGTTGATTCATTATTGTGGGATAAGGTAAAGTAGTGTTACTTCTGCAATCATAATTACTTATGCAAGGTAAATGAACTCACACCAGTGTATAATTGTTTCAGCCAAGAGCTGAGTCAACAAGAATGAAAACGATGTGAAGGAAATACATAATTGTTTTTGAATTAGCTAAAATGTGTATGCAAGAATGAAATGTGCCTGCAAACAATGGTAGATGTTACAGACAAATAGATAAGGTGCTGTGAGGGGAGGGGGTTAAGCTAGATATGCCTGTACAAACAGTAGTTATAAGCATCTGTTTCCTGCTTCTGCAAAAACAAGAACAAACCACGGTCAAGAAGTCATGAGGTCATAAGATCATTAAAAGTGAGGGAAATAGATGGTAGTGAAGAAGGATATACCTAACAATGGCCACAGCAGGATGTGGTCAAACGGCCTTGTGAGGCTAGAAATAAGCATTTTGTCACAGACAAGGCTGGATAAGGCAAGAGATCAACAAGAGTAATGAGTGCTGGTCTTAGAGAGGTGGGAGATGTAAACAGGAGAGGAGCAATGGGATGAAAGAATAGGAACCAAATTACATGAATGTTGTGTACTAGTTGTGGACAGTGGACACCACACCCTCTTGCAAGAGTAAAATAAATGAAACTACTGATTCAGATCTTGTCTCGGACTGAAATTATTGAAGTGAGTGAGCTTAGTTTCTCATGATTATCTTCTCCAGAAATCAGCAGAGTGTGACTTTGATCTCTGTGAGTAAGGCTGACTGAGAAATGAAAAGCACAACTGAAAAACTGGAGTTTTATGTAAAACAAATTGCTTACATGCAAGGTTTACTTTTACTTAGAAATTATGTTGTTTACAATAAATTTGCTATGATTGATTTTAACGTGACTTTGGAATTGAGTCCACATTGTAACAAGATTCTTGTCTAACCTAACTACAGCATGACTCTGCATTGAAACGCTTTAATTCTAGGTCTTGAAAACTGTTGGAATGATTCACTCCCTTGATTCTCATTTTTAACCATTATTTCTGGTCTTTTTCTAATCTGTGATCTTGGTGGTGTCCTGCATTATGGGTCATAAAGTTGACTGTAGAACATGAGAGCAGGACTTGGCCATCTTGTCCTTTAAGCCTGCTCTGTCATTCAGTAAGATCATGTTTGTGGTTTTGACTCGAGTAATCTGTCTGCCTTCATAACACTTGACTGCCTTGTCTATCAAAACATCTAATGAACTCAGCTTTGAATAAATACAATAAACCAGCCTCCACTGCTCTCCGGGGAAGAGAATTCCACAGATTAACTTCAAAAAAGAAAATTTCCCTCAACTTAGTCTAAAAGAGAGATTCCTTATTGTTAATCTGTGTCCCTACTTCCAGTCTGTCACGATGCCAAGTGCCCTGAGTATCTTGCATGTTTCAGTAAGATCACCTCTCATTTTTCTAAACTCCAATGAGTAAAGCACAAACTTTAGATTATATTAGTTTCCCTACAGTGTGGAAATAGGCTCTTCAGCCCAACAAGTCCACACTGACCCTCCGAAAAGTAACCCACCCAGACCCATTTCCCTCTAATGCACCTAATGCTGTGGGCAATTTAGCACGGCCAATTCACCTGCCCTGCACATCTTTGTGACTGTGGGAGGAAACTGGAGAAAACCCACGCAGACTCGGGGAGAATGTGCAAACTCCACACAGACTATCGCCCAAGGCTGGAATTGAACCTGGGCCCCTGGTGCTGTGAGGCAGCAGTGCTAATCACTGAGCCACCGTGTCACCCCCAACTTATTCAGACTTTCTTCATAAAATAAGCCCTTAATCCCAAAAATGAGTCAAGTGCACTCTCTCCAAACTGTTTCTAACACACCAAAATATCCAAGTAAAAGAATGGTTTACAAAGTTAAATTCTCCCAAGAATTTAACATTACTCACCTACCTTGTACAATTGCTTCTGTATTATTGGCAGGTACATTTTGCCAGTTGATTTTACAGGCGGTTTTCTCGGACAGCACACACCATTCCAGCACATAACCAGTTGTTGTCATTTTGGGAGGTCTCCACTGAATCAGTAGGCTGGTGTTCCCAATTGAAGAAGCAACAAGATGGGACAGTGGCGGAAACTCTGTCCATGTCATTTAAAGAAAGTTGCAATGATTATTTTATGTAAAGGAAGTGCCACCTCTTGTTCTAAGAAGGTCATTTGATTGATTTGAAAAGTTGATTTTTGCACAATTGGTCAATTTCATCTACAGTAGCAATGCTTTGTACGAGGAGCATGCAATCAGAATATTTACTGTAACGGTACCAAATAATTTAGTTATTTGCTTTGAGGTGTTTAAGGCAAATGCATCTTAATTACAAGGAGTAGTACTCTGCAACATATGAGTTTTGCACTGGAATGCTTTCGAACTTTGTTTTTCTATTGTCTAAATGTATAAAGTACTCCACTGCAGTACAGAAGGAGTCCTGCACAACTAGAGATGCTGTTTTTCAGAAGTCATGTTAAGCACAGGTCCTGTCTGCCCTGTCAGGTGGACATGAAAGATTAGGAGAAATGTTCCAACACTTGGTAGGCATGGACAAGTTGGACCGAAGAGTCAGTTTCCGTGCTGTACATCTCTATCAACTTCGCTAGTTTCTAATAACTAAGGGAATCAAGAGTTTTGGGAACAAGGCAGAAAATAGTGTTGAGAATTATCAGATCATTCACAATCTCATTGAATGGTGGAGTGGACTTAATGGGCCAAACGGCCTACTTCTGCTCCTATGCCTTACAGTCAAACATATTAACTAAGAAGCACTGAAGAGCTATATGAGTGTGGATGTGAACAGTGGCACTTGACCTTCTGCACCCACCAATAGGAAAGCTTGTGGGCGGCACGGTGGCACAGTGGTTAGCACTGCTGCCTCACAGCGCCAGAGACCCGGGTTCAATCCCCACCTCAGGCGACTGACTGTGTGGAGTTTGCACATTCTCCCCTTGTTTGGGCGGGTTTCCTCCGGGTGCTCCGGTTTCCTCCCAGAGTGCAAAAATGTGCAGGTTAGGTGAATTGGCCGTGCTAAATTGCCCGTAGTGTTAGGTGCAGAGGTAAATGTAGGGGAATGGGTCTGGGTGGGTTGCGGGTCGGTGTGGACTTGTTGGGCCGAAGGGCCTGTTTCCACACTGTAAGTAATCTAATCTCATAGAAACCACCTGACTGGAGCTTGATAAGAGCTAAATGGTGAGCATCTTGGTGAATCACAGACCTTGAAAGCTGAAGATCTCGTCGCCATCCAAAAAGAGGCCAGGGAGTGTTTGGGTTCTAAAGATCTACCCCAGAGGCCTAGTCTTTAAAAGATGTAGTAGTGAGAAGATGAGTATTTTTTTTCAATCACATGCAGTGGGGGTCATAGGAGGGCAGGGTAGAGGGGTCGGAGGCAAGGGCGGTTTTCAGCATCAATCCTCTTGCCCCCTCATCCCTTTCCCCAATTAGTATTAGACTGGGGTAACTGGAGTCCTGCCACTATCGTCCTCATGCCTCCAACTCCAGGTTACCCTGGGTTCCTCTCAGGAAAAATGAACAGTCTCTTTGGACATTAAAATGAAATATCAGAATAAACCAATGATTTGGTTGCTAGAGCAATAGGACCAACTTTAAAATTTTCTTTAGCAGGATGCAGGTGTCTGCATTAATTACCAATCCCTAGTTGCCCTTTTGAAAGTAGTGATGAGCGGTCATTTTGTACTGCTGCCTTTTACATGGTGCAAATGGACCCCATCTACTGCTTACATACACTGATCCAATACAAACTAGCAGAGCTCTGCCATATTTAGCTGGAGAGTTCAATTTTAATGTTATGTGCTTCTGCTCAATCTGTTCGAGAACTTTTTAGCTGCGACAACCTAATTCATATCGAATGGACAATGTTTTGCCATTACTCTGCTAAAGCTATGTAAACCTGGATTACCTAATTCATTCGATGAGGGAATAATAACCTGAGCCTCTGGAGATGCTCCCACAGAGTTGTAAGCAGCCACTTCGATTTTGTAGTTTCCATCGGGTAGGTGGAAGCTGTACTCTAGGTCTGAGGTGTTGTACACTTGAATCCCAGGCTCATGCAGTTGGATCCTGTAACCCAAAATCTTCCCATTTGCTGCACTCTTTTCCAGTGGCTGTGGAAAAATTGGTCAAGGGCTCTTGGTGAGTTAGTAATCTTTCTCTGGTGGGTACAAAAGTTTTAGCAACATAGTTACAACACCCTGAGTTGAGTGTTTTCTAGTTGACGGGGATTATAAAATGACGGCAATACTGCTTGCTTGAAAACTTTACCTCTGCTGAAGCCTGATGATAGTTGTTGGCTCACTTGTGGTGGGAGATTTTTAACTCATTCTTCATATCACGTAATTATATAACACAGAAGTGGAAGCTTTTGATTTATCAGGCCCCTGGTGCACACAGTGAAAGTGCTTTTTAATAAAAATGTCACCGGGATGGTACGGCCAGTATGTTTTGCCCATCTCCAACTGCCCATGAGAAGTTGGTGGCTAGCTACATTCTTGGACCACTGCAGCCCAAGTGATGTCATGATAAAAGAGTTTCAGAGTTCGGTATAATAACTGAAGATTACGCGTAATCTTAATTGGAGAAAGCACTGAGTCAAAATGCAGCCAAAACACGGAGATAAAAAAAATTATTACATTCAGTTAATGCTATGTTGTGAAATCAGGCATTTCACATCAGTGTAAAAAAAACACTAGGCATAATTTTTAATGTTGCCACCCAAGTGAAAACTTAATGAGGTAGATCACCTGAAACAAACAGGTAAAAGGCCCACATCAGGCAATCCATTCCTCCAGCTTACTGCCTTAGACATGACCCTGAACTGGAAGTTTTGTACAGGAACAGGGCTAACTATTCAATTCAGAACATGCTTGCTTGCAAAACTAAGTGGGTTTGTTGTATTGTTAGTGTTTGTGTCAACTACTTTAAATCCAAACTTTTTTTTTACCTATCCAGACTTTCTTTGGCTTGAGAGGTGAATTTTTCATTACAAATAGTTTTGCTGCTGTAAGGTAAAATTGCCTTTTAATTGGTTTAAAATTATTGCAAAGCATCAGTACACAAACAGCAGAGTAACAGTGCTGTCGGTAAGGAGGTATTTCTGATTTGTTGGTTAATATTAAGCAATAATATTAGGCAGTAATATTAAGCAATACCTTCCACATTAGATGCACTCTACGAGTTCCATTTCCATTGAAGGCCTCAATGTTTCTCCAAATCTGTAATTTTTGAGCTGGAGCTAATAGCAAGAAAGAAGCCAGTACAAATTAATTGAAGCACAGCAAATGAGAAGCACACCAGAAGTGCATTTGTAGTTAGCCAAAACATGACAGTTTTTTGCAGTTTGGGTTTATTGGAAAATAATTTAAAGTTGTGCCAATGAAGTACAATTCATCCTCAATGAGCTTTTCTGTTTTAAATAAATGTAATAACTTATGTTTAAAAATAAATTGCACAGAAGAAAATATTGCTGCATAAATCCAAAGTTGCACAGAAAGATAAACTAAGTGCCAGGACTCCCTATATCAATCCTCTAAACCTCTTAGATTTTCAGCAGTCGTGATCACAGAATCGTTGTGGTGCAGAAGGAAGCCATTTAGCTCATCATGTCTGCACCAGCTCTCTAGAGCATTTTGACTTGGCTCCAACTTGTGCCTTTTCTCCACAACTTTAACATTGCTTCTTATTTAATGATCATCCAATGCCCTCCTGAATGCTTCAATTGAATCTGCCTTCACTACTCTTCTGGACAATGCACTCCTCGCATCAGCAAACACTTTAAACACATGCTGTCTTGATCCTCTTATGAGCAGGAACCCTTTCTTCCTATCTAGTCTCTCCAGACACCTCGTGATTTTGAAGACTTCCATCAAATCTCCTGTCAGCCTACTCCTCTTCAAGGAAAGCAGTCTCAACTTCTCCAATCCATCTTCATAATTAAAGTCTCTCTTCCCTGAAACCCACTCTTGTAAACATCTTCAGTGCTCTCTCCAAGGCATTCACTAAATAATTCATAAAATATGGCACCCAGAACTGTAAACAATATTCCAGCTGAGCTCTCATCTGTGTATCATGTAGGTTCAGCTTAACCTCTTGTACTCTATGTCCCTATTTATGAAACCTAGAATACTGTAAGTTGGTGGTTCTCTATAGTTGCCCCTTTACCTTTAGTGATTTACGTAAATATCACCCAGGTCTCTGTTTCTGCACACCCCTAAGAATATTACCATTTATTTTATACAGCTTTACCATGTCATTTGTACCAAAGTGCAACATCTCACACTTCTCCACATTGAATTTTATCGGTCAACTACCTGCCCACTCCCCCAACTTGTCAATGTCTTATGAAGTTCTGTATTGACCTCCACACAGTATACAATTCCTTCAAATCTTGTAATCTGGGGTTAAAGAATATAATTCAAAGCAATTGTAGCAGCTGGAAGCATTTTTGTACAGACCGCATTCTGATGTAATGCCTGTATTTTCATTACTCCATTCACTCCATGGACTAATCTCAGTTTTCTGCTTACAACGAATCTTCAGCTGGTACTCAGTATAAGGTAGGAGATTGCACAGTTTGAAGAATGTACTATTTATTACTGTTAAAGGAACCTGTGGGAGAAAGAATAGGGCTTTAGGTTAACTACTCAGTTCTGCTAAATTTACAATAGCCAGGATTTGATTGTGCTGTAGTGATCTGGCTTATTGACTAAACCAAACTAATATGTGAATTAGAGAGGCAACCCGTAGTTGTGACTGTTCTCAGTGGAAATCTTTATCGGTTAACAAGCTTTTATGAATTATGTAACCAGTACTTTTTTTGTCCAAATCAGATATCACATGTGTTTCTGGGAAGTTAAAATTAGATTTTGAAAGGCAATAGTCACGCATTGCCATATTCTTAGAAGCATAGGAAAGCATGGACATTTATAGAATCAAAGAATCATATAGAATCCCTACAGCGTGGAAAGAGGCCCTTTGGCCCAACAAGTCCACACCAAACAGTAACCCACCAGACCCATTCCCCTACCCTATTATCGTCCATTTCAACCAGATAAAGTAAGACATTAATGTCCTATTGTATTGGCAGTAAAGTAAATTCATCATTTGGGACATGCATTTGTGTGGAGAGGTTGAGTACAAATTAATTATCTTACTTTCCTTGAATTCAATTGTAAACAAAAGCTGATTATGGTCAACACAGACCAAAGTCTGGTAAACAAATGGATGCCAACTCTCTTAGCCATAGCATTTAAATGGGCCAGAGATACCAGAGAAGTGAAAGTAATAAACATTAATATCTTTTCTCGTGATAAATTGGCTAAACATTTCAGCACTGAAATATCTGCAACAACATCCAGTTTAAAGCATAAAATTACCGTGGGACACACTGATTAAAATAACTACTCAAACTGTCCCATTTTATTCAAAAAATAATTTTTCTGACTAGATTTTGTGTTGTGTTTGTGATTTAAAAAAAACTTTCTCATAAGCATTGCTTTTGATTTGAATCAAAGTATTTGAACAGAAGTAATAAGGATAGCACAGTGGCTCAGTGGTTAGCACCGCTGCCTCACGGCACCAGGGATCTGGCTTTGGTTCAGCCTTGGGTGACCGCGTGGAGTTTGCACATTCTCCCTGGGTCTGTGTGGTTTTCCACTAGGTGCTCTGATTTTCTCCAACCGTCCAAAGATGTGCAGGTTAGGTGGATAGTTTCATGCTAAATTATCTGTAGTATCCAGGATGTGCTGGCTAGCTGGATTAGCTATGAAGGGATACAGGGATTAGGTAGGGGCTGGGTTTGGGGGGGGATATCCTATGAAAGGTCAGCAAGGACTTGATGGGTCAGTGGCCTTTTTCTGCACTGGAGGGATTCTGATTCATTTTTAGTGGTGTGAGAAACTGAAAGGAATTCAACATATAAGTGGAATGCTCTATAAGATCTTCCAAGGGGTATCTAACACGGCAATAATGTCCCTAGAAGCTTTGTGCATCCTGTGACTATCCATGATCTTGTCAATACTGCCATTTATCATGGGATGAATGTCACATTTTTATCAAATACTCCTTTAGAATCATGATGATGGATTGTAGATACCTGTTGTAATTGCAGAATTGAATATGGACTCCTTATAATTCACGTTTACAAGTGGAATTCTACTCTTGCTGACAAGAAGCAAAGAACTGTGGATCCTGCAAATCTGAAACAAAAACAGAAACTGCTGGAGATATTCAGCAGGTCTGGCAGCATCTGTGGAGAGAAAGCAGAGTTAACATTTTAGGTCTAGTGACCCTTCTTCAGAACTGAAACATTGACTCTGCTTTCTCTCCACAGATGCAGCCAGACCTGCTGAATTTCTCCAGCAATTTTTGTTTTTGTTTCCTCTTCCCAACATTGTGTACCCACAACACAAGGAGGATGAAATAGCTAATGATCTGCCATTAAGTAATTACATCTTAATTACAATGATTTATTAAATTCAAAGTTATTTTCTCAGTGCTTCAGAGCTATTTTGGCGGCTCCTTCTCCTAAATTTTCCATGATTGAATAATGGTGAGAGTCTTGGCTGGAATTACTGTTTTCACATCGACTTTGATGTGTTGGCAGACTGCTGGAACACTTGGTGCCAGCATTAGATCATGACTCGGTTGAGAGATCCACAGACAACTAAACAACTGCCAGATACATGTCAACTAGAAGAATATGGTCTTCTTACAAAGTCACGTGTCTACTGTCATGATATACAGCAGAATGCATCTGTATATCTACATTGGAATGACCAGCCCTAACAGCCCAAATCAAAATCAGTGGCAATTAGTCTTGTTTCTTATTGATTCTTGAATTCTCCCCCTGAAAGCATATCTGACAGTGTCAATTCTGCCAATACAAGCAGTCACATCCCGAATTCACTCCAGCTGGAATGGGGATCAAATCTTGTGATTTGGCATCAGTTTAATCCACACTGGCCACCTGGCCAAATATACCACTAGAGCTTAAGGGATAACAATTCCATGGTGCACCTGATAGATCAGAGTCCACTCTGCAAATAATCAGCATCTTTTCTCTTATCCTGCATAAACTGCTGTTCCTTTTGAAACTTCATATTCTTGTGTCAGTCCTGAATAGTATGAGACCAAAAGCTCAAGTTCTGTACTACCAGCCACTAAATGCTACTTATAAAATCTAATTATTCTTGTCAGAAGAACTGGTTAACAGGGCTTTTCCATATTTCCTTGTGCTCTATTTACAATAATGTTTTGTCATTATAAAATGGATATCATCCAATATAATATGTCAGGCAATGCAAAAGAACATTTTTTTCACCTTATGGAAACCTGCTATTGAGGTGTTTTGAGATAATTTTCACGTTCAACCTCCTTGCTGTAGCAGAAAAAAAGGTGGTTGGTTCTAATTTATAAATATTGTGAAACAACTATATCTGTTTTGGATTGAATGCTCTTATTGAAGGGAGGTGTTTAAGTTTATATCCAAATGTCAGTTTTAACAGAAACAAATATTTTGAAACAAACTGAAATCTTGATAAACACACAGCTTACTTAATGGACATCTCAGATTTCTTTTTTTAGGTCTCACAGGGGTATTCTTATGAATGACTAATACTGATCTGCGTTGTAACATTTAATTGATTTGTTAATTGTAGTTTCAGTCAGAATAATTAAAACATTGCCATTTAATACGGATAGTCACCTGGGTCCATTTGTCTTCATACAGTGGTTTGTATTGGATTTCAAAAGCAGCTTTACTGTGAGTAACCATTTCAAATGGCATCTCCCATTGTCCAAGTAAACAATCATTTTGCTGTGTGTCTGGCTTCACTGCAATTATTCGAGGAGCTTTGAACTTTACTGTGAAATAAACAGAGCTTTTGTTACTTTGCATCCTTGCACATCAACACATGTTGAAAATTATTTTTATAGTATTATGGAGAAGGTTGATCAAATTGTCAAAACCACTGCTCCACCACTTGCCTTTGTAATGTTGGAGGTGAAATGTTTCTTGGGTGGCAGCATTAACTGGCAGTCTGTTTGACAATAGGCCAATTTTTATTCATTCTGACATTAATTAAAAGAGAGTATTGGGCAGGTGAAATGAGTTGCTGCTCCCAACAACCTTTTCTGTATGGCCACCAAGACCACTTCTACCCCTGTTGTACTCAATACAAGGGAAGCATCATTGTGGGTAACGTTAAATATTTTCATTTTCACAACTTGCAGTAGGATTAAATGCTGATGTTCGGCATCCAGGGTAAACATGGCAAGGAGCCTGAGGTTAACATTTCTATTTAACGCTTACATCACTCTCAAACTCAAGAATGACATTTATGTACAAGACATGTACTCAGTCTATACTGGATTACATAAGTAATTAATATTAAATTTATGTATTAATTGTTTAGGTGAACTATACTGATTGTTAATTGAGTGTCAGATCTGGTAAAGTTACTCTCAATGTTACATCTCCATTGTCAATTTTAACTTCATTGCCATTCAAATAATACATTACCCAATGGAAGGAACAATTTTCAGAATGTTTGCTCTTGTAGTGGCATGTTACTATTTCAGAGATCACATTGGAAAATTCCAGCTTTACTTTGGGCCAGTACATTTAATGGCCAATCACTCAGGCTCATGTTTACCAATATGTGAGTAATTTTGCACTTACCATTTTATAGTATTAGTTCACTGCAGGGAAGTGCATTTCAGATAAACAGCCCTATGGAGTTGATCTCTGATATGAGGTGAATTTTCCTCTCTATGTAAATGCAGCACACCTGAACATATATTCATAATGGAAGTGTTTATAGTCTTGCTGAACTTCACGCTAGAGCAAACCCTTAGCTCAGCATACATGATTGTTAATTTCAAAACAGCACTGCCAGGTATCCAATCTGATGGCTTTTCAACAATGTCAGCCACTTTCTGAAGAAGGGTCACTGGACCTGAAACATTCTCTCTCCAAGGGTACTGTTGAAACTGCTGAGTTTCTCCATCAATTTCTGTTTATTTGTGTTATTTTCAGCAACTGCAGTTCTTTTGGTTATTTTGCATGTTATTCTGAATTAGTGCCTTCTTGATGATTACCTGAGTATTAGATATCTTATCATACTCAGATACAGTGCAATAAGGAGCGCTCTGCACATGCAAGAAGGTTGAAAAGCATCCCCATTAAAAAGGTTATTAAACTTGTGAATTTGAGTGGGGTTCTTTCAACCTGAGATGTGACGTTGGTGATGAGGGCAAAATTAAAGAAGAGAACACAGGGAAACAATAGGATTGTGTCACGGTTTTTAATATATTTGTCATCTGCGGAACTGAGCCATTTGATTGTTTGTGTGATCCCAGTACTGTCAGGTGGAGTTTGAAACATCTGTGGTTTGTTTTTAGATGTGCTGACAGTAGCTCAAAGCATAGTGATGGGACTTATTGCTGCTTAATGCAGTGCTTCAGTGAGGAAGTTTAAGTGCGGAGTTGCCTAACACTAGACAAAGGTGGATTGTGAATGTGTAGTGAAAGATTTAGAAGACCATTACATGGTGCTGCCTTACTCAAAAGGCATAATTTTCCATGAAGTGAAATAGAAGGAGGAGGCAAGCAGAAGTTAATCTGTGATTTGATGGAGACAGGAATCAGATAGATGAATATACATTTGATTTGTTTTATTTATTGTCACGTGTATCTTGTTACAAAAAATACATTGACAAGTGTTGTACTACAGGGTCGCCACTCTCTGGCGCCATCTTAAAACATAGAAAAATAATTGAATAATCAAGAAATGGATCAGGTGATCCAATCTTGCAGGTTACATATGTTGAGGGGAAAATTACTGAATAGTGTAGATCACTTAGTGTTGGATGACTCTTTGAAAATACCAGCTGCATTACAGACTATGCATGGACGATTGCACAGCCCCACATTTGTTCTCAGTACAACAGAAGCTGAGGTTAACTAAGTAGTATGTCAGAATCTAGGTCTATCTAACTGTAAACAGCAAGAGTCTCAGAGGCAATCTTTCAGATGAGGCAACTTGGTGAACTACAGACAAAGCCTGCTGCTCTGTCAAGGGAGAGGTATAGACAAATTGAGGGGAGAAATCCATATTGCAGAAGTAAAGCTGGGTGGAGAGGGAAGCCTAGCAAACCATATAAAGGAAAAAGGAGGTGAAAGCAGTGCAACTGTGAATTGAGTAGCAGGAGATGCAGACGATGAGGATACAAATAAAAACCAATAGTTTCCACAAATGGAAACAACAATGAGAAAGTACCACTGCCTGTTGGTGATGCTGAAGTCAGCATTTTTGGAGATTCAGACAGTGACAGTGATGTCATGGATAGAAATAGTGCAAGAGAGCAAAGAGATTCAAGCATCCATCTTGAAAATATGTCAAAAAGACAGATAGCATGTGCAAGAAGAATGAGAAACAGCATCCATTAAAAATTGTCCAGTTTATGACTTTGAGTGTTGTTCTTTCGACCTATGATGTAACGGTTCTAAGAACATGTGAGGTCTTGAATTGTGGTAGTGCTGCTGCCTCTGTGTTCAAATTCCACTCCAGGTCTTGATGACCATGGAAAGTGTGTTCATAATGAGGCTAAGCAGATCAACTTGTAGATCTTCCCAACACTAAACAATGTTAGGTAGCAAGAACAGAAGAGATCACTGGTCAGCTGTGTGCAGAAGGCAATGGTAAACCCCTCTGAAGTAATTTGAAGAAAGTGAAGACTGCAGATGCTAGAGAGTCAGAGTCATTAAAGTGTGATGCTAGAAAAGCACAGCAGGTCAGGCAGCATCCAAGGAGCAGGACAGTTGATGCCTGAAACATTGACTCTTCTGTTACTCGGATGCCACACTGCAGTAATTGCCAAACAGAACCAAGGACCAACACAAAAGTCCATTGTTAGAATTCCCTTTCAAGTCATGACACTTGAAGTATGAGAGAGCGAGAGAGACAGAAGGAGAGAGAGAAGAACGTATGAAAGAGGGACAGCTATAGGCCAATGGGGCCTTACAAGTCTGCTCTACCATGCAGTAAGCTGATTGTTGATTTTGTATCGCAACACAATCCTTCTACCTTATCCCCATTTCCCATAACGCTAATTACAAATGGTGCCATAACTCATTTATGTTGCTCATTATCTTTCTTCATGATATTCTATTATTAATCCAATAACTAACTTTAACTAACTTTCTCCAATTGACTTCAATTCATACTGTTTCTATTCTGTGCCATAAATGCTTTAACACAGTAATCAATAAGAACAGAACATGAATGCTTCAAATACTGGCTCAGATCAGATATTCAGTCGAAAAGTCATACCAGACTCAAAATCTCTATCCACAGATGCTGCCAGATCTACTGAATTTCTCCAGCACTTCCTGCTTTTTGCTTCAGGTTTCCAGCATCCACATTATTTTGCTTTTATCAGACCAGATATTGTTCAATTTATTTTATTACAGCAAATGTGACTTAAGATCAACTTCAATAAGAAAATTTCCTTTTTCTAGGGAATGATGAGATCTGTCTATAATGGACTAACACAGACCATTCACTCTCCTGACATTATGGATTCAAAGCCAACCCTTATTAGAAACTTGTTGACACTTAATATGGGATAACTAGTTAGAAAGTATTGGTTATTATAATTTATTTAGCTGTTAAAAAAAAATTATAATAATAAATGTAAAGTTGCTGTAGAGCACTGATATAACAGTACAACAGCATACAACAGTAGATTATAAAACCAATAAAAGGTGTCACATGAAGTTGACGTTAGCACCGCTCATTGAATTAAACACAAACTGGAAGTGAGCTGTATTTTTCCACCAAGTGACCAGCCTGTTTGTTTTGCTTTTGTTCTAGTCAGCAGATCAGTGCAATGAGCTTTCAGTTCGTTTGATGGGCTTTCATGTGAGGCCAACATAATCCCAGATTTAGCAATCGCAAACATTTAGGAAAGTCATCTTGCTGAAGAGACATGTGGCTCACTCCCATGCTTATTTCTTACTTCCTAACACATTAAAACCAACAAATGTAGCATATGAAAGAATCACTTCTAATAAAAGCAGTACTGTAATTAAGCTACTGATTTCTGATTGTAGAACAAACCATTTTTAAAAATTCACTCATGGAACATGGGCATCTCTGGTTAGGCCAGCATTTATTGCCCATTCCTAATTTCCCAGAGAACAGTTAAGAGTCAACCACATTGCTGTGGGTCTGGAGTCACATGGAGGCAAGACCTGTTAAGGATGGCAGTTTCCTTCCCTAAAGGACATTAGGGACCCAGATGGGTTTTTCCAACTATCAGCAATGGTTTCATAGTCATCAGTGGACTCTTAATTCCAGATTCTTTATTGAATTCAAATTCTACCATCTGCCGTGGTGGGATTTGAATCCAAGTCCTGAGAATATTAGCTGGTAAAGACTGTTCCCTCCACAACTGCCTCGTCAGGTCGCTTTCCATAAGGACCATTACCTCACGACTGCCTCATCAGGTACACAACCCCCAACATCCCACCCTTCCCTCCCGGCACCCTCCCCTGTCACCGCAGGAATTGCAAAACCTGCGCCCACACCTCCCCCCTCACCTCCGCCCAAAGCCCCAAAGGAGCCTTCCACATTCATCAAAGTTTCACCTGCACTTCCACACATGTCATTTACTGTATCTGTTGCTCCCGATGCGGTCTCCTCTACACTGGGAAGACAGAATGCTCACTTGCAGAATGCTTCAGAGACTATCTCCGGGACACCCACACCAACCAACCTCAATGGCTCATGGCTGAACACTTCAATTTCCCCTCCCACTCTGCCGAGGATATGCAGGCCCTGGGCCTCCTCCATCGCCACTCCTTAACCACCCGACGCCTGGAGGAAGAACACCTCATCTTCTGCTTCGGGACTTTCCAACTACATGGCATCAATGTGGATTTCACCAGCTTCCTCATTTCCCCTCCCCCTACCTTATTTCAGTTCCAATCTTCCAGCTCAGCATCACCCTCATGACCTGTCCCATCTGTCCATCTCCCTTCCCACCTATCCACTCCACCCTGCCCTCCGACCTATCACCTTTACCCCCACCTCTATCCACCTATTGCACTCTCAGCTATCTTCCCCCAGCCCCACCCCTCCCATTTATCTCTCCACCCTCGAGGTTCCCAGCCTCATTCCTGATGAAGGGTTTTTGCCCGAAATGTCGATTGTCCTGCTCCTCGGATGTTGTCTGACCTGCTGTGCATTTCCAGCACCACACTCTCGATTCTAATCTCCAGCATCTACAGTCCTCACTTTCGCCTTTCTGGATTAATAGTCTAGCGATGATACCACTAGGTTACTGCCTGCCCTGTTTTACAATTTAGTCTTCAATTTTGCAATTTAGTCTTTATTAGTTGAAAATCTAATATAGCTCAAGATTAATTTACTTTGCAACATTAATTTATTTTCAGAAAACGTACAGAACTAAACTATAATGCACTCACAATTCCAAAGAGTGAATTAGCTGTTTTTTAATGTAATGCATTCTATTGAATCTGACATAAACCAAAGTATCTGTTCTTGTCAAAAGTTAATAAAAATAATTAACAATTATCATTTAACACCAGTTAATGCCTGATGAACCATCTCTGTTATTACCTATTAGCATGCCATCAAGACACATGTGGCTGGATGTCTCTGAGCCAAGCTCATTTGTAGCAGTCACCCAGATGTCATGGTAAGAAGCCAAATTTGAAACAAGAACCATACATGAATTTTTGGTCTTGTTCGTAGTACAATTCCTTGGGTCTAAATATCTTACACTGCAGTTCCCAATCATTCTGAAATAGAAAAGAAATCAAACACTTTAGATTAAAGTCCAGACATATGCACTAAGTATGCACACAAAACTGAACAAGCTACATTAAAAGCAACAGCCATTAAAGCAGGTTACAGGGTATGGAATCTGTGGAAAGCAGTTCACTGCCTAACTCCCCAAGTCACAAACCTTCATGTGTCTAACTGGGTGCAGCTCCATCAATACTCAAGAGACTGTGCACTGCTCAGGTTAAAAAAAAGTTGTTTGTTTGCCATCTAACTCAAGGGCTTTGACATCCATAATTGATGGTTGCGTTCTAATGCAATGTACAGCATATACTGCAGCATGTCACTAAGACTTCTTTGGCATCACCACCAAAGCCCATAACATCCACAACTTGGTAGAACAAGGCCAGCAGATATATGAGGACACTACTCACCTCCAAGTTCTATTCCAAGGCCATTAAATTGTGACTTGGACATGACCTTCAGTGTCACTAAAATCTGATGCACTAAATTCACAGGATTACAAGATATAACTTCCATAGAATAAAGTCGTAATTTTCTTTTTCAAAGCTTTTGTGGTGGTTTATTCCAATGGAAAACGTGGCCAAAACATTCCACCAAAGATAAATGGCAGACAGGTGGGAGATGCTATGAAAACCTACTCGTTAGGTGATGTGTACTGTCTGTCTAATCAGTGCAAAAAATTAGTAAGCAAGATTATTTTATGTTGTTTAGCTCCAATTGGAGTGAATCATCGTAAATTTATAGTTAATTGTCTCACACCTTCATTGCACTCCTTAAAAAAAAACAAGTAAAAGATAATTGCCTCATAGGTGACCTCTTGACATTGTTCAACTTAAATCTTTTTCTTCAATTGCAATCTTTCTTATCTTTACCTTTTTAGAAATCACTAACACCTATGTTCCTGATATTCCTTACTGCTTTTTCTCTTAAGCTCCAAAAACTGTGCTGTCTGTAGCTTCTCTCATCGACATCTTCACCATGTTGAAATCAAGGTTTCTTGTCCCATCACCTCATCAAACCCATTCTTTCCCAGGATCCCAAAATCGTGGAAGTCCTCAGTTCCTTCAGTGTTTCTTTATTCCTTCAATCTTTAATAATTTAGAGTCATAGAGTCATAGAGATGTACAGCATGGAAACAGACCCTTCGGTCCAACCCGTCCATGCCGACCAGATATCCCAACCCAATCTACTCCCACCTGCCAGCACCCAGCCCATATACCTCCAAACCTTTCCTATTCATATACCCATCCAGATGTCGTTTAAATGTTGCAATTGTACCAGCCTCCACCACTTCCTCTGGCAGCTCATTCCATACCCGTACCACCCTCTGTGTGTGAAAAGATTGCCCCTTAGGTTTCTTTTATATCTTTCCCCTCTCACCCTAAACCTATGCCCTCTAGTTCTGGAATCCCCGACCCCAGGGAAAAGACTTTGCCAATTTACCCTATCTTTGCCCCTCATAATTTTGTAAACCTCTATAAGGTCACCTCTCAGCCTCCGAAGCTCCAGGGAAAACAGCCCCAGCCTGATCAGCCTCTCCCCATAGCTCAAATCCTCCAACCCTGGCAACATCCTTGTAAATCTTTTCTGACCCTTTCAAGTTTCACAACATCTTTCCAATAGGAAGGAGACCAGAATTGCACACAATATTCCAACAGTGGTCTAACCAATGTCCTGTACAACCGCAACATGACCTCCCAACTCCTGTATTCAATACTCTGACCAATAAAGGAAAGCATACCAAACACCTTCTTCACTATCCTATCTACCTGCGACTCCATTTTCAAGGAGCTATGAATCTGCACTCTAAGGTCTCTTTGTTCAGCAACACTCCCTAGGACCTTACCATTAAGCATATAGATCCTGCTAAGAATTGCTTTCCCAAAAATGCAGCACCTCTCATTTATCTGAATTAAACTCCATCTGCCACTTCTCAGCCCATTGGCCCATCTGGTGAAGGTCCTGTTGTAATCTGAGGTAACCGTCTTCACTGTCCACTACACCTCCAATTTTGGTGTCATCTGCAAACTTACTAATTGTACCTCTTATGCTCGCATCCAAATCATTTATGTAAATGACAAACAGTAGAGGACCCAGCACCGATCCTTGTGACACTCCACTGGTCACAGGCCTCCAGTCTGAAAAACAACCCTCCACCACTACCCTCTGACTTCTACCTTTGAGCCAGTTCTGTATCCAAATGGCTAGTTCTCCCTGTATTCATTGCGATCTAACCTTACTAATCAGTCTCCCATGGGGAACCTTGTCAAGCATCTTACTGAAGTCCACATAGATCACATCTACCACTCTGCCCTCATCAATAACAAGGAATTTTTGCAACTTGAGCAAATGAAGAAAGTTTGTAGATGGATAAAATGGAGTGATAAGGAACTAAAGGGTAATTGAAACAATGAAAATGTTCGCTACAAAAGATGAAAGAAGTTATTGTGGAGGCAGCTTTAAAAATAGAGATGTGGGGAATGTTATATAAGGCAGTTAGACTTGACATCACAAGATAAGCTCTGCCTATCATGATATGTAGGATTATTCCTGGGAGGAGCTAAGGCCAGGCTTCCTAAACTATGAGGGGCAATGCCAAATGGGGCCATCAGCTGACATTTTGATGTCACAAGCTCTGAGGTAGTGATGGCTACTGTGGAGCTCTGAGTGCTAACGGCTGCATGGCCCCTTTAAATCATTGGAGATTGGTTTAAAAGTGGGCATGCCTTTATAGGCCAATCTTGCAGGTGTAGATTCTGTCTTGTAAAACCTAGTTAAATGGTTAGTTGCTTTACAATTTAATTAAACAGTTTCCCCCTCCACTCCATTGACACTCCTATACATTGACCCATGCATCCAGGTCTCTCTTCCACCACCCTGCTTTCAGAGGCCTGATGACTTGGCAACTTGTGATGGGCAGTTGTTTGGGAGGGTGGAGTTAAGGTTTCCTCCATCTCTTCACTACAGTGATTGTTCTTAATGTTAATGGCATGTTGTCAAGGAGTAATGTTGTCAAGGAGTAATGGGTACTTAGTTTGAAATTGACTCCAGCTGTATCACAGGAGACACTCACCCATCTCAGGTGTAACCTACCTATTTATTAGGGAATATGTAATAATCCTATTAACTGTTCATAAAGATTGACCTCTCTACTGCTGAAGACTTTGTGTGGGCATCCTTCCCTAGCCGGTATCAGCAGTCCAACTAGTACCAGTAGGAAGGACTGGGGCAGCTAACAAAGCCAAGACACTCCATTCATAAAATTGTAGCAGTGATAGGGTGCACTTCTAAGAGAGAGTACTGACCAAAAAGAGTAGCTAACCATCTGTTACATTCATTAGATACTAAGAAGTTGTAAATGGCACAATATTTAATTGAATTATAATGAGTCTGTAGTTCTGTGCTGAGTTAACATTGACTGAAGATCTGGGGAAGAATTTAAGAAGGGGAAAGGAGACTACTCCCCGCCCAGGAAGGAAACTTGGCAGCTAGCTGTCAGATCAATAAGAAACCTGCCACACAACCCTAACACCCTGGGGGCATCGATGGGTACTGCCAGCACTACAAGCATTGGCTGGATGGAGGCTACATGGATCCCTTCACCCAGGCAAAGCAGGGATATTGGGTGAGCAGGTGTCAGCGAGTGGGTGGGGGTGGAGATGAAAGGTGGGTGGAGGGGGAAGCTGGGTTAAAGCCCACATGTCATCCTCTGTGGAAATGTTGCTGATGTGCAAAGTGTACCCCCTGAAGATACTATCCCCTCTTTCTTGCAATCCTTCTAAAAAATCTTTCTTTAAAAAATCAGTTTCTCACCCCACTTGTATTAAGGTGCAGGCAGGGTAATCTATGAGAGCAACTTAGCTTTGAAAGAATTCAACTAATCCTTAATTATTAAAATATCGCAGGCAGGATTCTGATCTGGGCACCAATCAATTCTCATATTATTGAGTTTAGCTTAAGGCTCAAACCCACCTGTTAGATGTGATTCCCTGGCTAAGGCACATAACATTCAGGCCCTGACCACACATGGAGGCAAAGTGGTTAAAAATATTTTTCTAATGTTTCCTGATCTCTCTCCATTTACAAGACGTTACATTCTCAATGATGTACATTTATGGTACAAATTAACATCAGACTGGATCCACTTTTTAGAATAATCTGTTTCCAAGATGAACCGGTAACTTATTACAACAGAAGAGTTAAGTTTTGTCAATTAGAAACGAAACTGTTATTGAAAGGAATACTTGAAGAAGTCTTAGGCGATGGCTAAAAGCAGTATGAAGGATTACAACACTGGTTTTATTCAGGTAAAGATTACTGTGAAGTTTGCAGTTTAACTTATAATTATGTGTTCTTTTGGTTGCTGTGTGACCGCAAGGATTTGTCAAGTATCAGGTGGAATTATGATAACAACTACTAGCAAGAGAATTAGAAAACCATCTGTTGCCCGGATTGTTTTCTCCTTCACATCTGCTGAAGAAGCAATGCCACCTTTGGAATCTAAAATAATAATGATTTGGAGATGCTGGTGTTGGACTGGGGTGTACAAAGTTAAAGATCACACAACACCAGGTTATAGTCCAACAGGTTCATTTGGAAGCACTAGTGGGGTGGGGGGTTCGAATGTGTGTTCTAAGAACATTAGTTTGGAATTCTGCATTACTAATCCACTGACTTTACCATTACACCACTGTCTCTCTATAATCTGCATTTAAGCTATAGCTTCGACAGCAGATATACTAAAATTGGAACGATACAGAGAAAATTAGCATGGTCCCAGCGCAAGGATGACACGCAAATTCGGGAAGTGTTCCATATTTTTTATGGGCGGCATGATGGCTCAGTGGTTAGCACTGCTGCCTCACAGGTTCGATTCCAGCCTCGGACGGCTGCCTTTTTGGAGTTTGCACATTCTCCCTGTGTCTGCGCGGGTTTCCTCCAGGTGCTCCGGTTTCCTCCCACAGTCCAAAGATGTGCAGTTCTGGTGAATTGGCCATGTTAAATTGCCCATAGTGTGAGGTGCATTAGTCAAAGGGAATTGGGTCTGGGTGGGTTACTCCTCGGAGGGTCAGTGTGGAGTTGTTCGGCTGAAGGGCCTGTTTCCACTGTAGGGAATCTAATCTAAATCTTAACCTGTGAGCGTTTGAGGATAATGTGACAGTTGCCATGATGGAAAAAGTATGGTTCATCTGTTTAAAAAAACCTAAACATCCAAAAACATGATTTAAAAGCAATTAATTTCATCATATCATTAATTAAATTTGTATTAGAAGTGACTATATTTTTAACCAGACCATAGGGCTGCTCTCTCATTAGAGAGAGATGACTGGTGGTGGTTTAATCTGAGGGTCACCACATCTGAAGCCAAGGGGAGAAGTTGAGGAGGAGCCCTTCATTATACCTAATGTCAGCCAGTGCTGGATCTGAATCCACGCTGTTGGCATCACTCTGCATCACAAACCAGCTGGGAATGGTTAGCTCAGTTGGCAGGACAGCCAATTAGTGATAGTGTGATTCCAACTGTGTAGGTCCAATTTCTACGCCAGAAGGATTGTCGTTCTCAACCTCTCCCCTCATCTGAGGCGTTCTGACCCTCAGGTTAAATAAACATGAATGGAGAATGGTTGATTTTGCTTTGGGTTTGAGAAGTTTCGCTATCACCGTCCAATTTTGAAAGAACGATGGTAAAATCTGAATCTGATTACTCACTCTGATATATATAGTGTGAAGTTTGTTTCTAGATATGTTTCAGGTCCTGAATCCCAATTACAAATCATGCTTTGTGTCAAAAACGAAGTCCAGTGAGAGATGCAGGATGAAAGGCGTGGCCTCACCGGAGGAACTGGAAGGAAAAGGTGGAGATATATGCTGTTAGCATTGCATTAATGCGTACACCACGCTGCAGAAAGGCCTTCACTGGTCTAGCAGCATAGAATTGTTGCATGCTATTTAACCCATCACATCTGTGCTGGTCTCTGCAGAAACAATCCAGCCAGTCCCACTCCTCTGTCCCCACCCATGGATTTGCAAACTTTCTCTCTTCAGGAGTTTATCCAATTCCTATCTAAAGGCCACCAGTGAATCTGCCTCCATCACACACCTAGGCAGTGCATTCTCAAGCCTAGCCACTCACCAAGCAAAAAGGTTTTTCCATATGTCATTATTGGTTATTTTGCCATTCACATTAAATGATTGTCTCCCAAGCTCTCAACCCTGCAATCAATGTCCATTGCTCCTTATCTACTCTGTGCAGAGCTCTCTTGGTTTTGAAAACCTCTATTTTCTCGACTTCTATTTCATTTTTTCCAATCTATCCGTTTAACTGAAGGCTCTGATCCCTGGAATCATTCTTCCAATGTTTTCGCATCCTCTCTGAAACCATCACATCCTTCATAAAATGTGATACCCAGACTGGTCACCATACTTCTGTTAAGGTTGAAGCAATGCTTGATAAAGATTCGTCATAATTGTACATATGTACAATTTGTACATGTACAAATTTGTACAACTTGCTTTGTACACATGTCCACCTATTATTAAAGCCCAAGGTCATTTATGCTTTTTTAATCTCCTTCTTAACCGATCTTCACACATTCAAAGATTTGTGCACATTATAATTTGTGTCCATGTATAATTAACTCATTAACTATTAACTTGTTTAGTCTATTGTACTGATCTCTTTTTCTGCAAACTTTTATATTGTTCAGGCAATGATGTGACTTTTTCTTCCCCTGAAGAATACTCATAGAATCGTGGGTGGCACAGTGGCATGGTGGTTAGCACTGCTGCCTCACAGTGCCAGAGACCCGGGTTCAATTCCCGCCTCAAGCGACTCTCTGTGTGGAGTTTGCAAATTCTCCCCATGTCTGCGTGGGTTTCCTCTGGGTGCTCCGGTTTCCTCCCACAATCCAAAAATGTGCAGGTTAGCTGAATTGGCCATGCTAAATTGCCTGTAGTGTTAGGTGAAGTGGTAAATGTAGGGGAATGGGTCTGGGTGGGTTACACTTCAGCGGATCGGTGTGGACCTGTTGGGCCGAAGGGCCTGTTTCCAACTGTAAGTAATCTAAATCTAAAAGAATCATACCGATGTACAGGATTAAGACAGATCCTTCGGTCCAACCCATTCATACCAACCAGATATCCCAAACTAATCTAGTCCCATTTGCCAGGACTTGCCCATATCCCTCTAAACCCTTCCTATTCACATACCCATCCAGAACCCTTTTGATATAGTATAGTGTGGGCATTGGATGAGGATTTTCCCTTCATTGGCTAGATTTTGCTGGGTCAAGATTTCTGACCACACCTCCCATAATGCAGCCATCCTGGTCCACTTTCCTGGATTTGGATAATCACCAATGCATGGAGGGTTCCTGGCATGACTCCTAGAGCCAGGAGAGCTCAAACAAAAAGTAAATCCCAGGCTTGATACAAGAGAGTCAACCAGGCACTTAAACAATGGGAACTGCCATGCAAATCAATGAAGCCACAGTCAAAGTCACTTGGGATCTCTAGGTAGAAGGGAAAGGGACTCCAAGGCCACTCGCTCTTTTAAATGAAAACAACTTTTTCCTCTAAATTTGAAAATGTTAGAGTGGGGATGTTGCCAATTTGAGGTGCCTTCCCTCTCACATACCTACCATGGTAGCTGCTTTCAAACTGGCCCTCAAGCTTTGGGAGTTTATGTGACTAACCTGATCATTAATTGGCTGTTCCAGTGAAGATCACTGTTACTCAGAATCTGGGCTTCTGACCCCATTTGAGATGAATGATCTGGACATGGAGCGCACTGAAAACAATCCTGCCCATGCAAATGTGTGAGAATGGGAGGGCTGGCTGCGCAGAGGGGGAAACTTGCTGAAGATCCAGGCAGAAAATACCTGTGGAGGAGCAGAAGAATGGGTGGCAGAAACAAACCCATCTCCCTTCTCCCAGTGACACTCACACTGAGGTGCAGTTTCAGAGCCGGTGTCAGCCACTAGGAAATTGTAGGTGTATTGGAGCTGATTTTAGCTCTATCTTTGCATTGCAGGAACAGCTGTTCCTTGGGCTTAGGAGACCGTAGAAGACAGGAGCAGGAGTAGGCCTTTTGACCTCTTGAATCTGCCCCACCATTCAATATAATCATGGCTGATCACCAAGGTCAATACTCTAATGTCCCCCTCTCCCCATATCCCTTGATCCCTTAAGCCACAAGAGATTCATCATAATGTTTTGGGCTCAGCCACTTTCTGAGTGAATTCCACAAGCTCATCACTCTTTCTTTTGGTGAAGAAATGTCTCCTAATCCTCAGTCCTAAAAGGTTTCCTTCTTATCCTTAAACTATGACTCCTCATTCTGGACTTCCTCACTATCGAGAACATCCTTTCTGCATCTGGTCTTACTATTTGTTAGAATATTATACATTTCTATAAAATCTCTTCTCATTCTTCTAAATTCCAATAAATACAATCCCATCCAAATTAATCTCTCCTCATAAGTCAGTTCTGCCATCCCAGGAATCAATTTGGTAAGTATTTGCCATACTACCTCTACAGCAAGGATATTCTTCCACAGATAAGGAGGCCAAAACTGTACACATTATTCCAGGTGTGACCTCACCAATGCCCTGTGTAATTGCAGGAAGGCATCATCATTCCTCTCACTATGAAGGCCAACATATTGTTTGCCTTCTTTACTGTCTGCTGTATCTGTATAGTTACCTGCAGTGGCTGGCACATGAGAACACCCATGTCTCATTGAACATCTCTTAGTTTGCAGCCATTATGACAATAATCAACCTTCCTAGTTTTGCTACTGAAGTGGATAACCTCGCATTTATCTACATTATACTGCATCTGCTATGCGTTTGCCCACTCACTCAGATAATGCTGCTACCTTCCACAGGTGCCTCTATGCTAGAATGCACAGTGAGCAGGGGAATCAAAAACAAGCCTTGAGAGACTGAGAACATTAGAACAGAAGTTCAATGAGCCCCTTGAGTTAGTGACACCAATTAATCAGATCACTTGTAGCTCAACTCCATTTCTGGACAAGTGCTCTGTGTCTCTTGAAAACCTTTCCTAACAGGAATCGATTGATGTCAGACTTGCCCTGGCTGACCTTCCACAGTGATGGGGCTGAATAGGAACCTGGCCACCTCATGAGGAAGCTGACCATTTGCAATATCCCCAGATGTTTGTCAGCCCCTAACTTGCGGCCACTGATGTGTTACTGAAGGGAGGGTGAAGCCTCCCCATCATGGCTCTCTGTTAAATTTATCAGCAATAGGCTCTTAGTGCTCTAGAGGTTTCTTGTGGCCAATCATGCTGATTTGGTTAGGGCTCCCACTTGCTGTCAAAGTATTGGAAGTTTCAAGGTATTTCATCTCCCTATCGAGTGGTATTGATGTGGTGCTTGTGGACAAGACGTTTGAAGCTCTGATGTGAGAGAGGGGTATTGAAGAAATCATGGCACTTCAGGATTTAAAGGCTTCTTAAACTGACAGCCGTTTCTGATTAAGAATCATTTTTCCTTTACATTTTGTCAGAATGCATAACTGTGCAATTTCTTGATGATTTCTTATCAGGTGTCCTTTTTTTGGAAAGTTTTCATAAAGATGGCATTGTATCTCCCATGCCTCACAGGGCCAGAGACCCGGGTTCAATTCCCGCCTCAGGCAACAGTCTGTGTGGAGTTTGCATATTCTCCCCGTGTCTGCGTGGGTTTCCTCCAGGTGCTCCGGTTTCGTCCTACAGTCCAAAAATGTGCAGGTTAGGTAATTGGCCATGCTAAATTGCCCGTAGTGTTAGGTGAAGGGGTTGCTCTTCGGAGGGTCGGTGTGGACTTGTTGGGCCGAAGGGCCTGTTTCCACACTATAAGTAATCTACAATCTACAATCTACAATCATCAATATCTGCAAGACCTGCAGAGAATTGTGCTAACCAGCACACCTTCAGTAAAATTGGATAATGTAAGATCTCACAAACATAATTTAGTGAAATGACTGGTTAACCTAAGTCTTAATTGGATTAATAAATGGTTACCTTGACATCAGAAAATCTCACCGTTCTCACATATAAAATTTATTTGGTAATACTCTAGTGTAGTACACTTCATATTCCAGTAGGTGGCAGTAATTGCCTAAATTTCATTCTATGTTTTTGATTTAATATTGTTCCAAGAAATTGAGGTTTTCATTCTCAAGATACCTTCGCTGCATTAATGGACTGCTCAATGAGATTTATATTGGTAATTCATACTATTATGATTGTAATGAGGTCAGCCAGGTGGACCTCATAGAATATGAGTTCCCTGATTTGGGCAATTAATCTGGTTTATTTAGGGAGCTCTGGCTGATAGATAAGAACAGGAATGTCAGACATTCTATTCATTTTGAGAGTTGGATCAGTGTCAAGGACTCTCTGTGTGTAAATAAAGGGTGACTCAGTGATGGGATACCGGCCTCTGTGGAATTATTTCAAAGATATCAAATTTCGTTATTTAAACAGCTGCAAAATATTGACACAAATCATTTTGCCTTTAATTATGGGCAGGTAATTAGCCACAGTTCGATTGATAAACCAGTCCACTCAAACCTTTGAAATATGTTGTTCCCTATCCTTTTCGATCTTTGTGTTTTCTTTTCCCCTAATTATTTCAGTGTTTCAGCTTCAATAATGACAGGGACAATATTAGGAAAAGTGTTGAACATATTGATTTTAACTTTTGCAAAATGCATTCACTTGCACGGAATTAAAATGAGGCCACAGTCTCTCACTTACTATCTTGAGCAGATATTTTCAAATCAGAAACAGCCATTATAGGAATCATATGGACTGTTGGGAGCATGGAGAGTGCAGTGATTGGAACCAGATGGACCTTGTTGAATATGAGGTCTGTGATTGAAGTTGTTAATCTGGGCCAATCAGGAAGCTCTGCCTGACCAATATAAACACGGGATGCACACAGCATTGCCCTTTGGTTTGAAGGGCAGTGCTTGTCACTGGCCACTTGGGTGTTATTCATATCTTCCTGGTGGTGGAAATTGAATAAAGATTGGTGCACTTTGTGTCTTTCACTGTGTCTCACACCTGCACACACACACCATGGGTGCTGGGGAATAAAAATAAGCACTACCGCACTTAGGCGGTAGTGTGGGGGTTAAATGAAAAGAAAAAAAAAAAAAAAAAGGAGGAACGCCCCCGAAGAAGAAAAAAAAATTAAACACGGGATGCCGCAGGGAGTGGAGTGCATTATTTCCCCGTCCAACTCTATTTTGATTTGATCCCTACCCTCCCCTTCACTGTTTTGATCACACAGCATTGCCCTGTGGTTTGAAGGGCAGTGCTTGTCACTGGCCACTCGGGTGTCTTTCCTATCTTCCTGGTGGTGGAAATTGAATAAAGATTCGTGCACTTTGTGTCTTTTCACTGTGTCTCACACCTGCACACACACACCATGGGTGCTGGGGAAAAAATAAGCACTACCGCAGTTAGGCGGTAGTGTGGGGGTTAAGGAAAAAGAGAGAAAAAAAAAAAGAAAAAAATAGACCTGGTTCTGGTGGTGGAAATCAAAAAAGAAAAAGAAGAGAAGAAGAAAAAAGAAAAAAAAAAAAAAAAAAATAAACACGGGATGCCGCAGGGAGTGGAGTGCATTATTTCCCCATACAACTCTATTTTGATTTGATCCCTACCCTCCCCTTCACTGTTTTGCTCACACAGCATTGCCCTGTGGTTTGAAGGGCAGTGCTTGTCACTGGCCACTCGGGCGTCTTTCCTATCTTCCTGGTGGTGGAAATTGAATAAAGATTCGTGCACTTTGTGTCTTTTCACTGTGTCTCACACCTGCACACACACACCATGGGTGCTGGGGAATAAAAATAAGCACTACCGCACTTAGGCGGTAGTGTGGGGGTTAAATATAAAAAAAATAAACAGGAGATTATGTCAAAAAAAAAAAAAAATTTAACAGGAGATTTACAAAAAAAAAGAAAAAAAAAGATAAAAAAAAAATAAACACGGGATGCCGCAGGGAGTGGAGTGCATTATTTCCCCGTCCAACTCTATTTTGATTTAGTCCCTACCCTCCCCTTCACTGTTTTGCTCACACAGCATTGCCCTGTGGTTTGAAGGGCAGTGCTTGTCACTGGCCACTCGGGTGTCTTTCCTATCTTCCTGGTGGTGGAAATTGAATAAAGATCTGTGCACTTTGTGTCTTTCACTGTGTCTCACATTTACACGCACACACCATGGGTGCTGGGGAAAAAAAAGAAAAAAGAAAGAAAAAAAAAAGAAAAAAAAAATGGGCCGTAAATAAGCACTACCGCAGTTAGGCGGTAGTGTGGGGGTTTTAAAAATAAAAAAAATAAAAAAAGAAAAAAAAAATATATAAACACGGGATGCCGCAGGGAGTGGAGTGCATTATTTCCCCGTCCAACTCTATTTTGATTTAGTCCCTACCCTCCCCTTCACTGTTTTGCTCACACAGCATTGCCCTGTGGTTTGAAGGGCAGTGCTTGTCACTGGCCACTCGGGTGTCTTTCCTATCTTCCTGGTGGTGGAAATTGAATAAAGATTCGTGCACTTTGTGTCTTTTCACTGTGTCTCACACCTGCACGCACACACACTATGGGTGCTGGGGAATAAAAATAAGCACTCCCGCACTTAGGCGGTAGTGTGGGGGTTAAATATAAAAAAAAATAATAAACAGGGGATTGAAGCCTGAAAAAAAAGGGGAAAAAAAAAAAAAATCAGGAGTGTCGATTACGTTAGGGCCCGGAAAAGAAAAAAAAATAAACACAGGATGCCGCAGGGAGTGGAGTGCATCATTTCTCCCTCCAACTCTATTTTGATTTAGTCCCTACCCTCCCCTTCACTGTTTTGCTCACACAGCATTGCCCTGTGGTTTGAAGGGCAGTGCTTGTCACTGGCCACCCGGGTGTTTTTCCTATCTTCCTGGTGGTGGAAATTGAATAAAGATTTGTGCACTTTGTGTCTTTTCACTGTGTCTCGCACCTGCACACACACACCATGGGTGCTGGGGAAAAAAATAAGCACTACCGCAATTAGGCGGTAGTGTGGGGGTAAAAAAAAAGAAAAAAAAAACAAAGAAAATAAACACAGGATGCCGCAGGGAGTGGAGTGCATTATTTCTCCCTCCAACTCTATTTTGATTTAGTCCCTACCCTCCCCTTCACTGTTTTGATCACACAGCATTGCCCTGTGGTTTGAAGGGCAGTGCTAGTCACTGGCCACCCGGGTGTTTTTCCTATCTTCCTGGTGGTGGAAATTGAATAAAGATTTGTGCACTTTGTGTCTTTTCACTGTGTCTCACATCTACACACACACACCATGGGTGCTGGGGAAAAAAATAAGCACTACCGCACTTAGGCGGTAGTGTGGGGGTTAAAATAAAAAAAAAATTAACAAAAAAAAAATAAAAAAAAAGTAAACCTGAATCTAAAATAACCAGAAGATCATTGCCCTTTGATGTGAAGGGCAGTGCCTGAAAAAAAAAAGAAAGAAAGAAGAAAAATAAATAAATAAACACAGGATGCCGCAGGGAGTGGAGTGCATTATTTCTCCCTCCAACTCTATTTTGATTTAGTCCCTACCCTCCCCTTCACTGTTTTGCTCACACAGCATTGCCCTGTGGTTTGAAGGGCAGTGCTTGTCACTGGCCACTCGGGTGTTTTTTTCCTATCTTCCTGGTGGTGGAAATTGAATAAAGATTCGTGCACTTTGTGTCCTTTCACTGTGTCTCACACCTGCGCACACACACCATGGGAAAAAAAAAGAAAAAAAAGAAGAAAAAAAATAAACAGGAGTGTATGATCATACAGCATTGCCCTGTGGTTTGAAGGGCAGTGCTCGTCACTGGCCACTCGGGTGTTTTTCCTATAGAAAAAAAAATAAACACAGGATGCCGCAGGGAGTGGAGTGCATTATTTCTCCCTCCAACTCTATTTTGATTTAGTCCCTACCCTCCCCTCCACTGTTTTGATCACACAGCATTGCCCTTTGGTTTGAAGGGCAGTCCTTGTCACTGGCCACTCGGGTATTTTTCATATCTTCCTGGTGGTGGAAATTGAATAAAGATTCGTGCACTTTGTGTCTTTTCACTGTGTCTCACACCTGCACACACACACCATGGGAAAAAAAAAGAAAAAAAAGAAGAAAAAAAATAAACAGGAGTGTATGATCATACAGCATTGCCCTGTGGTTTGAAGGGCAGTGCTCGTCACTGGCCACTCGGGTGTTTTTCCTATAGAAAAAAAAATAAACACAGGATGCCGCAGGGAGTGGAGTGCATTATTTCTCCCTCCAACTCTATTTTGATTTAGTCCCTACCCTCCCCTCCACTGTTTTGATCACACAGCATTGCCCTTTGGTTTGAAGGGCAGTCCTTGTCACTGGCCACTCGGGTATTTTTCATATCTTCCTGGTGGTGGAAATTGAATAAAGATTCATGCACTTTGTGTCTTTTCACTGTGTCTCACACCTGCACACACACACACTATGGGTGCTGGGGAATAAAAATAAGCACTACCGCACTTAGGCGGTAGTGTGGGGGTTAAATTAAAATAAAAAGAAAAGAAAGAAAAAAAAAGAAAAAAAAAGTAAAAAAATAAAATAAACACAGGATGCCGCAGGGAGTGGAGTGCATTATTTCTCCCTCCAACTCTATTTTGATTTAGTCCCTACCCTCCCCTTCACTGTTTTGCTCACACAGCATTGCCCTGTGGTTTGAAGGGCAGTGCTTGTCACTGGCCACTCGGGTGTCTTTCCTATCTTCCTGGTGGTGGAATTTGAATAAAGATTCGTGCACTTTGTGTCTTTTCACTGTGTCTCACACCTGCACACACACACACTATGGGTGCTGGGGAATAAAAATAAGGACTACCGCAGTTAGGCGGTAGTGTGGGGGTTAAATTTTTTTAAAAAAATGAAACAGGGGAGTCTCACTGTGTCTCACACCTGCACACACACACCATGGGTGCTGGGAAAAAAAAAATGAAACAGGGGAGTCTCACTGTGTCTCACACCTGCACACACACACCATGGGTGCTGGGAAAAAAAAAATGAAACAGGGGAGTCTCACTGTGTCTCACACCTGCACACACACAGCATGGGTGCTGGGAAAAAAAAAATGAAACAGGGGAGTCTCACTGTGTCTCACACCTGCACACACACACCATGGGTGCTGGGAAAAAAAAATGAAACAGGGGAGTCTCACTGTGTCTCACACCTGCACACACACAGCATGGGTGCTGGGAAAAAAAAAATGAAACAGGGGAGTCTCACTGTGTCTCACACCTGCACACACACACCATGGGTGCTGGGGAAAAAAAAAGAAACAGGGGAGTCTCACTGTGTTTCACACCTGCACACACACACCATGGGTGCTGGGGAAAAAAAAATTAAAAAAAATAAACACAGGATGCCGCAGGGAGTGGAGTGTATTATTTCCCCGTCCAACTCTATTTTGATTTAGTCCCTACCCTCCCCTTCACTGTTTTGCTCACACAGCATTGCCCTGTGGTTTGAAGGGCAGTGCTTGTCACTGGCCACCCGGGTGTTTTTCCTATCTTCCTGGTGGTGGAAATTGAATAAAGGTCTGTGCACTTTGTGTCTTTCACTGTGTCTCACATCTACACACACACACCATGGGTGCTGGGGAAAAATAAGCACTACCGCAGTTAGGCGGGAGTGTGGGGGGTAAAAAGAAAAAAAAACTGGGAAAAAAAAATAAAAGAAAAAGAAAAAAAAAATACTTTGGCCCCCCGGGCCTGGCCAAAAAAAAAAATAAACACGGGATGCCGCAGGGAGTGGAGTGTATTATTTCTCCCTCCAACTCTATTTTGATTTAATCCCTACCCTTCCCTTCACTGTTTTAATCACACAGCATTGCCCTTTGATGTGAAGGGCAGTGCTTGTCACTGGCCACTCGGGTGTTTTTCATATCTTCCTGGTGGTGGAAATTGAATAAAGATTCGTGCACTTTGTGTCCTTTCACTGTGTCTCACACCTGCACACACACACCATGGAAAAAGTATAAACAGGATTCTTTCACTGTGTCTCACACCTGCACACACACACCATGGGTACTGGGGAAAAAATAAGCACTACCGCACTTAGGCGAAAAAAAAAGAAAAAAAAATAAATAAACACGGGATGCCGCAGGGAGTGGAGTGTATTATTTCTCCCTCCAACTCTATTTTGATTTAATCCCTACCCTTCTTTTCACTGTTTTGATCACACAGCATTGCCCTTTGATGTGAAGGGCAGTGCTTGTCACTGGCCACTCGGGTGTTTTTCATATCTTCCTGGTGGTGGAAATTGAATAAAGATTCGTGCACTTTGTGTCCTTTCACTGTGTCTCACATCTACACACACACACACACACCATGGGTGCTGGGGAAAAAATAAGCACTACCGCACTTAGGCGGTAGTGTGGGGGTTAAGAAAAAAAAGAAAAGAAAAAAAAGAAGAAAAAAAGAAAAAAATATAAACACGGGATGCCGCAGGAAGTGGAGTGTATTATTTCTCCCTCCAACTCTATTTTGATTTAGTCCCTACCCTCCCCTTCACTGTTTTGCTCACACAGCATTGCCCTTTTGATGTGGAGGGCAGTGCTTGTCACTGGCCACTCGGGTGTTTTCCTATCTTCCTGGTGGTGGAAATTGAATAAAGATTTGTGCAATTTGTGTCTTTCACTGTGTTTTACACCTGCACACACACACCATGGGTGCTGGGGAATAAAAATAAGCAAAAAAAATAAATAAATAAAAAAAAACAGAAGTGTTTGCCCTTTGATGTGAAGGGCAGTGCTTGTCACTGACCACTCGGGTGTTTTCCCCCCATTGTGTGGAGATATCAGATCAGTGTAGGACTGTGACTCTGTGTGTGTGCACACGTGCAAGGACTCTCCCTGGTGCTGCTTGGGGCCTGCCTCACTGCTGCTGCCTGGGGCTTGCCTTGGGGCCCCTCCCTGGGACCTCCACCACTGCTGCTGCTGCTGTGGCCTGAGGAGAGGCCTGCCAAAAATAAACACGGGTTGCCGCAGGGAGTGGAGTGTATTATTTCTCCCTCCAACTCTATTTTGATTTAGTCCCTACCCTCCCCTTCACTGTTTTGCTCACACAGCATTGCCCTTTTGATGTGGAGGGCAGTGCTTGTCACTGGCCACTCGGGTGTTTTCCTATCTTCCTGGTGGTGGGAATTGAATAAAGATTCGTGCACTTTGCGTCTAAAAAAAAAGAATTAAAAAAAAATAAACACGGGATGCCGCAGGGAGTGGAGTGTATTATTTCCCCGTCCAACTCTATTTTGATTTTGTCCCTACCCTCCCCTTCACTGTTTTGATCACACAGCATTGCCCTGTGGTTTGAGGGGCAGTGCTTGTCACTGGCCACTTGGGTGTTTTTCATATCCTCCTTGTGGTGCAAATTGAATAAAGATTCGTGCACTTTGTGTCCTTCACTGTGTTTTACACCTGCACACACACACACCATGGGTGCTGGGGAATAAAAATACGCACTACCGCACTTAGGCGGTAGTGTAGGGGTTTAAGAAAAGAAAAAAAAAGAAAAAAAAAGAAAAAAAATAATGTAATCAGGGGATTTTGATGTAAAAAAAAGAAAAACAAATATAAACACGGGATGCCGCAGGGAGTGGAGTGTATTATTTCCCCGTCCAACTCTATTTTGATTTAGTCCTTACCCTCCCCTTCATGTTTTGATCACACAGCATTGCCCTGTGGTTTGAAGGGCAGTGCTTGTCACTGGCCACTCGGGTGTTTTTCCTATCTTCCTGGTGGTGGAAATTGAATAAAGATTTGTGCACTTTGTGTCTTTCACTGTGTCTCACATCTACACACACACACACCATGGGTGCTGGGGAAAAAATAAGAAAAAAAAAATACTTTGGCCCCGCCCTTTGATGTGAAGGGCACTGCTTGTCACTGCCCACTCGGGTGTTAAAAAAGAAAAATAAAAAAAAAATAAACACGGGTTGCTGCAGGGAGTGGAGTGTATTATTTCCCCGTCCAACTCTATTTTGATTTAGTCCTTACCCTCCCCTTCACTGTTTTGCTCACACAGCATTGCCCTTTGATGTGAAGGGCAGTGCTTGTCACTGGCCACTTGGGTGTTTTTCCTATCTTCCTGGTGGTGGAGATTGAATAAAGATTTGTGCACTTTGTGTCTTTCACTGTGTCTCACACCTGCACACACACACCGAGATAAGAAAAAAAAGAGAAAAAAAATAAATAAATAAACACGGGATGCCGCAGGGAGTGGAGTGCATTATTTCCCCCTCCAACTCTATTTTGATTTAGTCCCTACCCTCCCCTTCACTGTTTTGCTCACACAGCATTGCCCTTTGATGTGAAGGGCAGTGCTTGTCACTGTCCACTCGGGTGTTTTCATATCTTCCTGGTGGTGGCAATTGAATAAAGATTCGTGCACTTTATGTCTTTCACTGTGTCTCGCACGTACACACACACACCATGGGTGCTGGGGAAAAATAAGCACTACCGCAGTTAGGCGGGAGTGTGGGGGTAAGGAAAAAAAAAGAAAAAGAAGAAAAAGAAAAAAATAAATACGGGATGCCGCAGGGAGTGGAGTGCATTATTTCCCCCTCCAACTTTATTTTGATTTAATCCCAGCCCTCCCCATCACTGTTTGATCACACAGCATTGCCCTTTGATGTGAAGGGCGGTGCTTGTCACTGGTCACGCGGGTGTTTTCATATTTTCCTGGTGGTGGAAATTGAATAAAGATTTGTGCACCTTGTGTCTCTCACTGTGTCTCACACCTGCACACACACAACGTGGGTGCTGGGGGGAAAAAAAAGCACTACCACAGTTGGCAGTAGTGTGGGGAAAAAGAAAAAAAAGGAAAATAGAAAAAAAATTTAAAAATTTAAAAAATATAAACAACGGATAAAAAAATAAGCACTACCGCAGTTAGGTGGTAGTGTGGGAGTATAAACGAAAAGCAGGAGTTAAAAAAAATATAAACATGGGATGAGAGGTGGGCACCTTGGGGTGTGGAGTATTTTATTTCCCCCCAGGGAAGAGGCTTTGTCTATGTGTCCCATCCATGCTCCTTATGATTTTATGAAGCTCTATAAAGGTCACCCCTCAGCCTCTGATGCTCCAGGGAAAACAGCCCCTGCCTATTCAACCTCTCCCTATAGCTCAAATTCTCCAACCTTGGCAACATCCTTGTAAATCTTTTCTGAAACCTTTCAAGTTTCACAACATCCTTTCTATAGGAAGGAGACCAGAATTGCATGCAGTATTCCAAAACCAATGTCCTGTACAGCCGCAATATGACTTCCTGACTCCTGTACTCAATATACTGACCAATAAAGGAAAGCATACTGAACACCTTCTTCAGGATCCTATCTACCTGCGATTCTACTTTCAAGGAGCTATGAATCTGCACTACAAGATCTCTTTGTTCAGTAACACTCCCCAGGACTTTACCATTAAGTGTGTAAGTCTTGTTAAGATTTGCTTTCCCAAAATGCAGAACCTCACATTTATCCACGTTAAACTCCATCTGCCACATCTCAGCCCATTGGCCCATCTGATCAAGGTCCGTTGTAATTTGAGGTAACCTTCTTCACTTCCAATTTTGGTGTCATCTGCAAACTTACTAACTATACCTCTTTTGCTCACATCCAAATCATTTATATACATGACGAGCAGTAGTGGACACTGCACCAATCCTTGTGGCACTCCACTGGTCACAGGTCTCCAGTCTGAAAAACAACCCTTCATGACCACCCTCTGTCTTCTAACTTTGAGCCTGTTCTGTACCCAAATGGCTAGTTCTCCCTGTATTCCATGAGGTCTAACTTGGCTAACCAATTGCCCATGGGGAACCTTGTCGAACGCCTTACTGAAATCCATATAGATCACATCCACTGATCTGCCCTCATCAATCCTCTTTGTTACTTCAAAAAACTCAATCAAGTTTGTGAGACATGATTTCCCATGCACAAAGCCATGTTGACTATCCCGAATCAGTCCTTGCCTTTCCAATTACATGTACATCCTGTCCCTCAGGATTCCCTCCAACAACATGCCCACCACTGATGTCAGGCTCACTGGCCTATAGTTCCCTGGCTTGTCCTTACCACCTTTCCTAAACACTGGCACCACGTTAGCCAACCTCCAGTCTTCCGGCACCTCACCTGTGACTATTGATGATACAAATATCTCAGCAAGAGGCCCAGCAATCACTTCTCTAGCTTTCCACAGAGTTCTAGGGTACACCTGATCAGGAAGTGGGGACTTATCCACTTTTTGTGTTTCAAAACATCCAGCACTTCCTCCTCTGTAATATGGACATTTTTCAAAATGTCCATCTATTTCCCTACAGTCTATACCTTGCCTGTCCTTTTCCACAGTAAACATGGATACAAACTACTCATTTAGTATCTCCCCCATCTTCTGTGGCTCCATACAAAGGCCACCTTGCTGATCTCTGAGAGGCCCTATTCTCTCCCTATTTACCCTTTTGTCCTTAATGTATTTGTAAAACCCCTTTGGATTCTCCTTAACTCTCTTTGCCAAAGTTATCTCATGCCCCCGTTTTGCCCTCCTGATTTCCCTCTTAAGTATATTCCTACTGCCTTCATACTCTTCTAAGTATTCACTAGATCGATAATGTCTATACCTGACACATGGTTCCTTCTTTTTCTTAACCAACTCTCAATTTCTTTAGTCATCCAGCATTCCCGATACCTACCAGCCTTCCCTTTCACCCTGACAGGAATATACTTTCTCTGGACTCTCGTTATCTCATTTCTGAAGGCTTCCCATTTCCAAGCCGTCCCTTTACCTGCGAACATCTGCCCCCAATCAGCTTTTGAAAGTTCTTGCCTAATACCGTCAAAATTAGCTTTTCTCCAATTTAGAACTTCAACTTTTAGATCTGGTCTATCCTTTTCCATCACTATTTTAAAACTAATATGGTCGCTGGCCCCAAAGTGCTCCCTCACTGACACCTCAGTCACCTGCCCTGTCTTATTTCCCAAGAGTAGGTCAATTTCTGCACCTTCTCCAGTAGGTACATCCACATATTGAATCTGAAAATTTTCTTTGCAAATTCCTCTCCATCTATGGCAGTCCCAGTTTATGTTTGGAAAGTTAAAATCCCCTACCATAACCACCCTATTATTCTTACAGATAGCGGAGATCTCCTTACAAATTTGTTTCTCAATTTCTCACCGACTATTTGGGGGTCTACAATACAGTCCCAATAAGGCGATCATCCCTTTCTTATTTCTCAGTTCAACCCAAATAACTTCCCTGGATGTATTTCCGAGAATATCCTCCCTTAGCACAGCTGTAGTGCTATCCCATGTCAAAAACGCCACTCCCCCTCCTCTCTTGCCTCCCTTTCTGTACTTCCTGTAGCATTTGTATCCTGCAACATTAAGCTGCCAGTCCTGTCCATCCCTGAGCCATGTTTCAGTAATTGCTATGATATCCCAGTCCCATGTTCCTAACCATGCCCTGAGTTCATCTGCCTTCCCTGTTAGGTCTCTTGCATTGAAATAAAATGCAATTTCATTTATCAGGACTGCCTTGTTCTCTGCTTTGTCCCTGCCTGCCCTGACTGTATGACTCGCTACTTGTCTCAACTGTACTCGTCTCAGATTGATCTCTTTCCTCACTATCTCCCTGGGTCCCACCATCCCACCTTACTCATTTAAATCCTCCTGAGCAGCTCTCCCAAACCTCCCTGCCAGTATATTAGACCCAATCCAATTCAGGTGCAATCCGTCCTTCTTGTACAGGTCACTTCTACCCCAGAAGAGATTCCAATGATCCAAAAATGTGAATCCTTCCCCCATACACCAGCTCTTCAGCCATGCATTCATCTGCTCTATCCTTCTATTCCTACCCTCACTAGCTCGCAGCACTGGGAATAATCCCAATATTACTACTCTCGAAGATCTCCCTTTTAAATTCCTGCCTAACTCTCTATATTCTCCCTTCAGAATCTCATCCTATTCCCTTCCCAAGTCATTGGTTCCAATGTGTACAATTACCTCCTGCTGGTCCCTCTCTCCCTTGAGAATATTCTGCACCCTCTCTGAGATATCTTTGATCCAGGCACCAGGGAGGCAACACATCATTCTGATTTTTTGCTGCTAGCCACAGAAACATCTGTCTGTGCCTCAGACTAGAGAGTCCCCTTACACAATTGATCTCTTGGAACCCGACATACCCCTCATTGCATTCGAGCCAATCACGATACCAGAAACTTGGCTGTTTGTGCTAGATTCCCCTGAGAATCCATCACTCTCTACATTTTCCAAAATAGCATACTTGTTTGAAATGGGGATAGCCACGGAAGACTCCTGCACTACCTGCCTACCTCTCTTACCTTTTCCTGGAGTTAATCCATTTTTGTGACCATATCTGCAACTTTTCTCTCTTCCTATAACTGCCATCCATCACACCCCTTTGCTCTTGTAAATTCCTCATTGCCTCTAACTGTCTCCCCAACCGATCCATTCCATCTGATAGGATTTGCAACCAACAACATTTATTGCAGACATAATCCTCAGTAACACATAAACTCTCCCTAAACTCCCACATCTGATGAGAAGAGCATCTCACTCTACTAAAGGCCATTTTTTCTTCTTCCAATCTACAGACCCCTAAAATAGCACAGTCTTATTCTTCGACAAAACACTGCTCTCGGCTAACTTAATACTTGGCTTATATTTTTAAATTTAATTAGGAGACATATCTCAATAAAACATATAGTCAAGAAAGAACCCACTCTACTCACTACTGCAGACTTACTGTATGGCCACACTTAAAAAGATTCACTTATCTGTTTCTGTGCTGTGACCTCTCCCAAACAAGCATTGCCATTGTTTGTTGGTAATGTATGGTTTATATATATATTTTAAAAATACATACAAACAGGGATTTAGAATCTCCTCAGTTTAGGGACTGACTCAGAGCTGGCTGGCTACAGCCAGTGCACTGTGCACCAGTAAATAAAGGGTGTCTTGGTGATAAGATTATGACCTCTGTGCAGTAATTTTAGTGGCAACTGGAGAAAACAGTATGTGCCTGAAGGACATTTGCTCGCAACAGTCATCTTGGTGTTGGGGTAAGCATTTCTGGCATTATGCCTCTATTTGGTAAGCATGACTTGTTTGATCCTGAGGTTGAAGATTGGGCCCATGATGTGGAAAGAATGTGATATATTTTCAAGGCTAATGACATTGGGATAAATGGAAAACAAAGAGTAATCCTTCTGACTGCTTACAGACCTGCAACATTTTTGGTTATAAGAGATTTAACTTTTCCAGACAGTAAAACCTTCCAAGAGTCGATGGAGTTGGTTAAGGAGCGGCATGGTAGCTCAGTGGTTAGCATTGCTACCTCATAGCACCAGGGACCCGGATTCGATTCCAGGTTTGAGAGCCAGTGTGGATTAGTTCGGGTGAAGGGCCTGTTTCCACACTGTAGGGATTCTAAGAATATTATGACCTCAAACCTCCTCTAATCCTGAGACGCTATCAGTTTTATTCGGTTGTTAGAGAACCGAGGGAGTCGGCACTGGGACTTTTGACGAGGCCTGTGATTTTGGGTTAACCCTGAATGAGGTTCTGAGAGACTGTTTGGTATGTGGGATTAATGGCGTAACCATGCAGACGTACCTACTGGCTGAAGCTCAACTGGACTTCAAACAGACACAACAACTGGCCTCGTCATCAGAAAATGTGGCTAGTGGAGCCATAAGACCATAAGACATTGGAGTGGAAGGCCATTCAGCCCATCAAGTCCACTCTGCCATTCAATCATGGCTGATGGGCATTTCAACTCCACTTACCCGCATTCTCCCCGTAGGTCTTAATTCCTTGTGACATCAAGAATTTATCAATCTCTGCCTTGAAGACATTTAGCATCCCGGCCTCCACTGCACTCCGCGGCAATGAATTCCACAGGTCCACCACTCTCTGGCTGAAGAAATGTCTCCACATTTCTGTTCTGAATTTACCCCCTCTAATTCTAAGGCTGTGTCCACGGGTCCTAGTCTCCTCGCCTAACGGAAACAATTTCCTAGCGACCACCCTTTCCAAGCCATGTATTATCTTGTAAGTTTCTATTAGATCTCCCCTTAATCTTCTAAACTCCAATGAATACAATCCCAGGTTCCTCAGCCGTTCCTCATATGTTAAACCTACCATTCCAGAGATCATCCGTGTGAATCTCCGCTGGACACGCTCCAGTGCCAGTATGTACCTCCTGAGGTGTGGGGACCAAAACTGGACACAATACTCCAAATGGGGCCTAACCAGAGCTTTATAAAGTCTCAGTAGCACAACGGTGCTTTTATATTCCAACCCTCTTGAGATAATTGACAACATTGCATTCGCTTTCTTAATCACGGACTCAACCTGCATGTTGACCTTTAGAGAATCCACGACTAGCGCTCCCAGATCCCTTTGTACTTTGGCTTTATGAATTTTCTCACCGTTTAGAAAGTAGTCCATGCTTGTATTCTTTTTTCCAAAGTGCAAGACCTCGCATTTGCTCACATTGAATTCCATCAGCCATTTCCTGGACCACTCTCCCAAACTGTCTAGATCCTTCTGCAGCCTCCCCACATCCTCAGTACTACCTGCCTATCCACTAACTTCATATCATCGGCAACTTCGCTAAAATGCCCCCAGTCCCTTCATCCAGATCATTAATATATAATGTGAACAACTGTGGCCCCAACACTGAACCCTGCGGGACACCGCTTGTCACCGGCTGCCATTCCAAAAAAGAACCTTTTATCCCAACTCTCTGCCTTCTCTCAGACAGCCAATCCTCAATCCATACCAGTAGCTCACCTTGGACACCATGGGCCCTCAGCTTACTCAGCAGCCTCCTGTGTGGCACCTTATCAAAGGCCTTTTGGAAGTCCAGATAGACCACATTCACTGGGTTTCCCTGGTCTAACCTACTTGTCACCTCTTCAAAGAATTCCAACAGGTTTGTCAGGCGTGACCTCTCCTTACTAAATCCATGTTGGGCATGCGAACTACAGGCATCCCGATGGAAGTGGACATCCTCACCTGTCCGGCTGAGCTTAGGGAACACCAATCACGTGCAGACACCTGCAGACCTTTACACGGGGAATATCCTCAGCAGAAGAGGCCCTAAGACAGCCCAAAGCACAGCCCCACAACAAAGCCAATGCTTGATCAAATGGCTAAAACCTTCTTCAGCATCTGGGCTGGCAAGTTATTGTAGTTGCTGTCAGGATGTGGACTAGAGACAGCAAAGGAGTCCTACAAGGCCTGACCTGAGTAAGAAAACTCGTAGGCTGGTCCCTGGGAGACTGAGAGAAAGTGAGGACTGCAGATACTGGAGAGCGTGGTGCTGGAAAAGCAGAGCAGGTCAGGCAGCATCCGAGGAGCAGGAAAGTCCACATTTCAAGCATAAACTCTTCATCAGGAATGCCACAACCTGGAAAGTTCCCCTACATGAGGGTTGGAACAGCTAAATTCTTTAGTAACATTCAAATCGGAACTGCTTAAAATTAATGTTTGGTTAAATGGTCACTAAATTCCCACGGAGATTGATACCAGCACAGCTGTATCTATGGTTACAGAATCTGTCTTTAATGAGATTCACTCGGGTCTCAAAACTTATTGCACAGGACCTCAGCCAGACTGTGAACTTACACTGGGGAACTGTTACAGATTAAGCGTACAACTTCAGTTCTGGTCTCCTATGAGCAGTTTGTGCAGTTACCACTAAAGGTAGTAAAAAGCTTGGGCCCATGCTTATCGGGGCAGAATTGGTTGAGAAAGATTCAGCTCGATTGGCTCAACACTTTTTGATTTGAAGATGGCTGCCTCAGTGAAGTCCTAGTGGAATACCCAGGAGTTGTTGAGAGAAGGCTTGGGATGATGAAAGGGGCCAAAGTTACTCTGCATGTTGCTCAGGAACAATTCTGCAATTTTACAAGGCCCCCCACCACGTGCCTTTTGCCTTGCAGGTAAAAGTAAAGGTGGAAATCAGGAGGCTGGAGAGTGAAGGAATCATCAAATCCATGCAGTTTGTGGAATGGGCAGCACCAGTCATACCAATTGTGAAGCCCAATGGCTCAGTTCACCTGTGTGGGAATTTCAAGCAAATGGTAAACGGCTTCTTGCAGCTGGATAAATACCCAATCCCTCGCATAGAGCACTTGTTGCAAAATTGGCAGGAGGACTGTCCTTTACGAAGCCATGCCTACCTGCAATAGCGATTGGATAAGCAGTCCCAGAAGTACACCACAATTAACACATCTAAGGATTTATACCAGTACATAATACTGCTTGCACCCTTTTCCAGTGGACCATAGAGAACATTTTACAAGGGCTACCCCAGGTTGCCATTTATCTGGATGACATACTACTAACAGGGAAGACCAATGAAGAGCACTTGGAGAACTTGGACATTTCTCTCAAATGGGCATACACCTTAGAAGGGAAAAATGTGTGTTCCAGACACCCCAAGTGACCTACTTAGAGTACAGAGCTGACAAAACTAGGTTACACCCATTGGAGGGTAAAGTGAGAGGGATCAAAGGAGGCCAGTCTGTACCAGAGTGTACGTCTTTCCTTGAGTTAGTAAATTCAAATGGAAAATTAACACATAACCCAGCCTCCATCTTGCCACCTTTACACCAGCTACTGAAAAAGGGTCAGCCTTTAGGGAAGTGAAAAAGTAGCTATCGTCATCTAAGGTTTTGGCCCACCATGATCCGAAGAGAGAGGCAGTACTGAACATGCAATGCCTCCCGATATGGTACTGGGTTAGTGTTGGCTCACCAATGGCCCAACGGAGAGGAACACTTGATAGCATATGCTTCCTGGACTATGGTTGATGCCTGAATACAATATGCTCACACAGAGAAGCAAAGCTTGGCGGTCATCTTTGGTGTGAGGAATCTCCACCAGTACCTTTACAGATGGGAATTTGTCATAGTAACAGATCACAAACATTAGCTAGGGCTAATGAAGGAAGAGCAGGCAATGTCACCCATAGCTTCCAGTAGAATTCAATGCTTGATGAGTACAAATTAGAACACCGTCCAGGAAGTCAAGTGATAATGTGGATGCCCTGAGCTGCCTCCCACTAGCAGATATTCCATCGGTCCTGTCTCCCTTGGAAGAGTCCATTTTGGTTTTAAACTTCCTGGACACCCTCCTGGTCACATCCAACTACAGACACAAGAAGATCCTGTCCGAGCAGAACTGAAATAGCTGGTGGTCCTGGGGGAAGCAGAAGGGCCATCGCAACCAGGGCTGAAATTTTTCTGTATCCAGCATAACCAGATCACCGTAGAAGATGGCATATTATTGTAGGGAGCAAGGGCGATTGTCCCAGATAAAGATCACTACCAGAAACTAGCTGAACTCCACCAGGGTCATCCAGGGGTTTCCAAGATGAAGATTCTAGCAAGACGTTATGTCTGGTGGCCTGGGTTGGACACTAACGTAGCTACATTGGTAGGGTAGTGCCCAGAGTGCCACCAGTGGCAACCTACATTATGGTAAATCCTGGACTCGGTTACATGTCGACTATACCGGTCCTTTCACGGGCTCAATGTTCCTGGTCAATGTGGAATCCCATTCAAAATGGTTGGACATAAATAAATTCCATTTAGCAAACTCATGGATGACAATTGAGAAGCTGCGAGCATCATTCATGATACAGGGACTCCAGGACGTTTTGGTCACGGTCAATGGAACGTCATTTACCAGCAGGGAATTTGAATATTTCCTGAAGTCGAATAGCATTTGGCACATAAGGGCAACTCTATACCATCCATTGTCCAGTGGTCTGGGGGAAAGAATGGTGCAGACATTGAAGTTAGGCATAAAGAAGTAGCTACAGCATCACTCGATACCAAACTGTCCCGGTTCCTGTTTAATTATAGGGACACCCCTCATTCAACAACATTGATAGCACCAGCAGAGTTACTGAGGGGGAGAAGACTCCGCACCAGGTTAAACCTGATATTTCCAGAATTGGGGAGGGGCAACGGTGAAACAGCAGCAGGAACACTAATGCCGGCCACATGCCTCCTTTAAGTGAGATAGACAAGTTAGTTCAGGGGATGAAGTTTGGTGCCAGAACCATGGGAATGGCCTTGTATGGGTATGAGGCGAGGTGGACACAAGGTCAGGTCTCGTGAGTTACAGAGTTTGGGACAGTGATACAGTCCTGAATGAACATGTGGGTAACCTGAAAGCTGTTACCTTACGAACGGGGCAGGGGCAAAACATACATGGCCCCTCAGAACAGTGAGAAGTCCTGTCAGAAATCATAGGTTCTCCCACTCCATCTCGTGTCGAGCAAACCTCAGAGTCTGAGATGGATACAGCCTCGATACTGTTACAGCCAGATGAAGAGGAGGAAACTCTTCCAAGATGCTCTGGATGCAAGAGATGGGCTACAGTCTGGCACATGCCACACGTGTCAGAGGAACCAGACCCGGGGGGAAACATTGCAAGGAATGCTACAAGAGAAAGAAAGACCAGGCCAAAATCTTTGGACTTGGAAGGGGAGATGTAGTGATTTGAACAAGGTAGACTTCACTGACTATGCGATCCTTGATTAAGGTTGTTAACCTGGGCCAATCAGGAAGTCCTGGCTGATAGATATAACCAAGGGACAATGTGAATAAAGATTTCTGCACTCATTGTTCTTCACTGTGTCCTGCACCTACACACACAACATGGGGAACAAAAAAATAAAACAGCAGTGTTAGAAGTTCTGTTCAGTTTGAGATCTGGCTCTGAGGGAGCTGGATCAGTGTCACGGTATCTCCATTCGTGTTATGGGATTGACTCTGAGCTTGCTGCCCACCTCCAGTGTGTACTGCTGTTGTTGTTCTCTGCTAACAAGGAGAGTTTTCTTTTTCTTTCCCCCCTTGTCCAGAGAAGGCATTTGTTTTTTGGTTTTCTTTATTTTTTTTTCACATTTAAAACAAAAGATATACAGGTGCAATGTGAATAAAGATTTCTGCACTCGCTGTTCTCTCCTACAACTGAACACACAAGACATAGGTGCGGGGAAAGTAAGCACTACTACTGTTAGGTGGTTGTGTGGGGGGATTTAAACAAAACAGTGGATTAGCATCTCTGAAAAAAAACCAGGGATTTAGAATCTCCTGAGTTCAGGGACTAACTCTGAGTTGGCTGGCCACAGCTAGTGTACTGCTGTTGGTTTTTGTTTTTGGGGACCTGATTCCTGAACTGGCTGATCTACACAGTCAGTGTGTTACAGGTGTATTTCAGTTCTCAATAGGGAACTGTTGTTTCACTCACTGGTTACTTTTTTTTATGTAAAAAAAGAAAAAATATATATAACCAGGCAACTTAGAATCTCCCCAGTTCAGGCGACTGACTCTGAACAGGCTGGCCATGACTAGTGTACTGTGCACTAGTAAATGAAGAGTGACTTGTTAATGGGATACCAATCTGTGGTGCAGTTATTTCAGAGTGGTAGCTACAACTCGGGGCTGGTACAAAAGTTTCCTGAAGAAGGGCTTATGACCGAAATGTCAATTCTCCTGCTCCTTGGATGCTGCCTGACCTGCTGCGCTTTTCCAGCAACACATTTTCAACTCTGGTACAAAGGTGTCAGGAACATGGAAGTGAATAATGACTTGCATTTATGTCACACCTTTCACAGCCTCCGGTTGCCCCGTATCAACAAGATACATTTTGAGACAGACCTGCTGTGCTGCACCAGAGAGGCTTAATTCACGCTGGAGGAACCACATCTAGTCTGGATTACAAGTGACTCCAGACCTGCAGCAATGTAGTTAACTCTCAACTGTCTATTGGAGAATTAGAGATGGACTCCCAAAGATGTGCAGGTTAGTTAGATTGACCAAGGTAAATGCTGGGTGATGGGGATAGGGTAGGGTCTGGGTATGGGTGGGCTGCTCTTTGGAGGGTCAGTACAGACGTGATGGGCTGAATGGCCTCTTTCCACTCTGTTGGGCATTCTATGATTCTATGACAATCAATACTGGCTTAGCCCGCAATGCCCACAGCCCATAAGTGAACAACTTTTAAAAGAAACTAGCCAACTGGCTCCTCAATGACACTAAAATTGAATCATTAACTGTTTACTTAGATAATTTATTTAAAACTGAGTGAAAATAAACATTCTGTGAAATTATGAATAATGTTGATGATGTAGTAACTGAAGACTAAGAATTGCTGCTTAATAATGAAACTGGAAGCCAGCTATACAGTGTTTGGCCTGGAAATATACTTTGATTTTCATGAACTACAACACCATTCACTTCTTTTCTGAACTTACATCCAGCTCTAACCTCAGCCCATTGAAGTAGCAGCCACGAGTTGTTGTACCAGAGGTGACAAGTCAGGTTCCCTTTCGATCGATTGAACCAAGGTATGAATACTGTCGACATTCTGTCATTCAATGCACGGTACTGATTTCCGGGAACCTCTTCCCCATTCATTCGCCAGACGATGCTAGTTGCATTAGTTCTGTAATCAAAAGTGCAGCCTTCACTTTTCAATTGGCAAGTGGCTGACAAAGGATCACCCAGGTGAAGAACTGTTGAATTCAATGTCATGTAACTGCAGTTTTCCCAGGACACGCTGACGGTATCTGAAGATTGGGACAACATGTTGTAAGTGATCCTTTCAGAACCGTTGACACACTTCTGCAAACCTAGAATGGAATTAACACATGATGAACTTTCCTGATGTACCTTATGCTTTTCATAGAAGACCCCCTGCACTGCTCCAGTGAGGCTCAATTCAGGCTGGAGGAACCACACCTAGTCTGGTTTATATGTGACTCCAGACCCACAGCAATGTGGTTAATTCTTAACTGTTCATTGGAGAATTAGAGATGGAGTAATTGGGTATTCGCTTCAAGACATTTGCGAAACTTTGGACATTTAATCTGGGTGATAGGGGTCTTTTCCATCAGCTGCAACCTGCTAAGAACCTGGCATCACCTGCTTTGGGGAAGGCCCACCATCTTTGGTAACAGTTTGGCACTGAAGTGGACAGCAGGACCCTGGATCTAGTTAAGCTCCCCTTTCCCAAACTGATTTCACGGTTATTCATTCTTTCTTTTCCAATCACCACACCTGGGTGTTATCTTGACAGCCACAACTGAGCTTGACCAAGTCTGCTTTCTGCTTTGTCGACTTGCCACACATGAGTTTGGTAGGTGCCGATAGGCAATCCAGGACCTTGAGGGCTCCTGTCTGCCTGAGGTAAGGGGATGGTGTTGGGGGTGTGTGGTCTCTGACACAAGTGTCACCTCCATAGCCGCACCGGAAGGGCGCTGTTGGCTCCCTGGCAGAGGGGAGGCAGAGAGACTGGGTATCTCCAGAGTGTCCTGAGATGACAATCCCTGGATGGCTGACTGTCCCTCCTCTGTCAGTGAGCAATGTGGAACCACCTTCCCTGTCAGAGGAGATGGGAACTTTGGAGGCAGGCCATGGTTTTTTGGCCTCCTCTTTCCCAGCCATTGAATGGATGCATCCATTGCTTGACCAATGGACTAAAGGTCCCCACACATATACAATCCCTACAGTATGGAAACAGGCCACACCAACCATCTGAAGAGTACCTCACCCAGACCCATTTCCCTACCCTATTACTCTACATTTCCTCTGACTAATGCACCTAGTCTACACATTCCTGGACACTATGGACAATTCAGCATGGCTGATTCACCTAACCTGCACATCTTGGACTGTGGGAGGAAACCATAGCACCCAAAGGAAACCCACGCAGATACGGGGAGAATGTGCAAACTCCACACAGACAGTCACCTGAAGCTGGAATCGAACCCAGTCCCTGGTGCTGTGAGGCAGCAGTGCTAACCACTGTGCCACCATGCCACTCCTGGCAGGTAGTTTTTTTTTCCAGACCTGGCCGTATGGTGGAGGCAAAAGTGAGTACTGCAGATGCTGGAGATTAGAGCCAGGGGTGTGGTGCTGGAAAAGCACAGCCAGTCAGGCAGCATCTGAGGAGCAGGAAAATCAAAGTTTCGAGCAAAAGCCCTTCATCAGGAATGACTTTTCCTACTCCTTGGATGCTGCTTGAGTAGCTGTGCTTTTCCAGCACCACATTCTTGTCTCTATGATGGAGGCAACCATGCACTTGTGTGCCAAATCCATGACATCAAAAAGAACTTGGTTCGACTTGTTTGCCAAACCCGAAGTTTGACCCTCTCAGTTTCCACTTGATCTTTGACACCACTGCCAGACATTCCCTACTTATCTTCACATCTCCATCAGCCCAATAATGGCCGAGTCTAGAGGCTCATTATCCATACTGGGCTTAGCAGGAGCTTGTTCCTCCACAGGAACGTTGGAGACATCGGCCATTTCTCCTTTCCTGAACTGCCAACCTGTTCCAATACTGTGCTTACCCAAATGGGTCTCCAAGCCTACACTTGATAGATAGATCACCCACTGAGGTGAATGTCTCTATGCTGCTGGAGGGTGGGGAGGAAGGTGCATCCTCTAAGGGTGATCTATCTCCTTAGGGGTGATGCCTGAGGTGGAGCAAGGGAGATGGGCCTAAGGGATGAGGGTCTTATTTCCTTTGTTCCTGTGAGTGTGAAAGAGCTCTGGAGATTCTATAGGGAAATAAAGCTTAGTTCATGTCAAAAGCCTCTACCCTCACCCTAAATGTTTTCAAGATGTTGGTGCTTGATGTGCAGCTGGGAGGAGCATTGGAGCCTTCCTAACTATGCGGCAGTCGTTATCCAACCTCTGTTTTGATATAGACATATTTCCCTTGCTGTCCTGTACTAGCAAGCATTTAAATGTAATTACTTTTTGTAGCTGGCACAACTAAACATTTACTCAGAAATATCAAAGAAGTTAATTTGGTTTCAATGAGATAACTGGACTATATATATTCTGTTCAAAAGAACAAAATATTGTGGGTGATGGAGATGAGAAATGAAAATAGAAAGAGCTGGAGAAACTCAACATATCTGGCAGCATCTGTTAAGAGAGAAACAGAAGGGAGATGGAGATATAATTGGTTTTATGCTGCTTAAAAAGGGGGAAGGGAGAGAATTATTCATCTTTGTATTCTATTGCACTGAATTGTATGGAGTCATAGAGAAGTCCAACATGGAAACAAATCCTTTGGTCCGACTCATCCATGCTGACCAGATATCTCAACCCAATCTAGTCCTACTTGCCAGTACCTGGCCCATATCCCTCTAAATCCTTCTTATTCATATACCCAATCAGATGCCCTTCAAATGCTGTAACCACACCAGCCCCCACCACCCCCTTAAAAGCAATACAGTTCATCACAAATTAATCACAGTAAGAGATATAAACGTGAACAGTGCCAAACATCATCCACAATCAGTTCCAATTTGTGAGTCCAGTGAAAACCTTTAGATATCAATGTAGCTTTGTGAACTTTGTGATTGTTAAGGAATACTTCTCCAACCTGCTTCATGCAGCTTACAAGAATATTTGTCTCAAAAAACGTCTTTTCAATAGAAACCATGCTGATTGAGTTTGCAACATCCTAAAACTTTCTGTTTCACTGAATGTGTACTTTGCCAACTTCTCCCTCACATATGCAGACAACTCATTTATACATTCTTCTGGATTTGAATGTAAACCAAACAGTAATAACAAGCAGCAGAAGATGAAACATAAATACACATGTGGTCCCAGAATGGTTTAGACCATAGCGAGCATGAGCAGCAATGACACCACTGCAATTTTCAACAACAAACTTAATTCAATCTCAACTCATCTCTTCAAAAGCCAACAGCACCAAACATATACAATTCACAAATAATACAGAAAAGAAAAGGAGTTCTCAGTGCATCAGGCAACATCTATGTGGAGAGATGTAACATTAACATCTCAGGTTCAAGACCTTTTGTCAGAAGTCAAAAACGTTTGAAGTGCATGCATGGGTTTGAAGTAACCTTGTATTAGATCTCACAGCATCTGTTTGGTTTTCCTTGGGTGCCCCCTTTCACTTTTGCATTCATGGAATGTGGATGCCAACTGCAAGACATGTATTGCCCATTCCTGTTACCTTGAGGGTGGTGCTTTTTTGGAAATGCTGCCATCTGTGTTTGCATCCATTCATATTTAAAAGGCCTGTTTCGGCTCTCTGTGACTAGGACCCAGTTCAAATCTTTTAGTCCCTGTAGTCCTCATCCCACATATACCTCTCAACCTACCTCCATGGTTCCTCAAACCCTCCATGCCAACTCATCCTGCCCGCCTGCTTTCCTGGGTTCCTCGCACCCTTCATGCCAGCCCATACTCACTCGCTCAATATCTTCCACGGTATCTACCACACAGAAGTTTTGTGAAGATGAAATAAATAAACTTCTAAAAATCTGGCATAGCTCTCACTATATAGACTCCCATTCCTTAAAACATCAAAGGTCTTAAGTCCCTCTAAGTTGCTTATATCTTATAAAAAAAACTTTACCCTTTAATAGCCTCAAATTAAACTGTGAATGCAGGACCCCTGCTGAGATAACTGTAGCTTTGACACCCAGCCAAGCATTCATAAGGAATTATTGTTAGGGAAATATCAATGACAAACTCTGTTAAAAGAGATGCTACACCAGACAGCCTGTAAATCAAAGCAGTTCAGCAAAAGATCCTTTTTAAAAAAACATTGATAGCTGCAATCCACTTTTTTTAAAAAAAGCACAAAGGACAGGAGATTAAAAAATTCCTGATCATGACAGTTAAACAGAACTTACGCACCTTTAAGAATGTTTACTTCAATTGCACAAACTTGTGGCACCTACTCAGTGGGATAAGGGTCTCCCTGCTGAGTGAATCACACCCTGACCCTTTTCCTGAACCAGCATAAATGGGAAATGTTGAAAATGAGAAGAGGACTTCTTTATCCAGATCCTATCCTCCATTTGTAAGACTTCATAAAAGTTTGGCTACTCATACTCTTCCTTTGGCCTGGCATCTATTTTAGTCATAGAGTTATAGAGATCTACAGCTCAGAAACAGACCCTTCAGTCCAGCTGGTCCCTGCTGACCAGATATCCTACATAAATCCAGTCCCCTTTGCCAGCATTTGCCCATATCCCTCTAAACCCTTCCTATTCATATACCCACCCAGATGCCTTTTAAATGTTGTATTTTATCAGCCTCCATCACTTCCTCTGGCAGCTCATTTCATACATGTGCCATCCTCTGAATGAAAAAGTTGCCCCTTAGGTCTCTTTTATATCTTTCCCCTCTCACTTTAAGTCTATCTCCTCTAGTTTTGGACTCCATAACCCTGGGGAAAAGACCTTGACTATTCACCCTATCCATGCCCCTCATGATTTTATAAACTACTATAAGGTCACCCCTCAGCCTCCGATGCTCCAGGGAAAACATCCCCAGCCAATTCAGCCTCTCCTAATAGCTCAAACCCTCCAAACCTGGCAGCACCTTTGTAAATCTTTTCTGAATCCTTTCATGTTTCACAGCATTCTTCCTATAGGAGGGAGACCAGATCTGCACGCAACACTGCAAAAGTGGCCAGACCAATGTGCTGTCTCGCTGCAACATGACCTCCCAACTTCTATACTCAATGCACTGACCAATAAAGGCAAGCAAACAAAAGCCTTCTTCAATGGGTGTTTTGACAATATTTCTACTACTTAAAAATTGCTCAAAAAGAAAAGCTAAAAGCATTGTCTATTGCTGCAACAGTCATTTCTAACTTAACATAAATGAACAGCCAATTAACAGATTATTTCTCATTCAAATTGCTAAATTTAATACAATTGCTAAATATCCATAAACTCTGGGTCTTACCTGCACAAATGAAGGGGACAAGCAGGAACCAGATCTCCAGCTTTGTGAAGCATACACCGACAGCCATGTTTATTATTCTCATAAACCTAAAATAACAGCAAGAATTGTAACATACTTGTCCAATAATACACAAATGTTGTGTGAAACATTATGAATAACATTTTTCCAATATAAAACGTTAAGAAAACTTGCTTTCATATTTAATTGAAACAGAACAATTTCCATGTTGTTCAGAGTTTGAGCAGATTAGATTAAAGTGACCGTGAAAGTCTTTAGTAATTGCAGTTTAACCACAGCTTTTCAACATCTAAGCAACAAGAACAGGAGCCAAGGACATTCTTTGGAATCAGAATCCCACATTTCCTAGTAATTTGAGTCATTTGCTGGCTTACCACAATCTATTTTATATTTGTAGCCGTTTCTATTGGTCTTCTGCAACAGTTATGGTCTACAGAGAAACCATGACACAAGTTTGTGTGGAGTTTGCACATTCTCCCCGTGCCGATGTGGGTTTCCTCCGAGTGCTCCGGTTTCCTCCCACAGTCCAAAAACTGTGCAGATTAGGTGAATTGGCCACGCTAAATTACCCGTAGGGTTAGGTGAAGGGGTAAATGTAGGGGAATGGATCTGGGTGGGTCACGCTTCGGAGGGTCGGTGTGGACTTGTTGGGCCGAAGGGCCTATTTTCACACTGTAAGTAATCTAATTGAATCTAAAAGGTCATTTGTTTCTACAGGTAGTCATTTTGGACAAGTAAAAACACTTAAGAAACTTATACTGATGTTACAACTTTAAAACAAAAATTACTGCATCTATCAGACATCTTTGAGGAAGATGTATGTTTTCTGAATCTGCTCATTAGCATTCCCATTGGTGCAAAAATCTATTGAGGTCTGAACATTTAAGTTATCAGGAAAATCTGTACCTTTCAGCAACAGACTAGGTACTAGGCAAGAGGCAAACAATATTGCCCAATAACTTCACTGCATGCATTACAAAGTACCTTATAGCACAGAAATAGGCTATTTGATGTAATGTGTCCATGCTGGTATTTATTCAACACGTGTAAAAACTGTAAAGAACACTACATCGGATAAACAAGAAGGAAATTTCCCACCAGGATACATGAACATCAACTGGCCACCAAAAGACACGATCTCTAGTTTCCATACATACAGACAAAGAAGGACACCACTTTGACTGGGACAACACATACATCCAAGGACAAGCGAGACAGAGACACGCACGAGAATTCCTAGAGGCCTGGTATTCTGACTGGAATTCCATCAACTCCATTGATTTAGACACCATTTACCTTCCTTTGAAAAAAGAACTGGAAATGACATCACCCACCTTAAGAAACCAAGACCTATAAATAGAGAGATGGGTCAGACCACCAGTGCTCTCACGGATGATGTTACCTAGTCATGGTGACAAAACATCCGAAAACAAACCTTCCAGCTCAGTGAGCCTACATCCATATCCTCAGCCTGAGCTACAATAATGTTCGTAGCATTTTTATTCTACTTGTACAAAACAATTTGGGGTGGCCTGATGGCTCAGTAGTTAGCACTGCTGCCTCACAGCACCAGGGTCCCAGGTTCGATTCCAGCCTCAGGCAAGTGTCTGTGTGGAGTTGGCACATTCTCCCCGTGTCTGCATGGGTGTCCTCCAGGTGCTCTGGTTTCCTCCCACAGTCCAAAGATGTGCAGGTCAGGTGAATTGGCCACGCTAAATTGCCCATAGCGTTAGGTGCATTAGTCGGAGGGAAATGGGTCTAGATGGGTTACTCTTCGGAGGGTCGGTATGGACTGGTTGGGCCAAAGGGCCTGTTTCCACATTGTAGGGAATCTAATCTAAATAAAAACTCAAGAACCATCTGTAGTTAAAAGGGAGCAGGATATTTCACTAAGCTAAAGGAGGTGAATGCAATACTTCACTCATTAAAACAGTCATTGCTGATTAAGGGGGTTTCAACTGAATACCTTACATTACCAGAGGTGTTGATTTAATATCATATCTGAAAGATTATCAGAAGGTTTATTAGAAGTTCAAATCCTATTCTATTAAAAACTTTGCTCCCAAATGTAGGATTTTGGCACATGTTTATATTGTGCAGGTGAATCTGACTTTCTAGTCATGTCTTTTTACTAATTAAAAGGAAACAATTTTTTTGTCTCTTGGAGAGGGTATGGAAGGGTTCAGTTGTCATGGTCCACACAGGTACCAACAACATAGATAGGACTAGGAAAAAGACTCTGCTGAGAGGGCGGCACGGTGGCACAGTGGCACAGTGGTTAGCACTGCTGCCTCACAGCGCCAGAGACCCGGGTTCAATTCCCACCTCAGGTGACTGACTGTGTGGAGTTTGCACGTTCTCCCCGTGTCTGTATGGGTTTCCTCCGGGTGCTCCGGTTTCCTCCCACAGTCCAAAGATGTGCAGGTCAGGTGAATTGGCCATGCTAAGTTGCCCGTAGTGTTAGGTAAGGGGTAAATGTCGGGGTATGGGTGGGTTGCGCTCCGTCGGGGCGGTGTGGACTTGTTGGGCCGAAGGGCCTGTTTCCACACTGTAAGTAATCTAATTATTTGCAGCTCAGGGCTAAATTAAAAACCACAAACATAATAAGGAGGTATGTTTATGGCTCAATGATTGGTCTAAGAAATATGGATTCTGATTCAAGGCATACTAGTAACTCAGCAAGAGAGAACTGTTCCACTGGGACAAGTTTCATTTGAAACCGTGCTGGAACCAATGACCTGGTAAATCATATAACTTTGGTTGAAGGTATGGTTTGGAACTAATTAGTGGGGGGGAGGGTTCAAGTTTTTAAAAAATCAAAAAGAAACAAGAGAGCCTCAAAAATATCATAGTAATATAGTAAAAAGAAAAAAGTGTAAGGCTGTTATTTGAATGCACACATGCAAGGGAGATGAATTGGTGGCATAAATAAAAATAAATTAATATGACTTGACAGTTATAATTGAGATGTGTTTGCAGCATGATCAAAACTGGAAACTAGTGTTCAAAAGCATTTGATGTTCCAGAATAACATGCAAAAAGGAGGAAATGTGGTAGCTTTATAAATGAAGGAAGTTATCGGTGCAGTGATGGGTCATGATATAGCTCCGATAGACTGTGATGTGGAACCAGTTTGAAGAAAAATAAGGAATTCATAGTTTGGGAGAAGATTTGTAGCTCGGGTGCTCGTTGTTGTGGTTCTGTTCACCAAGCTGGGAATTTGTGTTGCAGACGTTTCGTCCCCTGTCTAGGTGACATCCTCAGTGCTTGGGAACCTCCTGTGAAGCGTTCTGTGATGTTTCCTCTGGCATTTATAGTGGTTTGTCTCTGCTGCTTCCGGTTGTCAGTTCCAGCTGTCCACTGCAGTGGCCGGTATATTGGGTCCAGGTCGATGTGTTTGTTGATAGAATCTGTGGATGAGTGCCATGCCTCTAGGAATTTCCTAGTTGTTCTCTGTTTGGCTTGTCCTATATTAGTAATGCTGTCCCAGTCCAACTCATGTTGCTTGTCATCCATGTATGTGGCTACTAAGGATAGCTGGTCGTGTCGTTTCGTGGCTAGTTGGTGTTCATGGATACGGATCGTTAGCTGTCTTCCTGTTTGTCCTATGTAGTGTTTTGTGCAGTCCTTGCATGGGATTTTGTATACCACGTTGGTTTTGCTCATGCTGGGTACTGGGTCCTTTGGCCTGGTGAGTTGTTATCTGAGAGTTTTTGGCGAATACATTGTATAGGTGTTCTTCTTCCTCTTTTTGTAGTTTTGGTGTGCTGCAGTGTGTTGTGGTCCTTTTGAACAGTGTCTTGATGCAACTTCTTTTGTGTGTGTTGTGGTGGTTGCTTTCATAGTTCAGGACTTGGTCTGTGTGTGTGGCTTTCCTGTATACCTTTGTGGTGAATTCTCCGTTCGGTGTTCTCTGTACCATCACATCTAGGAATGGGAGTTGGTTGTCCTTTTCTTCCTCTCTAGTGAATCGGATTCCTGTGAGTGTGGCGTTGATGATCCGGTGTGTGTTCTCTATTTCTGTGTTTTTAATGATTACAAAGGTGTCATCCACATATCTGACCCAGAGTTTGGGTTGAATTTGCAGTAAGACTGTTTGTTCTAATCTTTGCATTACAGTTTCTGCTATGAGTCCAGAGATGGGTGAGCCCATGGGTGTGCCGTTGATTTGTTCATATATTTGGCTGTTGAATGTGAAGTGTGTTGTGAGGCACAGGTCGAGTAGTTTGAGTATGCCGTCTTTGTTGATAGGTTCCCCGTCTTGTTGTCTGTTCTGTATGTCCAGCAGGTTGGCTATTGTTTCTCTGGCTGGGGTTTTGTCGATAGAGGTGAACAGTGCCGTTACATCAAATGAGAACATGGTTTCTTCCTTGTCTATGTGTATATTTCTGATGTCCAAGGATTCCTGTGTTGATTGTATACAGTGTCTGAATCCGCTGATCAGGTGTTTCAGTTTCTGTTGTAGTTCTTTAGCAAGTTTGTGTGATGGTGTCCTTGGTAGCGATACGGTGGGTCTGAGTGGGATGTCTGGTTTGTGCACTTTAGGTAGTCCATAGAATCTGGGGGTGGTGTGCTTTCAGGTTTTATTCTCTGTAGGTCAAACCTGATTACCTGTCTGTTTTTTTGCAGGTTCCTCAGTGTGTTGTTTATCCTATTGGTGAGTTGTGGGGTGGGGTCCATCTCTCTCTTTTGGTAGGTGTGGGTATCTTCAATTAATTGTTGCGCTTTCTGGATGTCCAGGATGACCGTCATTCTGCCTTTGTCTGCTGGTAGTACGATTATGTTCTTATCATTTCTTAGTGTTTTTAGTGCTTCCCTCTCCTTGGTGTTGAGGTTGTGGGTTTGTCTTTTCCTTGCTATCAGGGGTATGATACTTTGTCTCACTGTTTGTTGTGTCTCTTCTGTCAGTCCACTGTTCCTAAGTGTGCATTCTAGTGCTGCTAGGAAGTCTGCTGTCTTGGCGTCCCTGTGATTGTAGTTGAGTCCCTTGGCCAGTATTGTTCCTTCCGTGTCTGTGAGCTGTCTGTGGGAGAGGTTTCTAACCCAGGTGTGTGTTGTGGTGTCCTCTCTGTTGTGTGTTAGTTTGGCCATTTTTTCTTTTCGTGCTGTTTTTTTTTGTGGTGTGTGCTCCTGTTCTGTCCTATGGTGACAGCCTGTTCTATGGTCCGGGTCCATTCCTGATTGGTGGTTTTTGAAATTAACTATTTTTGGCGTGCAATTTCTTGTTTGTATTTGTGTAGTCTGTTGTGAAAATCAATTCTCCTCTTTTCCATCTTAAAAGGGACACCTCTTATTCTAAAACTATGTTCCCTCATTCTACTTTGTCCAACCAGAGGACACATCCTTATATTCCATTCCCCCTCCAATAGTCACTGACATTCCATTGACATACGGGCTTTTATTGAAAATGTGGAGGTGGAAAAGTACAGCAGGTCAGGCAGAATCCGAGGAGCAAGAGAATCGATGTTTCGGGCATAAGCCCTTCATCAGGAATGTGGGGTGGGAGGGGGAGGGGATCTGAGAGATCAATAGGACGGTAGGGGTGGAGGTGAGATAGCTGGGAAGGTGATAGTTAGATACAGGTAGAGGGTAATGGTGATAGGTCGCAGGGGAGGGTGGAGCGGATAGATTGGAAGGAAGATGGATAGGTAGGGTCTTTGGTTCATGTCTTTTCCAAAGGTCATTCAACAGTGTAGCATTCCTTCAGTACATTTTCCTATGGTACCTTGTCTATGGGACCATTTCATGAAGAAACCTCCTCAACCATTATCCTCACCTAACAGCCACAGACCAAAAAAGTTGAATTGTTAATATCTGATTTCTGAGCCATCGCAAGATCCTGCATTCAGATTTATGAACTTTAGCTTGGATGTATTATTATTTGCTCACTATTAGAATACAAAAAAAAATCAGGCTCAGCAGTTCAGTGGTATTTAATGCCAGTTAATTAATTTACCTTACAGCTAATCTTAGTAAAACCTAAAGCACATCAAATAGTAAAGGAAACTTAAGACAAATTCCAACCATGTTAAAAAGCCAGCTATTCATGTATTGGATCCATTTCTGTTTATTTTCTGGTGAAAGGGAAAGTGATTACAGAAATAAACTGAGAGAGATACAAACATTTCAGGATGTAATGATAACTGCTCATAATGAAATGTCATTACTAATAGGCAATGGTATTAGAATCACAATTACTGGTTAGTACAGTCCTGAAAAAATATTTTAAAAGATTTAATAAATATTTTCATTGTTTTCCTACTAATAAACCAGGTTTATCAGACCTTCATTACTATAAGGCAAATAGCTTTTTAAACAAGGTTTATCAGAATTACCATCATAATGCACATCTCTCAGACAAATCAGATCAATCTTGTCACAAAGTCAATACGAAATATTTTAGAATTCCAAGATTAATTCAATATTGAAATGGATATAACTTCCTAAAATAATTTATCTGATCTCCCTGTGCCATTTTAATCCTTGACAGCTTCACCCTTCTGATGATTTTGGGTCCAATGGAATAGTGGAGCACCAAAGGGGATGATTCAGCCCAATGAGTGCACACCCATTAATTTGAATAGAAGTCCAGTCAGTATTACTACCATTTAATGCCCAGCTGTTTTTTTTTAGTCTTTTATTTCTCCATAATTATCTATTCAATTTCCTTTCAAAAACAAATTTGTGTCCATGACAATATTTGGGGCCAGTGTTGATGATTGGGGTGGAGAGGCATTTCATTCCAAATCTGAGCCAGTCTTTGAGTAAAGGTTTTACCTTGTGTTGGTTCTTTGGTCGATCAGGTTAAATTGATTCAAACTGGAATCATTGACTTTCTGATTATTCAGCCGTTGGAAACAGTTTATTTTCATTCTATCCAAACCCTTCAGAGGCAGCTTTTTACAAACTGCATTGGTGGAGACTACCAAATGTCATGTCAGTCTGTCCAGTGCCTTTAACAAACCTGCCTACTTGCTCCTGTATCTGTGCATTTGTCTGAAGTTGTTAATTGCTGACAGAGGGGGTCCCCTCCTAACTGCGGTTCAGTGGATGCCTGACAGCCAGTAGGTCTCCAAATCCCAGTGCTGTGAAAACATTGCACCCTTGTAAGGGATGAGGAGACAAAATGTCTGACATCCACCTCACCATCCTGATGCTTACTGCTTTCTTGGCAACCAACTCCCCCTTGAAAAAGACTAAGGGAGGATGAAACTGATTGATATGTAAGTGGCAGCACGACCGTTAGCACTGGTGCAAGTGGACCAAGGGTGTTAAAGTGTCACAAAACAGTGAACAGAGGCAGCATACAGGCCATGTAGGCTAATACTCTGTGAGTTCAGGATTCAGAGCGAGTGAGGGAAGATGCTGCATGTAGTAGTGAGAGTGGTGCAACATTAACCTTGGGGGGAGATGGGTGCAGTTGCAGAGATAGAGTGAGTGAGGTAGTAGAGAGGAGTGGGTTGCATTTATTGTCACAGAGTGTAGAAGCTCACTGATCTTCAAGTGGCATTGCTGACATTCATACAGACTGTGGCCCCAATTGGAAACCTGGGATTGGGATGGATAGATCTGAGGCATGGAGTCCTTTGTCAGTCTTGAGGAAAGAGGAAGGCCAACCTCTGCATCACCCAATCCACCAGGACCTCTGGATCCCTCTCTGCCAATCGGGATGCCACCTTTGGGACAATTCTTCAGATGAAGGAACCGTGAAGGGCAGCTCCAGACTGACAGTGTTTGACCTGCTGTACAACTTTGTTTTAAATAAGGTGCCGAGAATCCCAGGAACCCAGTGGTGAGTACTGCCCACCTCTGGCGAGAGGGAAAGTAAGATGCACAAGATGCTAAAGAGACATGCTAAAGGTGTAGAGATAATGAGGCAAGTTTCAAAAGAATAGTGTGGGAAATCTCACAAGGGATCATGTGGAGAAGCTCTCCACGAAGCTTGTTAAAATCAATACTGAGCTGATTTCGGGTAAAAGCCAGCCCAATATTCCCATTGAGGAATCAGTATTTTAAAGAAGCTCACCATAATTTCCTTTATACTCTATGCCTATCATTGAAAAGTGCACACAAGTCATAATGTTTCCAGTTTTTGTGCCATTCACAAGTTTTGAAATAGTGCCCTTGCATACTCAAGGACCCAAGGTCATGAAAACACAAGGAAAATCAGTAGCTGTATTACAAAGTTCTGGGACCCTCCATTCCTTCCAAACCAACAAATAACATTCACCACTACCCCCTGCACCAATCACTCAGCCAACTTCTTATCCATGCTGTCACTTTACCTTTTGTTCTAGGAGTTTCACCTTTGCTGACAAGTCTATTATGGGGACTTTGTAAGACCTACATGTTTCTCACTTTGGTTTATATTAATGACTCCTATGGTGGCCTAGAAGAGAGGCAAATAAGAGATGTAGTGAGATTGAGTGCCACTATAAGTGACATTCCCAGGGTACAAGATGAGTATAGTGTCTTTCCTAATGCAGATCTTCAACTGATTCATTAGAATCATAGAATCCCAACAGCTGCAAACAGGCCAGTTGGCACACCTGAATCTGCAAAGAGCATCTCACCCAGATCCACTATCCCATTCCCATTACCCTTCATTTCCCATGGCTAATCTGCCTATTCTGCACGCTATGGGCAACTTAGCATGGCCAATCTACCTCTTTGGACTGTGCAAACTCCACACAGACAGTCACCGAAGGTTGGAATCGAACCTGGGTCCCTGGCACTGTGAGGCAGCAGCGTTAACTACTGAGCCACTATGTCACCCCAAATATCAGAAATTACACCTGACATTAGTGACCAGGCTTTTAATGAATTGGTTTTCTTTTATTGGGATTGTCAAGTTGAAGCTTTTCACTGAATTTTACAGTGTTGTTCATTGTAGAGTACAATGTGACAATAAATCATCATTCGTTTATTCATCAAGAAAGTGAGTTGGACATGTAGTTGGTCTGATGGCTTGAGATCTTTTGGGATGTATCTTCCTCTATCTCACAACAATATAACATGAAAGATTGCCACACTTTGAAAACTAACCCATTTTTCACTTTAATACACTGCCACTTCCTTAACTCCTGAGAAACAACAGAAAAAATATTAACTTGAAGCTCCTTTCTCATTTCTTCAGTTCTTTCTGTTCTACAGAAGCCTTTGATTACTTCAATGCTAGTTAGTTGTACTGAATCAGCAAATAGTTCAGCAATATTACTGAATTCAGTTCTTATCTTGCCATGGTGGAAACAGAACTCAAAACATTGAACTTATTTTCCAATGTTACATCTAAATTTCCGTGTTTTTACAAACAACATGAAATGAGATTTTATAAATACATTAAGGACAAAAGGGTAACTAGGGAGTGATAGGGCCCCTCAAAGATCAGCAAGGCTGCCTACGTGTGGAACTGCAGGAGATGATGGAGATACTAAACATTTTGCATCAGTGCTTATGGAGAAGGAGATGGAAGGTATAGTACATCTCGAGAAATGTCCATATTATAGAGGAAGAAGTACTGGATGATTTAGAACATAGAACATAGAACAGTACAGCACAGAACAGGCCCTTCAGCCCACGATGTTGTGCCGACCACTGATCCTCATGTATGCACCCTCAAATTTCTGTGACCATATGTATGTCGAGGAGTCTCTTAAATGTCCCCAATGACCCTGCCTCCACAACTGCTGCTGGCAATGCACTCCATGCTCTCGCAACTCTCTGTGTAAAGAAAACACATAAAGGTGGTATATCCCCAGGACCTGATCAGGTGTACCCTAGAGGTCTGTAGGAAGCTAGGGAAGTGATTGCCTTGTTGAGATTTTTGTATCATCAATAGTCACAGGTGAGGTACCAAAAGACTGGAGGATGGCTAACGTGGTGCCATTATTTAAGAAAGGTAGTGAGGAAAAGCCAGAGAACTATACACAGGTGAGCTGGACATCGGTGGTGGGCAAGTTGTTGGAGGGAATCCTGATGGACAGGATTTACATGTATTTGGAAAGACAAAGGACTGATTAGGGATAATCAACATAGCTTTGCACGTGGGAAATCATGTCTCATTAACTCGATTGGGTTTTTTGAAGAAGTAATGAAGAGGATTGATAAGGGCAGAGTGGTGGACATAATCTATATGGATGTCAGTAAGGTGTTTGCTAAGGTTCCTCATGGTATACTGGTTAGTAAGGTTACAAAGAACTAGCTATTTGGATACAGAACTGGCTCAAAGGTAGAATACAGAGGGTAGTGATGGAGGATTGCTTTTCAGACTGGAGACCTGTGACCAGCGGTGTACCACAAGGATCAGTGCTGGATCCACTGCTTTTTGTCATTTATATAAATGATTTCAATGTAAACATAGGAGGTATGGTCAGTACATTTGCAGATGACACCAGAATTGGAGGTGTAGTGGACAGCGAAGAAAGTTACCTCAGAGTACAATGGGATCTTGATCAGATGGATCAATGGGTCGAGGAGTGGCAGATGAAATTTAATTTAGATAAATGTGAGGTGCTGCATTTTCGAAAGTCAATTTGGTGGGCAGGATTTATACACTTAATGGTCAGGTCCTGAGGAGCACTGATGAACAAAGAGATCTTGGAGTGCAGGTTCATAGCTCCTTGAAAGTGAAGTTGCAGCTAGATAGGATACTGAAGAAGGCATTTGATATGCTTGTCTTTATTGGTCAGTGCATTGCGTAAAGGAGTTGGGAGGTCATGTTATGGCTGGACTGGACTTTGGTTAGGCCACTTTTGGAGTACTGTGGGTAATTCTCCCTGCTTTAGGAAGGATTTTGTAAAACTTGGAAAATGTTCAGAAAAAACTAATAAGAATTTTGCCAGGTGTGGAGGGTTTGAGCTATAGGGAGAGGCTGAATAGACCGAGGGTATTTTTGCTGGAGCATCAGAGGCTGATGGGTGACCTTACAGAAGTTTACAAAATCATGACAGGCATGGATAGGGTAAATAGACAATGTTTTTTCCTTGGGGTGGGGGTGTCCAGAATTTGAGGTTTAGGGCGAGAGGGGAAAGATATAAAACGAACGCAAAGGCTAACTGTTTCATACAGAGGGTGGTGCGTGTATGGAATGAGCTGCCAGAGGAAGTGGCGGAGGTTGGTACAATTACAGCATTTAAAAGGCATCTGGATGGGTACATGAATAGGAAGGGTTGAGGGGGATATGGGCCAAATGCTGGCAAATGGGACTAGATTAGGTTACCTGATCGACATGGACAAGTTGGACTGAAGGGTCTGTTTCCATGCTGTACATCTCTATGACTCTATGACTCTAACTGAAGCATTAAACTGGATCTAAGTTCATCAGATCATGTGTTTAACAGACTTCCAGTCACATTAAGTAGAAACATGTCTATTTTTGTTTACAGTAGAATTTTCCACTGGCAAAGTTTGTCTTAGAATACCCATTATGAAACACAGTGATCAGTTAAGAGGTGGACCTGTAGCTGTGTGGCACTGTGCTACAACATTGTCACACCTGCACCATGAACCAATAGTGTACATGGCAAGTGCACTGAATGTGTTTCAACCAAATGCCCATATCTCAAAGTCCAGGGGGCACAGACATCAGTTGTCAAGTGGGGGGGGGGGGGCTGTCATCAGTCAAAGACTTCCACCACTGTTGGTCAAGTGCATTGTCTGATGTCAGTCCTGGGGACAGGACATGATCAGTTACTGCATGTGACATTCAGGGTCATGTGTTCTATATAATTACAGTCCAGAGAAAGGGTCACAGTCAGTCCTGCTGGTCCATTTCAACTAGTCTAAGGAACAGTAGTAAGTTAGTCAGGGAGCTGCACAGATAATGGACAGGGATCTAGTCAGCTATCAGTCAGGGTTACCCAGCCAAGTTGGTTAGGGAATGGGGCATGGTGAGTCCAGCAGGTCTATGACAGTCAAAGGGGAGTTACAACAGGGCCCACAAGGGGGGAGGGGTTGCATGTTGGACAAGTCAATTGTTAGAATTGGTAGCATCATGCTGGGATATAGCAGGAAAAATAATTGTGATGGCGGAGAAAACAATTCAACATGTAGTTGGGCAATGATGGTGTTTTGGAGGACAAGGTTTACTGAGGGAATACAGTTATTGCTTAACCATCACTCTGACTTTGACAGAGAGACATCACATCACTAAGTCTGAGGCTCAGGGGATAATGTGCGCAGATGGAGACTTAAATGAAACAACTGAGTGGAAATGTGGGAAGCAAGGAACAGACTGGATCACTGCAGAGTGCAAGAAAGAAAGGAACATGTAGATTTGGGGGTGGTCACCCAGTCACCCAGATGACAGAGAGTGTAGGGGTGCAATATGTGGTATATAACTTGTGTTATTTTCCATTCTCAGCTGAATTGCAAGTGGCCAAATAAATGAAAAATGATTGTCATCAGATTCAAACTGCACAGAATAAGCATTTTGTTCTGTCTGAGGATGGAGGCTTTATTTGTGAGTAATGTGAGGCTCTTGAAGGGACAATTGCATTAGTCAGGGCCTTACGCACTACAGTCTAAGGCATCAGTAATCACAGATTTCTGCATATGAAACACATATAAAGATTAACTCTTGACTACAAATCCTGGCTACAAGCAATTTTGATCATGTCACCGGTCATTACAAATTAATCATAGTTATCTCTGTGACATAGACAAAATCACTATCCAGAAACTCAGTTAGACCAGCAACACAAAACATAAATGACATACAAATAGAATGAGTTCAGACATTGTGTCTTCTGCTAGGAAGGACTCACCTCCTTATTCCAGAAAACGTTGCCCAGACATACTAGCCACAGGTCAGGCCTGAGATGGAATACATAGATGGGTACAGTTGCAACAATTCTCAAGAACTGCAATACCATCCAGGACAGAACAATTCACTTGATAGTTATGCTTGATAAACATTCATACCAATTATTGCTGAAACACTACTATCCACAAAATATACTGCAACAAGTCATCTTTGGCAGAGACTATCAAAACCACATCACAATTAAGAGGTGTGATTAAAGAAGTATCATTTATAAATACTAATACAATTTTTGGAATTGAAAGTAGAGCATAGATAGATGTTGGTTACTTCTGTGAAGGGCTTTCTTCAAAAAGAAGATAAGGTCTACAATCCTTCCAAAAACAGTGATCAAGTACAATATTTTGTCAGAGTTTATGTGACTGTGGATCCCTGTGTTGTTAGTGTTGCTTACAGTGTTGTGCCACCTGACAAAGCAGCAGCACTCCAAAAACTTATACTTCCAAAGAAACCTGTTGGACTATAACCTGGTGCTGTGTGATTTTTAACTTTGTCCGCCCCAGTCCAACACCGACACCTCTGCATCATGTTGTGTTTATGACAGGTAAGGCATTGGCATGTTTTACACTCAAGAATAAATTAGCATTAAGTTATTAAAACTTCAATGTAGAACTCATGATTGTTAAGTTTAGCAGCAAGTTTAGCTTCTTCCCAGAAGGAGTAAGCAGTGCATTTCAGGGAAGAGGTCCTCTCAGCAGAAAGGGTGAGCCTCGGAAACTTCCAAAGCAGGAAAGAGTTTGGTGAGAAACATGCAGGTTAGTAGAACTGAGAAAGTTTTGGCTCTCTGATTTGTGAGAACATCAAGACTTGGAAAGGATTCATCAAATGGTCACCACAATCCACAGCATGGAAACTGTCAGGAGTAAGTTAAGTAGAACCCTAAACAATTCATAGGTCATAGAACACCTACAGTGACTGTGGATCCCTGTGTTGTTAATCTGAATCACTACAGTGTGGAAACAAGCCATTTGGCCCAACAGTCCACACCAATCCTCCGAAGAGTAACTCACCCAGACCCATTCCCCTACCCTATTACTCTACACTTACCCCTGACGAATGCATCTAACCTACACATCCCTGAACACTATGGGCAATTTAGCATGACCAATTCACCTAACCTGCACATCTTTGAATTGTGGGAGGAAACCCATGTAGACTCAGGAGAATGTGCAAATGCCACACAGCCAGTTACCCGAGGCTGGAATCAAAGCCAGGTCCCTGGTGCTATGAGGCAGCATTGCTAATCACTAAGCTACCGTGACACCCTTGTATTATTTCTCATGCCTTGCGTCTCTAACAGTGTCATGAAACAGCCTGAATCTATTTTGTGATAGGTTTTGAAATAATTCTAACTGTTATGTATAGCTGAGTTTGTTTATTAATGTCTCCTTGGTATAATAATCTTTTGCTCTGTTGTTAAAGATTTATCAAGTTGGGTTTTAGATTAGGTTAGATTAGATTCCCTACAGTATGGAAACAGGCCCTTCAGCCCAACACACTAACCCTCCAAAGAGAAACCCACCCAAACCCCATTCCCCGACCCAATATTTACCCCTGACTAATGCACCTAACACTATGGGTAATTTAGCACAGCCAATTCATTTGAACTGCACATCTTTGGATTGTGGGAGGAAACCGGAGCACCTGGAGGAAATCCACGCTGACACGGGGAGTTTTTCAATCTGACTTGTCCAGTAGCAGTATCAAATGGGATCATAATAAATTGAAAAGATTATTCAATTTTGAGACAACGTCATTAATTAGAACAGAACGAGAACACAGTTTCAGCTCTGTGACATACAGGAAGATTCAGGCTCACTGTGGCTCAATACAACAGTGTGTGTGTGTGTGTGTGTGTGTACGCGCGAATCAGTGTGTCTTGTGTGTGTGCGTGCAGACACAGCAGAAACAGAGAAACAGATGAGAAAACATATGGATCAGTACAGTCAGGAAAGAGAAATAACATCCAGCATGAGACCGTAGTGATTGGAAATAGGTTGACCTCATTGGCTACGAGATCGTTGATTGGGGTTGTTAATCTGAGCCAATCAAGAAAGTCTTGGGTGACCAAAGTAACCAGGAGAGGGTCTCACACCTGCACACACACACCATGGGTGCTGGGGTAAAAATAAGCACTACGGCAGTTAGGTGGTAGTGTGGGGGTAAAAAAAAAGAAGAAAAAAAAGAAAAAAAAAGTAACCAGGAGAGGGGGACGGGTGGCTTGCTGGGGGTCTTTACTTTATGCACTGTTTTTTATGTAATTAAATTGTCTTATGTCCTTGTCATTGTTACTGTTTTGTGAGTGAGACTGGGATTTGAGGTTTGTCCTCATTTCCCTGAAAACTGGTTGAACGGTGGGGTTTGGGGTCTGACTTTGCCACTCCCCTCCCTTATAAAATTGTTGTTTCTCTATATACAGCTGTTAATGTTAATTGTTTTGTAAACTGTGTATAGTTTATTAAAATAAAAAAAAAAGATACTATGAGAGGGGCTCATTTTGGCTGAATTAAAATTAATCATGCAAATTCCTCGATTAAAGATCCATAGAACTGATGGAATAAGTTCTGGATTAGTGGTGCTGGAAGAGCACAGCAGTTCAGGCAGCATCCAATGAGCACGTTGGATGCTGCCTGAACTGCTGTGCTCTTCCAGCACCACTAATCCAGAATTTGGTTTCCAGAATCTGCAGTTATTGTTTTTACCTGATGGAATAAGTTATCCACTTTTAGCCTGTTTATCCGTTATTAACTTATTGGGTGAACAAAGAGGTCAAATTAAACCATTTCCTTTTTTCCTTCCTTCCAGTAATCAGCCTTAACACAGCCTGTGTTACATGGATTGGGAAAGGGAGAGAATTTTACAGATTACACATCAATGCATTGGCTTTAATTTCCACTGAAATAACGAACAAGTTTCTAATTTGAAAATACTTAGACAGCTGGAGAGGGGTGTTGAATTAGGATATTCATTACAACAAATCTGGGCTACAATGGTCCTGATCAAATTGTGTATAATAGGGTATGGGTCCATTGTGCATAATGTGAATGGAGCATCCTCTAGTCTCTACTTGTTTAATACTTGAAACCATAAGTTATATTTTGTAAACGTTTTATATTGCAGATGTGATTAAAATATTTGATAATATTAAAAAAAACAGGAGAGGAAAGGGATTAACTCTATTTAGATCTCATCCCTGCCCTCCCCTTCATTTCTTTGATCACGCAGCATTGCCCTTTGCTGAGAAGGGCGTTGTTTGTCAGTGGCCACTCGGGTGTTTTCTTTCTTCCTGGTGGTGAAATATAAATAAAGATATATAAATAAAGGTGTCCTACACCTGCACACAAACATGGGTGCCGGGGAAAATATAAGCTCTACCTCAGTTACACAGCAGTGTAGGGAAAAAGAAGGAAGAACAAAAAAGAAAAAAATATAAAGAACCAGGAGAGGGTAGGCTTTAACTCTATTTTGACTTAATCCCTGCCCTCCCCTTCACTGTCTGATCACTCAGCATTGCCTTTTGTTGAGAAGGGCTCTGCTTGTCACTGGCCACTCGGGTGTTTCCTTTCTTCCTGGTGGTGGAATATGAATAACATTTTATGCATTCGTTGTTCATTGACGGTGTCTTCCACCTACATACACACGTGACATGGGTGCTGGGGAAAATAAGCACTACCGTTTGGCGGTAGTGTGGGAAGAAATTAAAAAAACCTAACTAGAAAAAATATATAGTCAGGAGAGGTGGGCTGCCTTTGAGTGGCCGGGCGGTGGGAGGGATGGGTTGTTTGCTGGGTTGCCAGGGGTGTCTATGTTATATGCGCTGTTTTATTGTTCAGTTTATCGGACTGTTTGTATGTGATTGTGCTCACTGTTTCCTTCTTGATAATGTAAGGTGGGATTCGAGGTTCATCCTCCCTTCCCTGCAAACTGGTTGTACAGCAGGGTTTGGGGTTTGGCTTTGCCGTCCCTTTCCCCTGTAAGTTGCAGTTTCCTGTATATGGCTGTTCATGTTAACTGTTTGTTTGTAATTTCTACTGGCTAATAAAATAAAAAAATACATAATCAGGAGAATAGAATCTCCTCAGTTCAGGTGACTGACTCCGAACTGGCAGGCTACAGCCAGTGTACTGTTCACAATAAAGGGTGACTCAGTGACGGGATACAGCCTCTGCGTGGTTATTTTAGAGACACAGCCCAAGAGAAAATATAGTTCGGGGAATTTGGAGGCAGAGTGGGAATTTGGTACAGAGGGGCACAAGTGCTTTATGCTTGCTTTTTGATTTTGTTTCTAAGGTTTTGTTTGAACAGGATAAATTGAAGCCAGGATCAGGGGCCTAGCATAAAAAAGTGACATCACAGGTAAACAGTGGCTGGTGATAGTTGCTAATTTAACTATCTATTCCAGGTTACTTTCAGATTGAACATAAATAGGAGAAATATTTACAGATTATAAACTAAAAGATCAGTAAGAAATACCCTTTAGATTACCTACCTCAACTTTGGTCAGTGGTTAGGGACAGGAAGATAGGACTATGAGCAAGATAGGAAGAAGGATCCAGGAGGTAATCTGGAAGGAGCCTCAGCCCTTGAGCTTGTCTAACAGGTTTGAGGTTTTTGTCCCCTGTGTGGATAATAGCGGATGGCTGGAGGGAGGATGAGCAAACTGACCATAGCACCATGATACAGGGGGCCTTTCAAAATGGGGAAGAAAAAAAGAAATGTAATCGTAATCAGGGATAGTATGGCCAAGATCACGAATCACATCGGGTGTGTTGCCTGCCTCATGCCCAGATTTAAGGTCTCTCATCTGGACTGCAGAGGAACCTGGAGTGGGAGGAGAAAGATCCAATTCCCGTGATGCATATATTTACCAATGACATAGATAGAAAGAGGAAAGTGGTTCTGTTGGAGGAATGTGAACGGCTAGGGGCTAAATTAAAAAGCAGAAGCAAAAAGATAATAATCTATGGATTAATACCTGAACCACAAGCAAATTGGCAAATTGCCACTGTTCACTAGGAATTTAGTAAATAAACACAAAGTGATTATGGGAATGGAGAACATCAGAGAGAAATCACAAATTGGAAGCAAATGATGTTTGACCAAAAGGAAGCCACAAAGCTTATTAGTGATCCAAATGAGTTCACATGGCAAGTTGTGCAAGATCAGGTTAACACTCTTGAAGTGCAATGTGCTACAACAGCAGAAAAACTTCAAAATTATTTCTGCAGGTAACAACCTTAAAGTGAATAAAGTTGAAAATTCAATGTATTTAATAAAAACGCAAGACTTTTACTTAAACAGTCACAATAAGAAACCGTACAAAGCTTAAATTTTTGGCTACTTTTACTGAGCATGGGGCAATTTTAAATAATGTCCAATACCATTGTGGAAAATGGAGCAAAAACATTTCAATCACTCTGACATTTGGGCTTGATTTATGGTGTGACTGTACCTGGTCTACACTGTTCTAGACATGAAATTCAGTTACTTACCTCATTTCCAAGATTGTAACACAGATTGGCCACACTTTGGTTCAGTGCAGAGGCTCTCTGCACACTCCAGGGACCTGAGTGGCAACCTGCAGAAACCATAGGCTCTACACAGCCTCTTGTCTTGAAAGATGCAGGTGTAATGAATGCATTTCAGGTAGCTTGATAATTACTTTTCAGCATTGACAGAAGGGCCAAGAGAAGGAGAGGGTTCCCAGATTTAGCATTGCCACTCTTAGAGATTAAAGGAGGACGTTACTTCCAGATCGATGAGGATGGCAGGTGAGGGGGATGGTAGGAAGATGAAGCACTGATGAGGACAGGGCGATAACATCGCCAGACTGAGCCTGCAAAGTCAGTGGGTTCATGTGGAAAAGATAGCGAATGCCTAGAAAGGTAAATCATCACACATTGAACACATTCAACAGCCTTTGCAGCAGACCTTGCAGCATACTGGAGTTAAGTAGCGTCCACCTCATTATTCAGAAAAGATTAATCCATCACTTGCAGCAGAGATTATGTAATGTTTCTATATACAGTATTGACAGTTTTAAAAATAAAATTCCTGTCATTTTCTCATGTGATTAAAGTATTACTTATTTCACCCCAGGCCATCAATTTATAAATGTTTCATTCCTCACCTGGAAGATATCAGGTCAACAGAAATGTACTAATGTTTTATAAAGGAAAAATATACACAATATCTCTGCATATTCAACTCATTACTGCACATTTGGTGTCAGTTACATTTTAATGGAGAAAGTCAATATATGTCAAAAGACTTGACATCCATAAACTCCAAATTTTCAGTCCTCTGTATTCCACACTAAGCTTTGTTCAGCCATTGCCTCCATGGTGATGGTCAATTCCATCTGCCCTCAATTCAGTCACCTACCTGTAGCTATGAGACAGGGGCATGAAGTTTTTTTAGAATCTGGTGGGGCTAGAACACAGGACTACTTGCAATGCCATACAATGTAAGCAGTATGTAAAGACAGAGCTAAGTGTTCCAATGACCAATTGATCAGACCCAAGATCTGCAATCCTGCCACACCCAGTCATCAATGTTGGAGACAATAAACAATGAACAGGAGGAAAAAGGCTCTACAAGTGCTCCCATGCTCGATGATGGGAGCATTGGCCATCAGTACAAAAGACAAAGCTGAAGAGCTTGCAATCATATCATGCCTTAAGTGTCAAATGAATTTTCCATCTTAGCCTCCTCCTGAGGTCTGTAACGTTACAGATGCCAATCTTCAGTCAATTCATGCCATGTGATACTCAGAAATGGTCAAAGACATTGAATAAAGCGAAAGTTACAGATGCCAACATTATCTTCTCTCTAGTACCTATGACTTGTGCTTTGGAATTAGTTGCACCTCTTGAAGGTGAAGGTACAACACTGGTTTTTATCCTTAATGTGAAAAACTGCCCAACTATATCCTGTCACAAAAATGGGACAAATGCAGTCTGATCAATTACCATCCTCACAGTCCACACTCTAAACATCAGCGAGTAATGGAGTATGTTATTTCTCATGTCTTGAATCTCCAACAGTATCGCAAAACAGTTTGAATCTTTATTTTGTGGGTTTCTTAAAAATAATTCTAGCAGTTGCACATAGTTGAGTTTGTTTTCTTATGTTTTCTTTGTACAATAATCTTTTGCTGTGTTGTGAAAGATTTATGATTTTATTTTAACATCAACGGGGATCATAGTAAATTGAAAAGATTGTTCCATTTTGAGACTGTATCATTAATTAAACCAGCAGAGGGCACAGTTTCTGCTCAGTGACACACAGAAGGTCTCAGGTTCACTGCAGCTCTGCTCGACAGCCCACCATCTAAGTCCATACTCAAACATCAGCAAGGTAATGGAAGGTGCCATTGACAGTACTAATTAGAAGCATTTACTCAGCAAAAACCTCCGTACTGATGCTCAGTTTGAGTTCGACCAGCCTAATGGTTCCATATATCAAAACAACTTTGGCCCAAACATAGACAAAAGACCTGCACTCAAAAGTTAAGACGAACAGCAAGTCACTTCTTCAATCACTGGCAGCAGAGTGTCCTTTACAAGATGCAGTGTGGCAACTTGCCAAACCTCCTTCAACAGCACTTTCCAAGCTCAAACCAACCTAGAATGTGAAAACCCACAGATGTGTAAGAGCTACCACCAGCCAGAACATTCACCTCCAAGCCACACCCATCCCGACTTGGAACCACGATTACGTCAAAGCAAAATTCTGCAGGCGCCAGAAATCTGAAATAAAGCCAAAGAAAAAAGCTGGAGAAACTTAGCACATCAGCAGAATCTCTGGGGAGAAATAGAATTCACGTTTCAGGTCAGGAGTTATTCATCATGGAGATATTTTGAAGTTGCTTCATTGTTATATCGTCAAAATCTTGGCAATCTCCCAACAGTATTATAAACTATACCACATGGTGAGCAACAATCAAGAACATCCCACAAATACATTTTTAAAAAAACTATTAAGAACTGCAAAATCTGTGGACCTAAAAGGATTAAATGATGCATGGCAAAATTTCCTAAAAGCCTTTATCCTCATGATCTCTTACATGATTTCATTAATCACCATCAGAAACACCCACCTTTTGGCTCACTTACAGTAGTGATTGTAATGAAATCAGCCAAATGGACCTATATCCAGGGTACCTCTACAAATCAAGGATACAACTTCGGTTCTGGTCTCTTATGAGCTGGTTTAGTTATTGCTCAGGCCCAGGCTTGATGTGGTGAAATTGGTCGAGAAAGGCTCACTTGGATTGGCTCAACATTAATTGATTAGAAAATGGATGCCCGAATAAATACCCAGATGTTTTTCAGGAAGGTCAAAGGAGCCAAGGCCAACTTGCATGTTGACCATGAAGCAATTCAATGATTCTGCAAGGCCCACCACATGCCGTTTACCTTGTGGGCAAACGTAGAGGCAGAAATCAGAAGGCTGGAAAGCAAAGGAATCATCAAACCAATCCAACATGTAGAATGGCACCAACAGTTGCACTGAATGTGAAGACCAACGAGTCGGTTTTGCTACTGTGGGGATTTTAAACCAACGGATAAACCTCTTTTTGCATCTGGATAAATAGCCAATCCCCCATGTAGAGGATTTTTATGCAAAGCTGGCAAGGGGGAGCTGTCCTTCACAAAGCTGGACATGAGCCATGTATACTTGAATTGCAGTTAAATGAGGATTCCCAGAAGTATGTTGTAATTAATACCCATAAAGGTTTGTACCAATATATGAGTCTGTCATTTGGCATAGTGTCAGCCTGTGCAAATTTTCAGCAGATGTTGGATAAGATTTTACAAGGTCACATTTATCTAGATAACATGCTAATAACAGGGAAACCCAATACAGAGCTCTTCAACATAGTTCTTAGATGTTTTTCCCAGGTGGGTGTATGTCTTAGAAGGAAAAAGTGTGTGTTCCAGGCACTCTCAAGTGACCCACTTGGGCTACAGAGTAGACAAGAGCATTGGAAGTTAAAGTGAGAGTGATCAAATATGTCCCAGCTCCCACGTCTGTATTGGAGCTTAGGTCTTTACTTGGGCTGGGGAATTATTATGGCAAGTTCATTCATAAATTAGCCTCCATCCTGCCACTTTGCATCAACTCCTGCAAAAGGGTCAGCCATAGCTTTCAGGGAAGTGAAGAAACAGCTACTATCCTATAAGTTGTTGGCACACTATGATCCCCAAGTGAGGTCCGGTATTGACATGAGATGCCTCCTTATACAGAATCAGGGTAGTATTAGCTCAAAGATAACTCAATGGAGAGGAACACCCAATAACATATGCATTGAGGACTTTGGCTAATGCAGAGTGTAAATATGACCAGAAACTGCCAGAGGATGTGGTGGAGGTTGGTACAATTGCAACGTTCAAGAGGCATTTGGATAGGTATATGAATAGGAAGGGTTTGGAGGGATATGGGCCGGGCGCTGACAGGTGGGACTAGATTGGGTTGGGATATCTGGTCGGCATGGATGGGTTGGACCGAAGGGTCTGTTTCCATGCTGTACATCTCTATGACTCTATGATTCTATGAAGGGCTGGCGGACACATTTGGAGTCAGGGAGTTTCCACAATACCTTTACGGATGTAAACTTGTAACATCAGGCTGCAAACCCCTGCTAGGCCAAAGTATAGAGAACAAGGCAGTGTCAGCCATAGCTCTGGGAATGGCCAGGTCAACCCTGGACTCTGTTACACATCAACAATGCAGGTCCTTTCAGTGGTTCAACATTCTTAGTCATTGTGAACAACCATTCAAAGTAGCTGGACGTGTATAGAGTACACTAATCAAACATGGGACAATGATAGAAAAAAATGCGTGCATCTTTTGCAATACATGGACTCCTGGAAGTGTTGGTCACAGATAACAGGCCATTGTTTACCAGCAGGGAATTCAAGTATATCTTAAATTCGCACGGTATTCAACTTATAAGGATAGGTTCATACCATCCACCATCCAGTGGTCTGGCAGAAACAGCAATATAAACTTTGAAGGCAAACTTAAAGAAACAGCCAACAGCGATATGGGATACCAAATTGTCCTGGTTCCTAACTGATTATAGGACCAACCTTCATGCAAAAAGGATCGCTCCAGCAGGGTTGCTATTGGGGAGAAGACTCCGCGCACAGGTTAAAGTTGATCTTCCCGGACCTGGGGTGGAGGGTGAAAAGGCATCCGGAATGCCAATGCTGGACACAAGGCTCTGCGAAGTGAGAGAGACAGGTTTCCTCAAGGGACAACGTTTGGTGTAACAACCAAGAGAATAGCCCTGCAATGAGGAAGAGGCATGGACAACATAATGTCAGGTGTTTTGGCATATAAAGTAGGTGAAGTGGTCCTGACCAAGCACGTAGATCATAGGAAAGCTGCAAACTTGGGAGCAAAGTGTGCCCAGCTCCTTAACAGCCTTTCCAACTGCTCCAGAACCTGAGGGTACTCCCTCTCTGTCAAGCGTTAAAGATACCTCGGAATCTGAGATGGACACTGCAGATGTCACTGCCCCAATGCCTTTGCTGCCCGAAGAGGAGAATGAATTTCTTCTGAGACGCTCCAGGCACAAGAGGTGAGCTGCTATGAATTACACGCTGCCTGTATCAGAGGAGAGTTGGAAGAACCTGACCCAGTGCTGGAGTACCCAGGAGAAGCTACAAAAAACAGAACCGGTCTATTCCCTCGGACTCAGAGAGGGAGGGATCCAGCAATTGTAATGCGGTCAGCCAGGTGGACCTCATAGAATGGGAATATTAATCTGGTCCAATCAGGGAGCCTGGGCTGATAGATAAAAATGGCAATGTTAGACATACTGTTCACCCTGATAACTTGCTCTGAGGGAGCTGGATCAGTGTCAAGGACTCTCCCCGTGTAAATGAAGGGTGACTTGGTAAAGGGGTACTGGCCTCTATGGAGTTATTTAATTTACTGTCTTGAAATTTCAGTCTAAGATTTCCCCATTCAGATTGATAATGTATATTTCAACATCTATGCTCCACCTATATGTAACAAAGTGACATATTTCAATACAGATTCACTTAGCAAGAATTTTAAAATAGATCTGAAGATGATCCAGGGATAACACTGAAATCCTTGGACTCAACAATGAGTTCAATAATTTCAGATCTTAACCAGCATTCCCAACTTTTCGAATAGTGGGTACTGGTAATGTTTATGCTGTCGCCATTTATATCTCCTTTAGCATCGTCTTTAACTTTTTTACATGTTACATTGTTATCTCCTTTTGCATTGCTTCATCATACTTTTCTCACACTTACCCTCACTTTCATTCCATCCAAAATATTCCCTATTGGACATTTTCTGCCACCTGCCTTTGATTTTTCCTGACCTCACTTAAAATCTGTTAGCCTTCTAATCTAATTCTGCCCTTGTGTTTTGTTTCTCCCCCCTTTCCTTAACTCTCTCAGCTTTGTCAGCTCTAATGCAGGTCAATGGCCTAAGGCATTAATTATATTCCTAATGACTTTGAGAGAGAAAGCAACAAAACATAGCATGCATCCTTAAGTGGAATATTTTTGAAATAAGAACATAAGCACCAGCAGAATGAAGGACATCAATTAAAATGTAATCAGTAAAATAATCAATCAAAAGATGACAAGGCAGGTAATGTATGGTAGCTACAAGATATGGAAGCTGATGGGTGCCAGTGTGGTCCAAGGCAAACATGTCTGCAGTGTTTTTGCACTGAGAAACTTTGGTTCATAGACTCTGAGCTGGAGGTTCAAGGTGCAGACAGTACAACATGCCAGGGAGGGGGAAAATAGTTATTCCTGGAAGCAGTCACAGACTTTAGGTACGTGTCATTTTACATTGTCTACAGTTAGGGACAAGAGGGTGCGATTGCGTAAGGTGGGCATGAGGATTGAAGAGTGAAAATGGAGTTCCAATGTTTGCAATTGTTCTATGTAGCTTGATGGACGAAAGCAGGGACTGCAAATTGGATGAACATACTGATCATGGCAATGTGGTACAGACAGCCTTCAAGCTTGGGGGTATAATAGGAGTGTATGGGACATAAGGGACCAGGGAGGTGATGGCCTCGTGGTATTATCACTGGACTTTTAATCCAGAGACCCAGGTAACGTTCTGGGGACCCATGGCAGATGGTGGAATTGGAATTCAATAAAGATCTAGAATTAAGAGTCTAATGATTACCATGAATCCATTTTCGATTGTTGTAAAAACCCACCTGGTTCACTAATGTCCTTTAGGGAGGAGAAACTGCCGTCCTTACCTGGTGTGACCTACATGTGACTCCAGACTCTTAACTCTGGGCAATTAGAGATGAGCAATAAATGTTTGCCTAGCTGGTAACACCCTCATTCAAAAACAAACACAGTTAAGGGTATCGGGTTCCCTCCAGGCAAGAGCGAGAATTTGGAAGGCTCTGTATGCTAACCTGATGGCAGCATTTGGGACATAATCAGCATTGCAAAAGGTAATAAGAGAGTCTGGATTATTATCCAAACCTCAAGCAAACTAGCATAGGGTAGGTAACATTCAATGTATGATTCAAAGACTGGTGTGGGAGAAATGGATTTAGACTCATAGGGCACTGGCAGCAGTAATGGGAAATTGGGAGCTTATCACTGGGACAAGAGTCCTCTGAGCTATATGTGCTGGTGAGTTGCACAACAAGAGTTGCGGAAAGGGTTTTGGACTATATATTAAGGGCAAGGCATCAAATGAGGGAAAATGTGATGAATTACTCCGAGAGAAGAAGGCAGGAGAAGAGGATAGCAATAAGAATGACGATAATCAAAACATGGCAGGACAGGGCAGAATATACAAATTTGAGTTTTCTTAGAAAAGAATCAATCATTTGACATGGACATCACTGGCTAAGTAAGTATTTACTGCCCACCCTGAACTGGCCTGGAGAATGTGGTGGTGAACTGCCCTCTTGGATTGCTGTAGTCCTTGTGGTGGAAGGACACTCAAAGTACTGTTCAGAAGGGAGTTATAAGGTTTTAACCTAACAATAATGAAGAAAAGGTTACATAGTTCCAAATTGGGATAGTGTGTGACTTGGAAGGGAAATCGCAGGTGGTTTCATCAATAGTTTGCTGACCTTATCCTTCCATGTGTTATGTGTCATCAGTTTGGAAGGTGCTACTGGAAGAGCCTTGGTGAGTTACTGCCATGCATCTCGTAGATGGTACACATGTGCTGGTGGTGAATAGAGTGGATGTTGAAGATAGTGGAAGGGATGCCAATCAAACACGCTACTTTGTCTTGGATCATGTCAAGCATTTTGAATGTTTTCTAAACTGAACCAATCTAAGCAAGTGGAGGGTATTTCATTACAGTCCAGACTTGTTGCACAGAACATCAAGCCCCTGATCAGCTCTTGTAGCCATGGTATTTACATGCTGGTTCATTTCAGCATCTGGCGAGCAGATGAGGCTAGAGGTTTGCAAAAATAGTAAAAAGACAAAAATAAAGACGCTATTCAAATTCCTCCAGCATTTATAACAAAATGGATGAATTGCCAGCTTAAATAGAAGTATGTTGAACTTGATGGCTATTGTGCAGTTCATAAGTAAAGGTCGGGACCTGAATATTCAAGTGTACATGACTTTTCAGAAAGAGAGTATGTATGCTGATTGCACTCAGCTCTCTCTAATCCTTCACTATCTCTGTGTTGTCAAACTGCCTATCTTGTGTGGACATGCTGTAATCTTTTCCCATTAAGTTTAAAGCCAAACGTTCTGTCCCTCAGCAATAATTCGATTTCTGAAATGGAAGCTGAGCTGAGTTTCCAAACCACATCCCTGTGAAAGATTGAAGTCAGACGTTAATAAAAGAACCAAAATCTTTTAATAAGTATCAGTATTACTTAAAAGTTAAACGCCCGCAGAACTTCACAGAATGCACAGAGCTCAGAAACAGCCTTTCTAAGTCAAGCTACAGATGATTGCATTTATCGCTTTTACCCAATGCCTAGACACCATGTTACTGCACCAGTCCGAAATATAACATATGGTGCTTTGCCATGAGACCAATGACATCAAAACAAATTCTGCTTGATAAGATATTTGAAGAGCCTGGAACACCTTTATAAACATTGAAGAATTGATAAAGTGCATCAAAGTCACGTGAAAGAATGCACTTAGGAAGACATAGAGTTGAGACTTCGCCAATGGAGTGAAAAGAGAAAGAGAATTGAAAGTTGAGATAATCCGACTTTCAGATGCATTTCTTCAACTTCAGATGTTAATTGTGAGTATTCTGCCTGTGTACTGTATACTTAGTGCTTATTAGTTATCAAGCTGTTGGACTTATTAAAACTCACTCCTGACAATATAGATATGGCATCTTGGGATTACAGTCTATATTATGACAAAACACACCCCAATATCCTCTTCATTACAAACATGACCTACCAGCTTCTTCATAACAATTCACCCAACTCAGCCCATCTTTTTGCTGAAATCTTCATTTCTGTTTTTGTCAACTCAAAACTCAAACAATTATAAGAATATGAAGACAGAGCACCCATCTAAACCTTCCTTCCTCATCTACATATTATCTATTCATTAACTTATGCAGAAGTATGGGGTCAGTTTCCATATGTATGCTGATTACATTCAGCTCTCTCTAATCCTTCACTACCTCGTGTTGTCAAACTGCCTATGTTGTGTGGACAAACTTCAGTCTCCTATAAACCCCCAACTCGTCCAAAACGTTTCTACTATATCCCAAACAGCTAAAAGGCCCACTCAGCCATCAGCCCTCTGTTTATTTATACTGGCTCCAGATCCCTCCAAATCTCTAATTTACAGCATCCTGGGGTTTAAATCCCGTTAAGGTTTCAACCTCTCTCTGTCATTGTAATCTGCTATGCTTACAAAGCTCACAAAGAACTCTGTGCTTTCAATTTTGATGTTTCCCTCCTTGCTTCATCCGATCATTGGCTGGACTCCTGGAAGCGCTCTGGAATTTCCTTCTGAAGCTTTCCGGCATGTCCTTTCAACTGCGTTTACTTCTGTGAAAGCCAATTAAAGGTGCTGTTCCTGAATGCACACTATTGTCAAACACTTGACAGCAACACTGGCTGTCAGGGTGCAAAGGTGCAGCCTTTTTGTCCAACTCTGCAATCTGTCAAAAAAATACAGCAAATGATATGTTCCCCTCATTTGTACACTATGTTCAGTATGCATGTTCTGTTCCAGTAGATGTATTGTTGTTAGCTCCAATGGGCAGGGATAGTGCAAAGTTCATAACAACATAAGAAATAGGAACAGGTGTGAGGTTGTCCATTTTGGAAGAACAAATAAGAATGCGGAATACAGGGTTAATGGTAGGGTTCTTGGTCAGGTGGAGGAACAGAGGGATCTTGGGGTCTATGTACATAGATCTTTGAAAGTTGCCACTCAGGTGGATAGAGTTTGTAAGAAGGCCTATGGAGTATTATCGTTCATTAGCAGAGGGATTGAATTCAAGAGTCGTGAAGTGATGTTGCAGCTGTACAGGACTTTGGTTAGGCCACAGTTGGAGTACTGTGTGCAGTTCTGGTCGCCTCACTTTAGGAAAGATGTGGAAGCTTTGGAGAGGGTGCAGAGAAGATTTACCAGGATGTTGCCTGGAATGGAGAGTAGGTCGTACGAGGAATAGGTTGAGAGTTCTCGGCCTTTTCTCGTTGGAATGGTGAAGGATGAGGGGTGACTTGATAGAGGTTTATAAGATGATCAGAGGAATAGATAGAGTAGACAGTCAGAAACTTTTTCCCTGGGTACAACAGAGTGTTACAAGGGGACATAAATTTAAGGTGAAGGGTGGAAGGTATAGGGGAGATGTCAGGGGTGGGTTCTTTACCCAGAGAGTGGTGGGGGCATGGAATGCGCTGCCCGTGGGAGTGGTAGAGTCAGAATCATTGGTGACCTTTAAGCGGCATTTGGATAAGTACATGGATGGGTGCTTAATCTAGGTTAGAAGTTCGGCACAACATCGTGGGCCGAAGGGCCTGTTCTGTGCTGTATCGTTCTATGTTCTATGTTCTATGTTCTATGAAAAGGCCATGCAACCACCTAAGCTGACTCTATCATTCAGTAAGATCACAAGGACATAACAGTTTAGAACAAGAATAGACCATTTGACTCCTCAAGCTTGGTCTGCCAGTTGATAAGATCATTGTTGATCCAGTTGAGGCCTCAAACTATCTTCCTGGTTCCTGGTTCCTTTAACTGATGAAGGAGCAGCACTCTGAAAACTTATGATTTCAAATAAACCTGTTGAACTATAATCTGGTGACATGTGACTTCTGACCTTGTCCACCGAGTCTAACTCCAGCACCTCTACATTCTGGAATTAAAAACTAGCCTAAGGGAGACCATGTCAATAAGCACTGTTGATTGTCCTAAAAACCCCTCTGGTTCACTGCTGTCCTCAAAGAAGGAAATCAGCCATCATTACCTGGTCTGGCCTAAATATGACTCCAGGCCCATAGCAATATGGTTGACTCCTAACTGCACCCTGAAATGGCCTAGAATGCCAATCAGTTCAAGGGCAACTAGGAATGGGTAACAAACACTGCCTTGCCAGTGACACTCACATCCCACACAAGAATAAAAACAATTCTGGATATTGGCCAATGCTGAAGCCACTGGTCATGATTTATTAAGCACACTTGCAGCATGCAGGTACACACAAAGCACCAAGGGTCGACTGGTGCAGACCAAGTGTACGTTGGGTACAAGATTAAAAATAAGAGACAGGGGGACCCAACTGTGGAATTTTTGACCCAATTTCTGTCCTCTGCCAATGTACTGTGGCAGCAGAGTGGACCATACAAAATATGTACTACAGCAAGCTTCCTTCAACAGCATGTTTCAAACCCATGACCTCTACCATCCCGAAGGATGAGGCATAGAAACAACACTGCCTGAAAATTCCTTTCAAGATATACATCATCTTGACTAATAGAATGAGAATTAGAATTAGTTTTATTGTCACGTGTACTCAAGTTACAAAAGAGCAGAAGTACAGAGAAAAGTGCACAATTTTGCCAACACACAGCACCATTTTAGGTACAAAGTACCCAGGTACAAATCTTAGGTACAGAAAAATAGAGAAAATAACGAAAAAAATGATTTGGAGATGCCAATGTTGGACTGGGGCTCCCAAAGTTAAAAATCACACAACACCAGGTTATATTCCAACAGGTTTAATGGGAAGCACTAGCTTTCAGAGCACTGCTCCTTCATCAGGTGGTTGTGGCACAACCACCTGATGAAGGAGCAGCGCTCTAAAGCTAGTGCTTCCAATTAAACCTGTTGGACTGTAACCTGGTGTTGTGAGAATTTTAACTAAAGAAAAAAGTTACACTATAATACAATTATACATAGTATAAATTAGAAAAATAAGAAATAAAGCAAAAATGATGGACATTACAGTCTTTCAATAAGGACTTAGAATTATGTGATGATACTGAGTCAAAACCACAGAACAGTGGTTAGCACTGCTGCCTCACAGTGTCAGGGACCTGGGTTCGATTCCCACCTCAGGCAGATTGTCTGTGTGGAGTTTGCACATTCTCCCTATGTCTGTGTGGGTTTCCTCAGCGTGCTCTGGTTTCATCCCACAATCCAAAAGATGTGCAGGCCAGGTGAATTGGCCATGCTAAATTGCCCATAGTGTTAGGTGCATTAGTCAGGGGTAAATATAGTGTAGGGGAATGGGTTTCTATTCAGACGGTCAGCGTGGACTTGTTGGGCCGAAGGGCCGGTTTCCATACTGTAGGGAATCTAAACTCTATCACTACTAGCATTGTGGATGCATGTACACCACTTGAACTACAGCAGCTCAAGATGGCAACTTATCAACATTTTTTCAAGGACAGTTTTAAAAAATATTCATTTATGGGGTATGGGCATCACAAGCATTTATGATCTGTCCTTAATTGTCCCCGTGATGGTGGTGGTGAGCTGCCTTCTTAAACTGCTTGAGGAAATTAAGGACAGGCAACAGATATGGCTCCCCCTGTGATACTATGTTGCGGAAAGAAAAAAACGTGAAAATGCACAAGCATAGAATTGCGACTTCGCATACCCAACAGATTTGGCAGCAAGTGTGGAAAAAAATTTCTGACCTTAATAAAAGCACAGGCAGTGAACGCAAAGCAAAGCTTAATGTGTTTGCTTGGAATTCTCATTAGGGACCTGTATTTACCAGTTACAATTTTATATTCATCAATCTTGGTGTGGGAAAATGCATCCAAATTCTTGAGGGCACCCCTGGTGTATAAACCACCGGCCTGGGAAAAAAAAAATCATAAATTTATCTAATACGTCACCCATTTGCCTAAGCAAGATTAAAAAGGCTTATCTTGGTGAATAAAAAAAAATGCCCTTTAGGTGTATCCGTGTACTTTACTCCTGTTTTTCTCTAAACAGTACATCAACTATAAACCATAAACAATACTCATTACAATGCATTGTTAACAAATATGGCACTAGGTTCCTGATGCACATGACCTGATCCATTATGCATTAGGGTAAATTTATTTACATTAAGACCAATCTGTTGTTCAGTTTGTGCATTTACTCAGCTGTTTCAGTGTTCTTTAAACGTAAAGCAAAGATACATTTCCAAGTAAGACATGGAAATATAACAAGCTGACTCAGGCAAAGTGAGATCAGCATATAGTGACACCAAAGCTACTGGCCAGAAAATAAGTCATTTAGTAAATCCCCTATCATTTTTACTATAAATAGCTGGAATTGACCAGACATGTAATCAATCTGTTTTATGTAACTATCCACCATCACTGTATTTTGCTGTTGTATTCAGGATGCACTGCTGTGATTACCTTCCGGAGTTTGCAGAAAAGTCTAAGTTAAAGAGGGAAGCCCCAACCCAGCTCTAATGCATTGGTGGACACAGTGCTGTCAATAATATTATTAAATTGGAGAGGGTTAGGGTTAGCTTGACCAGGATGTTGCCAAGAATGGAGGGTTTGAGTTTTTAAAAATAGTTTGGATAAACTGGGACTTTTTCACTAGATCACAGAAGCTTGACAGGTCACCTTATAGAGGTTTATAAAATCATGAGGGGCATAGATAAGGTGAATAGCAAGGATTATTTTCCCCTAGGGTGGGGAAGTTCAAAACTAGGAGACATATTTTTTAAGGTGAAAGGAGAAAGTTTTAAAAAGGACATGGAGCAATTTTTTTTTTTTACAGAGTGGTTCATGCGCAAAATGAACTGCCGGGGAAGTGGCCGATGCAGGCACAGTTACAGCATTTAAAAGACATTTGGTTAAGTACATGAATAGGAAAGGTTTGGAGGGATATGGGCCAAATGCAGGCAAGTGGGGCTAGTTTAGTTTGGGAACATGATTGGCATGGGAAAGTTGGCGTAAGGGTCTGTTTCCATGCTGTATGGGTCTATGACTCTACCCACTCCAAGAATGAAGAGAGATTATGAAAGGGAAGAGACTTTGGAAGACTATGGAGACTATTGTCAATGGAAGTATAATCTTGCTGCTGAATTTAAATAAAGTTTGCTAATCATTACTTCTTACAGCTAATTTCGTGCACATACTTCACTAGTGGGAAACCCTGACCACCAGTAGTCCACTCATCAGGAAAGTACAGGAGCTAATGCAATATGGTAGGTGGTGCACTCACAGTTTCCTGATCTTCAGCATGGTTGGTGGATGATGTTTCTCACAGTAATATGCACGCTCATACATGTTCTATGTTCATACATAAACATCTCCAGTTTATTGAAACAGCATTAAAACTGAGTTTGTGCAATTTGCTCACCACAACTGATGCAATTTCATAGACCACATTCTCCTTAGAGCTGGACAGTGATCCATGTAATTTCTAAATTCACTGCATATTTTAACTATCGGACAATTTCCATACCATACAATCAAAGTTGCAGGAGCAAAATATCAGCCCACCTTCTGCAAAATATGTACACAGCAAAGTTAGCTGAAACAGAACGAAATGATAACAGTCGCTTGTTTAAAGTTTGATGCAATGTTGTGAATCTTCCATCCTACAAATGAGCATTCTACTATTTGCCAAGTTAGCTGTCTTCAATTAGCTCTTGTCATTCACCAGGAAGTAGAATTCAAGAAGACATTAAAAAACAGCAACTTCCATCTATGTAGAATGATGAACACAAGGAAACATCGCAGGCACATTATGAAAGAAAGTTGGGCCCCAAGTCACTTAAGGAGACACTAGGGCAGATAATGAAAAGCTGGGTCAAAGTGGTAGATTGTAATGAACAACTTAACAAAAGAAAGACAGAAATAATGATGGGGTGATAAAGAGAGGAAATTCCAGAGCTTCAGGCTCAGTTAGTGAAAGCACAACTACCCACGATGGAGTGAATGTTCAATAGTCCAGCATTTGCTGACTGCATGGATATGGAGGGGTCGCAAAGCGGAGGGAGATTACTGAGATGGGAATTTGGGGGGGTGGGGTGGTGAAGCAACTTGAAAACAAGCATAGGTGCCGACAAATTATTAATGCATGTAATTGTCGAAGCAATGCTTACCTGTAATATCTTATAAATTAACAGGAATAAGAACCTTATCATACCTCACTAAGTGTCTACTCCTCGTGTAGGAACACAAACAGCAAGATGATTCAACAGTTGGGACCACCAGACTTGAGAATAGTGATACTTAAGGTACACCAACTGACAGCAGCAGTCACTGGCTAGAAATTGACAGTAGACATCCTGTTGGTTAGTCTTCTTCCATTTAAAAAAAAACATTCAGGCCAATAAGACAAACATTATTGTATGCCCAAACCTTAAGATCAGATCACTCACTACACTCTAGTGATTGAACTCAACACCTTCATGATGAGAATTATTTACTGAACCATTGAAACAATTAGTTTCAATCCTCACAAATCTTCTGGAAAGAATACAAAATTGCTGTATTATAAAAGCATTGAGAGGTTTTTTTTGTTCTTTACATGGGGTCTGGACATCAATTGTTGGCCAGCATTTTATTTACCCATCCCTAGATAGTAAAAGGTAAGCTCCCGCTCCCTCATTGGATAGAGGCAACTATTGGTGGTTCAACCCCAAGGTCATCACACCTTAGGTGAGGGAAGAGGTTGGTAAGGTTCATGGTAACCTTAGCCAGTGCAGGAATTACACCCACACTCGTGGCATCACAAGCCAGCTGTCCAGCCACTTGAGCTAACTGATGCCCAACTTGCTAATACTATTCCTGGCAGTAGTTACAGTCAACCATGTTTCTAAGAATCTGGATTAACACACAGGCCAAGATATCACATCTTGGTTTTAAAACAGCTCTTCTCTCATTTCAGTCCACAATTTAAAAATACTGAAAAAAAGACACTGACTTTACAACTTGCTCAGTGTATCCAATATTCTCTATATATTCAATTATTATAAATTAAAATCTGAGTTTTGTCAACTCAGCGCTAATGCCACTCCTGAGAAAGGAATCAGGCATTCTGTTTATTTCAGAACAATTTTAATTTAGTTTTATTTATTTGCTGGCATTGCTGTCTTACATAAAGCACAAATCTGCAAATCACAGTGTGCCTATTACTGTTGAAATATATTCTAATATGTTAAACATGTTTCAGAAATATCAAGCAAAGTACAGTTAGACAGCATGAGCAACAATACTAGCAACATCTTCAAAAAGGTTATCTAAGGGTTCAATATATCTTTTCTGTCATTTCAAATTGACTTAGAGTCATTGAATCATAGAGATGTACAGCACGGAAACAGATCCTTCCGTCCAACTCGTCTATGCCGACCAGATATCCCAACCCAATTCAGTTCCACCTGCCAGCACTCTGCCCGTATCCCCCCAAACCCTTCCTATTCATATACCCATCCAGATACATTTTAAATGTTGCAATTGTACCAGCCTCCACCACTTTTTCTGGTAGCTCATTCCATACATGTACCACCCTCTAAGTGAAAAAGTTGCCCCTTAGATCTCTTTTATATCTTTCCCCTCTCATCCTAAGCCTATGCTGGTCAGAAGAAACTCAGATCTATTTAAGAAAATGTCTGCAATCAAGAAAACAAGCTTGAAAATACTTGGCAGAAAACAAAGAGTGGTACCAACACTGTTCAATACCGCAGGATGTCTTAGTGTGTTTTACAGCCTATACGGTGCTTCTGAAGTGTGGTCACTGTTACAACGTAAGAAATGAGACAGGCAATTTGTGCACAGCAAGCTTCCAAACCAGCAATGTGATTATGACTAGACAACTTGTTAGGTGATGTGGATTGAAGGATAAACGCTGTCTACGGCAATTGGGAATATCTCCCCCTGCTCTTGACAATAACATTAAAGAAGTTCTACACTGACTCAAGGGGGCAGAATACGCCACAATTGAACTTCTAATCTGAAAGCTAGCTTGTTTAAAGGGCACCACTCCCTCCATGGGTTTTCAGTACTCCCCCAGGACTGTGCTGCAGCATCAGCCTCCATTGATGTGTTCAATTCCTGGCAGAGGTCTTGGAGGCATAGAGTACTCCTGCTTCCAGAAGTAGTCAATTGGAAGTCAGCTTGCTCCTTGCAAACCCAGCTGGCTCCTTGCAAACCCAGCTGGCAGCTAGAACAATGCAGGCAGGCTAATGTGGACAATAGTAAGATCCTCCCCATACCTCGTGGGAGAAGCCGGCCAAACAGCCAGCAGGGCCAGCAATAGGGGGTCAGTTAGTTCAGTCATCTGGACAGCTGGTTTTTGATGTAGACTGGCAACAAAGGTGTGGGTTCAGTTCCCACACACTGGCTAAGGCTACCATGAAGGTCCTGCCTTCTCAGCCTCACCGGAGGTGTGCTGACCCTCTGGTTAAGCTCATCATCTACTGCCTTTCTCTCACGAGAGAGTGGGATTATGGTAACTTTATTGTTAGTGTCAGCAGTTGGCAGGCACTGCTGGGAACTATAGGAGCAGGCACAGAACTGATCCTCTCCGCCCCAGAAAGATGTTTTAGGGGGGTGAAGGATTCTGAAAACCCAGGAAGCAGAGCAGAGGGAGACGAGGACAATGTTCTGGTGGGCAAGTGGCACCACCAACAAATGTGGGTGGTGGCATCTGAGGGGGGGGTTGCCCCTTCTACACACCAGGCATCCCTCTTCCCCATCACCCAATAAAGTACCCCTTCCTTCTAGCCTTTCAAAACAAAACAACCTGACTGACTTCTTACTTATTTAATAACTTATGTACTTAAATATCTCACCCCTTCGTTATTAGGGAAGGAAAGCTCGCCCCCCCAAATGCAAGATCCACACTGTGGGGAAATGAAACTGAACCTGCAACCCTGATCATTCCAATATGATGGTATCGAACGCGATTTACAGCTCACTTCAGTTGAAATACAACGGGCTCCAAAATGTTACAGAAACTTGAGAGACACAAAGTTACAAACACGTTGCTGCACATGACCGAGGGCAGGTAACATCACCATCAAAGCAGTCAACATAAAATATTTACAAAGTCGCCTGCTTCCCCTCCATAGCATGGAAGGTGTCTATCTATCCCAGTTTTAAACATTTGACTCCCCACTCATCTCGCAGAAAGTACACGAAACTGTTCCGCATTAAGTACGCTAATCTTAAGGTAACTGTCACACAAGGTATCATAAGGTTAAACTGCAGGACACAGGTAAAGTTAAGCCAAGTTAACACAAATTCTGATTCAAACCTATTCTGAAATACATGTGGCATTCTTGTTTCCAACAGGTTACCGCGCTGTTTCCTATCTCCTCCCCTGAAAACATATTACATGGTGATTAAAAGCATCTCACCAAAATGTAGTTAATTATATAGTTTAAAAAAACGCGACTTACCTTCGACTCCAGTCAAAAATATAGCTGCGAATAAATGTATTTGTCACATATCAACTCTTTAAAAACTATAGACGCTTCTTACCAACATCTGGAAATGCTTTTTCTGCAAGTTCGGTTGGTGGAAATTTTATACCACTGGATGTGGAGTATGTATGTGATTGACAGAGCAAATAAACCAATAAGAGACTGAGAGAGGTCGACACACAGCGTTTAATCATCAATCCTTTTACAGAAATGTCTTGCACGCTGAGAGTTGATGTTGTCTGCACTCCATTATACACAACGTTTCTCCCTGTCTGTATCTGAATTTGAAGGCTCTGCCTTAGACAGGGGTGACTGTTTTAATGACACCGATAGTCCTTCAAGTGCCCGATTTTCATAACTGAAAGAACTGGAACCCAGTTTTCGCAACGTCAGGATATCTCAAAGCCTTCCACAACTAATCAAGTGTTATGAGAGACCAGTGACTGACTGTTTTACTATAGCAAACACAGCATGAACAGCAAGCTCTCAAGAACATCAATGGGATAAACATAAAACCCCAAGAGAACCGCGAATGCTGGAAATCAAACAGAAACAGAAATTGCTAGAAAATCTGTCCTGCAAGTCTGGCAGCACCTGTGGGGAGAAATCAGAGTTACTTTTTCTGGTCCAGTGACCCTTCCTGAGAATGGCGAACTCCCCTGATCTTCTTTGAACGAAAGGGAGTCTTTATTTGTACTCAGTATTTCCATCTGGGAGTACAGATGACACATTTGTTTAAACTGGGTAAAAACAATGACTGGATTAGTGGTGCTGGAAGAGCACAGCAGTTCAGGCAGCATCCAACGAGCAGCGAAATCAACGTTTCAGGCAAAAGCCCTTCATCAGGAATAAAGGCAGTGAGCCTGAAGCATGGAGAGATAAGCTAGAGGAGGGTGGGGGTGGGGAGAGAGTAGCATAGAGTACAATGGGTGAGTGGGGGAGGAGATGAAGGTGATAGGTCAAGGAGGAGAGGGTGGAGTGGATAGGTGGAAAAGAAGATAGGCAGGTCGGACAAGTCAAGGAGACAGTAACTGAGCTGGAAGTTTGAAACTAGGATGAGATGGGGGAAGGGGAAATGAGGAAGCTGTTGAAGTCCACATTGATGCCCTGGGGTTGAAGTGTTCCGAGGCGGAAGATGAGGCGTTCTTCCTCCAGGCGTCTGGTGGTGAGGGAGTGGCGGTGAAGGAGGCCCAGGACCTCCATGTCCTCGGCAGAGTGGGAGGGGGAGTTGAAATGTTGAGCCACGGGGTGGTTTGGTTGATTGGTGCGGGTGTCTCGGAGATGTTCCCTAAAGCGCTCTGCTAGGAGGCGCCCAGTCTCCCCAATGTAGAGGAGACCACATTGGGAGCAACGGATACAATAAATGATATTGGTGGATGTGCAGGTGAAACTTTGATGGATGTGGAAGGCTCCTTTAGGGCCTTGGATAGAGGTGAGGGAGGAGGTGTGGGCACAGGTTTTACAGTTCCTGCGGTGGCAGGGGAAAGTGCCAGAATGGGAGGGTGGGTCGTAGGGGGGTGTGGACCTGACCATGTAGTCACGGAGGGAACGGTCTTTGCGGAAGGCGGAAAGGGGTGGGGAGGGAAATATATCCCTGGTGGTGGGGTCTTTTTGGAGGTGGCAGAAATGTCGGCGGATGATTTGGTTGATGCGAAGGTTTGTAGGGTGGAAGGTGAGCACCAGGGGTGTTCTGTCCTTGTTACGGTTGGAGGGGTGGGGTCTGAGGGCGGAGGTGCGGGATGTGGACGAGATGCGTTGGAGGGCATCTTTAACCACGTGGGAAGGGAAATTGCGGTCTCTAAAGAAGGAGTCCATCTGGTGTGTCCTATGGTGGAACTGGTCCTCCTGGGAGCAGATACGGCGGAGGCGGAGAAATTGGGAATACGGGATGGCATTTTTGCAAGAGATAGGGTGGGAAGAGGTGTAATCCAGGTAGCTATGGGAGTCAGTGGGTTTGTAAAAAATGTCAGTGTCAAGTCGGTCGTCACTACTGGAGATGGAGAGGTCCAGGAAGGGGAGCGAGGTGTCAGAGATAGTCCAGGTAAATTTAAGGTCAGGGTGGAATGTGTTGGTGAAGTTGATGAATTGCTCAACCTCCTCGCGGGAGCACGAGGTGGCGCCAATGCAGTCATCAATGTAGCGGAGGAAGAGGTGGGGAGTGGTGCCGGTGTAATTACGGAAGATCAACTGTTCTACATCACCAACAAAGAGACAGGCATAGCTGGGGCCCATCCGTGTGCCCATGGCTACGCCTTTGGTCTGGAGGAAGTGGGAGGATTCAAAGGAGAAATTGTTAAGGGTGAGGACCAGTTCGGCCAAACGAATGAGAGTGTCAGTGAAAGGGTACTGTTGGGGACGTCTGGAGAGGAAAAAACGGAGGGCTTGGAGGCCCTGGAAAAACAATGACTGCAGATGCTGGAAAGCAAATACTGGATTAGTGGTGCTGGAAGAGCACAGCAGTTCAGGCAGCATCCAACGAGCAGTGAAATCGACGTTTCGGGCAAAAGCCTGATGAAGGGCTTTTGACCGAAACGTCGATTTCGCTGCTCGTTGGATGCTGCCTGAACTGCTGTGCTCTTCCAGCACCACTAATCCAACATTTGTTTAAACTGTCATTTGACAGATGAATATGGAAGGGGGTAGATTACCCTGAGGAGCCAGGCAGCTATATCATATCTCAATCTTACCAGCCTCTCATACTCATTCAGAGGCATGAGGCATGTTTTGCTGAGAAAAAGACAGAAACTTACCCCATCCCTTTGCCGTATCAGGCAAATAGTATCTGACATCACAGGTAAGCTTAGCTTGTCAGAATATAAAAGACTGTGATAAACTAAAGTGTGTCTTACCATTGTGATCCAGTGTTGCAATATCAATTGCAACTGTGAAGATCAATGTAACTAACGACAATATGCATTTTCTCTTAAGTCAAATCTGATAGTATCACCATGATACTATCATGTAATTCAGATATAACATAACCAACCATTAAGTACAATGCAATAAACCTATGCAGATTGTCTTATTTCTGTTGAAAATTTTATATCCTTCCTCCCTTGGTATCAGGAATTTTGACTAAAACCAATAAAAAAGATTAATGCAATTAATCTACCCAAGACATCCATTGAACATAACCACAACATTTACCAAGATGCCAAAGGGCAGGATTTGTCATGTACATTATTCTTCATTGACGTAGAACCATTGGGGAGGAGCTGCAGTAACTCCAATGGCTGTCCTAAGTCATATCAATTAACTCCAGCCTACACCAGATATCCAGTTTGAAACGTTTCTGATTCAACATGGCTTAGTATCTTTGGAGAGGAATTCAGTGTCTGATAAACCTGAATTCATTGTGTTTTGCATTCCCTTCACTAAGTGAGCATATTGAACAACTAGCAAGCCTAGCAAAATACCAGACTACAATCAACAGCCTGCCCATCTCTATCGAATGAACATTGACCCCATCCCATTTGACCTTTGGCAGCATACAGGATTTTATTCTGAGTCTTGCTGTTTACATTTTACCAGGACTTGATTATGTGAAGGTCATGTCAAACCCTCTTCTCCAGCAATGCTGAAGTAGGTCCAAAAACTTCAAAATTCAGGAAGCAACATTGCGAACTAGTATTGGGAGAGTCACTGAGGAGTTGTTCTTTCCCAATGAATGAATAAAACAAGAGAAAACATAATTGTTTGAGCATTTTTGAGTTCAATTGAAAGGAAATTTAGTTAACCAACTTTGTGGTTAACTTGAAACACACAAAAACACAAATTGCTGGAGAAACTCAGCTGGTCTGGTAGCAACTGTGGAGAGAAAACAGTTAACTTTTCAAGTTCACTGAGTTTTCTTCAAAACCGAAGGTTTTTTTTTCTATTTTTGTGTCTTTCAAATCTCCAGAATCTGCAGGTCTTTGTTATATTTCATATATGGTTAACATTCCAGAGTGATGATCCTAAAATAACATAGCAAGCATTTGAACAATTGCACTGTTGGTGGATCTCAAAGAAAGCTGTCCATAAAGATCTATGGATTTATTCTTGCCTCAGACTTCCACTTTCCCAATGTAACAAAGTTTAAATCAAGTGCAAAGTCTAGGGGATCTCCAGGTATCCAGCAACATTATATCTTAAAATTTTAGAAAGCAATATAAATGATTATGATTAGACTTGGGTAGAAACTAAAATATAATATTTAAAAAGTTACATTATTTTTGGAGCCCTTATTACAATGGAAATGTTTGAGATTTGACAAACTTTTGAGGGCCAGTCAGGATGCTTAAGAATACTTATGAACTCAATACACTGTAAAAAAAAGTTACACGTCAGTCAAAAAGGGGTTACTTTTTGAAGGGTATTTACCCTGAGACTAACTGTTTAAGAGTGAAAGTTTATTCTCCTGATTGCTTTAAGGATTGCACTCTGGCATAATCTCAACAGTGATGCCTCTGGAGGAGCATAATATAACTGGCAGCAATTTCTTTATTTCAACATCAACATTGTGCATATACAGATTCCAAAAAAATGCTGTCAATTTCAGTGCAACAGCAATAATGAATGCTAACAGTTTCACTGACAATACCATTGCAAAACCCAATCATTAATCCTCTCTATATAATTGTTGCATAACCTTCTAAGTGTATCCAGCATTCTATGCTTTTGTTACAGATTTCTACCAACTGCTTTTTTGTTTCAATGTACAGAGGACTGTTTCTTTACAGAGTATTGGATCTACAGACTAGCAATCCAGAGGCCTGGACTAATAATCAGGAAATATTCGATCAATTCCCATTTCAAGAAGTGGGGAGTTAAAATTCAGTTGAAATAAATCTGGAATAAAAAGCTAGTATCAGTTTGTGAGAAGATTTGTAGCTCAGGTACTTGTTGTTGTGGTTCTGTTCGCCAAGCTGGGAATTTGTGTTGCAGACGTTTCGTCCCCTGTCTAGGTGACATCCTCAGTGCTTGGGACCCTCCTGTGAAGTGCTTCTGTGATGTTTCCTCTGGCATTTGTAGTGGTTTGTCTCTGCCGCTTCCGGTTGTTAGTTCCAGCTGTCCGCTGGACCCAATATACCAGCCACTGCAGCAGACAGCAGGAACTGACAACCGGAAGCAGCAGAGACAAACCACTACAAATGCCGGAGGAAACATCACAGAAGCACTTCACAGGAGGCTCCCAAGCACTGGGGATGTCACCTAGACAGGGGACGAAACGTCTGCAACACAAATTCCCAGCTCGGTGAACAGAACCACAACAGCTAGTATCAGTAATTGTTAGTTATATTACTCTATCCTCTTCACAAATGTCCTCTGGGGAAGGAAATCTATTACTTTTATCTTTGCCTGATTTGGCTGACATGTGACTCCAGGCACACAATTATGTGCTTAACTCTGCAATGGCCTCGTTACAAAAATAATTATACTGTACTCCATAAAGTGACTAATTCATTTATGCAAATTTACCAAAGAGGAGTAACATATCTATTACTTTATTTACTTACAGAATGCTTTATGCAAATTGAATTCACAAATTATTGTTTCAAAATCTCGGTCAAACTTAGTCAAAATATTTTTATCAGAGGGATGATAGGCAACCATGGATGAATGCTTTCTTTCTTAGTTTGTGACATTCCAATCTCTCTCGTATCCTCCTCAACCCCCCTTTCTTTCCATCTTTCGCGATACTATGTCATTCCTCTTATCCTACCCTTCCAACACTTCCCTCTCCCCTCTCCATGCTAACGTTGCTTCCGCTTTCCTCCATAGCCCTCTTTCCCCTTACCTTTCTTTATCTCTCACCTTTCTTCTATTTCTCATTTCCTCAATCTCCTGTTAGCCCCCTCACTAGCTCTCTTCTCCCCTTCCAACCCTGCCTCCACTTGTATCCTGCTTTATTCCTTGATTACATGTTTTCCTTTTCTGAACCGTTGCATCTTTTCAATTATTCCATCCCTAAGCCCTTTTTCCCATCAACATTTTTTTCTCATCTCATTCTTGGAATTGCATCTCTTGTCTGCCCCTTTCTTCCCATGATTCATTCTTCCCCCTACATCAATACCTTCCCTCTACTGATCTTCCTCTCCTTTCGTGTTGACTGTCATAGAATCATAGAGATGTGCAGCATGGAAACAGACCCTTCAGTCCAACCCGTCCATGCCGACCAGATATCCCAACCCAGTCTAGTCCCACCTGCTAGCACCCGGCCCATATTCCCCCAAACCCTTCCTATTCATATACCCATCCAAATGCCGCTTAAATGTTGCAATTGTACCAACCTCCACCACTTCCTCTGGCAGCTCATTCCATACACGTACAACCCTCTGTGTGAAAAAGTTGCCCCATAGGTCTCTTTTATATCTTTCCCCTCTCACCCTAAACCTATGCCCTGAACTATCCTCTACTCTGTCACTTCCTTCATATTCAACCTACCTGTTTTTAACTTCCTGGCTTAATGCTAAAGGGAAGAGTGTAGCAACATCTCACCTCCCTTGCCCTTCCTCCTGCCCCCATCTTCATCCTCTCCCTTTCCATCTTCCTCACTGTCATTCCCTCTCTCCCATCAAGGTATCTTTGGAAATTTTCATGCATCAAGGACAAATGCAGATCTGACCCCAATAATTTGTGAATCCTGCTCAGCAATTCACCAACATAGCTATTTATGAGGCTGCCTTCTTGTTCAATTCAAGATAGTAGCTGGGAAGGTTAAAAGGAGAATCCAGTCTCTGGTGGAGGTGCCCTCTGAAGGTGTTAAAAATAGTTTAAGAGTCTCGCTGGAGCTGCCAAGTATCATTGTGGAGGTTATCTTTAATCATGTGCTGGGATTTGACTTCTGCAGGGTTAGTGAGGAGCCCATCAACTGGTAGCATCTCCACTCTGTTCATACAAGAACTGGCTACTCCCCTTCAAACCTGCTACAGCAGCTCAAGGGAGGTTTTGCCCATTCTCAAGCTAACCAAAGGCTATTGAAGCACTGAGATAATTAAGAAAAGATGAACAAAGTATGCAAACCATTATTGAGCTGAACAATTGTTGGGAAAGAATATATGTGCTGGACACCTTCATCTGGGAAGGCCAAGATTCTTATTAGTATGATCAATAGGATAGAAATGGAGAAAGCGTTTTTGTTTGTGGATATGTCCAGGATGAGGAGGAATAAGCATATGATGGTCAATAATATATCCAATAACAAATTTCCTTAATCAGAGATGTTATGCACAGAGTTGGAAAATCTCCTGCTTTATCACATGCCTTGAATGAAAGTACCCTCATGGTAGCATCTTCATTCCAAGAGTGGATACAGAAAAGTGTTTGGCACACTACGCCCTGGTGCAAACTGAACATGGCCGAAGGTCAGCTGAGTGCCAAGGTGGGCAGGTAACAAGGCCTGGCTTGATTTTTATTAAATGTTAGGCCTGTAGCCCTCACCCCTCACATTACCTTTGATAACATAAGTCACACATATTCCCTGTCCACCCCAGAGCTTTCATAGCCAACTTGCTACCAACCTATACCAACGGATGTCTGTGCCCTCAACCCTATGGCTCCTTATGCCACCTTAGCGCCAATGTTTGTCCCCTACTCATCAGGTTATGTCCTTACAGTCTCCATGTTACTTCATCCAGTCTCAACCAGGAGCAGACTTCAAGAGTTACATTGAGATGGAACAAAATAAAGTTCCAAGTATCCACTACAGATGTCAGTAATTTTAAAAAGTATCATTCATTAAAACTCTTTCAATGTATTTTAATCTCCTCTAGTACTTAATCCCGTATTCACAAAGATAATTAATTCATTATAAACTCAGAAATTCACCGAATATCCTCAGGTAGCTCCTTTCAAACTCACGACACTTCCACCTGGAAGGACAAGGGCAGCAGACACAGGTGAACACCACCACCTTCAAGTTCCTCTCCAAGCCACTCACCATCCTGACTTGGAAATATATTGCCGAGCCTTCACTGTTGCTGGGTCAAAATCCTGGAATTCAATTCCTAATGGCATTGTGGGTCAACACACAGCAAGTGGACTGCAGCAACACAAGAAGGCAATTCACCACAACTTTCTCAAAGGCAACTAGGGATGGGCAATAAATAAATATTAGCCAACAACGTCCACACACCACAAAATGAATAAAAAAAATCTCTTAGTGCCATTAATGAAACTGTGAATTTTAAGTACTCAACTCACTCAACTGTGAGAATGATAGAATGTAGAAAGCAGACATTAGTAATGATGCCATAATGATAGACATAGAGTTATGTCAACAAACTATTGAAATTGCAAACACAGGTATCTTACAGTCACAAGGCAAAATCCCCCTGAATTTTTAATACGCTGTATATTTAAATAACTTGTCAGCTTACAGTTGTACAGAAAGTCCCCACCTTTTATGAGCAACTACTTTAAAAACAACTGCACGAGACATATTATGCAGTAAGGCCTTTGTTGCAGCAAAAATAGGTCTGCTGGAACTCAGCACTGAGTACATGTGGTCCAACTGAGATTGCATTTCCCTCACACACAAATCACATTCCTTTCTCCTACTGAAAATCATGGAGTCTGTTAGAATAGTTGCAGGATTTCTGAATTTAGGTTCTACCTGCCATTTTAAAATATCCTCAGAGACTCTATGTAGGCCCTTGTCTCTATTTTAATAGCTAACGCAGGAATGCACTTCACAACCTCATAAACCTCTTGAATAAAAAGGTTCTTATGGAAAATTGGAACAACTATTTAACCTCTCAAGCCTGTTCTGCCATTCAGTGGGATCATGGTTGTACTGTGATTTCATTCCTGAAGCCCATCTTTGTCTCCTATCACTTAATAACAAACATGTATCAATCCTCAGCTTGTAACATCCTAACACGTAGAGACATTGGAGACCTCAAATATCCCACGAACAATCAGAAAAAGAATTTCCTCATTCAGACATTCTGGAGTACCATGAATATTCAGAGCACAACATCTTTCGAAAAATATATCGTTAATTGTACATTCTAATGGTGGCCACTATTTATTGTTGTTTTTTTAAAAACTATTGTTCACTAACCTCTTTGAGATAAGGTAATTAGCCACTCTTGCTTGGTTTGGCCTACATGTGACTCCACACTCAGACCTTTATCTGCTTGATGGGCAATAATGATAGTCACATCGCATGAATTAATTTTTATTTTAAAAAATTGACCTTTTCTCCCACACCTGCCTGAGAACTGCCATATTGATGATTATTCATTACTGAGATCTACTTGAGAAATAGAGAACTGAGTCTGTAGAAGGGAAAAGGAATTCACCCCCTCCCTCATCAATTTGATCCTCAGCTCTTCCCTCATCTCAGTGCCTTCATTTACTCCTCTCTGTCCTCAACTCCACCCCTACTACTTTGCCTCCTTAATCCTATCCACCCTCCCATCATCCATTCACTTATTTCTCCTTTCCAATACTTTAAAGAAGTGAGTATAATTATTCTATTCTGATATCCTTCCATACCCATTGCAGTTATCCTGACCCATAGTCCTTTCCCCATCTCCAACCTCCTACTCCCTCCCTCCACATATTCTACTCATCTTATCCTCAATTCTCTTCTCAAACCTCCTTCCTTGTGGGCATTCTGATTTCCTCCACCTTTCTGTTCTAATACAGATGACTAGACGATGATATTCAATTCTCAAGCCTTCCAGCATTGATGTTCTCTTTCTTAATTATTTCCTTTGAAATGCTTTCTTCATAAGGGAAGTCTATTTCCTCTTACAGTGTGCCCTACCCAGTCCCATCGCTTTTTCCTAACGGGTGTTCAGCAACTTTCTTCATCCATTAATCTCCCTAATACTTCAATATTTGTTACTTAATTTCTGTCCAGAAGATTCCATTCTTCTCCAAACTCCATTTTACAAAGCTAGTTAGCAAGCTGGTTTTCTCTTTCTATGGTGCAAGGCTCATATCTATACTGTATAAAACAGCACTCCAAATCATGTTCTTCACAAATCACTTTTTGAGTTTTTATTCAACACCAATCTCATCATTCAAAATACAATTTTCACATTGCTATCCCTTTTCTGAGCACTTTGCTGCACCTTTTGGTTAATTTCATTAGCCACAGCCCATAAGAGACTAAAGATATCTCTCACTGTTAACAACGGCTGTTTATATATCTTGAGGGTGCACTTTGCATTAAACATGAGCAGGGCAAGGGCACAGCCCTTCTGAACTACTACAATTTTTCATGCTTGAATTCTACTGTTGGCATCATTGTGAATCACATTCCAGGCATTGAGCCAACTCAGTTAACCAGGTTCTATCAGCATCTACAGACTGTGGAGATTACACTTCTTTAGATACATGAATACTTGCACCAACTTTAATTCTTTTTTCTTTTATGAATATCTAAATATTGATTGGTCATTTTGAGATATGCATTATTCTGATATTGCCAATTCATGCCAGCTGTTACCAGTTCCTATAATTCTTCTTCTGTGCATGCTACAAATGCTTTTCCATCTGTAAGTCTAATGGATGGGATTATTCACTCTCAATCCTAACACCAGATTTTGAGTCTTCAGTCACTTCTGCAATCGCTGATTCTGCATTTATAAAGAGGACTTGTGATAAGTAACATCCTAATCATATAAACTAAACTTGTGATTTTTTTTTATTTACAGAGGCACACATTACAAGCATTCATTGCCAAACCTAACCACCACAGTTTCAGACTGCTCTTAGCTAAAGATATAAACAAATAACTAAATTAACCCGAATTAAAATTGACAAATCCTAAGAGGCACTATTACAAAAAACGAAAGTATCAAAATAAACATACAACTTCAAATTAAATATCATTTTTAGAGGGGACAGGTGGTGGTGATGCATTCCAGCCCCATGGTACCCATCAATTATGAAAATCTTGAAGCATGCTGGTGCATACTGCTTGGTTGCTCTGGATGTAGGTTTGCTTGTTGAGCTGGTAGGTTCGTTTTCGGACGTTTCCTCACCATACTATGTAACATCTTCAGCGAGCCTCCGAATGAAGCACTGGTGGTGTAGCCGACTTTCTATTTATATGTCTGAGTTTCCTAGGATCGGTGATGTCATTTCCTGTGGTGACATCATTTCCTATGGTGATGTCTTTTCCTGTTCTTTTACTCAGGGGGTGGTAAATGGGATCCAAGTCAATGTATTTGTTGGTAGAGTTTCAGTTGGAATGCTATGCTCTTAGGTTGCTCTCTAAGGACATATGGGTGCAGATGTAACCACAGAAGAGAAGCAGGTAATCAGATACAATAATTCACTCCATAGCACCACATCTATCAATATGAGCACACTATATGTTCCACTATCACTATCCAATTAACACTTAATAAAAATACCATTAACACTCTACACTTTCCACCTTGACCTTCATTCCCCCATCCCTTCTCTTTTCAGTTCCCAATCTTTTCCTTCCCTCCTTTCACTTCTCCACTTTCTCAATTGCCTCTGGCCTTCCTCTTTCCCTTCCATCTATCTTGATCCCTCTCCATTCCTTATTCTGAAATGCGTCCTACCTTCCAACTCTACTTTGAGCTGAATATTAGCCTTGGTCATATCTCCCCAGTGATTATGGAATAGAGCAATATTCTAATTTTAGACACACAAATTGAAGCCTTGCTAAAAGTCAAAAGTGCTCAGTAAATCATGCCACCAACCTTTGGCACCACTGTTATTTGTCTGATTTTTGAATGCCTATTTTGTCTGCAGAAATATAAGCAGCACTTTGTACAAAAACAAGAATTAGTCAGGTCAAAGATCCTGTGTCTTTTTTTTGACTTTATCAAGGCTACACCTACAATGGGCATCTGCCCAAAAATGGATTTTAAAAACTTTCTTCCTATTATTTTCCCAATAATTAATTCAGAGAAATGTTTAATCTGGTTTGTTTTTTTGTGTAGTTGCATCAGAGCCATTTTAGAAAGTCATTTTAGCCACCAGAAATTTCTGCAAGGTGCATTTTCCCATAATCTTCACTGTTACTGTTGCTTTCCCAAGTGAAGTTCAGTGAAGTAGGGAGACAGAAATGTCTTTGAAGATTCAAGTCACATTATGCCATCAACATGATGATGATGGATTCAAGAAGAGACAACATCTAGAACCTAAGAACATATGCTTTGTTCACACCTGATAATGCTCAATATTGTTGGCGGCACAATGGCACAGTGGTCAGCACTGTTGCCTCACAGCGCCAGAGACCCAGGTTCTATTCCTGCCTCAAGCAACTGACTGTGTAGAGTTTGCACATTCAGCACCGCCCCCCCCCCCCCCCCCCCCAGTGTCTGCGTGGAATTTCTCTGGCTGCTCCGGTTTCCTCCCACAGTCCAACAATGTGCGGGTTAGGTGAATTGGCTGTGCTAAACTGCCCGTAGTGTTGAGTGAAGGGGTCTGGGTGGGTTGCGGGTCGGTGTGGACTTGTTGGGCTGAAGGGCCTGTTTCCTCACTGTAAGTAATCTAACTCTACTTTTGGGTAACTTTGTTTCAATGGAAAAGGAATGGTCATGGAGCTGTTCTACATGCTGCAGGAGACATTGGTAGGTTATCCATAGGAAAATGTTTATTGTATGAAAATTGCCACATTTTATCAAATACGCCAATTCTTTCATTCTCTGAGAAGAAAGGATCTGGAAAATGAGAGGGATGGAACATCTCTAAAATGTACACGGTTTCCCCGAAAGCAGCACATTACTGATGGTGACCTCATAGCTTCCATTTGAACACCAGGGGTTTCAAGTTCAGAAATGTGCAGATGTGTGTTGGTGAGAGTAAAAGTACCAACCGCTTGAGGCAAGGAACATCAACATTTTTCGCCAACACCCAGCGTGGCAGGAACCAATTAACTCCAAAACATATCTTGACGCAGAAACACTGAAGCAGTATTTCCGTTATTTGGATTGCTCCAGATGGTGCTGTGGTTAATCCTAAACAAAAGTGGGCAAGATCAATGTCATTTGTTTTCAACTTCGCAATTTGACAACGTGATTAAGCAGTTACTTAGTAGCGTGGGAGCCACGCAGTCTCCCAAAAAGGTGGAGGGAAGTCTGGAAGGAGTTATCAAGCAAGCCACTGTGCACTACTTTCTATAAATTTGTGGTGTAGTTCTGGATGTCAATGGAAGGATATTCATTAGGGGAGCCATTAGGATTGAAAGTAGCCTTGACATCTTACTGGAGCATATAGGCACTCTTTAGAAAAGTTGACACAGAAACAATTCATATTTTGAACAGAGAACCAATAAATTTTTAAAAAATCAAGCCAGCCCTGTTTTCTAATCACCTTTTTTGGGATGGAAGTTAATTTATAACATTACTTGAAATAAAATTGCAGACGGTCACAATCTAAATTAGAAAAACAAATTACTGGAAAGAAGTGAGCCGAGGAGTGGCAGATGGAATTTAATTTAAATAGATATGAAGTGTTGCATTTTAATAAGGCAAATCAGGCCAGGACTTATACAGTTAACAGTAGGGGCCTGGGCAGTGTTGCCAAACAAAGGGATCTAGGGGTATAGGTGCATAGTTCCATTGAAAGAGGAATTGTAGGTAGACAGACATTTGGCATGCTCGCCTTCGTTGTTCAGTGCATGGTATAGGAGTTGGGACGTCATGTTGCAGCGGTCAGGACATTGGTTAGGCCACTTTTGAATACTGCATTCAATTCTGGTCACCCTGACATGGGAAGGATGTTGTGAAACATGAAAGGGTTCAGAAAAGAGTTTGAAGGATGTTGCCAGGATTGGAGGGTTTGAGCTGGAGGGAGAAGTTGAATAGGCTGGGACTTCTTTTTCCCTGGAGTGTTGGAGATTATAGGGGGATTATAAAATCACAAGAGACATGGATAAAATGAATAGCCAAAAGTATTTTTCCCAGGGTAGGGAGTTCATAACTAAAATGCATATGTTGAAGATGAGAGGGGAAAGATTTAAAAGGGATCTGAGGGGCAGCTTTCTCACACAGAGAACGGTGCATGTAGGAATGAGCTGCCAGATGAAGTGTTGGAGGCTGGTACAGTTACAACATTTAAAAGGCATCTAGATGGGCACATGAATTGGATTGTATATGGGCCAAATGCTGGCAAGTGGGACTAGATCAATTTAGGCTCTCTGGTTGGCATGGATGAGTTGGACCGAAGGGTCTCTTTTTGTACTATATAATGTCTCTCGGTCTTTAAGTGGCTAATGGGGATTTTCATGCAAAATATTAACATATCTTTCCTCTTTCAGATGTCAATAAACTGTGTGTGCACCTTCATTTCTTTTCCAGTAGATCACCATTTCAAGTAGAGGTGATCCCCAACTTATGAATGCTTGTACTTACAAATGCGATCCCATACAGAATGTATTAATATTAATTTTACAAATCGAACTGCAAACATTTCTTGTAGTTACAAACTGCTAGTTTATATTGTCCTACATTGTGTTCAGCCTTAAGTCCAAATTGATTTGCGAATGGATTCAAGAATGGAAACTGTTCACAACCTCTGGCTGCTTGTAAGGTGATAAGATAGATATAACATCGGTAGATACAATGATTTTCTGACCAAGTGTTATAACAGTGCAGCATGGCCATATGTTTTGCTGACAGGAAATCAACCATTTGAATCTGTCACTAATTTTAATCCTAATGCAAGTAAAACAACATAATGCAGCACAATTAATTCAATAAAAGTGCCCCAAGGCAATTCATAGGGATCACTATCTAACAAGATATAACACTGACCCACATAAGGAGATATTTAGGCAGAAGACCAAAATGTTGGCAAAAAAAGTCAGGCTTTAAGAAATGGTTTGAAATACAGAAAGAGAGATTGAGAAGTAAACAGCTCCAGAAAGGGGATTCCAGAGATTAGGGCCTGGGCAACTGAGAGCACAGCAATCAATGATGGTGTGCTCAATATTAAGGTTGCAGAAGAGGTCAGAATTGCAGTTATTCTGGGATGTTATGGGACTAGAGACAATTACACAGATATGGAAGAGCAAGACCATGGAGGGATTTGCAAACAAACGTGAGAATTTTAAATCAAGGCATTGCTCAATTGAGAGCCAATGAGTCTGTGAGTACAGAGATGATGAGTGATGGAATTTGGTGTGAGGTAAGACATGGACTATAGAGTTATGGATCATCCTTTAAATTCACCTCAGATACTGCATTTCTGTATTAAATACAGAACAACACATGTAAAGAGATGTTTTCAAGCAATCGGGGAACTGTGTTCTCACATTTTGCTATACCATCTGTTTCCGGCAGGTAATATGCTAACCAAGAAAGATTCAGCTCTGCACTGTTACCACTCTTCAGTTGGCCACTAAGAGGTGTGCAAGAGCAATCTGACTCACCTTGCTTTGAAACAACATTTTCAGCCATAACTCTAAAATAGTAATTCCTTGTAGGTATTTGCAAATGAATTAAAAGATTAAGTGCCTTAAGTAGGCAGATAACTAAACATTCAAAGCAAAATAATAATCCTTGATGCAAACTGTGCGTCAGATAGCTGAACAACATTGAGTAGGCTCCAAACTGCAGTTTAGAATTTAATCAAATATGATAAAAGTCATTATATTCACTGATGAACGATCTACTGTTTATGATGTTAAATGTATTACTCACTCAGACAATTAGAAACGAACCATTGTGCTATTGAAATGATGAATCAAATATATTCAATGAATCAGTTGATTAATGCAAGTCATGTAATACAAATTTTATAGGAAGATTTGTGACACTTTTAAAAGTTAATGTAAAATTTGTACTATCAGGCCCACAAGCTGTTAACTTTGACTGCCAAGATAGAAAGTACACTGATTGTAAAGAATGTAAGAGGAACAGGGGAGACACTGATGGTTAGTTCACACACTGGGCGAGAGCCAAGATGGGTTTAGCCACAAGCTAGGCAGAATAAGGATGCAGGGAAAGGCAGCAGGAATGGCAACAAGAAGAAATCCAGTTTTGAGAGCAGGACAACTGTCACAACTGGAAGATAGTTGATGGATGACCTTGGAGACTCAACCAGAGTCAAGCAGAACAAATCAGCATTTTGAAAGACTGGCATGTCAGAAAAGGAATGGTAAGATTGTGATCCAGGAAGTAGGTGTTGTAATGAAAGAAAAGTGTATGCCACAAATAAAGTTCTTAAATATGAATCCTCCAAGAGTCCATGTAAATAACAGGCCTTTGTACATACCAATAGAACCAACAGCTTGCACTAATCGAGTGTCTTGAACATAATTAGATTTTCCAAGATGCTTCTCAGGAGCACCACATGACAAAATTTGACACCCAGACACTTTGGGAGATATTAGGGCAGAGGTCATAAGGAAATAAGTTGTAAGGAACATCTTAAAAGAGAGATGAGAAAAGATTTAGAAAGGAACTTGCAGTTCTAAGGGCCCAGCAACTTGCATGTAACTACAAAGACAAGTAAAATCGGGGATGCTCAAGACACCAGAATTCAAGGAGTGCAGACATCTTGTGGGGCTAGAGGAGATTACATAGAGAGAGGTGAGGAAATGGAGGGACTTGAAAACAAGGATAAGGATTTTAATTTGCGACACAGTCATTACAGGTCAGCAAACACAGGGGTGATCAGTGATTTGGATTTGGTGTTGGTTAGGAAATGGGAAGAAGCATTTTGGATGGCATCAGGTCTGTAGAGGGTGGAATGTGGGAATATGTTGGAATGATACAGGTCTAGGGGTACTGAAAGTATGCCAACTTAATGGAAATGCATGGTTGTACAGACCATGCTTTCTCAAAAGCTGATTTCATTAAATAGAAACTACTCTCCAGCAAGCTGCCAGATACATGCAGAGTCTCACAGGTGGAGATTGGGCCAGGGCCAGGGCCAGGTGCGGAATGGATGGCATTGGGTTTTGAGAAATAGCTCACAAAATTATGCAGTCCATGCAACACAATAACAGGTTACTCACCCCAAACAGTTTGTACTGGCATGCATGCTCCTCTCAAGTCTCTTCAACCTTTTGTTCTTATGTGTTTTTCTATTAAATGCATTGATGAAATTCACCCCAACAATTCTCTGTGGTCGTACCACTCTGTGGGTAAAGAGATGTCTTCTGAATTCCCTATTTGATTTCTTGATGATTATCTTATGTATTTGTATTTTTTTGCTCTTCCCTACACCTGTGCCGAGTGTGTCTTTCCTCATTTTAAACACCACTATTAAATTACTTTTCAGCTTTCTCTTTACAAAAAGAAAATGACCAGCTTGTTCACCCTTCCCTTGAAAGGTATAATCTTTTATTTCCTGTACCATCCTTGAAAATCCTTTTTCTGCTCTCTCTAGTTCCTCTAGGTGCTAGATGTCATGTGACCCTGCAGGGTACGTTTTTGGCAGGGAGGCACATGTAACATAAGTGCGTGGGTAGTTCGTCATTATTCCACCTGCTGGATTCATCCCCAATACATAGACAGTGGCAGGTGCCGAAATCATCTATTCATCTAATAAAGAACAAAGGGCCAATTGAGATTGTTAAGAGTTCAGTTGACCCCACTATTACATATAAATGGTTAGCTTGGGCAGGCAGGTAGTGAAGTAGGTTCCAACTATTTAAGATGTCTAAGAAAATGGGCAAGGGAGGGTTGCGATCTTCAGAGGAGTACCCTTTACCTATTGCTCCTTGATGATTTATCCCCTACCTTTCCTACCCAGCTATACAGCAAAATCCATACTGCCATTCCCCTCAAGTTGCCAAAGACACCCCTACCCAATGCCCCCCACTTACCGCACTCCGGAATCTACAGGGTCTCTTTTTGTGATCCTGACCAAAGCAGTGCCCACCTTGGAGCTCTGGTGCCGCAGGGATTGCTGAACCTGCCAGATTCGGCTGTCAGGTCCAGAGGATAGGACTTGCTCCCAGCAAGGGACTGAAGTCCCAGTATCCATTGATTTAGCCACCTGTAGCATATTTTGCTTGTTTTCTGGGCCTGTTGGCTGGCTGCCCCCCCCCCCCCCCAATAATTTTCTCCCCATGGCAAGCACAACTGCACATAGTTGTCTAAGTGTTTTCTAACTAAGATTCACTACACGTTTAACATAACTTTAGCCTAGTGCTTGGGTCACATTTTAAATTTCTGATTAATTGAGGACACTACTTTCAGTAAACAAAAAAAAACTGCACATGCTGGAAATCAGAAACAAAGACAGAAATTAATTCTGTTTCTCTCCCTAGATGCTGCCAGACCTGCTGAGCTTTTACAACAATTGCTGCTTTCAACGCTACTTTCAGTGATTTGTGCTTTTTCTCTTTGATATCTCGTTGCTCATCTACTCAATTTAGATTCCTACTTATCCATATGTGACATTGTTATTTTTCTGATAAAAACGTAAGATCTCACACTTAAAATTAATCATTATAGAGTCATAGAGTCATAGAGATGTGCAGCACGGAAACAGACCCTTCGGTCCAACTTGTCCATGTCAACCAGATATCACAACCCAATCTAGTCCCACTTGCTAGCACCTGGTCCATTTTCCTTCCTATTCATACACCTATCCAGATGCCTTTTAAATGTTGCAATTGCACCAGCCTCCACCACTTTCTCTGGCAACACATTCCATTCAGGTACCACCCTCTGCATGACAAAGATGTCCCTTACTTCTCTTTTATATCTTTCCCCTCTCACCCTAAACCTATGCCCTCTAGTTCTGGACTCCCCCCACCCCAGGGAAAAGACTTTCTCTATTTACCCTATCCATGCCCCTTATGATTTTATAAACCTCTATAAGGTCACCCTCAGCCTCCGACGCTCCAGGGAAAACAGCCCAAGCCTGATCAGCCTCTCCCAATAGCTCAAATCCTCCAAGCCGAGCAACATCCTTGTAAATCTTTTCTGAACCTTTTCAAGTTTCACAACATCTTTCCGATAGGAAGGAGACCAGAATTGCACGCAATATTCCAACAGTGGCCTAACCAATGTCCTGTATAGCTGCAACATGACCTCCCAACTCCTGTACTCAATACTCTGACCAATAAAGGAAAGCATACCAAACACCTTCTTCATTATCCTATCTACCTGCGACTCCACTTTCAAGGAGCTATGAACCTGTACGCCAAGGTCTCTTTGTTCAGCAACACTCCCTAGGACCTTACCATTAAGTGTATAAGTCCTGCTAAGATTTGCTTTCCCAAAATGCAGCACTTCGCATTTATCTGAATTAAACTCCATCTGCCACTTCTCAGCCCATTGGCCCATCTGATCAAGATCCTGTTGTAATCTGAGGTAACCTTCTTTGCTGTCCACTACACCTCCAATTTTGGTGTCATCTGCAAACTTACGAACTGTACCTCTTATGCTCGCATCCAAATCATTTATGTAAATGATGAAATTGGCATTTGTGCTCATTCTCCAAGTTTATTCATGATCTCTTGAGTGGGTGCATTCTTCCATGATGTTTTAATGGCATCTGCATGTTTAGAACTTAATGTTTTTGATTCTAAACAATAAATCATTAATATAAATTGTGAACAACAGTGGTCCCACAACTAATCCTTGTGGTACACTGTTTCGCAGCATCTGCTCCTCTAAATAATTTCACTTTTTCCCAACTTTCTGTCTTGAAGCCAGCTAGCTAAGCTATTCTGCATGTCCCCTGATTCAGCATGCTCCAACTTTACTTATTAACCTATTTGTCACACCTTACTAAAGGCCTTTTAGAAATTTAAGTACTTTACATCTCCTGTATTGCCTTGTCTACGCTCTCTTGTTATCTCTATGAATTGGAATAAGTTAATCAAATCAAGAGTTTCCCTTTGGAAATTCACTAGTCATGACTATGTTGTTGGTTTCTGAATGTTTTCTCTTTTCTCCTTGAGGAAGGATTCAATGACTTTTCTAATTGTCAATGTTAAGCTGATTTGTCTGTTGATCCTGGATATATTATATGCTCCCTTCAAACATAAGTATCAGGGTAACTATCCACCAATCCTCTAGCACTACAACATTTTCAAATGAATTATTGAACTCTGTAATGATGCCTTGGATATTTTTTGACCAGAATCTTTTAAAATGCACAGATGTAATCAATGACAACTTATATTCATAGAGCAACATTGAAGCAATGATACATCCCGAGGAGCTTCAGAATAGTATCATTTTAAAAAAATAGTTAACATCGACCTAGACAATCTATTCCAACCAGATATTTTATCCTCTTTGAGTTTTAATAGTCTCTTTAATATTTCTCCTAGTTAGTGTTATATACAGTTACTTCAGTTAGCTCAATATTATAGATAGATTTTCACACCTTTGCATCTCTGTACAATTAATAGGAAAGGGGTATGTCTCTTCTCTGGAAAACATCATAATGAATGCCATAACTTTAACATTCATGATTTTCCCTAAAATACAAAATGGTTCCTGGGAAGTAGAAGCTTACTTCTCGAGAGGGATGATATTCCTGTTAAAAAAAACCCTGAGAAAGTTACATAAAAACCAAAAGAACTGCTGATGCTGGAAAGCAGAAACAGAAATAGAAATTGCTGGGTAAGCTCAGCAGATTTGGCACATCTGTGGAGAGAAATCACAGTGACCCTTCCTTAGAACTGAAAATGTTACGTTTGTTAATGAGGTTTTCAATGGTGTATCAACCCTTATTGAATATGGCTTGAAGGTGCTTAGTTCTGAAACTTGATTCCAAAAAGCAGAAAATACTGCATTGCCTTGCACCAAGAATCTTCAGTGTACGCAAAGGTCAACAATACATATTGGCACAGTACATTAATGTACATATGCTTTAGATTTACAATCATGACTAATATAACAACTGGAGTCAAGTTGGCTGTTGAGTTCTTGAGGATGAGGCAAATGCATTCCTACGGGAATGTGGTAAGAATTGCATGTGAATGTCTTCGTCACTATATTTATATCCCTTCTTATAACTGATTACAGGGTACGAGGCCAGTCACTCTATGACTTGCATGTTATGCACATAGCTCAGGAAGATATTAATTTAAATGGAGCAATAATATCAAAATTAAAGACAAAGAAAACACATAAAATAACTCAAAGAGTAGCATGAAACATGCAAAAACCCATTAATTGTTACTTTTTTCCATTTTGAATGCCCAGTCTTCTGCTCACTTACAGAGCTGATTTGTGAAACAAGAGCCCATATATTGAGTCACAACAAGGGAAGTAAGTAGAAATGGTGAGTAAGCTCAATAAATATAATTCTAAGTCAAAATTGCTCTTAAAGAAATGCATCAGTCTGAATTTTAATCATGCTTAATGCAATAGTCATCAATGTGCATTTAAATTAAGACGGACCGTGTTTTGAAAATTCAAAACAATTATGCAAAAGTGAATATCACAGTTTGGAATTATTTATACTAAGACAGCATAATTATGAAGTAAAATCACCCCAAAATATGGACAGTGTTCATCATTATACAATTAAAAACAAGTATGTGAAATCTCCAAATTAAAGCTTCTGAATATTAAATTAGAATGGCATCTTTACACCAACTGGATTCCTTTTTTTTAAAAACAGATTTATTGCAGTAATATTATTAAAATACAGATTTGTCATTCTGGTATTTTCACCCCAATGAAAGTCTATTCTTGATATGAGTTACTTCCTAGTTTAACAAACTTTTAAACACATTCATTAAAGAAAATAAGTAACATACACATCACACAAATGCCAGGCAATTCAATACAATCTAACCACTATCCCTTGGCATCCAATGGTGTTACCATCACTGAATTGAAAAGTGTGGTGTTGGAAAAGCAGAGCAGGTCAGGCAGCATCCGAGGAGCAGGAGAATCGATGTTTCGGACATAAGCCCTTATTCTCCTGCTCCTCGGATGCTGCCTGGCTTACTGTGCTTTTCCAGTGCCACACTTTTCTACTCTGACTCTCCAGCATCTGCAGTCCTCACTTTCTCCTTACCATCATTGAATCCCCGCTATCAACATTCTTGGGGTTACCATTGACAGATAAGTGCATTGGCTATATCAGCAGGTCAAAGGCAAGGAATATTGTAGTTGAGCAACTCAGCTTGTCACTCCCCAAAGCCTTTCCATCATCTACAATGCATACGTCAGGGATACGTCCCCACTTGCCTAGATGGGTGCACCTTTAATGACACCCAAGAAGCTTGATACCATCCAGGACAAAGCAGCCTGCTCAATTGGCACTACATCTAAAAGCAGCCACTCCCTCTTCCACTGATGCTCAGTAGCAACAGTGTGTACTATTTACAAGAAGCACTGCAGAAATTCCCCAAAGATTCTAAGACAGCATCTTCCAAACCAATGACCACTTCCATCTAGAAAGACAAAGGCAGCAGATATGTGGGAACACCAGCATGTGCAAGTTCCCCTCCAAACCACTCGCCACCATGACTTGGAAATGTATTATTGTTCATTCATTGTTGCTGGGTCAGAATTCTGGAATTCCCTCCCTAATGGCATTGTAGGTTAACCTACAGCAGGGCGACTGCAACGGTTCAAGAAGCATCTCACCTCCACTTTCTCAAGGGCAACTAGGGACATGCAATAAACTTTGACCCAGCCAGTGTTGCCCATTTCCGATGAATGAATTTTAAAACAAAATGGTAATAGAGTCGATAAATAGCCCCTAATGTGTCACTAAAACACTTTATTTTGATATTATTCATTCATAGGATGTGGGCTTTACTGGCAAAGCCAACAAATTGCTCACTAGTAATTGCGGTCATTCACTTTCTTGAATCACTGCAATGAATATACTCCCACAGTATAGTTAGCTAAGGAGTTCAAAAAGATAGATCAAGGCAATCTCATTGGAAACGTGTTAGATTGTACAACATGGATACAGGCAGAACACGTTAATTGACACACAGTTAATGGTTAACTAACAATGCATCCCTCATGCACTGACTGGATGCTTTGCTTCTCATTTCAAAACAATTCCCATCAAAATGTTCCTTTTAAAACTCTGGAAACTTTTCTTCCATGAATTACTAACACAATTGCACTGGAGATATTTTAGGGAGTGAATAAGGTAAACAAGATAACAAGCTGCTTCTACCTTTAGGGTGGCTAAACTATAGCAGTAACCTCGATGAGTCTGACAACATATTGCTGTCAGGTCTGTCATACTTTTGTGAATCACTTTCCACTTTGACGCTGTTTCTTTTAACACATGCCTTCTGCCGGTACATGTGAATGTTACACGGTGCCACTGATACCATCATTGTGTACTCACACTGCATTGGAACCACATCCTGAATTGGACAACCCTGTCACGGTAGGCGCTGCAAGACTTATCAAAGTTTGGACATAGATACCACCATTACGTGTGGGGACACCTCCCACCATGGACATGGCAGGTACTCTTGTAATTCAGCCAACGTTGTCTATCTCATATGCTAAAGGCAAGGTTGCCCTGAGGCACGGTAGATTGGTGAAACTGAGCAGAGGCTATGGCAACGGAGGAATGGGCACCGCATAACAATCAACAGACAGGATTGTTCCCTCCCAGTTGGGGAACACTTCAGTGGTCCAGGACATTTGACTTTGGATCTTCGGGTGACCATCCTCCAAGGCAGGCTTTGGGACAGGCAGCAGCGAAAAGTGGCTGAGCAGATTCTGACAGCTAAGTTCAGTACCCATAGCGATGGCCTCAACCGGGACCTTGTGTTCATGTCTCTCTCACACACACACACACCAACAGACACACACACACACTCCCACAGTCATACATGCACCCTAACACAGACTTAGACCCCTTTACACTCACTCACACACATATACACTCTCTCACAGACACTCACAACCCCCCAACCCAGAGACACACACACACACATATATACACTCTTACAGACGCACACACTCCCACATGCATCCTCTCACAGATTTAGACACTTTACACTCACACACATATACACTCTCTCTCATAGACACTCACAACTCCCCCACTCTCACACATGCACTCACAGACTTAGACCCCTTTACTTACACACACACACACACAAACAAACCCATATGCACACATACTCATATATATTTGTGAGGTGAATTTGTACTTGCAAAGTTACATTGTACTTTTCTCAAAATCTGCATGAATCAGTGTAAGATTCTGTGAACTCACTTGTTAGATTAGAATCAGTCTAAACATTATGGAACAGACAACAGAACACAGGGGGCTAACACCTTCAACATCTTATCTGGGCTGACACCAATTGCTGCAGTTAATCTGAGAATGTAACTTTTAAAAAAAGTTTTGTGATTTACATATGAAAGAAGTGAACTATCATGGTCATTCTAACAGATGAGAGACTTAAACAATCAAGGTATTTTTCAATGTAAACTTCTGCTATAAATTCTGTGTCTTACAATTGTGTCCTCCACAACCACCTGATGAAGGAGCAGCACTCCAAAAACGAGTGCTTCCAATTAAACCTGTTGGACTATAACCTGGTGTTGTGTGATTTTTAACTTTGTACACCCCAGTCCAACATCGGCATCTCCAAATCCTGAATTGGAAGAAGGGTACCCATAATACACAAGAAATCAGAGAAAGAGTAAGACCTGTTCCACCATTCAGTAGGATCATGGCTGATCCAATACTCCTCTTGGCCACCCATTGTGTGCACAGCTGTAGCGTGCCCATTGTTAGTATCTCTCCCTCTGATCATTCTGCTTACCATCCCTCTCGACACTGGTCGTTCCTGGACAACCCCCATGTTTGCCATCCCTCTTGATGTTGGTCATATCTCTTACTGCTCTCCCTTGCTGTCTCGCAGGTCACATGCCTCATTGTCCAGCTCTCCACTTCAGTTAGGGAGTGTGGTACTGAGTGGAGCAGTGAGTGAGGCACTGAGGGCTCCGGCTGAACATCCAGCTGGATCATCAGTTCTCCAACTAATTTCAAGTTCTCCAGTCGCTTCATGAAATAAGCACTAAGTATGAAGCCGTGACACAAATCCTGTGTCATCATTGTCAGTGATGTCAATTGGACTGCAGCTCTCTGGGATAGCTTGTTCTATTTGGCATACCTGGAGGTTCAGGAATGTTCACTCACAGCAAAGATCGCCCATTAATGAAGATGATACACATGGCTCCCATTTTAACTTTGTAATTGGGCAGATTTGTATAGAATAAAATTGGGCTTACAATATTTGAACACCAAAACATGTAGCTTGATACTATAATTGAAAAGAATGGTGATTAAAACTTTATGGGGTTGATTTTAACATCCCAAAACAGGTAGAGTTTTATAACTATTGAATTGACAACACGTGCCTAAGAACAGCAGTGTATACCCATATGGGAGAAGAGGTTATTATTGAAAAAAGGGAACTTTTCTGTTATGGTCTATATGTCAGTATGCCTTAAACAGAAATGTTGATGTCACCATCACTGTGTTGCAGCATGTGACCTGAGGGTATAAAGATCCCAATGTACTGAAAATCAAAAAGTATAACACATAAGAAGCATGTTCCTCAGTTATGGATTTAAAATGTGGACTTAAATGCTGGATATATATAGTTTAACATTAACACTGACATGAATATATCTGTGAGTGCAATATTTGTATAACAGTAAGCCATAATACAAATTTGTTAAATTCTTCTATACCATCCCATTTGCATCTAATTACTTATGATACAAGGGACAACAAAAAGGGAGTCCAGAACTAGAGGGCATAAGTTTAGGGTGAGAGGGGCAAGTGATAAAAGGGACCTAAGGGGCAACATTTTCACGCAGAGGGTGGTGTGTGTATGAAGTGAGCTGCCAGAGGAACTGGCGGAGGCTAGTACAATTACAATGTTTAAAAGGCATCTAGATGGGTACATGAATAGGAAGCGTTTGGAGGGATATGGGCCAAGTGCTGGCAAATGGGACTAGATTAGGTTGGGATATTATGAACAAAGAAAATTACAGCACAGGAACAGACCCTTCAGCCCTCCTGATCCTCTATCTAAACCTGTTGCCTATTTTCCAAGGATCTGTATCCCTCTGCTCCCTCCTCATTCATGTACCTGTCCAGATACAACTTAAATGATGTTATTGTGGCCACATCAACGCATTCCTGCTAGCAACGCATTCCAGGCACCCACCACCCTCTGTGTAAAGAACTTTCCACACATATTTCCCTTAAACATTTCCTCTCTCACCTTGAACTTGTGACCTCCTAGTAATCGAGTCCCCTACCCAGGAAAAAAGCTTCTTGCTATCCACCCTGTCTATACCTCTCATTTTGCAGACTTCAATCAGGTCCGCCCTCAACCTCAGTCTTTCCAATGAAAATAATCCTAATCTACACAACCTCTCCTCATAGCTAGCACCCTCAATACCTGGTAACGTCCTGGTGAACATCTTCTGCACCCTCTCCAAAGCATCCACATCCTTTTGGTAATGTGGCAACCAGAACTGTATGCAGTATTCCAAATGTGGCCAAACCAATCTCCTACACAACTGTAACATGATCTTCCAACTCTTGTACTCAATACCCTGTCTGATGAAGGAAAGCATGCTGTATGCCTCCTTGACCACTCTCTCAACCTATGTTGCCACCTTCAGGGTGCAATGGATCTGAACACCCAGATCTCTCTGTACACTAATTTTCCAAAAGGGCGTTTCCATTTACTGCACAGTTCACTCTAGAACTGGATCTTCCAAAATGCATCATCTCGCATTTGCCTAGATTAAACTCCATCTGCCATTTCTCCGCCCAACTCTCCAATCTATCTATATTTTCCTGCATTCTATGGAAGTCCCCTTCACTATCTGCTACTCAATCAATCTTAGTGTCATCTGCATACTTGCTAAACAGACCACCTATACCTTCCTCCAGATCATTTATGTATATCATAAACAATAGTGGTCCCAGCACGGATCCCTGTGGAACACCACTGGTCACGGTTCTCCATTTTGAGAAACTCCGTTCCACTATTACCTTCTGTCTCCTGCTGCCCAGCCAGTTTTCTATCCACTTAGCCAGTACACCCTGGACTCCATGGAACTTCACTTTCTCCATCAATCTGCCATGAGGAACTTATCAAACACCTTACTGAAGTCCATGTATATGACATCTACATCCTTTCCCTCATCAATCAATATTGTCACTTCCTCAAAGAATTCTATCAAGCTGGTAAGAGATGACCTTCCCTGCACAAAACTATATTGCCTATCACTGATAAACCCATTTTCTTCCAAATGTAAATAGATCCTATTCCCCAGTATCTTCTCCAGTAGCTTCCCTATCACTGACATCAGGCTTACCAGTTTATAATTACCCGGATTATCCCTGCAACCCTTCTTAAACAAGGGGACAACATTAGCAATTCTCCAGTCCTCCGGGATCTCGCCTGTGTTCAGGAATGCTGCAAAGATACCTGTTAAGGTCCTAGCTATTTCCTCTCTCACTTCTCTCAGTAATGTGGGATAGATCCCATCCAGATCTGGGGGACTTGTCCACCTTAATGCCTTTTAGAATACCCAACATTCCTCCCTCCTTATGCCGACTTGACCTAGAGTAATCAAATATCTATCCTGAACCCCAATATTTTGGTGAATACTGACACAAAATACTCATTAAGATTCTCACCTGTTTTCTCTGACTTCACGCAAAATTTTCCTCCTTTGTCCTTGAGTGGGCCAACCCTTTCTCCAGTTACCCTCTTGGTGCTTATATACAATAAAAGGCTTTGGGATTTTCATTAACCCTGTTTGCTGAAGATATTTAATGACCCTTTTTTGCCCTCTTAGTTCCTCATTTCAGATTATCCTACTTTCCCAATATTCTTCCAAAGCTTCATCTGTTTTCACTCGCCTGGACCTTATGTACGCTTCCTTTTTCCTATTCGCTAGTCTCACTATTTCACCTGTCATCCATGGTTCCATAATCTTGCCATTTCTATCCCTTATTTTCACAGGGACAAGTCTGTCCTGCCCTCTAATCAACCTCTCTTTAAAAGCCTCATTGACATTGCCACATCAGGTAAAATATGCAGCTAGAGGCAAAAATCCACATCAGTTACCTCTTGGAATAGACTGTGACTTTGCTCCTCACTGATAATGTCACAGTGCCTGTAGATCAATCACCAGTTCATAATGTCGGAGCTAAAACTGCAGAAACTGCAAACACTCACTGGAAATGTGCTCTGGATCACAATGCATCCAGGACAGCCCACATTCTGCAACTGTGATTTATCACCCTTTCTACCATCCTAATTAATTAACTACTTAATTATGTTACCCAAATACTTGTTTTATTATTTTTAACTGCTTTATTTACCTCACCACTGTTCCTGTAGTTTGAAGCCTCAGAAATAGAATAGAATACTTGCCAGAGCCTCACTAATCAGCTAGCTTCTTTCCCCTGGGGAGAAAATGACCCAACTACGCATAGGGGTATATGTTAGAAAAAGCAAAGGTGGATTTCCTTCCCATCCTTAAGTCCCTTATTCATTTGACCTGCAGCAGCCAGCATTCAAACTCTGTTTCATCACGATGGTTAAATTTTGCTATATTCACCTTTTGGCTGAGCTCCTGCAGGCTCTATTAAAGTTCAAACAAGAATGTTTGACCATTTAGGCAAGATATTGGATAACTCCACTGCTCATTCACTTCCCCACCCTCCTTCCTCTCCTCAATCCTAACAGAGAGCAGAAACAAGGACTTCAGGAGAGAATGTGAGGAAGGAAAGAAAATACCAGCAGAAACGATGAGAGGAAAAGTAGAGAGAAGAAATTGCATAAAAGATTTTTGAAGCAAACTAAACAATTGTAGGGGTTTCTTTTCTGGACACTTGAATATTGGATAATCAAAGTTGAGAATTTTTGAAACAAATTACATTTAATAGAATTATAGAATCTCTACACTGTAGAAACAGGCCCTTCAGCCCAACAAGTCCACACTAACCCTTCGAAGAGTAACCCACCCAGACCCATTCCCCTTACCCTACATTTCCCCTGACTAATGCACCTAACCTACACATCGGGCAATTTAGCATGGCCAATCCACCTAACCTGCATATCTTTGGATTGTGGGAGGAAACCGGAGCACCCAGAGGAAACTCACACAGACACCGGGAGAATGTGCACACTCCACACAGTCACCCGAGGCTGGAATCAAATCTGGGTCTCTGGTGCTGAGGCAGCAGTGCTAACCACTGAGCCACTGTGCCGCCCATAATAAAAAGTTAGAGCGGCAAAAATATCAGAACTAATCAAATTCCTGATAGAACATTCAACCCAGAATCTATTTTAGTGTTTGTACACCTATCAGGAAAGTGAGGAAATAAACATTGATCATTGTAAATCATCTTGGAACCTGTCCAAAAGCCCTAGCAATATTAAGTTATTGCAAAATTAAAATAGCCTTTCTGGTAAATCAACATCCAGTCACTACACAACAGTTCCAGACAGAAAAATGCTGCCATAATCTGGCACCTGAAAGAAAACATGTTCTTGGCAGTGACTTCACTCACTCAGACACAGAATCACGTGGTGGGGAAAATCAAATAATCACTAGAGTCACTAAAGTTAAAGGAAATGTTAGGAATAATTGATGGTAATTTGTTCAATCTGGTAAATGAAAGAAAAGAACTCAGTACAGATTTCGTGTGCTAATCAGTGTAAAAATCCAATTTTTTGAAATGGCTTATCTTCAATATCAATAGAAGAACTGTTCCTGCATCAGGATCTGAGCATTAAATTCACTGTAATTGAGAATAATCACAAAGATCTAAAAGTTAGACAATTCCACATGAAAATTGCGAATCTCCCACCCCCATCCCCACCCCAAAAGAAATTGCCTAAGGGCTCAATGTTTTTAGATGTGGGATCACAATAAGAGAGCACAATTGTGTTTTCAAAGTGTCAATCAAAATGGCTGGCGATTCTGTTTGAGGTTAACACAATGCAACAAGAATGAGAAAACAGTGGCAGTAAATCAAAAAAAAGGATTCAAACTAAATTTATTTAAAATAAACATTATATTTAGCCAAAACAAGTAAAACAAATCGAGCTTCCTACGTCTGAAAGATTGCATCTATTGCTAATGCCTTCTTAATCCAGGCTACGTTCCCATTCTTTATTTTATCCATTTGTGTGGATGTGGGCTTTGCTGGCTAGCCCAGCATTTACTACCCACCCCAAATGATCTTGAGGAAGGTGGTGTGAACTGCAGTACTCTTTAGGGAATAAGGACATCCAATGCTGTTAGGAAGGCAGTTTCAGGATTTTGATAATAAGATGAATGGCAGGTGTCTTTTCCCAAGATGGGGGATTTCAAAACTAGAGGGCAAATTTTTAAGGCGAGAAGAGAAAGACTTAAAAAAGACCTGAGGGTCATTTTTGTTTTACACAGAGAGTGGTTCGTGTGGGAATGAACTTCCGAAGGAAGTGATGGATGCAAGTACAGTTACAACTTTTAGAAGACACTTAGATAAGTACAAGAATACTTTTTCCCTGGAGTATCGGAGGCTGGGGGGTAACCATACAGAGGTTTATAAAATCATGAGGAACATGAATAGGATAAATAGACAGAGTCTTTTCCCTGGGGTCGGGGAGTCCAGAACTAAAGTCCAGAACTAAAGGTTAAGAGTGAGAGGGAAAGATATAAAAGAGACCTAAGGGGCAACCTTTTCACACAGAGGGTGGTACGATTATGGAATGAGCTGCCAGAGGAAGTGGTGGAGGCTGGTACAATTACAACATTTAAAAGGCGTCTGGATGTGTTTATGAATAGGAAAGATTTGGAGGGATATGGGCTGGGTGCCGGCAGGTGGGACTAGGATTGAGTTGGGATATCTGGTTGGCATGGACAAGTGGACTGAAGAGTTTGTTTTGGTGCTGTACATCTCTATGACTTCAAGATTAAGAAATAACAAAGAGAATGTGTGGAATGCTCTGCCCCAGAGGGCAGTGGAGGCCCAGTCTCTGGATTCATTTAAGAAAGAGTTAAATAGAGCTCTCAAGGATAGTGGAATCAAGGGTTATGGAGATAAGGCAGGAACAGGATACTGATTAAGGATGATCAGCCATGATCATATTGAATGGTGGTGCAGGCTCGAAGGGCAGAATGGCCTACTCCTGCACCTATTGTCTATTGTCTATAGAATAACAAGAATAATTAGAAGGATATGGCCAAGCACAGGCAGGTGGGACTACTTAGTTTGGGATTATGTTCAGCATTGAAAAGTGTGATGCTCGAAAAGCACAGCCAGTCAGGCAGCATCAGAGGAGCAGGAGAATCAATGTTTCGAGCATAAGCCCTTCATTATGGTTGGACCGTGCTGTATGACCCAGCAACAGTGAAGGAACAACATTATATTTCCAAGTCAGGATGGTGTGTGTCTTGGGAGGGGAACTTTTTCCAGCGCATCTGCTGCCTTGAGGGGGTTTGTGGAAATCGTGGGTTGGAAGGTTCTGGAGGAGGAGCCTTAGTGAGTTACTTAAGTTGAACAGTTGACCAAACATCCTTTGTCTGCAATAGTTGGAGAGTCAGTTAGCGTATTTCACACAGAATTAGATGTTTGGGAAGATATTGGAACCAGTTTTCAGTACATCAGTTAAATAAAGAGAGGAGACAGCACCTTTAATTCTGGAATAGATCCATCACCAACTATAAGAGTTGGATGCTGATGACCAATTTCCTAACCCACCAGAAAGTGAGGCCTTTTGACTGGAGGCAGCTGGGTACAGAGCTGCAGGCCTCCTTTATCCTGGAAAAGACCAGTCTCTGGTTTGTCAAGTGCCTCGGTGGAACTTAAGTCAATTGTTCTTCCATAAAGGATGTGAGAGCAGGTGCCATCTGGCCAGCAATGCACACCCCACTTGCTTTCATTAGATCCACACGCTTGTGTTCTTGTAGCAAAACTGGCAGATCTGTTGAGCATGGAGGTTGGTGGGTGGAGGGTGAGGACATGAGGTACTGTTATAGTTTTGAGAAAGGGAAAAGAAAGGAGAGTAAACGTGCATGAAATATATCAAACACAGTTGGGAACTCAGTCAATTGTGTTTGTGGGAAATCTATTTTTGAGGGTAAGGGAAGACATATGGGAATGTCTCGCACGGTGCTGAGATCTGAATAGGTTGCCTCCTCCCCAGGTCTCTGACTCTCACCAGGAATTGCTGCTGTAAGGTCAGAGAGGCCGTAGTGCCTTGAGCTCTCCCAAACACAGCATGTGACCTCTCCAAACAGGTGAGTGCAAATGGAAGAGGCCAAGGAAATAAAAAGCAGGTGAGTGGATCCTCCAACCTGGAGACAATACACCAAGAAGGTCCAGGGACCTCAGGAAGATGGGAAGGGTGAGTGGCGTAACACTGTCAGATGCCAAGCCCCACACCCTTGACTTGCTGAACATTCACAGGTCAATACCTTTTGCAGCTTCCCTCATTGCAGGCCCCTCATATCCCTAATTGAACAGCCATCACTCACCTTACCCTATCACAGCCTTCGTTGCAGTGACACTCTAGTGTCATTAGTCTTGTTGCTGTGGTACTCCTCATGCTGCCATTGGTGGTATTGTTTCTGCTCCTGCTCCTCAGCAGAGGTGGAAGGTGGCCATGTAAAAGGTGTTGCTAAAGGGTGGTGAAAGCTAGTGACAGAGAATTGCAGTGATAGGTGGGTGGAAGGTGAAGACAGGAAAAATAATGACTTCTATACTCGCCATTAGAAACACTCACACCTCTCTCCCTTCTCTCCTTGCAAGAGAAGAGAGCACCAACACTTGAGGAGAGGCAGAGACCCAGGAGGAGGAGAAGGGGGAAGGAAGGAAGTGCATTGCCCTCCAATAATGTGCGGGGGTCCAGCACCTCAGTTGGCTGGGCAGCCGCCTTATGATGCGGAGTAACATCAACAGCGTGCGTTCAATTCCCGTCCCAGCTGAGGTCACCATGAAAGTCCCATCTTCTCAACCTCGGACGTGGTGACCCTCATGTTCAATCTCACTCTGTCTCTAATGACACGGCTGTCTCTGGGACAAGAGGGACTTCCACTTCGCTTTTTCAATGACAGGCACCTTATCAGTCACCAGCATTATGTTCCCACTTACTCCACTGGAAAGAAGGTCCAATTACAGGAGGCTGGAGAATTACAGGAATGACCTGCTGCGAAAGTCCTGAAACTCCCAAGGCATTGGCCCTCTTAATGGTGCTAACCATCTGCCTGTAAATCCTGCTTTCGAGGCTTCACCTCCTTCCAGATGCCCACCCCTCTGTCCTGTGGAATGACATGCAGTGAGGGAAAAGGTAGCTGCCAGTGTTGCTCCTGCTGCTGGTGTTAATGATGTGACTTCTGTTCTGGATCTTCAGTAGAAATGGACAATGCAGCTGCATTGTATTGGCATTGACTACTCCCATGCCATGGTGTAAGCTGGTAGCAGGGCAGTGCAGCCAAAGCTTAGTGAAGTGGAAGACAGGTAGAGTACCTTCTAAGAATTTGGCATTCACTTGCAATAGCATTTTCTAATTGAAGTAATACTTTGGACAGCAGTTTCGCAGTGCCTATGGCTTGAGTTCTCCAGTGTAACTGATCGAAGACTCCCAGGCTTGTTAGTTTCACTAAAGAAACTCTTCCTTTTGATTATTCACCTTGGTGACTCTGGTGCGATGCTGACACAATGTGAAACACATGTGCTGTTGACGAAGAAATAAGTCAGGCTCAGTTGCCTTTGTAATTGGCGAATAGCTTTCCTGCCAGAGCTAAGGGGAATATTTAATGGATATGGAACATACCATGGGAGAAGCCAAAAGAAAGTGGGATGTTTGTTATCCAATGTTACAGGGTTAATGCAATGGAGTAAGTCTGGGTGGGGGATGCTCTTCAGACAACTGGCGTGGACTCAATGGGTCAAATGGCTGCTTCCTCTGTCAGGATTCTCTGATTCTTGTACGATTCTGTGAAAGTCAATCTCAGAGAATTTAACACACAGATGAATCAAAACTGACTTCACTCAGTGGAAAAATTTACTCTCACTTCATCTCTTCATCCACATCTCATCAGGAACAAGCTCAGGGAATAGCTTCGGCTTGCACAAGCTTTCAAAAGCTGATTGAGGGCAGATGTTCGCAGATAAAGGGATGACTGGAAAATGGGAAGCCTTCAGAAATGAGATAACAAGAATCCAGAGAAAGTATATTCCTGTCAGGGTGAAAGGAAAGGCTGGTAGGTATAGGGAATGCTGGATGACTAAAGAAATTGAGGGTTTGGTTAAGAAAAAGAAGGAAGCATATGTCAGGTATTGACAGGATAGATCAAGTGAATCCTTAGAAGAGTATAAAGGAAGTAGGAGTATACTTAAGAAGGAAATCAGGAGGGCAAAATGGGGACATGAGATAGCTTTGGCAAATAGAATTAAGGAGAATCCAAAGGGTTTTTACAAATATATTAAGGACAAAAGGGTAACTAGGAAGAGAATAGGGCTCCTCAAAGATCAGCAAGGCAGCCTTTGTGTGGAGCCACAGAAAATGGGGGAGATGCTAAATGAATATTTTGCATCAGTATTGACTGTGTGAAAGGATATGGAAAATATAGACTGTAGGGAAATAGATGGTGACATCTTGCAAAATGTCCAGATTACAGAGGAGGAAGTGCTGGATGTCTTGAAATGGTTAAAGATGAATAAATCCCCAGGACCTGATCAGGTGTACCTGAGAACTCTGTGGGAAGCTACAGAAGTGATTGCTGGGCCTCTTGCTGAGATATTTGTATCATCGATAGTCGCAGGTAAGGCGCCAGAAGACTGGAGGTTGGCAAACGTAGTGCCACTGTTTAAGAAGGGCGTAAAGATAAGCCAAGGAACTATAGACTGGTGAGCCTGACCTTGGTGGTGGGCAAGTTGTTGGAGGGAATCCTGAGGGACAGGATGTGCATGTATTTGGAAAGGCAAGGACTGATTAGGGATAGTCAACATGGCTTTGTGTTTGGGAAATCATGTCTCACAAACTTGATTGAGTTTTTTGAAGAAGTAACAAAGAAGATTGATGAGAGCAGAGCAGTAGATGTGATCTATATGGACTTCAGCAAGGTGTTCGACAAGGTTCCACATAGGAGACTGATTAGCAAGGTTAGATCTCATGGAATACAGGGAGAACTAACCATTTGGATACAGAACTGGCTCAAAGATAGAAGACAGAGGGTGGTGGTGGAGGGTTGTTTTTCAGACTGGAGGCCTGTGACCAGTGGAGTGCCACAAGGATCGGTGCTAGGCCCTCTACTTTTTGTCATTTACATAAATGATTTGGATGCGAGCATAAGAGGTACAGTTAGTAAGATTGCAGATGACACCAAAATTGGAGGTGTAGTGGACAGCGAAGAGGGTCACCTCAGATTATAACAGGATCTGGACCAGATGGACCAATGGTCTGAGAAGTGGCAGATGGAGTTTAATTCAGATAAATGCGAGGTGCTGCATTTTGGGAAAGCAAGTCTTAGCAAGACTTATACACTTAATGGTAAGGTCCTAGGGAGTGTTGCTAAACAAAGAGACCTTGGAGTGCATGTTCATAGCTCCTTGAAAGTGGAGTCGCAGGTAGATAGGATAGTGAAGGCGGCGTTTGGTATGCTTTCTTTTATTGGTCAGAGTATTGAGTACAGGAGTTGGGAGGTCATGTTGCGGCTGTACAGGAAATTGGTTAGGCTGCTGTTGGAATATTGCGTGCAATTTTGGGGTCGTCTTCCTATTGGAAAGATGTTGTGAAACTTGAAAGGGTTCAGAAAAGATTTACAAGGATGTTGCCAGGGTTGGAGGATCTGAGCTACAGGGAGAGGCTGAACAGGCTGGGGCTGTTTTCCCTGGAGCGTCGGAAGCTGAGGGGTGACCTTATAGAGGTTTACAAAATTATGAGGGGCATGGATAGGATGAATAGACAAAGTCTTTTCCCTGGGGTGGGGGGAGTCCAGAACTAGAGGGCATAGGTTTAGGATGAGAAGGGAAAGATATAAAAGAGACCTAAGGGGCAACTTTTTCACGCAGAGGGTGGTACAGGTATGGAATGAGCTGCCAGTGAATGTGGTGGAGGTTGGTACAATTGCAACATTTAAGAGGCATTTGAATGGGTATATGAATAGGAAGGGTTTGGAGGGATATGGGCCGGGTGCTGACAGGTGGGACTAGATTGGGTTAGGATAGCTGGTTGGCATAGACGGGTTGGACCAAAGGGTCTGTTTTCATGCTGTACATCTCTATGACTCTAAGCTGAGGGACTATGCATTGTTTTTTTTAAGAAAAAAGGGGTAGATGTATTCTTTACCAAAAAGAATCAAACATTTGCTCCATTTCTGTCTTAGACCACTATCCTATGGAAAACAAAGCAGCTGCGTACAAATCTCTCATTTATATCAAAGTTCTCCTTCCCAGAATTAGACTAGTTTAGCCACCAATAGGAGCTCTTGATTGGGATGTTTCAAGTAAAGGTAACAAAGTTTCATTCTTCCCTCACAAAGCGCTCATTTGGCTGCAGTGCTTGTGTGACTGGGACTGAATTCTGGGACTCATCCAGCAATCTACATATATGACAATCTAATTGTTATTGGAAAATGAGTTCACTCCAGTGGTACTGGTAATGGAGAGTGGGACACATTTTAAAGTCTGGTCAATGCTTCAGTTTGGGATCCAATGCAAAATCAGAACAGAAAATTGTTACATGTAAATGGCACATGGTTTGAGAAACGACGTGTCACATTTACCTACAAGGTAAATTAGTCACAGAATTAGTCAATACATATGGTAAAAATGATTACATTGAACTGTTTTTTTCATTATGTTTACTTCACACAAGTGAGTACCTGCTAATTAGAAATGAACGTCCACAAGCTCTTTCCCTTTTGTCACATAAAAGTTAATCTTTCTGATTTATTCAAAAGCTTCATTGCCTGGTGTGGATTCGGAATATTCAACAGGAGACAAAACGAAGAAAGCAATTTAAAAGTTATTGAGCTCAAATTCAGGGACCAGAAAACATTATTTAAAGTGTTTGTGTGAATGGTACATATTCTCCTCTCTAATTCATATTTTGAATTATTTTCACAGTAATTTCAAATATAAACCTCAGGATATTACACACTGTGGTATCTATGTGTAGATCATCAACTGCAATCAGAACAGAACAATAATATATTTGTGTGATGAAATAGTGAGTCCTTCCTGCCTCTAACTACTTACTAAAGACATTTTTTAACAAGCTAAGATCCCAAACTCATTGTAAGTTTCTGCTTTACTAAGTTTATGTTGTGTATCACGCAATGATAAATCTTGGAGTTGGTAAAACAGACTCAGGGTGAATTAGTGTACTTCTCACATAGTGAATGTGGCTGGAGGGAATGAATATTTAATCAGGTGGCCATAAAGGAGGTGGGCCCATGCTGCCTTCCTGCCACTTACCCAATGAAGACAGACAGGAGGCTGGAGGAACACAGCAAGCCAGGCAGCAACAGGAGGTGGAGAAGTCGACGTTTCAGGTGTAACCCTTCTTCGGGGGGGGTTAAGGGGAACTATGGATAAAGGGGGTGGTGGGGGCATGGTGGTAGAGTGGGGGTGGGTGAAGACAGGTAGATGGTACGACCTGGTTGGTCAGTGGGAGGAATGGATCCGGTTGGTGGCAGGGAGAAGTGGAAGGGAGGGGGAGGGCCTTGGAAGCGAGTTGGGGTAAAGGAAAGGAGGTTATTTGAAATTGGAGAACTCAATGTTGAGTCCTCTGGACTGTAGGCTGCCCAGGCAGAAGATAAGGTGTTGTTCCTCCAATTTGTGGTTTGGTTCGTTGTGGCAATGGAGGAGGCCAAGGATGGTCATGTTGGAAATGGACGGTGACTGGGAGGTCCGTTCGGCCCCTGCAAGCCCGACTGAGTTGCTCAGCGAACCATTCCCTAGGTTTACATTTGGTCTCCCCGATGTAGAGAAGACCACAGTTACGCAATGAAGCCTGTTAAACTCCTCCTGCCAATTGAAGCCTGTATGCACTTCGGCAATGATGGGCAGGAAGGGCTGTCATAGTATAGTAGTAGTGTCCTATCTCTGAGTGAGGAGACCTAGATTCATGTCCTACCCGCTCCCACGGTAATGTTATAACCTATCGCTGAACAAATTGAATGAAGAAAAAATTTAAATGGGGAGTGGATTTGACACATAGGAATCACTGGAGAAGCAAACCCTGGGCTTCTGGGAAGATGGGGCACAGTATATGCTCATTGTCACTGTCAAGCCTGACACAGGGACCCTGCATTGGGAAAGGGTGGATTGTAGTTATCTTGAGAGCCCCATCATCTGCGATCTGCCTCCCACAGTGCCCAAGACCATTGGTAACAGCCACAGCCCCCTCTGGTGCTGCTGAGCAGTGAGAGCGCTGCCAACCACTGATTGGTCACCACCATTCAGTGTATGGAACTTCTACCAAAGATTCTGGATTCTGGGGAAGTCCCACTGCTGCCCAGTTAAGTGTCTGTTTCACAGTTAACCCAATAAGTCTTCCTAAACAATGTGAAGATCCGAGCATTATGTTATCTTATGTCCTGGCCAATATTTATCTCTTAATCAACACCTGCTGCACAAATTGGCTGCCGAGCAGCCTTCATTACAACAATGACTACACTGTGAAAGCATTGCATTGTCTGTAAAACACTTTGAGACATTAAGTGCAACATAAATGCAAGTCTGAGTCCTTTTAAAATTAAATAAGGGTGCTTTCCAGGTACGATATTAGCAAAGATTTGCCCCAGTCTTAAGGAGGACGTGTTAGTCTGGGTGATTAAAAGAATCGAATAGAATAGCATTTATTGTCACATATACTCAATGGCTAAAGAGAAAAGTTTATATGTCACCAAATACAGCACTGTCTTAGATACAAAAGTACCTAGGCACAGCTTCTTTAGTGACAAGATCTCAGCCAATAGAGAAATAAAATGTCCAGGATTACTGAAATAAACATTGATTACAACACAACCATGCTGGCACCGAGCTTCCAGTCCGCACTGGACCCTGGCTGCACACTGCACCAATGACACGCCACACTGAAAGACCACTGCACCAGACCGGGCGTTCACCACCCCAAACTGGGAGGCCGCTGCGCCAGGGTGGGAAGTCACCACGCCACACTGGGAGGCCACCGCGTCTGTTCAGGAGGTTACCATGCTACACTGGGAGGTCACTATGCCTAGCTGAGAGGTCACTGCACCACACAAGGAGGCCCCTGTGCCAGGATGGGGGTCGTCACCGGAGTACAGGAATTGTTGCCACAGACTAGTAGTCAAAGAGAATAAAAGGAGAAGAAGAAACAAAAAAAAAGCACTAAGAGGAAGAAAAAGAGGAAGAGTGGGCGGAGCAGACGAACTCCAGCTGGAGTGTCCTACTCTGCCGCCATCTTGTAACTGGCTCAATCATATGGATTTTAAGGGACATCTAAAAGGGAACAGTTAGAGATCAGCATTAGGTTGAGAGAGCAACTTCCAGAGCTTAGGGTGAAGGTATAGTTAGTAAGGTGATTAAAGTGGGAGTATGTATAAAAGGTTAGAGTTGAGGGAATACAACATGGCTGGAGGTGGTTACAGAAATTGGGGGGAGGGAGTCTTTTTGACTGAGGAGGGATTTTAACATGAAGATGAAACCATTGTTAATTGTACACAACAGTTTGAATTCAAACCTTCCAACAAGCTTTTGACAGGAAAATGATGTACTACAATGTTTGTTACAGGAGATGTTTCACGTAGGGTTGATTCAGACCTCTTGCAATTCTGAGTTAAACATTTTAATTAGCACAAAGTGCAAGCATATTATTTAACAGTTGCTTTAAGTAATCCTTTATCTGAGTCAGGCATCCTTGCATGTACCATTTCAGGCTGCTTAACATTTTTTTTATTTTTAAGATTATTACATCACACAGAAAGATATTCTTTTTTTTAGTTGATATTCACGTTGTTGCACAGCAATGTAATAGCATTGTTTTCCAGGGACAATTAAATCTATTGTTTCTTTAGTAAGTTCCAAAATTTTAATAGTGAGAGAGGGAGCTGAATAAGTCACCACATTGCATGGCTAAAGTCAAATTGCAATTGGAAATTAATTGGAGAACACAGATGATTCAGAACAAAAAGCTCTTGAAACATGTATTCAGTCATAACAATGGCTTGATTTCCACTAAATAAAGTGAACGAAGGTCATTTTGAAGTGACTCAGTTTCTAAAGAAAACTTTGTTCATTTGTACAGGAACCAAGTATTGAATATTGTAACCACAAATACACATTCATGAGCCAAAGAGTAAAAATGGATTGAAGTGGTACAGCTGACCTTGATTGCATGGTAGCAAAGGTAAAGGCACCACAAATCCATTGGATTGTATTTGCACTAGAGAGACACAACTGGTGGTGAGTTTAACCTCAGGGGTACTACACCTTGAAAAGGTGAGACACTCATGGTGACCATAACTGGTATGGGAATTGAGCTCACATTTTTAACATCACTCAGCATTGCAACCCAGGTATCCAGCCAACTGAGCGAAACTCTCCTGCTCAGCCGGGTGGCACAGTGGTTAGCACCAGCGTCCCAGGTTCAATTCCAGCCCTGGGCAACTGTCTGTGTGGAGTTTACACATTGTCCCTGTGTCTGTGTGGGTTTCCTCCCACAATCCAAAGATGTGCAGGTTAGGTGAATTGGCCGTTCTAAATTGCCCGTAATGTTAGGTGCGTCATTCAGAGGGAATGGGTCTGGGTGGGTTTCCCTTCGGAGGGTTGGTGTGTACTTGTTGACCCAAAGGGCCTGTTTCTACACTGTAGGGAATCTAATTACTTGGTGAAAAGAAGTTGACATTTTAACTGCTTAAAATGAATTTCAATTTAATTAATAAAGCTAGAACATAAAGCTGGTCTCAGTCATGGTACCATGAAATCACTATCAATTGTTTTAAAAGCTCATTTGGTTCACTAATGCCATTAGGGAAGGAAATAAGTTCTGAATTTTAACTTTGTTCTCTCTCCACAGATGCTGCCAGATTTGCAGAGTTTCTTGAGCATTTTGTTTTTATTTAAAATAATATGGAGTAGAAGTAGACCACTCACTCACTGAGTCTGCTCTGCTATTCAATGAGATCATAAGTAGACAAAACAGGAGGATAGAAGAAAACAGCAAGCTAGGCAGCACCAGGAGGTGGAGAACACTGCTGGAAAAGCACAGCAGGTCAGGCAGCATCCGAGGAGCAGGAAAATCAACGTCGATATTACTGCTCCTCGGATGCTGCCTGACCTGCTGTGCTTTCCCAGCACCACTGTAATCGCGACTCTAATCTCCAGCATCTGCAGTCCTCAGTTCCGCCTGGTGGAGAAGTCAACGTCTCAGGTATCAACTTTCTTCATGGCTGAGCTATCATTCCTTAACTCCACTTTGCTGCCTTTCCCCCGTAAGCCTTGATTTTCACACGGATTAAAAATCTGAGCGTTCACTACACTTGATGACCCAACCTCTATAGTCCTCTGTGGTAAAGAATTCCACAGATTCAATACCCTCAGAGTCAGACAGCCTTAGAGATATATAGCATTGAAACAGAACCTTTGATCCAACTTGTCCATGCCCACCAGATACTCTAAATTAATCTAGTCCCATTTGCCAGCACTTGGCCCATATCCCTCTAAACCCTTCCAATTCAAGAAGAAATTCCTCCTCATCTGTCATAAATGTGTGACTCTTTTCGATTAGATTCCCTACAGTGTGGAAGCAGGCCTTCCAGCTCAACAAATCCACACCAATCTTTCAAAGAGTAACCCACTTCCCTCTGACTAATGCACCTAACACGATGGGCAATTTAGCATGGCCAATTCACCTGACCTGCACATCTTTGGACTGTGTGAGGAAACCGGAGCAATAAACCCTTATTCTGAGGTTATGCCCTCTGCTGCTAGACTGTCCCATGAGGGGAAACAACATTTACACACTCACCCTGTCAAGTCTCTTGTATGTTTCAATAACATCACCTCTTTTTTTTAAGTTCCCCAATTCTCATCAGCTGAACATTGCCAACATTGCAAAAAGGCATTTTGAGTTACTTGGTTAAATCAGCGACAGTATTTAGGTTCATGTCTGGCATTTTAATAAAAAAACTACTGCCTAAGTGGATTTGAAGGAGTGGATTTACTTTTGTCTGAGGTGCACTGAAGCTGTGTATCACTTTGCTTGCTGTTATCTGGCACGAGAGAATGAATCATAGTCAACGCCCTCTGAGCGAGGGTCAATCACCTCCATTTTGCAACACTGGATAGCAAACTGTCCCCTGCTCCAGACTGGAAGGAGCCGGACACATAAAAGGTCATGGGCATGGTCACCTTAACAGCCACTGGCAATAGGGTCTTTGCCCTGTTCTGAGGTTGCACTTGGCTGCAGATTTCAGTAGAGGACTTCCTACAGGAACGTGGACATCTGACACACAGTTCCCTTGATGCTGCGGATGGGTATGTTCTTCTCCACAAAGTCCTTATCTCCCTTGACACCTCAGCCCTTTTGCCTACGTCTATCAGCTCACAAATCCAGCAGCTTGAAAATTATATCCTCTGCTCATTACTTGAGCTATGCTTTGGTCAAACAGGCATATCTACCACTGCACTAATATCTAGGGAAACATTGTGCACAACCCTTGAAGTCAGAACCTCTCTGTAATTCAGCAAGAACTCTAGTAAGCATCAAACATTTACAGGTTTCCACATATTTTTAATCAACATATTCATTCTTGGCATGACACCCCTTCACAACTGGATTGGAGACAATAGCACTGCACCACAAGAATCCTACTGTACACGTTTCCAATTTCTGTTGTCAGAACTGTTTCAGCAATTAAACAGAAAATAACATTATCCCCTTTGCCAAAGTACCTGTCCTTTGTGTTTCAATTCTGTATATATGAAAATATTCGGATTAATTTTGCATTAATTTGGAATGTGTAATTCTAAGTTTGTTAATACTAAATAATCGGCAGTAGACTCAGAAGACAATGAAAAAAAATAGAAATGTTTTGTGACCTTTTTCATAAAGCATTGTTGTCATCCTCATTTAAAAATGTTTTATTTTAAAGCAAAATACTTAGTACTGTACCTGAGTCTCCTACAGCAGTGTTTCATTGTTCAGTTATTTTAGCAATAAAAACTGAAATTGCTGAAAGTATTTAGCAACTTGGATAATATTCACAGAGAAAACATTAACACTTCAGGACTTAACAGCCATAATCTTTTAAAAAGTGTAACAATTCTTGCATTTGTTTAGTGCTCTTGTATGCATTTCCTTCTGAGGCTTCATTGATGTGCTAACCTTGCCACTCTTATGGTAATAAAGCTTTCTCACCCAGTATTCCTGTGTTACAAGCTCCTGGGTAATAGAGTGGGAATAAATGTGTTGCCATATCCACATTATAAGAGAGACCAATACAGACGTGATATAAGAATGGTTTTGGAGCAGAAACATTGTATAAATATCTATATGAATTCTGTGATTTAAGTAAACATTTGGTTGGTGGGGTTGGAAGCCTGACACAAAATTATAAATTTAGAAAATGGGATTAAAAAGGTACATCAACTGGGAGGTAAGAAGTAACTTGAAAGCAGGATATTGATCAGGTAAGACAGAAAGCAACTAAAATGGGAGGTCAAAAGGTAGAGATTTTAGTATTGCAAGATTGTGCTACAGGTTTTCAAAACTAAAACACGTAACAGATAATAACAGTTTAACAAAAACAGATGTTCTTGGGAGTTCATTGCTTCAATTATATATTATATATTGCTGTAGTGCTGATAGTTAACTACGTTTTTCTTCTCCAAGTTCTTTTCAATGGCTTATACTTTTTGTTTCAAAAAAGAGAGATAAGGAATGGAAAGGAGGTAAATCTATGCAAAGCGATATATCACCAGGTCAAACAAGCTAGCAAAGTTATTTTATTTATCAAGATTTTATTGTATAGTACAAAATGACAAACATAGGCTTTTCACAGCAGACAAACAATACTAAACTGGTCACGGTTTGAGAGGGAAGTCTACATTACTTGCAATTATTTCAACTGAATCAAGAACAATTTCAAAAGTACATTAAGAAATTTTAGATATAAATACTCCTTCCTATAAAGGAAAACTGTAGAGAAACTGGATAATGAACCAAGATTACTGAGGTACTGAGTTAAGTATCAAATCAGACTGATCATGTGCTGTTATTTCGCATCAACAGGTTGTGACCCACATCAATTTCACACACAGGATGTACTGTGTTCAGTGTACTGTATTCAGTTACTGTGTAGTTAGCCTTCTGCAACCTACATGTGAAAGTCAAGGATGCAATTACAGTACATGCACAAAATAGCCAGATAGAAAAAACTTGGGCAAAAGAAATAGAAGAAATTGCTGTGGCTGGCCGTGTTGAAACATTAAAATGTTACAACGCATTTATTACTTTGTATGAATATGTATAGTAAATTCTCGAATTTGAAGCAGCTTTTGGAAACTTCAGTGGGAAGGAGAAGTATTTCACGTAATGCACTTTTTCAGAAGTCTAAGTTTACAGCAACATCTCAGTTGTTTTTCAGCATAACTTTTACCTCCAACAGGTTTTCATTCAACTTTGTGTTACTTTGACAATTGACAGATTAAAATAAACAGGTTAAAAAAAGTACAGAAATCTTTGAAAAAGGAGAATCACCATAACTCAACTGAGAAGTTTTACTTCTGAAACAAATGACCACCATAGGTGCCACCGAGTTTCTGAAATATTTTCTCACAACTGAAGTACCAGTTGTTTTGCACTCTGTTAAGTTCGTACAAGAACAATTCTCTTTAACTTCCCTCCTAACTACTTTCATCCAGACTTCTGCCACTTACAATCAGCTATTAGATGGCATACAAAGATGACTTTCATTCTCGTACCCGCGATTTTCATTTGAAGGGTAGCAGTGATTAAGTTCAGTAATTACTGAAAACAAATGCCACTAATGACAATTTCAAAAATGCATTATTTCATGTGAGTAAAGATTTCACAGCTTGCAATCTCTCCATTCCAAATGTACACAAATACTCATTGATGAAACATTTCTTGCATTATCTTCATATTTACCACTTTTATTCAAAATCATTTCTGATATTAGACAAATCTTTTTCAGATTTTTCTTTGATCTATCCATGTTCAAGAAGCCACACACACATTCCTCCATCATCTGTGCTGCTCATTCAAAAAACAACATGTGTTATTTGCAATGAACAAACAGGTGAGCTTGACATATTCATGAACTGATGAAACCTGGCTATGTTAGCTTCTTTCAAATGACAGTGTTCTCTTTCTTCCCCCCAATTCATGCACACAATTTGATATTTAGATCAGCTATGTCCTCTATGAAAGCAAAGTTCCTACTCTAATCTTTGCAAAGGTACCACTGTTTTAAAAGTAGCTACATTTGAAAAACAAAATGGTCTCACACAACCAACACTGCAATTATTTCCAATAAGTTAATAAATTTCAAATATTTCTAGTTATAGACAGTATAATGACACGATTTGCATTTTCATAGAACTCCATTCACATTGGCAATGGACTGAGAATCTTTCACAACAATGGACAGCACTCAAGTGTCAAAATCATAAGATAAAATTCACTATAAGGCAATAATGAAGATATAAGATACTTGTAAAGTGCCTGCTTTCATCACTGTACTGGGCTTTCATTTCTTGGACTCTGAGCGCAACATTGTAGGCACATTATTACAGACCTGTGCAGGCTGGAATTAACAATTTACAATGACATATATTTCTGCATTTAAACAGAATTCTCAACATTTCTAACTATTTTGAAGGTTTCAAAAGGGCATTAATATGTAACACAGTAATCTAAATATGTTGGGTCAACTGATAACTGTGCAAAACATTAACTACATTGTAATCATCTTATTTTCAAAATAGTTCACAATGTATTAAACACTACAATAAAATTATAGTTACATCACAGTGAAATGTGCATTATTTAAAGAGAAACACTCTGAACAAATGGGCTCACTTATAGCTCAATTTGGAATAAAATCTAATAAAATTTAAGAAAAGTCTTTTTAAAGGACATGGTTCAAATGTAATCATAAATTATATAATGCAGCAAATTGCTCAATAAGTAGTACTGAAAATGTCAAACTTGAGAGAACTGAAACTTGATAATGAGGAATGTATGTTACTCCACCTATTTACACAAATCAGAGAAATGTGAGTAAAATGGATAGTGATAAAATACGTATGTAACAGAGAGACTTTTCTCTTGGTTTGATGACGGCTGATGAACAAAGTACTCTTAGTGGAAGTATAAAATACTGTGCAATATAAAACTCATTTCTGGAAATCAGCCTGGGCAGATCTGCAAAGGATGAATGTCCTTGATAGTTCTTTAAATGTCCTGAATAGAAACTTTTACAGGCACAGAATGTTGTTATCCATTACAACCTTATAAAGTGTAGTGTAGACTTCACCAGCTAAATGACCACAAAAATAAATATATTTCACCATCTAGTGGTTGCTTCCCAGATTGCAGCAGAGTGCTTCTTTCTGGCAACCTAGGCAGTCCGGGAAATCTACAACATATAAACTACAGGAGTTTTAACATTACAGCATGAGCCTTATAACTTATATTTACAAAGTAACATCAAAAATATTTTACCACTATTTTTCTTCTTTACAACAGGAATTTCTTATACATTTCAGACTTTTAGTGCTGAGCTGTAGGCAAAGCCACAGTCCGAGAGTAATAGAGGGCAGTCACATACAAGGAATGTTGCAACTTATGAATGTGCAACTAGCTGTCCAAATACTGGGTCCTTATACTATCTCATAGTGAAGCCACATACATGTAACATGCATGAAAGCAGTGTCTAATCCATTTACACTTTCTCCAGTCCAGCTAATATATAAAAAGGCATATTTAGATTAGTCAAGACAAATCTGCACAAATGGCAGTTGTGTTGTTTCAACTTTAAACGTAAAAATATAGTCATTGTAGATCAAACACATTTAAGCCAGTCACATTTTACCCGGAGCATAAGTTATCGGTAAGGAATGCATACATCACTAGTCCTCCTTAATGTACAAATTTTGTTCTTTAAAATATCCAAAAGAAAACTTCCACGTATTTATAAAATTTGATTCTTTTCAAGAACATAACTAGTAACAATAAGCAATGAATGTTGTTTTAAAAATATACACATAGTTTAAACGTCTCTGAAAAATGCACATTTTACTTTTAAAAAATCCAAAATTAGCAATCTGCTGTACCGTATTTCCTCCATCTCTAGAGAGAAGTCTTGAATAATTGGTAGGTAATTTCATAGTTGCCAACTGCCTACTGAATACTTCACCCAAGTCACAATGTGTAAACTTAGATAAGCAAGGTATTGGTCACGTGAGGTTTAGTCCCATTTCCTTACTCAACCTCTGCACTTGTAATAAGGATCACATAGAAATCAGAAGCAGAAACCCTTACTGATTTTGGCAACCTAACCCAGGGGCACTTCGCTTTAATTGCTTCCCTACTTGTTATCAGATGAGTACATAGCATCCTCCTAATCTGTTTGGTTACTCATTGGATCAATTTGGTATGTTATCGGGAGATGCAGATCAATTTTTAAACTGGACAACAATCTTAGCTTTTGAATGATATATGCGCTTTGTCTTATATGCATACGGAGGGTGGTACAAAAGGAAAACTAAATCACACGGAGGATATGGTAAGTAGCACATGAACAGAGTAGGTTTTGTTACAGATTATCTCAAATGTAGGCCTCCCCAAAAACTCCTTTTCAAGCCTTGGTCTTTTCATACTGAGTTGGACCAAATACCAAAGACTGATTCCAACATCTGAAATTTAAAAACATTGAAAATTGCTATACATGTATATATAAACCAAAAAGTACAATTGAAAAATTGTCAGAACTTATGAATTCAGCTTTTCTTTATAAAACCAAAACAAAAATCACAAGATTGAGTAAATTTTGGGTTCAGTTTGTGCTCATCTTGTGAAGGCAGTATTTTTCCTGACAACCAATAATGAAGTATTAAGGAGAGATAGCAAAGGGATTGCACATCAAGATAAAATAACAGAGGATGATACAGTAGTAGCAGCAGGACAGTTCTTTTTTCCTCTTTTAAAACACACACTTATTAGTTTCTTCCATAAAACAGTACTTTTGTTTCAATTAGTACAAATATAGAGTAAATGCACAATTTTACAATGCACCACATGCTTTGCAACATACATGACTTCTCGATGTGTTCCTGGCTACAGTACAAGAACAGCCCAAGATGCTTTGAAAAGGAAAATATCAGCCAAAACCTTATTTTTCTGAAACGAATCCCCTTCTAACACCCTGAACTGTACACCTGACTCCAAATTCCTAGTTCCCTCCCTGGCTGATTCTCCTCTGAGATCCTAACCAAAATAGGTATGGGGAGTTGGATCATCAGCCACTGGGATTCAACACCTGAGGGTAAGATCAACTAAGCTAATAGGTTGCTGTTCATAATGCCCATTGTAACAGTATGAAAATCCTTGCTTTTGGCTATGAAATTGATGCACAATTTCTAGTGAATCCATTGAAGTCTGACTGATACAAATGCACAGACTGAAATTTAGAAAACACTGATCTTTTCACAGGCTTAAAATTAATTTTGGTTTGAACAAGATATACTTAGGCTGGTGTTATGTTTATTAATATTCATCAGACCAGTGAAGGGATTAAATGTCATTCACAAATAATTAATGGCTTGCACGGATTAAAATACTGAAAATGCACAAATACAATGTTAATTTCTAATCTTATAAGTCAGTCTATCAATGACAAGGAGGATCAGTTGCTGTATAATAGAACAAGACAGATATGATGCAGCAACAAACCAAATACCCAGTTATTCTGCCATTAGAAATTGTTTCAATGTCACAATATTAAATGATTATATTGCATTGGAAGTCTACCTCCCTGTAGAATATTCTCACAAAAATACATCTGTTATTAGTTCAGGCTATACTACACAGAACAAGAATAAAGTTTCCATTTTCTCTCAATATAATACACCATGGGCTGTGACTTATTGCTGCTTCTAACCATTGCATGAACACCTACAGCTTTATTAAAAATGTGTTGATTTTTCTTTTTACATAGACTATTTGAAGTTTGTGGAAACTGTAAATACCCACTGTCAGTTTCAGAAATACAAACTTGGCAAAGATTGCAGACTATTAAGCTGCTCTAATTCAATAGTATTAACCTTTTTATATTTTACAACTCTGGCTAATTTTTCTCCCCCGAATAGTTCTGAACTAAATGGTTCAACATCTCAGCTGGCCTTGTGGAGTTGACCATTGTCTCTTCAAAGGTTAATGAGATTTGTTAATATTTATGGACTTCATGATGTGATTTTGATTACAGCGCCACAATAAATGAAAATGCTTTACTGATAGGTCCAATGCAATTAAGATGCAAACGCATTCACTCCTGGCTCTTAATTATTTGTCTCTCACTCCACAACCTCCAAAAAAATAAATTAAGTTGGACAAAAATAATATTTGCCATTTGGTTATCTTGCTACAAGATTTATTTTAAAAGAACGTAAAATCTTTGGGGACCAGACATTTTCATCGTAACCATATGACAGGGTTAAAGAGATGCAGATGGAGAGTCCATGGCACAAATAGAAAATAAGAGGAAACAGCAATGCAACAGTGGGAAAAAAAATCAAAAAAAATGTGTACATAGAGTGCATGAGTAAATAATGCAAAGGTTAAATGGTAAGATACATAAAACCTATCAACAGGAACAATCAGTACAGACTTGATTCAGAAAAGTCTTTAATACAATCATTTTCCTTAGAGCTGCACCAAACTTTCAATTCCATCAATTTTAAAGCAGCTCTGAAAATAATGAACACGGAGAGTAAGCAACAAAGTCAGATCAGTCAGTTTTAAATATTATGTGAATTAGAAAAGTGTGCAAGAGGGGCCTATTTATTAATGATTTTTCCCAGTCAGCAGTATTAATCAGAAGAATGGTTTGTGTGCCCAGTGGCTCTTCTTGGATGGGAAAGAAAATTCCAATACTTTGGCAGCTAGAAACATTACATTCCCAAACTTACAAACAATTGCAACAAGATCAACAATAATAGTCTGATTTTCTATGTAATTAATGACCTGAAAATGACATTGCACATTTCAACACTGCATCTCCCTGTGATTTGCTGCTGAATACTCAAACCCAGCGGAGTAGAGATCCGGCAGAATCTGGCTAAAAAGAAGAATTGCATTCCAAAGAGACAACAGGCGTACTTTGCAAGTGATAAAGTACAAAGACAGTACACCATAAACCAAGCCTCTTTTTTTTCCATAAATGTCAGTGATAGATCACATCCATCCTTTAAGAAGCTCAAGTTTATACATGTAAGAACATTATTCAGATGCTGGCACAGGAGAGAAATAAAAAGTCACAAAGGAATCAGGCCATTCAGAAAATATCAAGTTTCATTCCAACAGCAAATGCTGCTCAATAGGACAGAGACTCCATAACAAACACGAAACACAAGCTGCCCCCTACTGGCCCTGGGGCACTTTTAAAGTTGTAATATGCCAGTGAGTGGTAAGTTTGGACATTGGTGAACATTATGCATGTTTATATATCAACATTGTTCAGAATTTTTGGTTTGCCTCAGCCTTATTCCCACACCATATTTTCACAGATGTCACAACTCATCTATGTAGTAACAACGCAAGTTTGAATTCATTAGACTACCATTTGAAATAAGTGGTTGTTAGAATATGGACATTTCTAACAATTACAGAAAACTTGCCCAATACACCAAAAAAGAATGACCCTGAGAACATTCCAATTCTATACTCTTTGTATTTTATACAGGCATCTATGATTACATTGCCCACAGAAGTGACCATAACAGACATATTAAACTGCAGCACAACTTAACATTTAAAGAATTTTCCTACAAAACTTGTTGTCATTATGGTCAATCTCTTTTTTTCATTCCTGCAAGAGGATTTTATTGATGTACTTCTCTAACAGCAGAACTTTGGTTTAGTTAAATTTATACTCCTAGAAATTAATGGATCGCTTCCCAATAAACATAGTGGGACTCACAAGGGAAATTCAGAATACTTGTTAAAAAGACTTTTAATACTTGTTCACACAGAGTTCACAATATGAATTTCTCTTACATAACAAATTCATTCTCTCTAATTTTGTCTCATCAGATCGACTTTTATTGTGCTCGGAGCTATAAATGTTTGCCTTTAATGGCAGAATGCATAGTTTGTGTGGGAACAATTGTCCTGGAATTACATTGTGCTCCCTGGAACACAATAAGAAAAATAATGATAAAAATGCAGAAGATCTGTCAAGTACTCTGCCATAGACATGATAGAGGGTTTCATGCAGATCTGTGCCTCCTCAGTGTTAGACGAGAATTTCAATTAATAGTTGATTCAAATAAAAATTAAAACAAAAGAGCCTGCTGTTAACTAGCAGCACAAATATACAATTTTTACTTCATTGCAAAATCTAAATTTTAAGAATTAAAATGGCTCTTGTTTTGGATGGGGGAGTAACAAAATTGTACATAATATTGCAAACGAGACTGTACAACTTGAACTACTTAAATATTTAATTACAATTTAAAGTGAATCACAACTTAATGGCAGTGAACTTTGGTGTTTAATGCAACTCCAAACACACTCTTTATCTTTACTCAGGAAGGGAGATGAACTGAGCAGAACCTATCACTAGTAGGTCAGACAATGGAATTTTCATATTTTCCCCCAATAAATCATAGCATTGTTATTTCCAAAGAGTAATAGTTGACTGATAATTTATTTAGTGACAAATACTGGCCAGGACATTGGGAAAACTCAAATGCTGATTTTGGAATAATTTCAATGGGACATTTTGCATTCGCCTGAAAAGTTTAATGTTTTGAAAGGAATATGGTGCTTTTGACAACACAACACTGCCTCAATATCATAATGAAGCTTCAGTACAGTTATGAGCTTTAGATATAAAATAAAGTCTGAGTGCTGACTGGACACATTGCTATTACTCAGCCAAAGGTTGGCATCATTAAACAAAAAGGAAACTTACCTACTTTTTTTTCATTCAAGGATTTAAGGTCTACTGCATGCATTTATTGTTATATGCTGGCAATCTGAGGGTTATGACTGTGACAAAAGAATAAAGCCTCGTGACATTCAAACTAAGTTAGCCTGAATAATGAATAGTTCTAAACATTCAGGGACGTATGAACATTTAAAAGAAAATACTAATTTGAATTAGAAAAACATTTTCTGGTAAGAAAACTACCACAAACGTCAAGTGTTCTGCAACTTGAGAGAAATTCTTATTTTGACATCTGACTGGGTCTTACGGAGTTGTATGCAAAATGAATTACAAGATTACTCTTAAGGGTTATTTAAAAATAATGAATAACAAATAACAACATACTGCTAGATATTTTAACATTAAGTGGGGCCGTGGAATCATCATAAATAAAACGAAGTGTGCAATAGTTTAAGGTGGCAAGTCTTTAGCTTGGCTGGATGTGCCAAGTGATTTTTAGCCTGGCCAAGTGATTTTATGTCAACTCAGATTTTCAGCAATATTTAAATTAAAATATAATTCAAATGGCTTTAAATGCATTATCCTTTGTGCAATAGTCTGCAGCAGTCTTGCCAAAAGAGTTGGCAAACTTGATTAATGAACATACAGGCTTGTTTTTAAAGTAACACTGATATAGTATGAGTGAAAACTAGCAATGTTTGAGTGCACAGAATCTTTTCAGTGCAAAATCATTAAAATTTTGTTTTATTAAATGTTACATAATTAAAAATCCTAGAGGCAAAGGTACAGCAACCGCCCAAAACTCAAAGTTGTTGCATCACTATCTATGTAAGTTGCAATTGAACTGTAGCACATTGAAAATCGCTTCCCTACACGGCAGTGCTTAACAAAGGATAGTGCAGAAATCTCTTTCAACTTTATTTGATGGAAAAGAATTTCAATCACAAAACATATTGGGTTAATCAATGTTTCCCAGTGATGAATGTAGATTTTAACTACGGGTTTTCTAGTCCCACAGATATTTAGGATTAGAATCTGTGACAAACCAAACATGTTTCCAAAACTGAAACCATTCTAAGCATTTAATGACCAGGTAACTGGGGTGCAGCAGGATGGATAAAGCAGTGAACGAATCCCAACTGGACCATGTCATGGATACTTAGTTTTTAACTTGCTTTCTAGAAAGAAGCTGGTGAATGTCAACTATTGAAAGAGATTCTACTTTTATTTGGGGGATTTGGAAGGGGAGGGTGCTGTGGGGAAAGAGTGGAGTCTTCACTTGGATGCAAAACATTCACATAAAAGAAATGCCAAATTTCTACAATCCTTAAGTTCATGGAAATACAAATCCTTTCTGGTCCACGCAGTACCCTTTTATTAACACTAGATGTACAGCAAAATATTTACCACAAACCATCATCTTGTGGCATTAATTCAACACAGCCACTGCTACACATTTTGGTATAAGGAGTCCCTGGGACCCAGTTTCAGCAATCCCTAGTACTAGCCTTGTTCTAGTGATTGGATAATATGTGCTCTCACCTGGCACCCAGATCATTATTTTGTATCAGTTCAAAATAGTTCAAGGTTGGCTCACCTCTAGTTGCTGGATCCAAAAAAGGGACAAACAGCTGATATGAAAAGGGATTTCATTAAAACTGAATAGTTCATTTTTTCCCAAACCCAATATAAACTTAGCTTTTCCGTGTTTCTCTTTCTTAGCCATGAAAGTAGCTTCCTTCACCATTAAGATGGTTTGGTTTAATCAAAGATACAATTAGAAATCAGTCACACACAAAATGCACACACACCCTTGTCCAAAAAGAACACTGATTAGCTTCTTAGAGATGCAGGAAATGACTGGAGTTGGATTTTAAACATTGCGCACAATTAAAAAAATGATCATGTCTATGACTAGAATAAATGTCATGAATGAAACTTGCAGGTGATATCATCATGAATCCAATTTCACATACAAGACAATACAAAACTGAATAGGTGAAAAAGGTTGCTCTGTAAAGTGTGAGGAAAATCTCCTCTCCATGTACCATCCAAACAGGGTCAGATCCTATTCATGTATCTGGGCCCAAAAATAAATGGTTCTTTCCTCTCAAGAAACAAATACACACTGTAAATAAATATAAGACATCACTGATGTCATGTCAAAAATTAGATTTCCAGTAACTTTTAAAGTAAAATATAAATAAAATATTCTGCGAGACACCTAGCTCTCACTGAGATAACGATTCCGAATGAATAGTTGCAGGGTGGTGCAATGTATGAGCACTGAGCAAGCTGTTCACATCTCCAACATCAATACTTCCAAAATCCGTCACAGCAACAGACATTTTTGCCTGAGCAATGTGTGAAGTGTGGTTTTCAAAATCCACACTGTCAGGGTTATCAGACAGTCCGGGGTTGAATGTTTTCGGCAGAGAGAAATCCATCTTCAATTTTTTTGTGGACATCTCCAATGCTGGTCTATCCAAAATGACTTGATCCAGTTCCAGCTGGAAAAACCCCGATTCTGCTTGACTTAAGGTAACAGTATCACAGTCGTGAGTGGGTGTAACTCTTCCTTGGTCACAGATGGGCTCCAGCGAACAACTAGTTTCAGATCGGTTCACTGGAGAATTGCAGTACTCAAACATCTGGCTGTTACCACTCATGGTGCAAACTGCAATTTCGACATCTTGCTGTTCTGTAACAAAATGTGGTGGGGTAGTAGGGAATAAGTACCAAAAACAAATCAATTCAATAATTTGACATATGAGTATCTCATTATCAACACAGATGAACTTATTCTCAAATGAAAACCACAAGTTGTAATATATCTGAATTTCCAAAAGGCATTTGATAAAGTGCCACACAGAAGGTTAATAAGCAAGATAAGGGCTCATGAATTTGTGAATAATGTAGTAGCATGAATAGAAGTTTAGTTTATTGAGCAAACTCTAGATATTTGCAGGATGGGATTAATGGAGTGCTTCAAAAGTCAGTATTTATAATCTATATAAAGAACATAGACAAAGTGACAATCACATATCTAAATTTGTTGATAAGCCAGATGAAAACCTAAGTTGTGAGCAGGACACAGAGAGGAGGCAAAGAGATATAAGAGAGGTTAAATGGGTAGTCAATAAGATGGCAGATAGAATATAATGTGGGAAATTGTGAACTTATTCACTTTGGTGTAAGAATATAAAAGCAGAATATTTCTTTAAAAACTGTCAAGGTTCTAAATGTTGATGTTCAAACAAACTGTATTGTGCTCATACAAGAAAAATAAAGTTAGTATGCAGGTACAGCAAGCAAATTAGGAAGGCAAATGACATGTTGGCCTTCACTGCACGAGAACTGTCGTTCAGAAATAAAGAAGCATTGCTCCAATTGTACAAGGCTTTGTATGCAGTTTGGATCTCCATATGTAAGATGATATATTTGCATTGCAGCATTACAGCAAAGGTTGATCAGATTGGCCTCTAGGATGGCTAAGAGGCTGAGTAAAGTGATCCTGCATTTCCTGCAGTTTGCAAGAATTAACATGTCCGTTTCTGAAGACGCTAGACAGGGCACCAAGCTTAGTCCTGCAGGCTGGGAAATCGCGAACACAGCATCAGAGTCTAAGCATAAGGGGTCAATCATTTAGGATGGAGATGAGCGGAAAGTGTTTCACTCAAAAGGGTTGTGAAACTTTGGATTCTCCAGAAAACTCTGAATCCTCCAGTGTTAATTACACTTAAGATTGAGATTAACAGACTGCTAGTTTCTCAGGGAATTAAGGAAGAGTGATGAGGACGTGAAGGCAAAGGTCAAGATCAACCATGAATGGTGGAGCAGGTTCAACACGATGGATGTGGACAAGATGTTTCCTCTTGTGGGAGAATCTAGTTGTATGGGTCACTATTTAAAAACAAATTTAAGACAGTAATAAGGAGTAATCCTTTCTAAGGGAGTTGAGTGCCTTTGGAAATCTCTTCCTGAAGTTAACAAATGCAGAACCTTTGAATATTTTTAAGCAGAGGAGGATAGGTTATTGATAAGCAATGGCGTGGAAGGTTAATGGATGTAGGTGGGAACGTGAAGTAGGCAGATCAACTATGATGTTATTGAATGGTAGAGTGGGCTTGAGGGACCAAGTAGCCCACTTCTACTTTTAATTTGTATATACAACAGGCCACGAATTACTCCTATGCTTACCTTGTGATCTATACGCATAGAATTAAATTAGAAAGAACTTTCCTTGAGGTACAACTAACATAAAGGCCACAAAGACATTTAGAAAAAATACATAACAGGTCTAAATTTAAATCTGGGATGTCTACCCAACTGAGAAACAAAAAACATGATGCAATAATAAAATAACCTCAGTCCCCAGCCAATGTTTTGGCAGGAATATCACAAGTACTAACCCACCTCGGAGACTCAATCTAAGTCACACATGAAGTGCATTAGATTAAGTGACCAATTTAACTGCGTTACAAGATATTGATCATAAGTTTGCATATGAACAGCAGGTCATAGACTGCGACAGCAGAGTTGGAAGAAGGAAATTGCTGCAATTATACTTAAACTAGAGGCAAAAAAGAAACAAAGGCCAGAATGAACTGACAATACAGTTAAAAAAATGTAGGTTCTTTCTGAAGTACTCCAAAGTTTCAGGATAATGAACTTTACCTACAAATACTTATAAGGTCTCTGGGCACAGAGAAATGATCACCTGAGTTCTGGATGAGTAGTGGATCTTGTTCTGGGTCCAGTCTGCTCGTAGTGGAGGAGATGGGTGGAGAGTTTGGGGTTCGGCTGCAACTCTCACCCTCAATGCTATCCAACTCCTGGTCCATGTAGTCTCTTATGAAATTAGAAAAAAAATGTTAGTATTACTTAAATAAAACATAAACTTTCAATCCAGAAAGGAACTGACAAGACAAAATTTTTGCAAGATGATAAATATATGTGGAAATTATGTCATAATTTGTAAATGTTCAGTTCATTGCTTTTCAATATGACCTCAAATAAACCAAAAGCCAGATATTCCTCTCACAGTCTCACCTTGTTTTCCACTCTAACAATTAATTTTATCCACTAAAAGAGGAAAATCTGCCCTTTACTTGTAAGTTTTAAAATGATACAAATCATAAAAATATAGCCTTTAATAGTTCTAACAGTTTACATACATTAAAATGAGGCCACATGAAAGCACAATTAATGAGCCAAAGTGTAGCAAGGAGACATATATACAATGATCATGAACAACTTATAGACATGTCGTCTTCCATTCATTTGGCCAGCATGGCAGGTGCTCATGCAACTTTGGTATCTTACTGTCACTCATTAGTTTATCTTCATCTTCTTTTTGGAAAAAGGTATACAAGTGTTCCCTTCAAAATTCAGCCATGACAAAATATGACAGTAGATCCACAAAACCACACACACACACAGTTGCTGCACATGTGTGTGTGTGTGGGTGCTTATGTGTACCTGTGGGTGGATGGATGAGTGTGAGCCCTTTACCTAGTGGGGAAGAGCAAGGTAGGTTGGTGTATAAAAACCCATGTAGACACTCTTCTTTGAGAGTTGTACTGTTATAGTTAAGACTGTGTATTAGCAGTTTATTGTATACTGTACAATATATACATTGTGCATTACCAATTTTTCCTGGAAACATTAAATTTGGTGACAGGTCTAGTCCAGTAAACAATCTTCAAGTACTGCTATTTTTACTTTATTATATTTTATGTTGTTAACACACCACAATAGCAACCCAAAGGGGGTTGGTTTAGCTCAGTTGGCAGGATGGTTCTCTAATAAGAGAGTGGCTTCCAATAGCACACCATTATATCTCCCTGGTTAAAAACAAAATGCAAATCAGGTCTTCCATAAGCATTCTAATCAGTCTGGATCACAGAAATTAATACAGTGTACATAAGTACCACAGTCAATACTGGAAATTACAGATCTGAATTACAATATAGCGAATAGCTTCCAAAAGACAAACAAACATTATTATTGCAATGTTTATTATTTACTTCATAAATACTTTAAAAACTGTACAAAAATCTCTACTGGAAAATTCGTAACTGTAGAAGACCTGTTAAACAAAAAGTTTCTTTCTCTCGGATCTCTTGATAAAAAGTTACGCGTGGTTATTTTATTAGATTCCAGTATATTAGGTGTCTGTCATTCAGGCACATAGCTTAATCCTACACTAATGACCTTGAGTTATTCCTCATTTCATACTAAGACTGACAACTCAATTCACATTTAGTCTGCATGGTATCACTCTCCTTTTCCCAACAGTCCAAGCTTATCTAACCTAGTGCCTAAAATCAAATCACTGGGATCAGTGTCAAACATTATGGAATTTCTGCCATTTGACACAAATGTAAATTCATTACTTTGACATCAGGAACCTTCTGCAGAACTTACATAATACTGTAAGATCTGGTATAAAAGTCAAGTCTAAATTTTCAGTCAAAAAGTAGGTGGTCAAGTTTTACATAAGTAACATCTGAGGTTGAAATCCACCCTCTACCAATTACCATGAATCATGAAATCCTTTAAAGGGTTTCAATTTCATGAAGCAGTTCAGTATTGTCCTCAACTAACAGCTTTGGTGCAAAGAAAAAGTCTATAATGCAAACATTCATTCCAGTAACAGCCCCAAATTTATTTTCTATGGTCACTGAAGAGAGGAGAGAAAAAAAAAACAAAAGCATACATGCAAGATGAAAACACTGAGTTCAGAAAAATAAGAATTAAATCTCCTGACATCCACACATTATCAAATAATAGACATGTTGATCTTATCACAAACAAAAATCCCATAGATTAAATATCTAGAACAATACTTACAGGACACCTGGGTGAAGACTGTACTTCTTCTTCCCAAATTTTGTTTGCTGAGCAAAATAGTCATAACGCTCGGATTTCTTCCACATGTAATAATATGCAACGCACTCACCAACGGAACGTGTTCTTACCTAGAAAGATTCAAGAATGCTGGATATTGTGAAGTAAAACTATGATTCACTCACTGCACTGACAATTTTAAATTGGCATCAATTATCAATATGATTTAGTTTAATACATCAACTTATTAAGTACACATTTTGTAATTAGTAATATTGAACAAAGAACTTCGAACTAATGTCTCTAGTATTGGATCCATCATACCTGGAAACAATTTTCCTCAATTATATATCCAAACTGTTTTTGAACGTTACTGCTGAACCAATTGCTACAATCTTTTTCAGATAGTCAATTTCAGACCAAACCTACTTGTTATGCAAAAAGACTCTCCTTGTCTCAAACTGTTCTCTTGCTAATCACCTTAAATCTGTGCCCTCAGTTTATGACCAACATTTCTTATAAATTGGTCAGGTGTATGCCACTCTGATGCAGTACCTTGCCAAACATACCATGCTGAGAATGAACAGGTAATGCCCAGGAAGTTTTTCCTTTAAGATTTGCACACTTGTAGACTCACAATATTCTTAAAAGGAACAAATGAACTGTGAACAGCAATTGGAAATTGGCAGAAACATGGCTACTGAGCCATCTAATACTGGAAAGAGTTTCTCTACCAAATCCATTTGAGAATTTTAAACATCATCAAATCTCTTAATTTTCTGACATACTTTGGTAAATCTCTCTTGAAATTTTTCTAAAGCCCTGACATGCATTTCAGCAGTGTTGTTCAGTTGACACCTAACTAATGTTTTGTAAAGGTTTATCATAACTGCATTATTGCATACAGTTAGTAAGACCTACATACCTTTCATAAAAGTCTTTTGAACTTACCCAACCAACCTCAGAAATATGTGTACATGAAACACAGTTCTCTGTTCCTATACCCTCTATAAAACAGTTTACAACAATTAATTTTGTATTGGTTCTCGCAGTTCTTCAAATCAAAATTTATCACTTCACACTCTGGATTTAAATTTCATGAGGCAGGTGTCTGCCCTGATCTTGAAGTGTCCTCATGTGCAACAATTCTGCTCTGTTTATTACAAACATGGGTTTCATGTCATTTGAAAAATCAAATTCATATCAAGACCAGGTTATTACTAAATATTTAAAAGGGCAATGGTCTCAATATCTAAATAACATCAAGGTATATATACCATGTTTGTGTGAAATAAAATAAAACTCACCACTTCTCTTTGCTTCTGTCCCTAAACTTATTTTGCATCCATACTGTCACTGCCCCTTTCATACACTTCCAGACTACCAGCCTTTTATGTATACCTCGTTTACCACTTTTTATTTAACATAAGACTCCTAATACTTCTCCTTTACTGCTATATTAGCACCATCTCCTCCACTAGTGAAGACAGCATTCATTCAGTACCTCAGCTGTGTTCTCAGTCTCTGCAAGAAGATTTATTTTCCCTTTGACTAATTTTCTATTACAATTTTATGATTGTGCAAAGTTCCTTCTTATTTTTAAACTAACTTCTAAGTACAAGTTATTCATTTTCTACTGCCCATCTGGACAGTATTGCTGAGAGGTTGCGTCATGTGCATCCTGCAAATAGTGTTGTTATGTTATTTAACATTTACTTACACTACCTATTATTGAACAGACCACAGAATGTTAGATACGGAGGGATCTGGGTGCCCTTGTGGATAAGATAAAAGCTTGCAGATACAATTAAAAAGTCAGGAAGGCAAATTGAAGGAAGGATGTGGTCTTTATTTTGCATGAGACACAGTATAAAAACTGGAAGTCCTGCTTGAACTATACAAGGTATTATTTTGATCACACCTAGACTATGACAGACATTTTCTGTCTCTATTTAGGAGGCATGTAATTGCATTGAAGGCAGTTCAAAAATTATTCACTAAATCAATACATGGGATAGGAGGTGATATGAGAATGGTTGGTCCTATAATTGTTGCAATTTAGAACAATGAGATGCAATTCTAAGAGGATTGGTAATAGTAAGGGAATCTACAACCAGGAGCCACAGTTTAAGTAAGGAGTCATCAATTGAAGGTAAATGGGTTATCTTCTTTCAAATGTTCATGAATCTTTAGATATTTCTATTTCAGAGACTATGGAGGCGAAGTCATTTAACTGACACAAAGTGGAGGTGGACTCTCCTACTTTTCGAGGAGAAAGTGAGGATTGCAGATGCTGGAGATCAGAGCAGAAAATGTGTTGCTGGAAAAGCACAGCAGGTCAGGCAGCATCTAAGGAGCAGGCGAATCAACGTTTCGGGCATGAGTCCTTCTTCAAGAATGAGAAAGTGTGTCCAGCAGGCTAAGATAAATGGTAGGGAGGAGGGACTTGGGGGAGAGGCGTAGGAAATGCGATAGGTGGAAGGAGGTCAAGGTGAGGGTGAAGTCCGGAGTGGTCAGGAAGAAGATTGCAGGTTAGGAAGGCGGTGCTGAGTTCGAGGGATTTGACTGAGACAAGGTGGGGGGGAGGGGAAATGAGGAAACTGGAGAAATCGGAGTTCATCCCTTGTGGTTGGAGGGTTCCTAGGCGGAAGATGAGGCGTTCTTCCTCCAACCGTCGTGTTGCTATGGTCTGGCGATGGAGGAGTCCAAGGACCTGCATGTCCTTGGTGGAGTGGGAGGGGGAGTTGAAGTGTTGAGCCACGGGGTGGTTGGGTTGGTTGGTCCGGGTGTCCCAGAGGAGTTCTCTGAAACATTCCGCAAGTAGGCGGCCTGTCTCCCCAATATAGAGGAGGCCACATCGGGTGCAGCGGATGCAGTAAATGATGTGTGTGGAGGTACAGGTGAATTTGTGGCAGATATGGAAGGATCCCTTGGGGCCTTGGAGGGAAGTAAGGGGGGAGGTGTGGGCGCAAGTTTTGCATTTCTTGCGGTTGCAGGGGAAGATGCCGGGAGTGGAGAATGGGTTGGTGGGGGGTGTGAACCTGATGTGGGAGTCACGGAGGGAGTGGTCTCTCCTGAATGCTGATGGGGTGGAGAGGGAAATATATCCCTGGTGGTGCGGTCTGTTTGGAGGTGGTGGAAATGTCCTGTCCCCCTTAGTCCAAGAACTCCCCCCGCCTACGTTCAGGACACCAGCCATGCCCTCCACCACCTCCATGATTTTCGCTTCCCCGGTCCCCAACACCTTATCTTCATCATGGACATCCAGTCCCTGTACACCTCCATTCCCCATCACGAAGGACTCAAAGCCCTCCGCTTCTTCCTTTCCTGCCGTACCAACCAGTATCCTTCCACTGACACCCTCCTTCGACTGACTGAACTGGTCCTCACCCTGAACAACTTCTCTTTTCAATCCTCCCACTTCCTCCAAACCAAAGGAGTAGCCATGGGCACCCACATGGGCTCCAGCTATGTCTGCTTCTTCGTAGGATATGTGGAACAGTCCATCTTCTGCAGGTACACTGGCACCACCCCCCACCTTTTCCTCCGCTACATCGATGACTGTATCGGCGCTGCCTCGTGCTCCCACGAGGAGGTTGAATAGTTCATCCACTTTACCAACACCTTCCACCCCGACCTCAAATTCACCTGGACCATCTCAGACTCCTCCCTCCCCTTCCTAGACCTTTTCATTTCTATCTCGGGCGACCGAATCAACACGGACATTTACTATAAACCGACTGACTCCCACAGCTACCTAGATTACACCTCCTCCCACCCTGCCCCCTGTAAAAACGCCATCCCATATTCCCAATTCCTTTGTCTCCGCTGCATCTGCTCCCAGGAGGACCAGTTCCAAAACCGTACAACCCAGCTGGCCTCCTTCTTCAAAGACCGCAATTTCCCCCTAGACCGCATCTCCTCCACTTCCCGCTCCTCCGCCCTTGAGCCCCGCCCCTCCAATCGCCACCAGGACAGAACCCCACTGGTCCCCACCTACCACCCCACCAACCTCCATATACATCGTATCATCCGTCGTCCTACTTGCGGAATGTTTCAGAGAACACCTCTGGGACACCCGGACCAACCAACCCAACCACCCCGTGGCTTAACACTTCAACTCCCCCTCCCACTCCACCAAGGACATGCAGGTTCTTGGACTCCTCCATCGCCAGACCATAGCAACACGACAATTGGAGGAAAAGCGCCTCATCTTCCGCCTAGGAACCCTCCAACCACAAGGGATGAACTCAGATTTCTCCAGTTTCCTCGTTTCCCCTCCCTCCACCTTGTCTCAGTCAAATCTCTCTAACTCAGCACCGCCTTCCTAACCTGCAATCTTCTTCCTGACCTCTCCGCCCCACCCCCACTCCGGCCTATCACCCTCACCTTGACCTCCTTCCACCTATCGCATTCCCAACGCCCCTCCCCCAAGTCCCTCCTCACTACCATTTATCTTAGCCTGCTGGACACACTTTCCTCATTCCTGAAGAAGGGCTCATGCCCGAAACGTCGATTCTCCTGCTCCTTGGATGCTGCCTGACCTGCTGCGCTTTTCCAGCAACATATTTTCAGCTCTCCTACTTTTCAAAAAGCTGTCTATTTGTTCGAAGGGAAAAGGCCTGGAAGTAGAGATGAGTCTTAGACCTGATCAACCATGACCTCAGTGAATGATGGAGCAGGCTTGAAGGACTGTCATGTCCACTCCAGCTCTTATTTCTGATCTCCTTATTTCAGTCAGCTCCTTGACAACAAATAACATATCCAATTCTGCAACATGCTAATAGTGTTATTTCACACCTGAGTGTTCACATATCTGAACAAAGTCAAATGATTGAGGGAATTATTACATTGCTTCACAGCACAAAATCACTGTCTTTATGCAACACAGATCTTTAGATTTTCCTAATCAACGCGTTCAGAAATATGATGCCAAAGCTCTGGAGCAAGTTGGAGTCAAACCTGGGTCTTTTGTTCAGATGGAGGGACATGACTACTGCAGCAGAGCCTGAGATTTTATCTTATCTAATCAACCTTTTCAGTGATGTTATTCCAAACCTCTGAAGCAGGGGAAGTTGAGCCCAGGTCTTCTGGTTCAGACTCTGGGACATTATCTCTGTACTACAAGAGCCCTAACTTTGATCTTTAAAGACCAGAGCCAAATTAACAACACCAAAAGCTACAATCTAGCTTAACCTTGGTCATGGGTAAGACCCTGGAATCTATTCTGAAGGATGAGATTTCCGAATACTTAGAAATGTATGGTTAAATAGGGAAAAGTCAGCATGGTTTCATCAAAGGTAGGTCATGCCTGACAAATCTGCTAGAATTCTTTTGAGGAAGTAACAAGCAGGTTAGACCAAGGACAGCCAAATGGATGTTATCTACCTGGATTTCAAGAAGGCCTTTGACAAGGTGCCGCGTAGGAGGCAACAGAGTAAGATAAGGGCCCATGGTATTAGAGGCAATGTGCTATTATGGATAGAAGCTTGGCTGTGTGGCAAAAGCAAAGATGGGAATAAAAGGGTCCTTCTCAGGGTGGCAGCCAGTGACAAGTGGCGTTCTGCAAGGCTCAATTTTGGGACCACAGCCTTTCCCCTTATACATTAACAATCTAGATGAAGGAACTGAGGGCATTTGGGCTACGTTTGCAGATGATACCAAGATAGGTAGAGGGACAGGCAGCACTGAGGCGGCGGGGAGGCTGCAGAAGGATTTGGACAGGTTAGAAGAGTGGGTAAAGAAACTGAAAATGGAATACAACGTGACAAAGTGCGAGGCCATGCACTTTAGTGGGAAGAATAGAAGCATGGACTATTTTCTAAATGGGGAGAAAATTCATAAGTCTGAAGTGCAAAGAGACTTGAAAGTTCTAGTGCAGAATTGTCTCAAGGGAAACTTGCAGGTTGGGTCAATAGTTACGAAGGCAAATGCAACATTGGCATTTATTTTGAAAGGATTTGAATATAAAAGCTGGGATGTACTTCTGAGGCTATACAAGGCTCTGGTCAGATCATATTTGGTGTACTGTGCGCGGTTTTGGGTCCCATTTCTCAAGAAGGATGCACTGGCCCTGCAGTGTGTTTCGAGAAGGTTCATGAGAATGGTCCCAGGAATGAAAAGCTTAACATACGAGGAATGTTTGAGGACTCAGTCTAAACTCATTGGGAGTTTACAAGGATATGGGGGGATCTAATTTAAAAATACAGAATATCAATGGCCTTGACAGAGTAGATGTTGGGAAAATGTTTCCATTGGTGGGAGAGACTAGGACCCAAGGGCACAGCCTTAGAATAAAGGGAAGACATTTTAGAAGGGATAAGTAGAAACGTCTTCAGCCAGAGAGTGGTGAATCCATGGATTTAATGCCACAGAGGCTGTGGAGGCCATGTCATTGCATACATTTAATAATGAGATAGATAGGTTCTTGAATATCAAGGGGATCAAAGGTTATGGAGAGAAAGTGTAAGAATGAGGTTGAGAAACCTATTAGCCATAATTGAATGCCGGAGAAGACTGGATGGGCTGAAAGGCTTAAATTTCCACTCCTGTAGCTTATGATCTAATCAAATACAAAATGATGCTCTGGGCGCTTCACTCATTCAAAAGTAACAAATAAGCATACTTAACATTTGAACTAGTCAATAAAACTGCAGCAAAGTTGAAAAAGACCAAGATCTCAATTTTTTCATCTCTGTATTCATTAGCTAAACATGAACAGGCAATTTCCGACAATATCAATCCCCACATTGCAGAATTTCCACGAATATCCAAGTTGCTGCAACACATTAGCTGGAAGCCAAATCATTTTTCCTGTCAAGTGGTGGATCTGTGATTGTGCAAAGCTCAAATGACAAACAGACAAGAGTTCAAAAGAAAAGCTTGAAATAATGCCAACATGTGTAAAGCTTAGTGGCTGGAAAAGCAATGTAGCAGGTTAACACAATAAAACTCTTGCATCAACTACTGTATCCTGACTACTCTTTCGCCATTAACTGCTTGTGTTCACATTATAATGGATTACATGACTTTACATAAAGGAATACATTACATTGGCACTCCCTAGTTTGATTATTCCCCACTACTTAGCTAAGCTTCACCTGAAGACTAAATTTGGTTTTGATTCCCTATGTACAACACCCTGGGAAGTTAGGCAGTACAAAACATATTTCCTATTCATGGATTTAATGAAAGAGACATTCTATTTTAGCCATACTAAAGCCAAACAATAATCAACAGAAATAGTTAACAAGTCAGACTGTATCTGTAAAGAGAAGTGAGTTAGTTTTTCAGCTTGAAGTGTCTTTACAGATGAAAAAAATTAACTCTACTTCTCATCACAGCAGCTGACAGAACTACCGCCTTTTTTGTTTTTAAATTCAGATTTCCAGCTTCAGCTACATTGTGCCTTTATATCATTTTACCTTATTTGCTTGTATGAGATGGAAATTTTTGCCATGAACCCGAAGTCCATGTTCAAAATTTCTGCATTCCTCTTCACTCCAGGCACACAGTTCATCTGCAAGTGCAAAACAATGGCATGGTATCACTACAATACAGAGTGATGTGATACTTCCGGACAACGATAAAACAATTTCTAGGCTCCAAATGTTAGCTTATAGCACAATTAGTAGCAGAGTAATAATTTGCAACACAAACAAGTTACTTCCTCACATCTTGTTAGACTACATCAAGTTAGAAATGAATAAAAGGAATTTTCAGAAAGTCTTTCCATTATAATTAAAGAATGCAAGAAACAGCAGAAGATGAGTATAAGTAAATCCATCCTCACATCTCTAAAACAGTTATCACAAAATAGAATTGGGTCACATGAGATGCAATGAGGAGAGAGAGGAGGCCTCACCCTAAATTAAATAACTTGTTGAATAGAGGTAGAAAGATATTTAAAAAGAGGTTCCCTACCTTGCACGACTTTGACATTAAACCTTAGTCTTCTCAGGGCTTCCTCTGCATTGAAGTTACATTTTACAAGTTCGTACAAGGCCTATGGATTTAAGCAGGGATTGTAAAATAAAGAAATTGAAATCTTACACTCTATACATAAAAAAACAAACTAAATTATCATTGAAACTAATATCTTAAAACATTAAGCTGTTTAAAAATTTCAAAACAAAAATAAATCTAGAAAATGAGGATACACAGAATCTGCACAAGAACAGACAAACCAGGAACAGCTGGCAATTCAGATGTTCACTTTAATATAAATAATTGTTCTCTCAGATAGTAACATGTCACAGCTTCATATTGAAACAGGAACATGTCTGTTTCCTCCACAGAAAGACCTGACCAATTGCGTTTCCAGAAACTTGTTTTTTTTTGGCAAATTACCAGGATTTTCAGCTTCTTGTTAAAAATCAATGTATACTCAAAATAAAAAAGGATGAGAAAAGCCAGCTAATTTTTAAAAATATCAATTAATATCTAGAAAGATCAGAGTGACTCTGTGCAGTCAATTTTGATGTAGCATTCTATCCAGTTGTATATTTCATGTATCAATCATTTTGGTTGAACAACCTCTTGATGATACTTGTCAAAAATTTACCTGGTGCTAGTTTGAACAAATACCTTCTTATCCTATCAACAGTTTGAATTTAGTGTAAGCTTAATGGTCACACATGAAATGATCACTTGAATGAAAATGTCCTTTTAAGAGTGCTAACTTTACCCATGACACTTGCATGTCCTTCTCTTATACACAGATTTTGAAAACTGTGTTGCTAAGCTACGGATGAGTTGTTTTACAGTCTTTCCTCCTCACACATCAAATGGAACATAAGAGCATATCCAACGGTAAATAAGAACTTTCTGGCAATGTATTAGCTCTGAATTGATCACAACATGAAACGTATTCTGAGATTCATTTGGTAGTGTAATCAGCAATCATAAGTTGATTTTAAATTATTAGATTTGCATAAAACCTATCAATTGTTTATGCAAAAGTATTAGGTGAAGTAAGTTCAGACTTCCACTGAAATTAATTTGTACAGATTAACTCGTCACCTGTTCGCTATCCTTAATGAGTATTCCTTCAGGTAAGCTCTCATTCGTTTTGTCATCTCTTGCTCTCTTTACTGCTTTATATAGAAACTCTTCAACTTGTCTTTCTGGAAGAACATAGGGATCCCAAAGCAACTGATCCTCGTTATCATAAACTAGAAGTATGGAAAAATAGCAGATGTAAAGACAATCAAATACTGAACATAAGAATCTTTCAACACTGAATCAACATTATTAGTAGTCTAACTGAAGAGTAGCAAGCACATCATTAAATAAAATGCAGCAGATGTTGATAATTTAAAATACAGACTTAACAGAGAGGACATGCAGATTTAAAATGCTTTTCATATCTCCAATAAATTTCAAAGTATTTTACAGATAGTGTACCACTGTTGCAGGCAAGCAAGGTTGCTGAATTCATAGAATCATAGGAAAGTTATAGTTCAGAAGGAGGCTATTCAGCCTGTTGATTCCAAGTCACTCTAATCACTAGTCTTTTCCCCATTGCCTGAAATTTCTTCCTCCTTAAACAACTGTCCAATTGTTTTTAGAAAGTCCCAAATGAATTTTCTTCCAGCACGTTTTCAGCAATACTTTCTAGTATAGCAGGCCCCAATGTGACAAATAACCAGTCAATCATTTTAGGTGACCTTGGTTTAATAATATATATTGGGCAAAATACTGGAAGGAATCCACCACGTTTCTTCGATACATGTCACGAGATTGTTTATGTACACTCAAACAGAGAGATAGAACTTCTACTTAATACCTCATCCATAAAGAGACACTAAATTAGATGGTCCAATGCTAAAATAAAAAAAACCATGTGCTGCAATTGTATAATGCTTTAGAAACCAATTAATGGTTTGGATTATACAGGCTGGATTACATGTCTACATAAAAGTGAGACTAATAGTGTCTCTATTATTTACGCATACATGGCACAACGTCAGGCAAAGAAAAAATGCCAATGTCAAAATCCAAATGCTGTTGACATGGCACTGCTCACCCTACCACTGATACACATTAAATGTCAGGAAGTTGATGCATATGCATGGTGGGTATGAAATAAACTCCCCACAAAATGTTAAGAATCATAATTTCAACTGCTTAAGGTGTGAATGTTCATTAGTATCAATCAACATGTCTGGCACTGAAAATGAAATGTGGAGTCTCATTTCTTTATATGTAAGCAACTGTAAATGTGTAATTTTAAAGAACTGGCATTTCTTGTCTCTTTTCACTCGTTCCTTCTCAACCTACTTTCTTTCCCTCCTTTTCTATACCAATGTTGAGATCCAAACTAATTCCAAATTTATACTTGCTTTGCCATTTATTTCCACAATCCTTCAGTCTGACCGATTCAGGATTCATTTAGCTGGTTTCCCTCTTCATTCAGACTCTAAGGTTCCCCATGGTAGGCTCATTCAGAAGGTCAGGAGGAATGGAATTCAGGGGAACATAGCTGTCTGGATACAGAATTGGCTGGCCAACAGAAGACAGTGAGTGGTAGTAGAAGGAAAATATTCTGCCTGGAAGTCTGTGGTGTGTGGTGTTCCACAGGGCTCTGTCCTTGGGCTTCTATTGTTTGTAATTTTTGTTAATGACTTGGATGAGGGGATTGAAGGATGGGTCAGCAAGTTTGTAGATGACACAAAGGTTGACAGTATAGAGGGCTGTTGTCGGCTGCAGCGGGACATTGACAGGAGGCAGAGATGGGCTGAGAGTTCGCAGATGGAGTTCAACCTGGATAAATGCGAGGTGATGCATTTTGGAAGGTCGAATTTGAAAGCTGAGTACAGGATTAAGGATAGGATTCTTGGTAGTGTGGAGGAACAGAGGGATCTTGGGGTGCAGGTACATAGATCCCTTAAAATGGCCACCCAAGTGGACAGGGTTGTTAAGAAAGCATATGGTGTTTTGGCTTTCATTAATAGGCGTATTGAGTTTAAGAGTCGTGAGATCTTGTTGCAGCTCTATAAAACGTTGGTTAGGTCGCACTTGGAATACTGCGTCCAGTTCTGGTCGCCCTATTATAAGAAAGATGTGGATTCTTTGGAGCGGGTTCAGAGGAGGTTTACCAGGATGCTGCCTGGACTGGAGGGCTTATCTTATGAGGAGAGGTTGACTGAGCTCCGACTTTTTTCATTGGAGAAAAGGAAGAGAAGAGGGGACCTAACTGAGGTATACAAGATAATGAGAGGCATAGATAGAGTCGATAGCCAGAGACTATTTCCTAGGGCAGAAATGACTAAAACGAGGGGTCATAGTTTTAAGCTGGTTGGAGGAAAGTATAGAGGGGATGTCAGAGGTGGGTTCTTTACACAGAGAGTTGAGAGAGCATGGAATGCGTAACCGGCAGCAGTTGTGGAGGCAGGGTCACTGGGGACATTTAAGAGACTCCTGGACATGCATATGGTCACAGAAATTTGAGGGTGCATACATGAGGATCAGTGGTTGGCACAACATCGTGGGCTGAAGGACCTGTTCTGTGCTGTACTGTTCTATGTTCTAAATGCTCTGGTTACCTCACTGTGATGTGTCGACTTTGAATTTGAGCAACTCTGTGGTTATAGGAGTAAGTTGAACAAATAGAACATGTCTCAAGATTCCCTGTCACAGTAAAACCTGACTGGTAAGATTTCTTGCTCCAACCCACTTCAGTTAATTCAAGAGTCTTGACTCTGCAGGGTTTGCAACTGGAATTATGTTCGGGTATTGTCGAAGCAATGACAATCTTGAACAGATTGCCACTGAATTGAAAGGTTCCCCAAATGCATAGCAGCCCATGCAGGATGTTATGAGAACATTCCAGTGCTTAAGGAAGACAAGAAGTCCCCCTTTTTACAGCATAAACTGCCATTATGTTGAACAATGGCTAAGTGGGTAGAATAGAATATGTAGGTTAGTGGATTAGTGGTACTTCACCAACACATTCCACCCTGATCTTAAATTTACCTGGACCATCTCTGACACCTCCCTCCCCTTCCTGGACCTCTCTATCTCCATTAATGACGACCGACTTGACACTGACATTTTTTTACAAACCCACCGACTCCCACAGCTACCTGGATTACACCTCTTCCCAAACTACCTCCTGCAAAAATGCCATCCGTATTCCCGATTCCTCCGCCTCCACCGTATCTGCTCTCAGGAGGACCAGTTCCACCACAGAACACACCAGATGGCCTCCTTCTTTAGAGACCGCAATTTCCCTTCCCACATGGTTAAAGATGCCCTCCAACGCATCTCGTCCACATCCCGCACCTCCGCCCTCAGGCCCCACCCCTCCAACCGTAACAAGGACAGAACGCCCCTGGTGCTCGCCTTCCACCCTACCAACCTTCGCATAAACCAAATCATCCGCCGACATTTCCGCCACCTCCAAACAGACCCCACCACCAGGGGTATATTTCCCTCCCCACCCCTTTCCGCCTTCCACAAAGACCGTTCCCTCCGTGACTACCTGGTCAGGTCCACGCCCCCCTATAACCCACCCTCCCATCCTGGCACGTTCCCCTGCCACCGCAGGAACTGCAAAACCTGCGCCCACACCTCCTCCCTCACCTCCATCCAAGGTCCTAAACGAGCCTTCCACATCCAAAGTTTTACCTGCACATCCACCAATATCATTTATTGTATCCGTTGCTCCCGATGCGGTCTCCTCTACATTGGGGAGACTGGACGCTTCCTAGCAGAGCGCTTTAGGGAACATCTCCGGGACACCCGCACCAATAAACCACACTGCCCTGTGGCCCAATATTTCAACTCCCCCTCCCACTCTGCTGAGGACATGGAGGTCCTGGGCCTCCTTCACCGCCGCTCCATCACCACCAGACGCCTGGAGGAAGAACGCCTCATCTTCCGCCTCGGAACACTTCAACCCCAGGGCATCAATGTGGACTTCAACAGCTTCCTCATTTCCATTCCACCTCAGCACTGTCCCCATGACTTGTCCTACCTGCCTATCTTCTTTTCCACCTATCCACTCCACCCTCCTCCCTGACCTATCACCTTCATCCCATCCCCCACTCACCTATTGTACTCCATGCTACTTTCGACCCCCCCTCCGTCCTCTAGCTTATCTCTCCATGCTTCAGGCTCTCTGCCTTTATTCCTGATGAAGGGTGTTTGCCCGAAACGTCGATTTTGCTGCTCCTTGGACGCTGCCTGAACTGCTGTGCTCTTCCAGCACCACTAATCCAAAATCTGGTTTGCAGCATCTGCAGTCATTGTTTTTACCTATGTAGGTTAGTGGGTGAGTGATCAGTACAGGCTGGATGCCATAGTCAGGCCTGTGTGGTGGTTTAATTGGGATACGTCAGAATGGAAGTTGGAGGGGAGGGAGGAGAGGTGATTAGAGGGTTGACTGTGTAATCCAGATGTTAGCTTAAGTTGCCCTAATAGCATAAGATAGTGGAACAGAAGTAGGCCATTCAGCCCACTAAGTCTGCTCTGCCATTCAATGAAATCATAGCTGATCTGAAAATCCTCAACTATACTTTTCTACTATTTCCCCATGATCCTGGATTTCCCGACTGACAAAAAATGTACCTGTTTCAGCCTCGAGTATTCTTAATAACCCAACCTCTTCAGCCTTCTATGATAAAGAATGCTAAAGGTCGAATATCTGCCTCAGAGAGGAAATTCCCCCTCATCTGTCTTAAAAGGGCTTTCTCTGAAATGATGCTCTCTGGTTCTAGACTCCTCCAGCAGTGCAAACAGTTTCTGTGCACCTACTCTTGTCAAGCACCTCCTAGAAGCATATATATTTCAATAAGGACTCCACCTCATTCTTCTAGATTTCAATGAATACAAGTCCAAGTTGCTCAACCTCTCCTCATAAGTAACATTACTCCATACCTAGATTTAACCGAGTAAACCTTCTCTGGAATGCCTCCAGTACCAACATAACCTTTCTTTAGATAAGGGGACCAAAACTGTTCACAGCATTCTAGGCATGGTCTGACTTTACCTTGTATATTTTTAGCAACAAGACTTCCCGAAAGGCCCTTTTCCCTTTCCTATTACCTGTTGAGTGTGAATGCTGAATCTGTGAGATTAAGGCATGAGGAAACCCGAAGCCCTCTGTGCTGCAGATTTTTGCAATTTCTATTTAAATAATATTCTGTTCTTCTCTTCATCAAACCAAAGTGCATAACCTCACATTTTATATTATATTCGATTTGCCAAGCTTTTGCCCAATCGCATAACTCCATAGACACTTTGCATCATTCTCACTATTTGCCTTCACACTTCTTTTTGTCTTTTGGCATTCATTTCCTTCATGTAAGTCACTGACATATTAACTGTGGCTCTAGCGCGGATCCCTGGGGCACTCCACTAGTTACACGTTGCCAAACTAAAAATGTTCCTTTTATCCAAACTGTCTTCTACTGGTGTGCCAGTACTCATCCATGCTAATTTACTATTCTCAACACCAGTGGTTTTTATTTTCTTAAATGCCCTTGTGTGGTAAGGTATTGGATGTCTTTTGAAACTCTAGATACATTGCATTTACTAGTTCACATTTGCCTATCCTCCTTGATACCTCAAGGAATTCTAAAAATAATTTGCCTTCAGATTTTTCCTTCATGAAGCCATGCTGACTCTGTGATTATATTGTGTATTTCTGAATGCAATACATCCATTACAATAAACTCTAACATTGTCCATGTCAGATGTTAAGCTAACTGGCGTAAAGTTATCCATTTTTCATCTCCCTCTCTTTTGAACGAGGGAGTTACATTGATAGTTTTCCAAACCTCTGGGACTTTTCTAAAATTTAAGGATTCTTGGAAGATTGCTAACAGCATGTTCACTATATGAGTCGCTATTTCTTTTAATAACCTAATCCTGAGCAACTATACAGGATAAGTACCGTGGAATTGTGCAAAGTGTCCAATTTTAACTCTGAGTCAAAGGCATTCAGGGTGCACACCCAGGAACTGCTCATTGGTAGTTTAAACTTCCTGGGAAATATCCATACAGGTCCATGGGTCAGGGCTTCCAGAGTCCCAAATTACATCTTCAGTTGTACATATGATTTCCATTGAGCAGGGGATTGGAAGATTTGGCCCACTGTTTCAACAAAGCTCAGGGCACTAACACTTCTCCAGTTAAGTATGAGTCATGCAGCAAGCAATGGAGACAAGCAACTGAGTGAGTATCTGACGTGCTTTAATTCCAGCAGTACAGGTCATCCTACTATAATGTGTGTTCAGTTAATGGGAATTCGCTATAACACGATTAACGAATTGGGAACACTGTTTCTAAAGTGTGAACTTTCAAAGTGTATATTGGTTATACCGTGATTCCAGCCTAATTACTTTAAATGGTGCTACTATTACTCGATTTTATTATAACTCGTGGTCGCATGAGAATGGAAGTACTGCATTATAGCAGAAACGACTGTATACATAATTCTCCAGTAAAAATGGATTGTTAATTTAGTGAAACATTTGAAAGAAACATTCTACAAATTCAGTACAGCCAGGAACTAACATGAACAATATCCAGATGATCCTTGACTCAGAAGGTGGTGGTGGTGGTGGTGGTGGGGTCAGATTTTTTTTGTTGTGAAATTGCTTTATTGTTGAATATGATGATTTTAGAACTGCACCATGGAAAAATATTGCTTTGAAAAGACCAGTTGCTACCATAAATTTAGTATTTTTAAGATGGAAGTGGATTGGTTCTTGTTAAACAGCATTATCAAAGGATATAGAGTATAGTTTGGGAACGTGGAATTTGAACCACAAGCAGATCAGTCATGACTTTGTTGAATAAAGGACCAGGTTTGAGTGGCTTAATGGTCTATTTATGCCCTGATCTTGTATGAGCAGATCAACAAAACAAATGCGATTTAATGCGATATAGTAGGGTCGATTTATATATGAGATAGATGGAAAAAACAAGATTTGAATTATACATAAGATCAACCTATACATGAGTTCATACGGTAGTATGAACAGTTGCAGTACACTTCATGATGGTTATTTTAGCGTAAATCATGAAAATGTGTTTTTAACTGCAATTTATTTAGAAATCTATAAAATGGAAGTCAACAAGCCAGTTAAGACTTTCACTGTTGTTAACTGGAGGAAGATATGGGAGGTTTCACTTGTTCAGTAGGTAAATTAAGTACTTGATGATTCTCTACAGGGAACATTTACACTTCACAAGTGAGGAAGGATAATCTATTTCTAAAGAGCACTAATCAACTGCCTGGCATTCAACTGGTGGGTTTTACACAACATTCAGCAGCAGCAACAGAACTTACAGGCCTTAATGCAGTCATAAAATGGGGAATTTGCTTAATTTTGTGTAGCTTTTTGAAAATAATCAAAAGAATGAAAATAAAGTATCTTTTCCCACATTTTTTTTCGCACAATTTGCTGTTTCCCCAGAGCAAAGGCAAAAGATGAATGATTGAATAAAACGAGTTTCAACTAAAATTAGCATGTTGCCTGTGTAGGTTGAATTTTGAAGATGGTTTTTTAAAGCTGAAATTAGGGGGTCGACTAATACACAGGCACAACTTTTGAGGGGCTAAAATTCATGCTGCACTTTTTAAACGATATTAACTTTTGGATGTATAGTGAACAAACTATGATAATTACCGATAGACTTACTACCAATCTGAATGAATGAGTGAATGAATCAAAATGTGCTGTAGTAAACCAAGTGTGGTAAATAGAGTTATGAATGAATGAATAGAGATGTGATGTAGTAAACAAAGAGTGATGAATAGTTACCGGTATGAATGAATGAATGAATGCGATATAGTAGGGTCGATTTATATATGAGATATATGGAAAAAACAAGATTTGAATTATACATAAGATCAAAGTATGAACAATTGCAGTACACTTCATGCTGGTTATTTTAGCGTAAAGCGTGAAAATGTGTTTTTAACTGCAACTTATTTAGAAATCTATAAAATGGAAGTCAACAAGCCAGTTAAGACTTTCACTGTTGTTAACTGGAGAAAGATATGGGAGGTTTCACTTGTTCAGTGGGTAAATTAAGTACCCATTTCATTTCAAACAAATTACATTTAGTAAAACCTTCATTATAAATTCAGGTTTAGAGCAGATATCAATGTGAGTTAATAATAATCCGATATCAATGTTTTAACTACCGATAACTTAGACATCACATCTTAGAGATGGGAGATGGTTGGCTTCTTACTTGGAATGCATTATTAGTTAAACCACCTGTGCACTTTTAGAAATTAGCTTCTCTGTCCCAGTTATCTTGCAGAGAAGGCTGAAACATTCGCAACAATCTTCAGCCCAAAGTATCAAATGGATTATCTATTTCAGCCTCATGCAGTGGTTCCCAGCATCACAAATGCCAATCTTCAACGACTGTAATCTGATTCATTCCATTTGATGTAAAGAAAACAGCTGAAGGCATGGGACACTGCAAAAGGCTATGGGCCCTGACAACATTCCTGCAACCGTTTTGAAGACTTGTGTTCCAGAACTTACCACCCCTCGAGTAGCTGCTCCAGTATTGCTTTCAAAGTGCAATCTACTAACAATGTGGAAAATTGTCCAGGTATGTCCTATACACAAAAAGTTGGTGAAATCTAACTGTGCCATCAGTTTACTCTCGATCATCAGTAAAGTGATGGAAAGAGTTATCAACAATGCAACAAGAAGCTCGTACTTAACAACAATCAGCTAACTAAAGCCCAGTTTAGGTTCTGCCATGGCCACTCAGCTCCTGTCCTCATTACATCTTTGGTACAGACATGGGCAAAAGATACAATTTCCAGAGGTGATAGCCTTGGACATTAAAGGTCACATTTGAGCACATGTGTCAGCAAGGAGCCCTTGAAAAGCTGGAATAAATAGGAATTAGAGGGGAACCTCAACACAGGTTGGAGTCACACCTGGCAAAAAGGAAGATGGTTGTTAGAAGTCAGTTATCTCAGCTCCTGGACATCTCTGCAGGAGTTTCTCAGGGTATATTTCTCTAATCAACCAATTCAGGCATGTTACACCTCTGGTGCCCTAGGTCTATCCACCTTCAGTTGCTCCATTAATGACATTCCCATAAGGTCAGCAGTGAAGACATGGACTGTAGAATATTCAGCACCACTCATGACTCCTCAGATACTGAAGCAACACATGTCCAGATGCAACAAGACTGAGAAAATATCCTGGTGAAAAGCAACAATTGTGCCATACAATTGCCTGGCAACAACCATTCCCAATAACAGACAATTTAACCACCATCCCTTGACATTCAAAAGTGTTACCATCACTGAATGCCCAATATTACCATTCTGGGGATTACCATTGACCAGAAGTTCAACTGGAATCATCATATAAATAAGGTAGCTTTAACAATAGGTCACAGACTAGCAATATCGCAAACCGTAATTTATCTCCTGGCTCTGCAATGCCATCTACAAGTCACAATCAGGAATGTGATGGAATACTCCCCAATGGCCTAGATGAGTGCAACACCAACAACACTCAAGATGCTTTACACAATCCAGGACAAAAGAGATCACTTTATTGGCATCACATCGACTCCATCCACTACTAATGCTGAGTAGCAGCAGTGTGTACTTTCTATAAGGTGCACTGCAGAAATTCACCAAAGATCTGCAGCACTTTCCAAACCCACAACCACTTGCATCTAGAAGGACAAGGGCAGAAGACACATGGGAACACCACCATCTACAAGTTTCCCTCCGAGCTACTCAACATTCTAATTTGGAAATATATCTCCATTCCTTTACTGTTTCTGGGTCAAAATGCTGGAATTCCCTCCCTAATGGCATTGTGGGTCTACCAACAGCAAGTAGATTACAGGAGATTCAAGAGGCTACTCACCACCTTCTCAGGGCAGCTAGGAATGAACAGTGCATGCTAGCCAGCCAGTAATGCCAAATCCCACAAGTGAATTAAAAATAAATGTTTCTCTCTTATTTGTGATGACTCGCTGATTTGGGTGAGCTTCCAGAAATTGTTTTGTTTTATTGAGAAAATTAGGAAATGGTTTCCAGCACCCACTGTGCAGGACACCAGCAAAGCTAAAAATGTAGCAGAGTATTAGAAGATACTGTACACTATACTTGATAGTGAAGACACCAGGCTGAGTTTTACTGGAACCTGGTTGTTGGGCCAGAAGTTGGGGTTGGCAGAGGTAGAGGGTGGGTAAAACAGTGGGATGTTGTATCAGGAAATTTCCTGCCCTTACACTGCAGTCACAGAATTTCTTGGAGATGGGCTGCTCAGTCAATCAAACGGTTGCATCACAGAGGGAAGAAGACAGGCAATTTCCATAACTTAGAGATCAGGTAAAGACAATTTTATGATAAATTGCCAACAGCAGGGCAGACCCCCTTCCCACCGCATGGGGAGGCCACTAGCTTCAGGGAAGTAGCTTCCCTCGGTCAAACTGCGGGGACCATAAGTCAGGACTTTTTTGTCAGACAGAAGAGGCCTGAGAAAGAAAAGCAGCCCTCATGGTCCCAATGATACACCCCTGGAACAGTCTGCCTGCAAACAGTAGGCCTGTCCCAATCAGCCACTCTCCGTTTTAATTTGCATTTGTCTCTAACAAGAGTTGTGGCCAAGATACCACCAAGATTTATCTTTCATGGCGGCTCTGTGCGGTTCCACAGTAGACAGTCGTAGGATGAGGCTGGCAGCACAGACAATCCACCTGCTGTATTCAAATTGGACATCAGGCCCTCAGGCAGTCAATGAGAAGGCCGTCTGCAGTAAAAATACCAAGTCTATGCCGCCAACAATATGGGCTCTGGACACAATTTTTTAGTCTAATTTCTTGAACCCGGTTGTTAAATTCAGCTTAATGACATTTCTCTCTGGAGCCTCTTCTGGATAAAGTATTGCTCACTACTAGAAAAATTATAGTAGCGTCCCTGCCTCTGAGGCAGGTGACCCAGGTTCAAGTCCCACTTGCACCAGAGTTGTATAATAACATCTCTGAAGAGGTTGATTGAAATATTTTTTAGACACTGAAGAAGGTATTTTCCTGCTGTATAATTTACCTTTTGGAAAGAAAAGTGACTAATTGCTACCACCCAGTGGATAAAAGGAAGAGGAGCAATGTACAATCTACTGACTGTAGAAATTGACAGACAATCTCTAAATCATAGTTTACACTTAGTTCAGCATAACGTCACGCACCGAGAAATAAAGAATGTGGTTAAGACTGCGACTTGCTGCATTTCAGTTAATAGTAGTACCATATCTTACAAAAAGAAATACAGGAATTCTGCTAAATTTAAGGATCAGTTTCAGTGAAACCCAAATTGTTACAGTGGAAAGTAACTGTCTAAAAGCAATCATGTGAAATGAACAAAAGTTAAAAAGGGGAACAAAAAACCCATCACTTCTACATTCACTGGCTTACCACAATCAAGCAACAAACCAATATTATAATTATCAATCTGGTTTTCAATTTTCTGTTATAGTTTCACCCCTTCCCATCTCTGTAATCTCCTCCAACACCACCAACACCAACAAATTGTAATTCAAAGCTCCTTTAACATAGCAAAAAGGTTTCACATGACCATTATAAAGTAAAATTTGACATAGCAATATAAGTGACATTGGGGCTGACAGAACAATACATGGTCAAAGAGGCAGGCTTTAAAGGAGCAACTTAAAGCAGAGAAGGACATTTGAGAGATTTAGGGATGGGAAATAGGTACACATTCAGCTGCCCAGGACCAATCATAAATAGAACAATTAACACTGAGAATATTCAAGAGACTAGGATTAGAAGAACAGATAGTTACGCCAATTTCAAAGGTCAGAGTAATTGAACAGTGAAAATCTTTAATATCAGTTATGCGATAAAATGCATTTTAAAAAATAAAATGCATTTCTTTTCATCCATTAGTAAGGTGGGGCAGTCAGTTTGTTGAGATTGCAACATTTGAGCTCAAAGCAATCAAAGGTTTTTCATTTGATTTATTTAGGAACAAGGACAGGGCCTGGTTTCTCAAATCAGTTCAAGGGTCAGTCAGTCTGTGAGAAACACTCAGAAAAGGTGATTACATGCTGCTAAAGTGCTGTTAGCTTGCTTCACATGGTTGGTGAAAAGGACAGCCACGAGCAGTGGGATTCTGCACTCAGAAGCCAGAGAGCTGGAATTGTGTCAGTGATTCATCGCTGGAGTGCTGCTGTGTGAAATGGAGCCTTAGGAAAAGAGAGTGAGCAGCTGCAAGGTAAGCAATTGTTGACAACAGTGTGGCTGGACTACAGTCTGGTCAAAGGAAAAAGGAGTTGGTATCAGAAGTAAATCAACTCAGCTGGAAAGGAAAGCCAAAGAGATAGGATCTGGGATCTAGGGATATTCAGGCACAGCAGCAGTCAGCTGATTGGTAAAAGGCTGAAACTGTACAGCTAATTAGCTGCTGGCAAGGAGTCTCAGGACTCCTGGGGAACATGGGAGAAAAGTCTGAACCACTAAGATATGAGCAGTCACTGAGGAAAACTAGAGAAAGAATGAAGTGAGTTTGGGACTGGGGCGGCTGGGGCTTCACTGAATCAATATGAAGGGAGGGAAGCAGTAGTGATAGCTCATTGGATTATCTGAATTTTAATAAAGAAGAGCTCCTTGCAAGAGGTAATATTCCAAAGTGCCTGCTGTCCTTGTCCTTCTAGGTGGTGGGATCATGGGTTGAAAAGTTTTCTGACCCACAGGCCATAATCAGTGAAGATGGGGACAATATTTCATCCTCACCAACACACAACACTGGAGTCCCCCAGGGGTACGTACACAGCCCCTTACTGTGCTCACTGTATACCCATGATGTGTCACCAAATCCAGTGGAAACTTGATTATCCAAACATGATGGGTGGGCACTATTTCGTTCGGATAATCAATTATTCCAAAAATCGATTAAATGCCTTTCCTCTGGGGCTTGGAGTTTTAAAGTCTGCTCCCTATTCAGGAGACTGCAGCAGCGCACAGCACGCGAGATCCCGCCCCCAACACAAAGCATGCGAGACCCCGCCCCCAACCCTGTCCGATCCTGCCCCCAACCCCACCCTGGTCCAACCCTGAACCCCAACCAGTCCAACCCCGCCCCCCAACCCCGGCCCTTCCCGGGGCATCTGGACTGCATACCAACAACAAGACTGCTGCTGCTTTTGTGGGCTAAGTCTCCAAATAGCGTACAGACACACACAGATACACATACAACTTTTTACTGTAAATCTTTGACAGGTTCCATGTTTGCCCTGTACAGGACAAAGTTGGAGAGATTATTCCTGGGGTGGGGTGGGGTTAGGATGCACTCCTCTGTAGAACTCCAGGGAAAGTGTGGGGAGAGAGAGAGAGTGCAGGAGATCAGTCATTTGGAGACAGTGCCTGTTTAATCACTGTAAACAAAAGACACAATCACTGCTGGAAACACGTCTTTGATGTAATGTTTCTATCGGGGCCTCAAGATCTCCTTCAGATAATCCAATTTTCAGATAATTGGTATTTGGATAATTGAGGTTCCCCTGTAACCAGAGTAAAGATGTTTACAAGTTCGCTCATGACACCACCATAATTGGTCGAATCTCAGATGGTGACGAAACAGACTACAGAGAGGAGATGGAAGATTTGGAAGAATCGTACACTGAGAACAACCTAGCTCTCAATGCCAGCAAAACCAAGGAACTCATCATTGACTTTCTGCGGGATGTTACTCATGCCCCCCTACACATTAACAGCACAGAGGTGGAAAGAGTGGAGAGCGTCAAGTTCCTGGAGTGGTCATCCACAAGCAGCTTTCTTGGACTCTTCATGTGGATGCATCGGTTACAAAAGGCCCAACAATGTCACTTCTTCCTCAGGCAGCTGAGGAAATTTAGCATGATGGAGAATACCCTTGCCAACTTTTATAGGTGTACTATCGAGAGCATTCTGTCTGGATGTATGGCAACTGTACCATTCAAGATCGGAGACAATTACAGAGAGTGGTGAACTCAGCCCAGACAATCACAAAGGCCAACCTCCCATCTGTAGAATCCATCTACCAGGCCCACTGTCAAGAAAAGGCCTCCAGCATCCTCAAAGACCCATCCCAACCTGGCAATGTTTTTCTACAACCTGTATCATTGGGGAGAAGGTACAGAAGTCTGAACACACGCACCAGACAGTTTCTACCCTACTGTTGTTAGAATACTGAATGGACTCACAAATTCTTAACATTCACCCGTACTAGCGTTTTTGTTTTTGCCGTTGTTTACCTATTATTTAACTGTCTACGCTATTTAACTAAGTGATCTGCCTCTATTGCTCGCAAGACAAAGCTTTTCACTGTGCCTCGGTACATGTGACAATAAATTAAATTCAATTCAAGAAAAATAATAGGAGGGAGCTCAGACTGAGAGATAGGGGTCACTTAATGGGACAAAGTTTATGTAGGGTGGAGTGAATATGAAGCACCAATGACCGTTGTTCATGTTTGGAGAGAAATGTTGCGAATGAAGACAGAAGGCTATTTGGGAGTAGAATATCAAAAGGTGCACTGGGAAGTATTGTACTTTGACGACAGTAAGTTTCTGACCAGGAATAGAATTAAGCTGAAACTTTAAAAAACAGTATAAACTGTGGCTAGTCACACATTTAGCGGGGAACCGAAGTGTCTCAGTCACAGCTGCTACAGAGAAAGGGCCAGATAGCCAAAGTGTCTTTAATTATAGGAAAAGAGCAACAGGATGGAGAGAGAAGCCAAGTCTCTCAGAACAGACTAATTTAATCCAGCAAAAAAGCATGATGTTCAGAGAAGTCATTTTAAAGTTTGCGATGAAATCCGGATGTTTCATTTTTTTTCCAGAGCTCTCAATCATTTGAAACCTAAACCCACCCTCCAAATAAAACCCAGAGGTATCTGTATTCCTCTAATTCTAGATTCTTCAACATCCCTGATTTTAATTGCTCTACTACTGATGGCCATATCTTAATTTCTGGAATTCTGTCCATACAACTTTCTGCCACCTTAGCTTATGTTTTTATTTTCTTTAAGACATGCTTTGACCAAGTTAAGTCATCTGCTCAAACAACTTATGTGCCACAGTATCACACTTTGTTTTAGAATGACACTGTGAAGTGGCTTGGGACAGCTGTTTAGATCAAAACTGTTACATTAATAGAAGTTGTTATTGTGTTGCAAGTGGTTATAAGCAGCCACAAATGCCAACTTATTTTGAATAATGCACTAATGTTCATTAATGTAATTTACGTAAGTGTTTTTTTGCAGTGCTGTAGCCAGATAGGTATACACAAAATAAGATGAGTATAATACTTCGAATCAACACCAGTGCATGATATCAAATAATGACAATAGTAGGATTCATAAGCTTATTGCCACCACTAACTGGCATTTATTGTATTACAATAATTAAACTCAGGCAAATTAAACTTAATGGTTATTTAAAAAAAGTATACTCAATGGATTACTCTTTGACTTCCTTGATCTTATTACTAGCTCAACTGAGCAGTATTTCAGTTTATAAAAAGGTACAGGTGTAAAAAAATTGCACTCCATTTTAAAATAATGGTCAAAGTTAAACCTCTAGCTCATTCAACTATATGAATGGTCACCTGAACTAACTTGTAAAGCACTAGATCCACAAAACTGACATACATCATTGGATACTGAATCAATTTTTTGTTTTATTTTTACTCACACATCTATACCAGATATTCTCAGCAGAAAAGTAATAATTTACCCATTAAACTAGACAGTGTAGCAATTCTAAACAGTCAAATTTAGTCATTCACAAAAGTATGCTTATGGAAAATCTTACACACTGAAAAAGGCTTTCAGAATACTTTACAGTGTGAAGCAGAAAAAATATGGAATAAAAAGGAAGAACAAGTATATTGAACTAAGTGAAGTGATCAAAAGATTGGCTGAACAATACTTTGAAAGACTTTTGAAAGCGAGAATATAGGATTATACGTGTGAGCCTGATCAGTCAATTTTGACAGGTTATCAAGTGAGCACCCAGAGGATGCATCACAATCAATGCGAATAATCTCTTTGTTCAATAATCTGTGCTGTGCTTTTTTCAAGTAGACAATAACTAGACAGCAATCAAGAATAGAGAAGGTCAGAAGCCACACAACGCCAGGTTATGGTCCAAAAGGTTTATTTGAAATCCCAAGCTTTCAGAGCATTGCTCCTTCACCAAGTCACCTGATGAAGGGACACTGCTTCAAAGATTTGTGATTTCAAATAAAACTGTTGCACTATAACCTGGTGTCATGTGACCTCTGACCTCGTCCACCTCAGTCCAACACTGGCACCTCCACATCAAGAATAGGTAAGCTGACTGATCACCTCTGCTTAGAGTTAATCAAATCAATTGTGATGCACCTTCCGGCAGCCCAGTTCTAAAAATTAGAAAATTAAAAATGAGACAATGAGTGTGAGCCCAGCATGGCTAGGCATTTATGGACTGTGGTGTTGAAGTATTAATTGAGTTTCTTTGTTTTTCTATTTTTCACAAAGAAGGACTGTAATGTTTAACTTTCTAAACTTTGTTTTCTTTATTTTACTGCTTTGGACCAAAATTCTGTACTTAGGTTTCAATTAGAGATAGAGAACAACTGCAGAACTGTGTCAGATTATCAGCAATGACAGTTAATGTAATGGAGATGATTGAGGTAGAATGAGCGAGAGTGTGGAGACATCTGGAGAAAAAGGTAGGAGACTTTTGATATCAATAGCAAGGTATAAGGCACAAGGGGAGAGTGGGAAGAATCAAATTGCAAAAAAGCACAGGACTTAGAGCAGGAATTTGGACTTCGTAACAATTTGTGAAGGACTGGAATATGAATTCAATCAGCTAGGTAAGTATCATCTACAGATGACTAGAGACTATGGGACAAGGCAGTGACAAGATGGTTGCCACTTTCAAAGTCCATTGTTGGCAACAGCACTGTCATGGGAAAGAAAACACAGCTCTTCACATAGATAAATGTCAGGTTTCTGCATTTCTGAACTTAGCATGAACTACCAGTTAGGGAAGTTGATTAATGGTAAGAGGACCGGTCAGTATCTCTACATTGAATCACAATAAATTTTGATTAATGCTTGATATCAGAAAGGCAAGTGCCAAGTATTGAAGCCTGTTGGCCCTGCTACAATAGTACAGGAGTAAATGCCTTTCAATAAACTGCACATTACTTATTAACATTAAAATATCAAACTGTACAAAGGTATTCATTACGATCCTAGAATGTTGTATTGTGCAAAATGAAGCATACAGTTTAGAAATGTATACAAGTATTTATATATTTGTTAAAACTTTATGGTAATTGATAAAATTTTAACAATGTTATGGGTCATGCAAATGCATATATTTCAAACAGTGCTGTATATGAAAGAAGAATCAATCATTAAGTCCAGAGGACTAAGAAAAAGGAAACACCAATGAAGAAGAAATTATATTCTTTCTCCTATTCTTACCTTTCTCATTTTGTCTATATCGGCCAATAAATGGTGGAATAGGTGCTTGATACTGAGGCCCAACCATAATCTCCTGAAATAAACCAAAATATACTTTCAGTACTTTCTTCTTTAAGGTGTGAAATATATCCTCAAGTCTCAACCAAATTGCAACAACTTTTAACCAAAGCTGATTATATCATTCAGTCTTCACCAAGGGATAAGCTTCTACTTTGGCACAACAGTATATACAGTGATATGTTGAAACCACTCAAGGGTGAGAGGTCAACAGCAAGACCATGGAGTGATTTGACAACAGGGTGAAATTTTTTTTTTGAGAAACAGCAGTTGTTTATAGGATTCAAAATTAACTGTAAAACCTAACTGTTAAATAACCAGTGTACATTATAGTCACTGCTTTCCCAAACATTAAACAAGAAATTGAACAAGCTATTTTAGGTAATAAAACATATCTCAGACTCATCTTCCACCGTCAAAATGTCCTTGTTGATCTGCTATCCGGTACAGTTCAGTAGTAAGCAAAGAGAACCCTTCAATATCTCAATTAACCATTATACATGTGAGCTGGATCAGTTTTGACAAGCTATCAGATGAATATTCCAGAGGAGACATCACAATCAGCATCAATAATTTCATCATTCAATAATCTGTGCTTTTTATCAGCAGATACTATTAGGCAGCAATGAAGAATAGGTAAGTTAGCTAATCATCTCAGCTCAGAATCACTCACATCAATTGTGATGCACCTTCTGGCACAGCCCGGTTCCAAAAATTAGATAGTTTCCACTCCACATTACATAACAGTGACTCAGTGCTAGAACTAGAGATTGGCAGTGTTAACAGACACCAAGAGTGGGAACAAAACAAAAATGAACTAATAAAACTAAAAAGAAAAATGGCTAAAGTTGTTTTGAAGAGAAAGCATAATTCAATACTCAAAAGTTATGTTGTGACAGATGTCCCCAGCTGATAGTAACTTACCTGGAAATACGCAATAACTAGTTTTCAATAGTGAAGGAATGAAAATATAAACTGTACCTTTTTACAGTCATTAGATAAAATGGAATCATCTTCTTCAGAATCCTCATCTGATAATGACAGTTCCTTATCATCCTCAATAGAATTAGCTGGAAACAAAATAAGTTTATAATTTAATTACAATTAATCAAGGAAATCATATTTTTATTGCATTTCAATAATTGTCATGTAATTATTGTGTTAATTATTCTGACCAAAAAGTGCAACATTAAGAAAAAAATTATGCATTTGTATCAATAAAATAAACAGGATTTTGGAGCTCATTTTCGCAAAAAGTAGCTTATCATTTTTTCAAGTCACCAAATTAAATGTCTCAACAATGCTAATTCTGAGCATATTCCAAATAGAATCTGAACCCATCAATGATCAAGATATATTTTTTGAAAAACTGAAACACTGATCCAAGATGCAAATTTTTGAGTTGATTTAAGATATGATTTCAGACAAAAGACACACAAACACAATGTGGCTAGAAGTTTCAGGAGCAGTTTTGCAAGCTTGTGGGCCTTCAGCAGTTAATTCTCAATGAATGAACTGACATTTGTAAAGTCTGTTTCCCTTCCACATGCCAACCAGTTGGTCAGTGGACATTGCAACTTCATCAGTTGGAGTCCTGTTAATGGTTTGACATCTACAGTCCAGCAGCAAGTTTTGAGGCACTGGAGAAGGTACAAAACCAGATTTGCTACAATTATGCTAGAATAGAGATAATGTACATCAGGGAAAATAATCTCTTTTCTGGAAATCAGAAGACTGATGTGTGACCTGATGATGGAGGTCTTCAAAAGTTTGGGTTTGAAAAGTAGACGTCAGAAAAATGTTTCCATTTGCAAGTTGGAACAGGGCTAGAGGCCACACATATAAGGTTGGTAGTTACCAATAAATCCAGTAGGAAACTTAGGACAAACTTCTTCATCAGAGGACATTATAATTTTGAACCCATTAACACAAGTAATAGTAGTAATAATAATAGTAGTAGAAGGAGGTGGTTACACCTTCTCTTGGAGAGGAAAAACCAGGACACACAGAATTGGATGCGCTATCAAAGAACAACTTTGTCAACTGAGTCTTGGAAGTCCCTGTCGGCATCAATGATAGCCTCATGACTCTCTGCCTACAACATGCCAAAAACCAGCAGGCAATAGTCATGAATGTCTACGTTCCAACCCTTGATATCACAGAGTTGAGTGTGTGTTGCTGGGGAAGCACAGCAGGTTAGGCAGCATCCCAAGAGCCAGATAAATCGACGTTTCGGGTATAAGCCTTTCATCAGGATTCATCATTCTGATGAAGGGCTTATGCCCAAAATGTCGATTCTCCAGCTCCTTGGATGCTGCCAGACCTGCTGCGCTTTCCCAACATCACATTCTCGACTCTGATCTCCAGTATCTGCAATCCTCACTTTCTCCTTGTTAGAGTCGTCCAAAGAAAGCTTCTACTCATGCCTGGCACCATACTCACCAACATCCCGAAGGAAAATAAAACTGTTACCCTTGGGGACTTCAATGACAGGGTTGGAAAAGACACCCAACTCTGGAAAGAAACCATCTAGAAAGGAAGAAGTCAGGAACTGTAACTTCAATGGGATTCTCCTGTTCACCAAAAGTATGAACGCCAGCTGGTCATCATGATCATCATCATTGCACTGTTTTGGCAAAAAGGAATCTTCAAGACCTCTTGAAGGCATCCATGTTCAAAGCACTGGAACATGACTGACTGTGTCATCATTAATCCCAAGACCAAAAGATGGCCTCATTTTGGAAGTGATGATCAGTGTACATGACTGCTGACAGACCACTTGCTCATCTGCTCTACAATGTCCATCAAATGCCATCAGAAGCAACTTAAGACAAGGAAACAGTTCAGAAAAAAACTCAACATTGAGTGGCTTGAACAGCTGAGCAGACTAGCAAACCTTCAACATATATCTTCGCCAAAATCTCCAAAGAGTTCATTTTAATGGAGTGGAGGAAATTTGGAAAGAGCTGAAATCAGCCATCATCTCATGCTGTCATGCAACCATCAGCGAGAACATCAGGAAACACCAAGACTGGTTTGACAAGAATGACAGTATCATGCAAGACCTCATCGACGAGAGCAGGAAAGCTCCCATTGCCTGGCAAAACAACATCACAGTGACACAAAGAGGAGAACTCATAAAATCAGCAAAGGTGGAGGAGGTTGTTGATTTGCTCGCTGAGCTGCTAAGTTTGTTTGCAGACTTTCAACACCAAACTAGGCAACATCACCAGTGTGCCTCCAGTGAAGCATTGGTATTCTGTCCCATGTGCTATTTATGTGTTCTGTTTGCGGAGGTAGGTGGTATCATTTCCAGTTTTGTTTCTTAGTGGTTGGGATATGGGGTCTAACTCTACACATTTGTTAATGGACTTAAGGGTTGAATGCCAGGCCGCCAGGAATTCTCGTGTATGTCTTGATTTGGCTTGTCCTAGGATGAATATATTGCCCCAATCGAATCAGTGTCCTTCTTTTTCCATGTGTATGGGCACAAGTGTTAGTTGATCATGTCTCTTGGTGGCTAGTTGGTGTACGTGTATCCTGATGACTAGGTTTCTTCCATTTTGCCATATACAACAATTCTGTTAATTGTGGGTACGGGAACCTTTATGCTCATCAGTAGTTGTCATACTGTTCTTGTCAGTTTATGGGCTTCCATGACACCTAAGGGTTGGAGCAGTCTGGTGGTCATTTCCAATACATTCTTGATGTATGGTAAGGTGATTAGTGTATCCAGACATGTTGTGTCTTCCTGTTGTGGTCAGTTGCGTTGGTACCGGCAGACTATACTTTTTGGATAATCATTGTTTTTGAAGATGCTCTATGGTTGTTCTTCAGCTTTGCACAGCTCCGGGGTGCTGCAGTGTGTTACAGCTCACAGCTCCATTTGTGTGTGTTGGGATGGTTGCTGTTGTCGTTGAGTACTTTAACTGTACGGGTGGCCTTCCTGTATATGCTGGTCTGGAGCTCACTATTGGCCTTTCGTTTGACCATGACATCCAGGAAGGAAAGTCTGTTGTTGTTCTCTTTTTCCTTGGTGTATTTTAAGCCGGTGAGGATGTTGTCCATGAGTTGATGGGTTTCTTCCAGTTGAGCACATTTGGTAATGGCAAAGGTATCATCCACATAGCTGATCCAAAGTTTAGGCTGGATAGTGGGAAGGGCCGTCCGTTCTAGTCTTTGTATTACAGCTTCCGCTATTAATCCTGATATTGGCGATCCCAGAGGTGTTCCGTTGATTTGTCTGTGGGTTGTGAGGCACAGATCCAGTAGTTTTGAGGGTGCTGTCCTTGCTGATAGTGTTGGTGTTGTAGGGTGTCTGCATCACTGGTCTGTTTAGTAGCGAGGCTAGTGTTTCCTTGGCGAGTGAGATGTCTATGGAGGTAAGCAATGCAGTCACGTTGAAAGAAATCATAATCTTGTCCCCATCTATTCTGGTGTCCTCGATAATGTAAGCTTGCTTGCTGAGCTTGGAGGTTCATTTCCAGATATTTCGTTACCTTACTAGATAACAGCTTCAATGGGTCTCATGCGAAACAATGCTGAAAATTCTTGCTTTCTATTTATATTTTTGGGTTTCTTTGGGTTAGTAATATCATTTCCTGTGGTGAAGTCATTTCCTTTTCTCAGGGGGTAGTAGATGGGGTCTAACTTGACGTGTTTGTTATAGCGTTCCGGTTAGAATGCCATGCTTCTAGTAATTCTCGTGAGTGTCTTCGTTTGGCTTGTCCAAGGATGCATGTGTTGTCCCAGTCGAAATGATACCCCATCTACCTCAGCAAACCAGGACAAATAAATAACAAGTGGGTCAAAACACCAACACTTCACCGGAGACGCACTGATGATGTTACTTACCAGCTCAGTGAGCAAGTCAACAACCTTATCTAGAATTTTAGCTACAAATCCTCTAAAAAACTTCAAGCAAAGTTGGAGTTACAAAGAACTACAGAAATCAAGGACCAATGATGGACTGAGAAAACGAAGGAGCTGCAACTCGTTACTGACAAGCTCAACAGCCTCATAGTTTCTTCAGTTCTATCAAGGCAATACATGGACCAACACTCTTGGCCTCAAATCGGTGCAGAGCAAGAATGGAACCATTTTAAGAGATAAAGAAAACATCAACTTCCAATGGAGAGAACACTTCAAAGTTCTCCTAAACCGCAAAACAATCATACACAATGACATGTTTGATGAAATATCCCAACTCCCCACCAAAGATGATTTTGAACTCCCAGCTAGTGTGGTAGAAGTTGAAGACACCATTAAGACACATGAAAAATAGAAGATCCACAGAGTAAATTGGGATTCCAGTTAAGATTTTCAGACTTGGAGTAGATCCAGGAACTGTTCCTGAAAATCTGGGACAAAAAGAAATTTCTGTCAATCTCAGAGATGCTACCATCACCATCGCCTTCAGGAAAGGAGACAATCTGGACCATGGGATCTTCTGAAGGATTTTCCTACTCTCCATCGCTGGTAAGATCATTACTCAAAGCCTTGTGAGGTATCTTTTCCCAGTCTCTGAGGAAATCCTTCCTGATAGCCAGTGTGGGCTTCTGACAAAACCATGGAACATGATTTTCAGTTTGGTAACTCCAAAAGAAATGCAACGAACAACACCAACCACTCCACCTGGCCTTCATTGATTTGATGAAGGCTTTTGACTCTATCCATCAGGAAGTGCTATGAAAGACCCCAAAGGCTGGTTATCCGATAAAATTCATCAATGTCCTCCATGGCAAAATGCTGGCAATAGTCCTCACTGACAGTAATATGAGAACACATTTCAGGTCAGAATAGTTGTCAAGCAGGCATGTGTCATCATTCCCACCCTTTCAACCATCTTGATTGCCACTATTCTTTATCTTGTAAAGAACAAGCTTCCCAGTGGTGTGGTCATTATCCACAGGATGGACTGAAAACATTTCACCCTCAATCAGTTGAAATCCCTGAAGAAAATGACACTGGCCTCACTTGTGAAGCTTTAGCATATTGATGACAATGTCACCTCTGCTCTCTCAGAAGAGCTGGTCTCACCCTCAACCTCAAGAAGATTCAAATTCTTTATCAACTGATCCCAGGTCAAGTTCCAGTCAATCCCTCCACCTGGGGCGTTACCACTCATTAAGGGTGACGACGATGTGAAGATTCAACATCACATCCAACTGGCAAGCAAAACCTTCAGACACCTAACGAAGAATGACTTCAATGACCGTGACATCTGCGCGGATACCAAGATCCTTGTGTATAAGGCTATCAAGCTTCTTCTAAAAGGCTCTGAAACTTGGACTATATATACACACCACCTCAGAAGTATCATCAACACTGTTTGAAACTGATTCTCCACATCAGCTGGGAGGACAGATGTACTAACATCAGCAACTTTGAAGCAGCTAACAGCATCAGAATCAAGGCCATAATCACCCGAACTCAACTCCATTGGGCCAGGCACATGCTCATGATACCTGAGTTCTGACTACCAAAGCAAATCATCTTTGCCCAACTCAAGGAATGAAGGCACTTAAACGAGAGAACAAAGCAAGTATTTCAAAGTCTCCCTTGAAGTATTTCAAGATTTCCATCAAGAAATGTAACATAGATGTCAACTCATCGGAGATCCTCGTTCAGAGGAAGCTCCTGTTTGAAGGGAGACAATTCTTTGGGAACATTCTTCAGGAAGAAAAAGTTCGGAAAAGGAACCGGGGAAAGGAGTGCCAATGATCTCAAGGTCATAGGCCATGCACCACTTCTACCTCCCAAAAACAGTTTGGCAAGTGTGTGATCAAAGTTGCAGCTCTAGGAGTAGGCCCAACAACCACACAAGGATCCACAGAACCAACGACCAGTGACAGAGAATTTCCTAAGTGGACAATCATACTCATTAGCACGCAATTGCCACCATCAACTGCGTATTTGATTTACAGAATTTAGGCTTGAACATAATCCAGATTAATTAGAGGAACATTCCTTCGAACAACTTTGCAGGTACGGATAAGTGGTCACCTATTCTTTCTTCTTCTATGACCACTTATCACAATGCCCACCTCCTCACCGACCATTCACGTTCCTCCACCAAAAAGAATGTTGGCTTTGTATCTGCAGAGATAGCTAATCTCAACTTCAAAGTGCCACAACAGCATCACCAACAGGTCACAATTCCTCTGGTATAGATTGGCAGAATAAAATGAGAGGCTTCACATATAATAGCTTCTGTCTATTTGCATTAGATGTGTAGTTGGTGGCTTGAATTCTAGAACCAAGACTGCTAGAGTCTTGGTTGTTGTCCCACAGCCTGCATCCCTGTCCAGTTGTACAACTCCTGGTGACAATATGGAGTGGGTGTGTGAGGACAAGGATAAAATGGCATGTCAGTATTACAGAAGCTGAGGAAAAGCTTCTATTTGTGTAACAGTAGTTTTTAGGGATTTCTCCTCAAAGCTCCCTTTATTTCTTCTTTGTTAGGCTAACCAATGAATCTAGGTAACATTTAGCTCTTCACAAACAGCATTAAACAAATTACCTGGTAAACTATCACCCTACAAAGGACATAGTACAAACTGGATTTTAAGGTGTACTTATGACAACAACTGCATTTCATAAGTACTTCGTTGACTGTGACTAGGGCATGCTAAGATTAAACAGTGCTATATAAATGCAAGTTTTTTTTAAAAAGCAATAACTATTGACACATATGTTTCTAACTGAAAGAGCCAACAGTTTTAGTCTTCCAAATGTATGTGATTAATTGCATTGTTCATGAATAAATAAAAGGATTGCATACCAACTGTGGACGTATACTTAATCTTTCCTCTACAGTCTCAAAAGTAGAGTATAGATGTGTTTAATTATTGGATGTACTTTATTCCTTATTGGCCATCTGCTAAGGTTAGGCAAGAACACCAGAATTCAGCACCACAAAACAGGGACTATGTATGCAGAGAGGCCTTGTTGTGATCAGCTTGACTGATAAGAACCACTCCAAAGCAGCATACAAAAACAATTCCAAACCAATGTGAAACAGCTTCAACAGGAACAATATGGTAGACAACTAGCACAATCTAACTGTTTGGAGTGGAAAGCAGACATGAATTTTCTTTTTCAAAGTTCCTTACCATCATGCAAATTAAGTTGGCAAGAACTCCTCACCACATAGAGACAAAAACTTCAAAGTTGCACAAAGATGTGATGCTTCTCACAGGTTCATGTCAGAATTCAAAGCTTTGAAATTTTGAGAAGAGAAATACTGCAAATTTTTGCTCTGAACAGTGGTACAAGTTTGTCAAGTAAATATACACGTTAAGTAACAGAACATTACAGTGCAGTACAGGCCCTTCGGCCTTCGATGGTTCCACAGGACGATGCAACAATCTGAAGCCCACCTAACATACACTTGTCCTGCATATGAAGCATATTTTATGAAAATAGCATTGCTTTGGCCAAGCGTGTGGGAAAGCAGCGATTTTTACTGGGCAATTTTGTTTTAAATACAACAATCATAGTTTCTAGTTTCCAGCTCAAATATCACTGACCCTTCTGAATTGATGTTTCCTGAAAGAAGCATCTTGCTAGGTCACTTTTCCAAGAAAACATTTGCAATTTCAACAATGTAAAAGACTGGGATATAAAGAATTCATGAATAAATACAATTATGATGTTCCCAGTCAGTCACATTTCTTTAATGGAACTCCGCCAGATACAGGAGGTGAAAATTTATTTAATTAAGAGTCCTAAAATGTTAATTACCTGCAAATGAGATAACTCAAATTAATATAACCTCAGGACTTCAAATTCATTTTGAAGTGGAGCTCAAAAGAACTAATCTAGCCTACAACAGAGGGGAAACAAAAGTAACATACAGACGTCAAGTAACCTGCTCACATGCATTTCTGAAGAAAGAAATAAACGAGGTTTATGGCCAGATAGACCTAGCTGATCTATATACAAAGTGGGAGCTGTTGAATGTAATTTTTTTTTATTGTTACGACACAGGGTAAACGCCCCTGTTAATTTAAACCTGCAACACAGGAATGATTTAACCCATGCTGTAATCTTATAAAATTTGAGAGGCAAAGAATTATCCCAAAAGTCAAAAAAAGTTGTTAATTTTTAAGTCTAACAGAGAATAATTAACAACTATTTACAACTCAATCAGCTAAACCTATCTTTTACCGTCCCCCCTACAATGCTGGTCTGATAAGACCCCTGATTAAGATTTACAGAAAAATTCAAATTTCAAAACCAGCCAACTGTCGAATCTTCTCTTGGTATCTGCCTCTGTAAATTTGCTCTCCAGGTTGGTGTCGATCTTTTTCTCTGTGCAAACTCCTTCTCCAGACACGTACCTCTTTGACAGTTCTTACTGTAGCCTATTTCTGTTGGTCCTTTGGCACTTGTCCTCCAACTGTTCAATTTTCCCTGGTCTTATAACTCTTAGCATCATATCGTTTCATTGGTTTTAACATTGTTAAAATATCAAATTCAAACTTGACTGGAGTTTAGTATCTTGGGGCATAATTTAAACTGGCCAAATTTGAATTTGTTTTTTGTCTCATAGCAACCCATGTACTGCTAGCTGCTGTGTCAAATGTTACATTGTAAATTCTCCAGCACTGTGTGTGTTTGCTAAGTCCTTCAACTCTCTTAAATATATAGTACCCCTTACACACCCTCATAACATTATGTCTCTCAAAATTTGAAATCATTTGAAAACCCATAACTTAGAGGGTCACATATATTCTAGCAATTTTTATCTCCCACTCCAGTCACTTATTTTTCCTCTAATTTTTTATTTTTCTCTCCTCAGAGTTTGTCTATTTCCTACAAAAACTCTTCACGATCACAAATCGATCATATACAAATAGTTGACCAGGTTTATTCATGTAACTGCTCCACACTTTGCTGACCTTGTCAAGTCCCTGTTTGATTTTCATCTTTAGTTTTAAAAATAAAAAGTGACAAGACTGTACAACCTCATGGATGCAAGTCAGAAAGGGCTGAAAATAATTCAATGTTAAGTATTTGGAAGGAGTAGCAGAACTAGATCCCACCAAATTGAGAGGGAAGCTGGTTACCGAGAGTTACCCAATCACACATTTTACCAGTTCCTGTACTGAGATTATTGTACCTATTAGAAATTCAGATTTTGTGGTGTTGCAACCATAGACCAATCACATCACTGGACTAACATTAAAGTTAATTCTCTTAAATTCATAATACAGCAAGAGTTGAAAATGATTATTAAAATTGTAAATGGTTTAAGATCACTTTTGGAATACATTGGCCATGCTTAGGCTCTTACTTCAGAGCAGATAATGAATGCTCTCACAGTTAGTCTAATAAAAGGCTACAATACTAAAACTTACTGAGCTGAATTATGAAATTACAAACTGTAATTGCTCTTCCTCTGGACACTATGGGTAGTTGAAATTTAACATTTTGTTCTGAATTAAGGGACTTAAAAGTTAAAAATTGCCATAGTTGTCTACCTTTTCATTGAATTTATGCAGCTTGGTTCTAAAATCTAACTATATTTTCTTTAACAAATGGAAAATCAACATTTGGAACTAAATACCTGTATAGGTTGTTGGATGGAAATTTTTAAAATAGGATTTCACTCCTGAGATATGAAAAGGATTTAATGAAACATTTCAGTAGAAAGGAAGAAAAATTGGAAGGGTGAGTGATTATGAATCATTGGTCTTCCATATCTGAAATGTCATCCTGGTGGTTCTTGTGTTGTAACAGCCAAACATCACATGTGAAATATAATCAACATTGAATAAAGCAGATTTCAAGGAGATTTTCATAAAATATTTGAACAATGAATTGTTCTATATTTTTTCACCTTCCTGTGCAAACTGTATTAGATCATACTTTATTCATTCTCAAGAGGAAGATAACAGTAAAGCTAAAGTTATGATTAAAACAAGTTCAAACCAGTACAACGCTAAAACTGATTTGGAATATTCTTTTAAGCAAACAGCTGAACATATAAATTGGATTTCCAGGCAGAAAATGTGATGATAGTTCATGATAAGTTATTATTTTGTAGAAAATTGGAATCTAATGTCAACAAAGTCATATAAAACTTTAAGTGTGGGCATTAAGCTATATTGCATGGATTAAGAGAAGGACTTTGTTTAATTTTTGAGTTCTCAGAGAGCCACCAGGGTGTCTGGTAATTTGTTTACATGCATTTAAAATGAAGCTTTTAAGAATTCTGAACACAGTCCTCACTTCCTCCTGGAATCCTGAAAATCAGTAGTTAAATGCTTTAGAAAAACCCACAGTCGAAGAAAAACAATTGGGCTATTGCCTATCAATGAGGTTTCTTGTGCCACATGGTGACAGAGAAAGAAACAAGTTTGGTATCAATAAAGAGAACCATCCAGAGGTTAGGCAGTGTTCGGGTTTCTGACAGAGCAAACAGGTCTATGTCAGGAAAGATTCTGTTACTTTAGCACTGTTCAAACAAGTTGGGGTTGAAAAGTAGTCCTGAGTGATATAATGTCATTAAACAAATGTGAACTAGTTTATGTTTTTTTTCTCCTCTGTGTGTCCAATAGACTTTTATGCTCTTATGTTAAAAATACATTGATACCCTCTTGTGAGTAAGCTGAATGGCTGACCAGCATGATGACTAAATTGCAAAAGTAGGATTTGAAGTCGATCAAATCAGGGTTTCACTTTAGAAACTGTCAGCTTCAGTATTACTGTTAGCTGGAATCATAACAAAAGTAGGTGCAAAAACCATGGTATAATTTAGAAATAATAGGTGCAACAAAGGAATGCGTATACGGTTATTCAATATAAATGCTTGAAAATGGCTTATTTAGTCTTCCACATACATAAGAACCTTGTAAACCATCATGTTTTTGAACTTACATCTCAGAGGGTGGGGAAAAAGATCAGATGCCTCATGGGAAGTGACAGACGGAGTTAAATCATCTGCTGAAGACTGGGTCTCTTCCTCTTCTTCTCCAGAAAGAAGATCTTTAGCTATTTGCTCCTGTTAATAAAAGGCAGGGTTCATCACATATGCTTATTTATTCATATTTCTGCAGATTTGCAGCAGGACCTAGACAACTTTGGTTGATAACATGCAAGCAACATGCGGAGCAGGAAATGGGCATCTCTAATAAAAGTTCAACCACTTTACTTGACACTCATTGGCATTACTATCATCAAACTCCTGACTCTCAAATACTGCAACTAAAAGAACATATCAAAGGCAGCATATTCCGTGTTGAATGACACATCTCGTGACTCCCCAAGGTAATGACTAAAGAAATTGAGGTTTTGGTTAAGAAAAAGAAGGAAGAAAAAGACAGGATAGATCTAGTGAATCCTTAGAAGAGTATAAAGACAGTAGGAGTATTCTTAAAAGAGAAATCAGGGAGGGCAAAAAAGGGACATGAGATAGCTTTGCCAAAGCTGAGTTAAGGAGAATCCCAAGGGACTTTACAAATACATTTAAGGACATAAAAGGGTAACTAGGGAGAGAATAGGGCTCCTCAAAGATCAGCAAGGCAGCCTTTGTGTGGAGCTGCAGAAAATGGAGGAGATTCTAAACGAGTATTTTGCATCAGTATTTACTGTAGAAAAGGACATGGAAGATATAGACTGTAGGGAAATAGATGGTGACATCTTAAAAAAATGTCCATATTACAGAGGAGGAAGTGCTGGATGTCTTGAAACGGTTAAAGGTGAATAAATCCCCAGGACCTGATCAGGTGTACCCTTGAACTCTGTGGGAAGCTAGAGAAGTGATTGCTAGGCCTCTTGCTGAGATATTTGTATCATCGATAGTCACAGATGAGATGCCGGAAGACTGGAGATTGGCAAACGTGGTGCCACTGTTTAAGAAGGGCGGTAAAGACAAGCCAGGGAACTATAGACCAGTGAGCCTGACCTCGGTGGTGGGCAAGTTGTTGGAGGGAATCCTGAGGGACAGGATATACATGTATTTGGAAAGACAAAGGACTGATTAGGGATAGTCAACATGGCTTTGTGTGTGGGAAATCATATCTCACAAACTTGAATGAATTTTTTTGAAGTAACAAAGAGGATTGATGAGGGCAGAAAGGTGCACATGATCTATATGGACTTCAGTAAGGCATTCCACAAGGTTCCCCATTGGAGACTAGTTAGCAAGGTTAGATCTCACGGAATACAGGGAGAACTCACAATTTGGATACAGAACTGGCTCAAAAGGTAGAAGACAGTGGGTGATGGTGGAGGATTTGTTTTTCAGACTGGAGGACTGCTGGGTCCACTACTTTTGATCATTTATATAAAAGATTTGGATATGAGCATAAGAGGTATAGTTAGTAAGTTTGCAGATGACACCAAAATTGGAGGTGTAGTGGACAGCGAAGAAGGTTATCTCAGATTACAACGGGATCTTGATCAGATGGGCCAATGGGCTAAGAAGTAGCAGATGGAATTTAATGTAGATAAATGTGAGGTGCAGCATTTTGGGAAAGCAAATCTGAGCAGGACTTACACACTTAAATGGTAAGGTCCTCAGAAGCGTTGCTGAACAAAGAGACCTTGGAGCGCAGGTTCATAGCTCCTTGATGGTAGACAGGATAGTGAAGTTGGCATTTGGTATGCTTTCCTTTATTGGTCAGAGTATTGAGTACAGGAGTTGGGAGATCATGTTGCAGCTGTACAGGACATTGGTTAGGCCACTGTTGGAATACTGTGTGCAGTTCTGGTCTCCTTCCTATTGGTAAGATGTTGTCAAACATGAAAGGGTTCAGAAACGATTTACAAGGATGTTGCCAGGGTTGGAGGATTTAAGCTATAAGGAGAGGTTGAATAGCTAGGGCTGTTTTTCCTGGAGCGTCAGAGGCTAAGGAGTGACCTTATAGAGGTTTACTAAAACATAGGGGCATGGATAGGATAAATAGGCAAAGTATTTTCCCTGGGGTGGGGGGAGTCCAGAACTAGAGGGCATAGGTTAAGGGTGAGAGGGGAAAGATATAAAAGAGACCTAAGGGGCAACTTTTTCATGCAGGGGGGGTATGTGTATGGAATGAGCTGCAAGAGGAAGTGGTGGAGGCTGATACAATTGCAACAATTAAAAGGCATCTGGATGGGTATATGAATAGGAGGGGTTTGGAGGGATATGGGCTAGGTGCTAGCAGGTGGGATTAGATGGGGTTGGGATATCTGGTCAGCATGGACCGAAGGGTCTGTTTCCATGCTGTACATCTCTATAACTCTATTAGCCTTTCTACTTGTTTAAAGGCATAAATCAGGAGTGTCTTAAAGTACTGCTCCAACACATACAAAATTTAACATCAAGGAGAACAAAGCAGTGCACTTGATGGTCAATCCACCATCTTAAAACATTTCATTCTTTCAACCACTGGTACACAATCACTGCAATGCACATCATCAAAAAGATGCATTGTAGCAACTCACTAAGACTTCTTCACGTGCACCTCCAGAACCAACATTTAATCATAACGAAGACAAGGGCAACACGTGAATGGGAAACACCAGCATGTCCAAATTCCCAATGTCATACAAAACCCTAACTTGAAAATACATTGACATTCTTTCAACGCCTCTGAATCAAAACCCTCAAGCACCCTCTGTAACAACATTCTGGGAGAACTTTTACAATATGAACTGCAGTGGTTAAAGAAGGCAGTTCAGCATAACCTTCTAAATTACTTTTCACTGTATCTCGGTACATGTCACAATGATAAATTAAAAGTAATTAAGGATGGACAACAAATAATGGTCTCAGCAGTGATTCTCACATTCCATGAACAAATACAAAAGTTATCAAGTATTTTAATCAGTCATTGTAACTAATGACGAAAAGAAACTAACATATATTTTTCCCTTTATAACTGGTACACAATTTGAAAGGTTTTCACTGTTTAGTTCAATTTCATGGAATGTGCTAAGCTCGATACCAATTGCACAATAAATTGACAATCTTTCATACTGATCCTTCAATTATATAGGACAAAAGATTGCTGTGGTCAAACTACAAGATAGCAAGACAAGAAAGCAAGTGTCAGCTCAATCACAACAAATAGCAAATGGTTTATTGCATGGTAGTCATTAGATTAAAAGACAGAGATTCAAACTGATTACAAGACATGAAGCATCTATGGTTTCAGGGTGTTGATAAAAAAAAAGAACTGCTATTTGAGCACAGCACCTAAAAGAAGAAAAATCAAGTTTCAAGTTTAGACTATCAAAAATTGATGTATCTGCTGTTATGCTCACTTTGCACCGTTGCCCCATTCTGCAACTCTGCTTTTTATCTATTTTTAACCAGTTTAATTGTATATTAAATTTTCAAATTGGTTTGTACTTTCCATTAATAGGGTCTCTAAGAAATGACTATCCATCATTCCATTCTTTTATGCAGACTCTAAGAAATATTTCAGCTGGTGCTTCTTAAAGAGTAGAAAATGTTGCAAGTCGTCAAGTAAGATTTTGCATTCTCATTGCAGGTCTATGAAGAAATCATGGTGACAATAGCAAAGTTTTTGGCAAAACAGTAGAATTGTTAGACAGAGAAAATGGCAGAGAAGCTAAGAGCTTCCTTTAATAAAGCTGTGGATTTCGGCTACAGTCTAAACTTCACCAGCAAAAACCATTGCACATTAATCAAGTGTGGGATTTGTTAATGACTCCCCATATGCAAGAATTCTGATTATAATGAAACTTTAATTTTAAGTGCACTCACAGAACAAAGACAGACACATTCTGATCAGTCATTCAGATTTTTCAGCAGCCCAAAAAATATTATTGCCATCATGGTCGCATAATAAATTTCACATAAAGGTTGACATTTCCCTTTGATCTTTATGAGCAGGACCAACCAAGATTCACTTGCTTCTTATAAAAACGTAGGCAGATATTGGCATTAATTAGCTGATTGCTTTTAAAAGTTCAAAACAACATAAGTGGTATAAATGATTACCTTATCCAGAGTCATTTCTGGCAAGTTATCAGCAAGCTCACTGGGTGAGCTGCCCTCACTTTCATGCTCGGAGATTGGATCGGATGCTTCATAACCATAAAGTGCTAGAAGTTCTTCGAAAGGCACATCACTTTCCTGTAAATATAATTAAGATTAGCAAACATGAATCTTGGCTCCTTTTTTTCTAATTCCTTTGAACATAAATATGCAATACTACAACTGTTAAGACAACATGTCACAACAAAGCAATGAAGTTATAAAAGGCAAGACTAAGCAATGAAGTTATAAAAGGCAAGACTAGATGAAATCATATTACTAGTCTCCATGAGACAATTTTGCTGAAATCGCCCAAGCTTAATTCTTTTTTTTTTGTTAACTAATTTTTAACTCAATCCCACTTTGTTGTGTCACCATCTTAATTAACTTGTATTGAGAAGTTAAAAATTGGTCTTTAGGGTATTTGAGTACAAGGAATAAGGTAAGGTCCTTAGTATATATTGAATATTTTTTAAACTAGAGAAAATAAACATAAATTGGGTAATTCATGGTTAGGTCACGGTAAGGCAGCTGGACCTAGTGGAATGTTTCTCCTGTGCAATTCGGGAAGTCAGGGACACTCAGGAAGACCAGACTGGCCATATGTACATGAACTGTCTGCAGTTGCAACTACGGAAAATTGGTGTTTCGGGTCTGGAGCGGCAGCTAACATAATTGTAGAGAATACACAAGGCTGAGATCTACATAGTTGACTGGCACACCACAGCTAAAGAGTGCACAGGTACAAAAGGAGTGGACTACTGCCAAACAAGGAAAAAGCACCAGGTAGACAATGCAGAATCCTGCATTAGGGATGCCCATGACTGAACGGCACAAAATGGCCAATGGCTGCCCATGGCTAATGCAGCAGAACATGGCTGACAGTAGTGACAGCATATGGAAAAATATTTACTTGATATAGTCTCTGCAAGTAGAACAGCAGCAGCTCTGTAAGGCTCAAGGTTACTTAAATGAGTGAGAATGTGCAGCTGCAATGGCTAATATAGATAAGAATATTTCGCACTATTTATTTGTTTCTCTTGAATTATTTAATCAATCTGTTACAATATTAAGAGTAGGTATTAGTTAAGATCCTTTAGATAACCACAGATGTAGATTCCGAAGTAGCTATTGATCCACTTACATACAAAAATAAAATCACCAAAAGCATTAGAGGAAAGGATTCAAACCAGTTTCAGACAGCAAAAGCAGTCCCGGTTATTATGAGGAGGATTGAATACAGAAATTAGCAGACATTGGAATGTGGTTTGAATGGACAAATTAACACACAACTTGTTAAGTAAAGAATTCTAACATTAGGTGTAACCACATAACTTTGTTGGAACTGATAAAAAAGTCAGTATTCTTTTATATTCAAGTATCTAATTAATTGTCAGTTAACACAGTGCAGCTGGCAGAGGTTAGTTGAATACAGTATCTAATGTGAAAAGCCTCAAGAAGAAAGATAGGAAGGTCTGGGAAACATCACGAGGACCTGGGATGGACACAACCTGTGCACTTCAGTGATGAGCAAGCTTGAACTGTGTAAGATGCTATACCTACAGCCAATTACAGAGAGGTACCCAGTGCCACTGACCTATAGTTGTCAAAAGGGTGGAGGCTTGTGCTCGGAATTAAAAACTGCATAAGCTAAGACAATCTGAAGCTTTTGTGTGCCTTACTGTGAAGAAAATCTGAAGCTGTAATAAAGTTGTACCAAGATAAAGGTCACCTGTATCTAACACTAGACTCTCATTGGAAAATATAATATCTGATAAATCCCTTCGTGCCATCTCCGATTTCTCAATGTTGAAAGGGTAGTTTCTCAGTGGAATGCAACAAGATCCAAAACTGTGACACCAGGAACAACCCAGCAGCACAGGAGGAGAAAAGACATAGAAGCATGATAGTAAGAGGGCCTTATATCATAAGGGGTACAGGCAGATGTTCTGACAAAGTGACACCAGGGTCGGATGGCCTTCCTGGTACCAGGGTCAGATGGCCTTCCTGGTACCAGGGTCAGAATGCCACTGCATGATTACAGGACCTTCTGAAGGGATGAGAGAACAACCAGAGCTCGTGGTCCATATTGGTAACGGCATAAATAAGATTTGGGGGCAGAATATGGAGTGCTAGGAAGTAAATTAAAATACTGGACCTCAAATGATCGCAGTCATAGATTACATCCAGTGCCCCCACATGCTTGTGAGGACAGGGGCAGGAGAATAGATTAGTTCAGTCAGTAGTTGGAGGGATGGTGGAAGAGTGAAGGATGTACCTTCTTGAGGCTTTGAGACCAGTTTTGGCAACTGGGGCCTGCAAAGATTAGACAGTTTGCACCCCAACCGGACCATGACTATTATCCTACAAGTGCATGTACCAGTACTGTGGGAGAGATTTTAAACTAGACTGGCAGGGGAAGGGGAACCTTACTGGGGAGACAAGAATGCAATGGAAAGCCAAGATAGAAAAGTAGAAAGCAAAGCAGGAAGACAGAGGAACCAAGAACTAGCAACAAACAAAATGTGCAAAAATGTCAATAAGTCTGAAGGTAGTATATCTGAGTGCACAGAACATTAGGGATCAGTTAAATGAATTAACAATGCAAATAATCGTAAACATGATAATCGGATTCTGATTGTGGATATGTGACAGCTGACGATCATGCTATAACTGAACATGCAAAAGAATTCAATCTTAGGTGGGAAAAAAAATGGTGATGTGGCATTGTTAGTGAAAGATGAAATCAATGCAATGAAAACATATTGGTGCAGGGAATCTGGGTGTGGAATCAGTTCAGTTGGAGCGGTTATTCACAATGTAACTTTAGCAGAACACAGGCAAACTGCAAGTCAATCCAATTGATATCTACTATCTAAGTCCAATCTCCTCTGAACATAGACCCTGACTCTCACACAGACAGACACAATTAAGAGATAAATGTTTTTAAAAATCTTAAGTCGCAGTTTGATAACCTTTTCAATGATGAATACCAGGCTATCGTGAAATCTTTGGATTGGTATTAGAGGCACAAAAAAAATCAGAATTATAAAGCTGATTTCAGTAATGGCGATCATAAACCCACTGGAGTATCATATATACCCACTGGGTTCACTACTAAACTTTACAGAACTAAATCTGCCTAAATTGTATCTGGTCTCACCTACACATGACTCCAGCCTCGTTGCAATGTGGATGATTCTGAATTGCTACCTGAAATGGACTGGCAAACCATTTACCAATATCTCTACAGCAATAAATACTAGCATTGCCAATCAAGCCCACACCCCACGAATGAATAAAAAAAAATTAGATGGATCCCTTTTAGTGCAAAAGAGACAATAATTCAGAGTATACTATAGATATCTGCTAACAATGAGATTAGCGACTGAAGTGCTGAACATCTGGGGAGTTCCTCTATGGATCATCAATTAGCAAAACAAATACATTTGAATTAAGGCTCAACAAATTCTGCAGTTCATTTATTTTTGCTAAATATATCTTGCAGTTACAGCACATAGTCATATACAAGTGATTTGCTTTGCTTGGAGTTGGGTAAGTGGCAGAAAAGCAGAAACAATGGCAATTACAGCAATTTTACATGCTATACATTGCAGACATTTCGTCCCCTGGCTAGGTGACATCCTCGATGCTTGGGAGCCTCCTATGAAGCACTTCTGTGATGTTTCCTCTGGCAGTTATAGTGGTTTGCCGCTTCCAGTTGTCAGTTCCAGCTTTCCGTTGCAGTGGTCGGTATATTGGGTCCAGGTCGAGGTGTTTATTGATTGAATCTTTGGATGAGTGCCATGCCTCTAGGAATTCCCTGGCTGTTCTCTGTTTGGCTTGTCCTATAATAGTAGTGTTATCCCAGTAGAATTCATGTTGCTTGTCATCTGCATGTGTGGCTACTAAGGATAGCTGGTGTCGTCGTTTCGTGGCTAGTTGGTGTTCATGGATGTGGATAGTTAGCGGTCTTCCTGTTTGTCCTATGTAGTGTTTTGTGCAGTCCTTGTGTGGGATTTTGTACACTACATTTGTTTTGCTCATGCTGGGTATCGGGTCCTTCGTTCTGGTGAGTTGTTGTCTGAGAGTGGCTGTTGGTTTGTGTGCTGTTATGAGTCCTAGTGGTCGCAGTAGTCTGGCTGCCAGTTCGTAAATGCTCTTGATGTATGGTAGTGTGGCTAGTCCTTTGGGTTGCGGCATATCCTTGTTCCATGGTCTTTCCGTTAGGCATCTATTGATGAAATTATGGGGGCAGGGATCAGTTTATGGCGAATACATTGTGTAGGTGTTCTTCTTCCTCTTTTTGCAGTTCTGGTGTACTGCAGTGTGTTGTGGCCTTTTTGAATAGTGTCTTGATGCAACAACACCCTCAGATTCTATGGACTACCTAAAGTGCACAAACCAGACATCCCACTCAGACCCATAGTATCACTACCAGGGACACCATCACACAAACTGGCTAAAGAACTACAACAGAAACTGAAACACCTGATCAGCGGATTCAGACACTGTATATAATCAACACAGGAATTCTTGGACATCATCAGAAATATACACATAGACAAGGGAGAAACTATGGTCTCATTTGATGTAACGACACTGTTCACTTCTATTGACAAAACCCTAGCCAGAGAAACAATAGCCAACCTGCTGTACATACAGAACAGGCAACAGGACAGGGAACCGATCAACAAAGACGACATACTCAAACTACTGGGCCTGTGCCTCACAATACACTTCACATTCAACAACCAAATATATGAACAAATCAACGGCACACCTATGGGCTCACCCATCTCTGGGCTCATAGCAGAAGCGGTAATGCAAAGATTAGAACAAACAGTCTTACCGCAAATTCAACCCAAACTCTGGATCAGATATTTGGATGACACCTTTGTAATCATTAAAAACACAGAAATAGAAAACACACACCGGATCATCAATGCTACACTCACAGGAATCCGATTCACGAGAGAGGAAGAAAAGGACAACCAACTCCCATTCCTAGACGTGATGGTACAGAGAACACCGAATGGAGAATTCACCACAAAGGTTTACAGGAAAGCCACACACACAGACCAAGTCCTGAACTACGAAAGCAACCACCACAACACACACAAAAGAAGTTGCATCAAGACACTATTCAAAACGGCCACAACACACTGCAGTACACCAGAACTACAAAAAGAGGAAGAACAACACCTATACAATGTATTCACCAAAAATGGATACCCGCGCAATTTCATCAACAGATGCCTAAGGGAAAGACAACGGAACGAGGACATGCCGCAACCCAAAGGACTAGCCACACTACCATACATCAAGAGCATTTCCGAACTGACAGCCAGACTACTGCGACCACTAGGACTCATAACAGCACACAAACCAACAGCCACTCTCAGACAACAACTCACCAGAAAGAAGGACCCGATACCCAGCATGAGCAAAACAAATGTAGTGTACAAAATTCCACGCAAGGACTGCACAAAACACTACATAGGACAAACAGGAAGACAGCTTATGATCCACATCCATGAACATCAACTAGCCACGACCAGCTATCCTTAGTAGCCACACACGCAGATGACAAGCGACATGAATTCGACTGGGATAACACTATTATTATAGGACAAGCCAAACAGAGAACAGCCAGGGAATTCCTAGAGGCATGGCACTCATCCAAAGATTCAATTAATAAGCACATCGACCTGGACCCAATATACCGACCACTGCAACGGACAGCTGGAACTGATAACCGGAAGCGGGAAATTCAAATTCAAACCACTATAAATGCCGGAGGAAACATCACAGAACGCTTCACAGGAGGCTCCCAAGCACTGAGGATGTCACCTAGACAGGGGACGAAATGTCTGCAACACAAATTCCCAGCTCGGCGAACAGAACCACAACAACGACCACCCGAGCTACAAATCTTCTCACAAACTTTTACATGCTATACAGGTGACATTAACAAATATCTAGTTATCAAACAAAATCAGATGTATAACATAACTATATGGCATTCAAAAGTTAAAAATTTGAAAATTCCTGAGATGAGTTTACCCTTTCCAGATCCTCAAATGATTTATCGGCCTCAGGCGTTTCCTCTTCTTCCTGAGATGGGTAATTGTGAGACAGGATATCGGCCAAATTGAATCTGTGATCTGCTGAGCCCATTGAGCCAGCTAAAAGTCAAAAATCAAATTTAACAATTACACATTCTCTTGCACACAATAATAGAAAAAAAAATAAACAAGGCAATATGAGTTAGAACTAATGGACTTAGAGCAGTAACCGAAGCTCTCAATTTTATGGGTACTCATGTAGAATGACTCCGCTATTCACAAGAAAGAAACTTGGAGAATTATTAAAGGAGAACTTAAAGATTTGATATTGAGAGGCAATTTTGCTGAACTTGAATCTCAATGGATAGTGAAATGGATGTTGTTGTAAAGTAGTTTGATAACGTTATTTTGCTGGAGTTTTCTAAACTTTATTCTATAGCTTGTTTTAGTCTTTTATGCAAAACACTTAATAAACTTTGCAGCCTCATTTGACTGCTTCAGTGACTGACGGTCACATCAGCAAAAATAAGATATATCAAGCCAGATTTCATCTGACTTGTCCAGTACTATCATTAGCTGGGATCATAATAATATCTTAAAAAAATTCATAGGTTTGGTCTCTTCTCATTTGAAGAAAGGAAGCTGAGGGATGACTCTAATAGATATACATCTTTAAAATTATGGGAAGTTTTTACAATTACAGCATATGACTCATGTGGGAGATAGCATAACAGGATTACAATACAAAACAGTCCCTAAAAAGTCCAACAGGGATTTCAAAGAAATCACCTAAAAAATGCTGAAAACATGTAAGTTACTAACATAGAAAGTGATTGGAGGGAGTAGTGTCAATTTCAGGGAAGCTAGGTAAACAGATGAGGATGGAAGAAATAGAGGGTTATAATGATGGATTGAGATGACATAAGATAGGAGGCTTGAATGCAGCATAAACAGGGGTGGCAATGGCTTATGGTATTATCGCTGGACTATTAATCCAGGGACACAGGAAATGTTCTGGGGACTCTTGTTTAAATCCTTGTCTGGCAGGTGGTGGAATTTCAATTCAATTAAAAAATAATCTGGATTGTTGGAAAAACTCATCTGAGTCACTTTAGGGAAGGAAACTGCCATCCTTAACTGGTCTGGCCTGCATGTGACTCCAGTCCCAAAGCAATGTAGTTGACCCTTGACTGCCCTCTGGGCACTGTGGAGAGGGCAAATAAATGCTAGACTAGCTAGCTAGCCTCATCCCATGAATTAATTTTTTTAATAATTAGCTGGTTTGACTAAATTGCCTGTGTCTGTGCTACTTATATTACGTAATCCTGTGCAAAATTGCGAATAAATTCAAACATGCAGGCTTTAAACTAAACACTGGGGTGAGAGATCAAGTTTAGGTAGATGTAGCAAATTAAGAGATAAAGTCAAAGTAGGAAGTCAAAAGTCAAAATAGTAATATGGGAGATGAAAAGTCAGGATGAAATCATGAAGAGAAGGAAACTAAATCTAAGAATACACCAACAGTCAAGATTTCATTTTATTAAAGATAACAAAAGGATAAAACTAAAGGCTCTTTATCTGAACATGCATAGTGTTTGTAACAGAGGAAACAAATTGATAACGCAAATAAATATGATCAAACAGCCATTATTAAGACATGGTTGCATGACATAATGAATTGGGTCCTGAATATTGAGGGGTGTATGATATGCATGAAGAATAGGAAGTTATATAAAGGGTGGAGGGCTACCACTGTTACCAAGGATGGCACTGATGCAATAGTAAGACATGACTCAGTCTTGATATCAGGATGAAGACTGACTTTGGGTGAAGCTGAATAATAGTAGATGAAAGAAGCCACCAGTGGGAGTGGTTTACAGGAATTGGAACCATGATATAGGACAGAGTTTACAAGAAGAAATTTTGGGTGCTTGTGATAAAGGGATACCAATAACCTAGAAGATTTTAATCTATATAGAAACTGGAAAAATCAAATTAGCATTGGTAGCCTGCGTAAGACATTCGTGGAATGATTTTGAGATAATTTCACAATCTGCTGTGGAACCAAGCAGAAAGCAGGTTATAGTATTGGTATTATGTAGTACCAGGATTAATACCATCTATGAGTAAAGGTACTCCTATTCGCAACAACTATATTATGGCCAAATTTTGTAATCAACATGAAAGGGAGAAGAGTGGGTCTAAAATTGGCATTTTTTTATGGATGTAGATTTACTCACTGAGCTGGAAAGTTTATTTTCAGACATTTTGTCACCAGACGAGGTAACATCTTCAGTGAGCCTCCAGATGAAGCTTCACCCAGACGCTCACTGAAGATGTTACCTGGTGTGGTGATGAAACGTCTGAAAACAAACATTCCAGCTCAGCGAGCAAATGTACATCCAGAACCTCAACCTGAGCTACAAATCTTCTCAAAACTTGCTAATTGGTATTTTATCTCAAATAAGGACAATTACTTGGACATGAAAGCTGAAATAAACTGGGATAACCATGCTGGGAGATGGGTCAATACAGAAGCAGCAGCAGATATTTAACGGGATATTTCAGCATACTCAAGAATGGGAAGTTAATAGCAGATAATAAGGAAACAGTAGATGAAATGAACAAATGCTTTGCTTGTCTTCACTACAAAGAGTCTGAGTCTGAATTTGTCCCTTTTAGTGATGCTTTAACATCAAGGTTATTAGGATTGGAAATATAATTGAGCATCAGAAATTCATATTAATGTTGCTTACAGTACTGCAATACCCTATTTGACCTGATCAACACAATGTTTGAGTGGCCGCTCCCCTGTTAAGACTGCTTCCAGCCTTCTGAATGGCACTTTCCTCCCATATGGCATCTCTGACCAAGGTCTTCATCGGGGATCCCCTACCCACAAAGTCTCAGATTGCCCACCATCAGAAACCATTCACCCAGTCACAACAGAGCTGGACTGCAGTTCAGCAGCAATCACCCTCGGCCTGGAAAGAGAGGATGTAAATGCATGGAGGTAGTTTAGAGGAGTAGATTGATAGGTAGAATTAGTGGCTCAGTGGTTCAGTGATTAGCATTGCTGCCTCACAGCGCCAGGTACCTGGGTTAGATTCCAGGCTTGGGCAACGGTCTGTGTGGAGTTTGCACATTCTCCCTGTATCTGCGTGGGTTTTATAGAGTCATAGTCATAGAGATGTACAGCATGGAAACAGACCCTTTGGTCCAACTCATCCATGCTGACCAGTTATCCCAATCCAATCTAGTCCCACCTGCCAGCACCTGGCCCATATCCCTCCAAACCCCTCCTATTCATATACCCATCCAAATGCCTTTCAAATGTTGCAATTGTACTGGCCTCCACCACTTCCTCTGGCAGCTCATCCCATACATGTACCACCCTCTGGGTGAAAAAGTTGACCCCTAGATCCCTTTTAAATCTTTCCCCTCTCACTCAATAACTATGCCCTCTCGCTTTGGACTCCCCCATCCCAGGGAAGAAACTTTATTTATCTGGTCCATTCCCCTCATGATTTTATAAACCTCTATAAAGTCACCCCTCAGCCTCTGGGAAAATAGTCCCTGGGAAAACAGCCCCAGCCTATTCAACCTCTCACTATAGCTCAAATCCTCCAACCCTGGCAACATCCTTTTAAATCATTTATGAATTCTTTCAAGTTTCAGAACATCCTTGTGATAGGAAGGTGACCAGAACTGCACGTGATATTCCAACAGTGGACAAACCAATATCTTATATAGCCGCAACATGACCTCCCAATTCCTGTACTCAATATTCTGACCAATAAAGGAAAACATACCAAATGCAGCCTTCACTATTCTATCTAACTGCGACTCCACTTTCAAGGAACTATGAACCTGCACTCCAAGATCTCTTTGTTCAGCAACACTCCTGCGGAACTTACTATTTAAGTGTATAAGTCCTGCTCAGACTTGCTTTCCCAAAATGCAGCACCTTGCATTGACCTAAATTAAACTCCATCTGCCACTTCTCAGCCCATTGACCCATCTGATCAAGATCAAGTTGTAATCTGAAGTAACCTTCTTAGCTGTCCGCTATAAATCCCAATTTTGGTGTCATCTGCAATCTTACGAACTACACCTCTTGTGCTCACATCCAAATTATTTATCCAGGTAGGTGCATTAGTCAGAGGGAAATGGGTCTGGGTGGGTTACTCTTCGGAGCATCGGTGTGGACTTGTTGGGCCAAACGGCCTGTTTCGACAATGTAGGGAATCTAATCTAATCTAATCTAAACTAGGGAGCACAGCTTAAAAAGTGATGGTTGCCCTTTTAGGGCAGAGATGAGAATTTTTTTCTTCAGAAGGTTGTGTGACTTTGAAACTCTGCCTGAGAAAGGGCAGAAAGCAGTGCCATTTCATACTCTTAAGGAGGAGGTAGACTTATTTTCTTGCTTAACTAGAATTTAAGATTGCTGGGCGTGGGTGGCAATGTGGAATTTCAAACACAAATTAGCCATAATCTTACTGAATGGTAGAGCAGGCTCAAGAGTTCAAATAGCCTACTTCAGCTCCAAATACATATGTTCATATGCTCCTCAGTACTATTCTTTACTGTAATTCCTATTACCATCTTACTCCCATAATTATCAGGCTAACCGCAATTTTCTCTGAAGGATATGATGGTGACCCTGACAGAATTATAAAATGTCACAATTTAATAGTTGCTGCCTTGAGGAGTTACAGGTACAGATGTGCCTTCAGCATTCTAGAACAAAGAACAAGACATTCTCCTTAAACTAGGATGACTTTGACCAAAGCTAAGAACATATTTTCACTTGTGAGAATAGTTACTGTGCTTCTTTATCTTCTTCAATCTATTTCAGCACTTCATGCAAAAGACTATTCCATTCTCCATTCACAGTCTTTCCTCAAAGTCCCAAATTATGACTGTCCTTTGGTAGCTCTATTCTCACCTATTTTAGACCACATATCTACCACAATGGCTTCTCTTTCTTATATCCCATCACCCTGACAGATCACTGCTTTTCCTTATTTACAAGGAACTTTAAGGCACAATCAGTCCAAGGCAGTAGCTTTCACAGGCATAGTCCTCAACATCTAACTCTACTTCTCTATTGTTTCCGTTAACACACAAACTCTTTCTGCACTGCTGGATTGCCTAGTCAACATCAAGTTTTTGCCCTTGTGGGAAAGCCTAGGACCAGATAGCATAATCTCAGAATAACAGGTCAAACATTTAAGACAGAGATGAGGAGGAATTTCTGTTCAGAGGTTGTGAATCTATGGAAGTTCTTGACTAGAGAAGGCTATTGAAGGCTGGGACAAGGTTTTAAGCAGTAAAGGAATCAAGAGCTATGGGAAGAAAAACTGGGAAGTGCAGCTGATGATGATCAAATCAGCCATAATTTCATTGAATGGCACTAGAATAGGTTTGATAGGTTGAATGGCCTACTTCTGCTCTTGCATCTCACGGTTGGTAAGATAACCTTATTCTACTATTTAATGGACTCCTTGCATTCTTTTCAAAATTTATATCAAGTAACAAACACATTTTATAGCTTGGAATTTCTTATACAATAAGAGCCAGCTTTTATTTTGTGGAATTTATGTTTTTTCTATAACCACCAAACTGTATGCTTTTTCATCATAATAAATTTGCACGCGCTTAAAATGTAAATCATCTCATTCATTGTCCTGTTATCAAAATACTCTGAGTCTAACTCCTAATCCCTTTTGGTGGGGGAACATTTACTGATGATTTTCAATGGGATCCTCATAATATCCAGGAAAATTACAAACTGGCTAAAAATGATGCCTAGATTTCAAGATCAGGAGGAGGGTAAAACTGCTGGCTAGCTTTCTTCCTTTAGGCGGAGGCAGTTTAGATCCAATGGACCCAGTCTCCTTATTTCTAGATCCCTCTAGCTGAAGTTGAGAGGAATAAATCAGGAAGTTTAGTTGATCATGATAGCTGTAGATATGGAATTAGGTTTGTAATACAACCCTGGTGAACACCATCACTGACAGCAACAGGACGGGTCACAAATTTCTACAGAATTTAGATCAAATCTGGCTATTTTGACTAAAATTTTGGACATTTTGGCTCCGCTGCAAAAGCATGTTAATGATTTTAAGAAATTATAATTTCATAATAATACTCTTGCACCTTGCCAAAATAACTCATTTTGTTGAAGTATTTTGCCTTGCACACATCAGGACAATTCGCAAGAATACCAATAAAGCAGAAAACAAATAAAATCCCAACAAGACTAAAAAGTTTCAATGAAATGTAACTTTTTTCAATAATACTCTAGTTCTATGTGATCAAAATGACTAATTATAATGGACACATTCTGCAGAACTGACATCACCAGAGCAGTGTGGAGGTAGAAAGAAGATTCCATTCAAGCAGCTCTTAAGTCAGCAATACAGTGATTTTCATATTTTGAAAAACATTAACTAAAATATAATGGCTGTATTTTTTAAACAAACTAAGCTCCAACAATCCCTATTAAGTCACAACTAACCTTAAAATATTAACATACTGTACCTCCTCCAGACTGAAGCCTGTTTTCGAAGGAACATAGATCCTGTGTTCGATATAACACCACACGTGGACTCTGTCTACCAACAGAGGCCTAAAAACAAGATTTTAAAAATGATTAGCTGTGTCCAAAATAAAATTTCATTTAGAAAAATTTTAGCCTCGATTTTATCATTAGCATTGAAATAAGGACATGGGCTGCTGCCCACAAAGATCTCGCCATCTGTGGTACGATTTTCCTCTTTCACGATGGCAGTTTAAGCCTGACACCAGGATGAAGGGATGAATTGGGATGCAGTAGCATTGATGTTATCAAGGAGGTAAGCAGCTGATCACATTGAAACACTGTCCCAAACAGCAAGAGAAAGGCATTTGACATCCTCAATATCTAATCTTAAATTCCAGATGACAAAACAACTTAATGTGATTAGTTTAACAAATATTCTAAAATAATGATAACTAATTCTACATCAATACAAAATTATTCAAAGAAATTTGACATTCTATAAACAAACTTAGTTCCTGAAGGCTAGAAAAGGTATTTAACAGTATGCTATTAAAAACCCAGTTACACCTCAACAAGCTGTAATTGCATCAATTGCTTCAAGATTAACAGTTAGACTGGAAGTTTTGCTAATTCATAAGATTTCCCACTGATTGTGCTTCAATAGCCACCAGAGAAATGCAAAACTATCGATTGTAATTTATAGATTTCTGTGATATTTCCAAAGCTACTGTCACCGTTGATGGAGGAATGACGGTGAATGCTGACAGTTTCATTCTCATTACCACCAGAAAATCCAGCTAACATCCAGTTTATATCTCAAATCTTCAACATATTACATGTAGTTTGTTGTTTATATCAGCACTGATGAAGAGAGCTTATTTAAGTGTAACCTTAACAGCCACATTCAATTTCATTGTATCAGCTGAGCAGCCCAACAATGAGGAGTGAAGAAGGAAATGTGCTTCAACATGGGGAGAACACACTTCAATTAGAAAACTGACCGTACAACCGCGTGAAGGTAATCCAGACCATTCACAACCTTTATGTCAGACTTGGTCTCAAGATGAACTTCCAAAGACATAAACATACCATCAAAACTACTTATGTCCAAGTCTATAATACTACCTGAGTTTGTTCATCTACTGCTGAAATGCTCATCCATTCCTTTGCTGCCTTTAGGCTTGACTACTCCTACATATCTCTTACTAGCCTCCTATCTTCCAATCTTAAACTTGAACCGCCCCATTTCCTAATTCACACCAAGTTTCATTTATTAATTATCCTTGTGCTCAGTGACCAATTGGACAATTACTAATTTTAAAATTGTCATCATCATTTACAAGTTGTTACAACCAGGTGAGGAAGGATAAATCAGCTTTGCTCTTTTAATACCCTTCGACTGGCTGCAACAAAAAGGTTTAAAATTCTTTTTAGTGTGCAGCTGAGATAACACTGCAAATAAAATGCAATAATAGTATGAATTTTATTATTTACCAGCCCACAAAAAGACACATACACACGCACGCACACACAAAAATGGATGTAAATTTTAAAATGAGAAAAATGTCTAATACACAAAGTCTAGAATAAAGTAGCTTTGAAGAAAAGCTTGTAGAGTCTGAAGTGTTAAGACTTTAACCTGAATCTAGAGTTGCTTAATTGACATCTTGCGTTATGTGTAGATTGCCTTGAGTTCTCAGTGCATGATGATTTCTCCAATTTGGCTTATCACCACATCTTGGTTTCCAAGGCCAAGAGGAGATAGTACAAGCCTTCCAAATTCTGATGGTGCAAATTAGTTTTCTTCCCCTTTGCCCTAAACTAAATTGTCTGAAATACAGTTCTTTTGTGTAACCCAGTATCTGGTTTCATTCTTTTCCAAGCTAGATAACCTGTAGGCAACTTTCAACCCAATTGAGAGATGAAAGTCATTTTGATGATGTTAATCTTAGTTTAGACAGCCTTACTTATGGATGGTTTTATGAAGCTTGCCTCAACCTGTTCAGGTGGTCACAGTGGCGACTAAGTAATTCTTTTTCTTTTTTTAAAAAATCCATTACAGTCCCTAAAAGGTTCTAGCCAATAAAAATCAAATGATGAAAGTTGAGAGTCCTTTTTTAACACTACCATAGAAAACATTGGGGTTAGGAGGAGGACCAGGGCATTCAGCCTAGGCCTGACAAGATCCTTCCAAGGTTTTGTCCTTCCCCACCCCCATTATTCTCAGAGATCTCTTTATTTCTCTAAATTTAGTACTTACACATCCTTAATTTTAATGGTTCTTCAATGTGTAGCTGCACAGGCCCAAAGCACTGAAACTCCTTCCCTAAATCCCTTTGCCTCTGTGTCACTTTTAAAACCTCTCTCTAAGGTTTTGGTCATATTTCTAATACCTTATGCAGTTCAATGTCCTGCAAAACATCTTTGTATATTTGACTATATTAAAAAGGTGTTAAATAAATGGAAGTAGGCATTGTTATTCAGACGCAATGCATCTGCACACAGGTAAACAAAATGTTTCAGCTGTAAAATTTGGAATTAAAGAGATTTTAAAAAAACACATTTGATTATTGGTTCCACAGCACAACATTTCTAACAAGAGGACTGTTAGCTGCCACTTGTGGCAAGCTCCATTTATCTTAAAAAGGCAGAAATAATTTGCTACTTAATGCTGCATTTGACCAAGGGTCAGTATACTTCACTGTTACAGGTCTTTGGTTGTTTATGAGGCAGTTTATGCTCAAAACGAGATTGCAGACCAATATCACTATCACAACCAGTTATTTAAAATAAATGGCCATAATTTGTAAAATCAAATAGCATTAATTGGTAAAGAGTCACGCAGTAAGCCATGCCACTGGCCTAATTTTTAAGACCTTTTTCAATCTCCCAATATTACACAGCATACATTTGTTCACTGTACATTGCAAAAGTAATTGTAAATACGAAGTTTAAAATGTCAAGAGAAATCAACCATTGCAAAAATAAATGAGAAGTTTGAAAAGAGTTAAAGCCAAGCTTTGCATTCCCTTCACATCCGCAGGGCCACATGGAACCAACAATCTTAATAAGTCAGCACTACATACATCTTGAACAAATGAGTTCAACCTATGCCTGTTAGAAACGTATCTGAACACATTGCCTGACAACGCATACCTGGTTTCAAAAGTGATGGATTTACCTAAGTCACTCGACAATAACTCAATTCATTTCACCTAGGTTAAAATAACTTATATGCAGGTATTACACAAAATGAAATTCAAATGTTGCAGTGTGTCTGCATGCTGTGAATTTGGAGCTTTCTTTCTACAGCTATCGGCAGGGAATGAAATACCATCACATAAATAGCAAATTAGAGGGAAGAAAACTATAACGAGAAGTACTTACCCCATTGCTGTCCAGCAGCGTTAAGTTCAAACACTGTTCTACCTTTGCAAAGTAATTGTTCCACATAGATCTCAAATAACCAGTTTTTTGTGGTTGAAAAGGCATCCACTGACACTAAGCAAAGAGATCCTATGATGCACATCATCTGCAGTTTGCAGTTCCGTGGTTTGTCATTAGACAATTGGGAACACCACTCTCATTCTGAAAATTGGCTCCTGCCGAGATTTGTTCGGAACACAGCTGAGCTGGTCAAGGACCACTCAAGTAGAGAATGACTGGCAAACGATGAGCTTTTGTCATATCATCAGTTAGGTATCTGACACATGGCAACACATCACCATGTTCAAGAGTTTCTAAATCAAACCAATACTGCTTTATATGCCCAACACAGAAACCTATTAGAAACATTGCCTGTTTCCCAGTGTACAAAAGCTGCTACATCCGAAGTTGATACAATTTTTACTTACTTTTTTTTAACAGTAACTTCAAAAGCAATGATAGAATATATACAGCAAAATGAAAAATTGCATGACGACAGAGAAAGAGCTAGCACCTACAAAATGGGGCTAAGTTACCGTCTTCTGTGCTGTAGGATTCCAGGATTATATAGCAATTTGATGCTAGCTTTACAAATTATGCACCATGATGTTGGGTATTAGTTACATTCCTCTATGCCAACGAATCTAACCACAGTATCATACCTTTTAATCATGACGTTAATCAAAGTGCTATTTTGATCCTTGCACAATGAAGGAAGATGGTTTACATGGAAAATATTTCAATTAAAAAATCATGCTTTGAATACATTCACTGAAAGGAGCCATTGCAGTAATCTGTCCAAAGATACTGGGACATAGAGTTGCCTGGGTTTGATAAAAAGTTTTCATAAACCAAATTCAGGATTACAAATACACTTCAAATTCATCACAAGAAATGTTTTACAATAATCAAATAAGATGTAAAATAAAACGAACTCAAATACACCATGTCTTATTATCTGATACCATTAAAATTCATTCATAATTAAATTAGCATTGCTAATTCCACAATTATCATTCCAAATATTAAACAATATACAAGTTGCCCTCCAAATCACATACCATCTTACTGAGCAATAAACATCCATTCCTTTATTGTGACTGAGTCAGAATCCTGGATTTCTCTATCTAATGCTGTTAAGGAGGGACGAGAACAGCAATGGCTTAAGGGGGCTCACCACAATTTCTGAGGCTAACAAAGGTTGAACAATGAACAGTAACATGCTACGATCACCCACATCCAAACAATGCCTCTGTTTAAATGAATTCCTTTATTTCTCTAGAACGCGTCTTCCTCTCCAGATTCTGATTTCAAATTGCATTGCTGTATTTGGGCATGGTAAAGGTTCCCTACTAATCTTTACTGACAGCATAAGGTCTGGTGGCTCAAACTTTTGTTTAGATTATTTGACAGAAAGTAAAGCATTTAAAAAAATCTTTTACAAAACAGTCCAAGGTTGACTGAGAAATTTGACCACTTATTTTGATGTGCCTGTCAAATACTCTATCTTCAGATAACATGCTACAACAGTTTAACATAGGAACAGGTCATTTAGCCGCTTGATCATTGCTGATTTGTGGCCGAACTCCATATACCTGTCTTTGGCCCATATTTCTTAATATCTTTGCTGAACAAAATTTTATCTTTCTCAGATTTAAAATTAACAACCGATCTGCATCCAATGCTGATTGTGGAAGACAGTTCAAAACATTTACCATCTTTTGTACATACACTATTTCCTAACATCTCTCCTGAACAGTCTGGCCCTAATTCTCAGACAAGCTCCCCAGTTCTAGAACCCCCAACTGCTGGAAATTGTTTCTCTTCATCTACACCTGTGAATACATATTAGGACGTGATAGCTTAAAGAACTAAGCTCAAAGTAAACTAACCACATGAACATACACATCAGGAGCAAGAGAAAGCCAGCCAATCCCTCAAGCTTGCCCCACTTTCACAAAGACCACATTTATCTAATGATACCACATTCCCACCTTCTGTTGATAATCTTTTATCCCCTTGCTAATCAAGAATCTATCGAACTCTGCAAAAACTCTATTTTCACTTGATCAAATGAGCCAATGGGCTAAGGAATTGCAGATGGAGTTTAATTTAGCTAAATGTGAGGTGTTTGCATTTTGGTTAGGCAAAGCAGGGCAGGACTTATACAATTCATAGTAGGGCCCTGGGGAATACTGCAGATCAGAGACCAAGGGGTGCAAGTGCATATTTCCTTGAAAATTGAGTCATAGGTAGACAAGGTGATGAAGGCATTTGGCATGCTCGTCTTCAATTGTCAGAATATTGATCATAGGAGTTGGGATGTTATGTTGTATCTGTACAGGATATGGATGAGGCTACTTTTAGAATACTGTGTGCATTCCTGGTAGCCCTTCTATAGGAAGGATGTTGTCAAACTTGACAGGATGCACTAAAGATATACAAGGACGTAGCTGGAATTGGAGAGTTTGACTTAATGGGAGAGGCTGAATAAGCTGGGATATTTTCTCCAGAACGTCCAAAGCTTGAGGTTTATAAAATCACGAGGAGCATTGATAGGGTGAATAGCCAAGGTCTTTTTCTGATGGTGGGAGAGTCCAAAACTAGACAGCATAGGTTTAAGGTGACAGGAGAAAGATTTTAAAATGACCCAACAGGTAACTTTTTCACGCAGAGTGTAATGAGTATATGGAATGAGCTGCTGGAGGAAGTGGTGGAGGCTGGTACAATTACAAACATTTAAAAGGCAACTGATGGGTGCATGAATAGGTTTAGAGGGATATGGGCCAAATGCTGGAAGATGGAAGTTGGTTAAATTGGGATGTCTGGTCAGCTGAGACAAGTTGGAATGAAGGGTCTGTTTCCATGCTGTGTGATTTTGTGACTTTCTGAGAAAAAGAAATTTCTTTTCATCTCCATATCAAATGGGCAACTGCATATTTTTAGAAGCAATCCCTAGTGCCTTATTCTCACACAAGGAAACATCCTTTCCAAATGCACCCCCTGTCAAGATCGCTCAGAATTTTACATGGTTCAATCAAGTTACCTCGTACTTTTTTTGGACACGTCAGATCTCAGAGTGAAAGCTGACTTAATAGAGCACAAGTTTTATTTTTGCAGTTTGGTTACCATGGCAGTCTGTCACTGACACTGACACATTCACAGAGGCCATCAATGTACTTTTAACAAAACAAAATCACAAGTTTATTACAAAAAAATCCCAAGGAAATTTTGAAAGATCTTAACAAACTGCAAAAAATAAATTTCAACCTTTTTGACAGCACTCAATTTTACTGAATTATTATTCCTATCTTAGCTTTTAAATTTATGGAATTGACAACATTGCAAGCATTCCCTTTCAGCGTCTTTCTCAGCATTCACCAGATAAGATAACTCCCCTCAAGATGCAAAGGCATGGGTTACCTCACTGACTTTTCTTAGCAGAACTTCAAGAAAAGTCTTATCCACTTAAACTAATTAAAGTTTCAAAGCTGGGAAGAAGTTTCAAAAGCCTAGATTACTACAAATTAAACAGCCCTTCCGCTGGTAAGAAACTGCCCAGCTCAATTAAAAGCTGGTCTGCCTTTCTATAGATCATAAATTTTAAATCTGCAAAATTTTCATCAATTAACTCTCCAGATCGTTTATCTTGTCATTTAGCATAAGTTGCATGCTTTCTTGAACTCACTGTTCAAAAATTACTTTGACTTATTTTAAAAAGGTCACCCCCACAGAACTAAAACCAAACACCATTTGCCTACAATTTAAAATTCAAGTTTCCAATAATAAGATACTATAAATATTTTCAATAGTCTGTTTAACCTCAGAATAACACACTCATTACAAGTATTAGTCTAATAAACCTTCACTACACTGCTTCAAAAAAAAGCACCTTTATTCTTCCTCAAGTAAGAGAAAACTGTACACTGTAGTCCAAATGTGATCACACTAATGTTTTCAATAACTGAAGTTTAACATCTCCACTTTTGTATTCAATTCCACCCATAATAAATGATGACATTCTATTTACTTGCCACACCTGCATGTTAAACTTCTGCGATTAATGCACAAGGAAATAGAGACCATTTTGAGTTTTGGAACTCCGTAATGTCTCACTATTTAAATAATTTTTAAAAAAATAATTGCTGTCAAAATGGACAATTTTACATTTTCCCACATTACACAAAGTCTACTAGATCTTTGCCCACTCACTTAACTGATCTATTTCTCTTCTGTAGCATTTTTCTGGCTTCTTCACAACTTACTTTCTGTCAAACTTAGCAACCATTCATACCTTCATCTAAATCAATTGTATACGTTTTAAAAAGTTGAGGTTGAGGCACCCGCACTGGTCCCGAAGGCAGAGCATTTGTTACATCTTGTCAATCAAAACAAGATCAACTGACGCCTCCTCTCTGGTTTGCTAACAAGAAACAAATCTTCTATGCATGCCTATATGCTACCCCTACACCATCGGTTTTTGAGTACTGCTGGAAAAAGATACATTTCGTTGAAGGTCTTTAACTTGCACTCAATAAAACAATTTGCAAAAAATATCAAGATAGAGGGAAAAACATTTATATTGTATAGAGAGGAAAGTGCTAATTAGTTGCCAAGAAGACCGATTGATATTCTACATTGATATTTCACGCAAATTGTCACGCAAAAGCTTTCAGTAATACTCAAGTTATTTATAACTATAACCATAACTAGCATTTATTTTCTGCAAAAGCTTTTGATGTGGAACTTTATCAAATGTCTTCCACAGCAGTGCCCCTTTATCCACAACACATGCAATTTCTTCAAATAATGCCAACAAGTTGATAAAAAACACGATCTCCCTTTCACAGAAAGGATATGTTAATTCTGCCGCATTATTTCATTTATTTCTAAGTGTCTTGCTATAACATATTTAATAACAGCTTGTAATATTTTCTCTACATCCAAGGTTAAACTGACTAGCCTGTAGCTTCCTGTGAATAGAAGAGTTACATTTACTACTTGCCAATCTAAATCTTGAGAATTTAGAAAATTAAAATCAACCCTCCCACTAGACTCTCTTATTTTAAGACCTTAGGATTAATACATCAGGACTCAGGGCCTTGTCAATCTATAGGTGTAACAACTAGCTCAGTTCCAATTCTCTGAAGACCATAATTTTCAAGTTTCCACCTATTTCCTGATTTACTGCCATTTCCAAGATGTTACTTGTATCCCTTGTAGTGAAGACTAATGCAAAATGTTCAAATCACCTGAAGGATCTCCATCTTCCATTGATTCCCCAGGCTTATAGGACTAGCATTCACTTTGTTAACGCTTTTCTTTTTCAATTATGCATAGAAATACTAACTGTATGTTTTATAATTCTAGACAGCTTTCTCTCAACACTGATTTCCCTATTAGTCTTTGTCATTCATTGTTTTCTTCTCTAGTCTAACCAATCTTTTAACCTACCATCCATCTTAGTATCAAATTTAGAAGAAAGAAAATCCTTGTCTAATCTTTAACTCTCATTCAGTAAATCATGGATGGTGATCCTCCCTTGGAATTCTTGTTTCTCGTTAAAAATATCTATCCTATGTATTCTGCCATATTCTTTTAAATATCTGCCACCAAATCGCTATTTTTCCTTCCTATCCCCTAAAATAATTTTCCAGCTCACTTTAGTGAGCTCTAATTTTATGCCTCATAACTGCCCTTGTTTAAGCCTAAAATATTAGCCTTAGACCCACTCCTCTCCCTCAAACTGAATGTAAAATTCAATCATAATTTGATCACTGCTACTTATGGACATCTCTTTAGTTCATTAATTAAGTCTATCTCAATGCATAATATCAGGTCTAGCACAGTTTGCTCTCTAGTCTGCTTCAGATGTACTGTCAAAAAAATCATCCTAATAACATTCTCTGAACTTCATATTTAGCCTATCTTTGCATCAAACTTTTTTCAGACTGGAACATTGGTTAGAATCATCCATGATTATTGCCATATCTTTCTGACAGGGTCCTATTATTACATCCTTTATTCTTTCTGCCATATGATTACTGTTAGGAGGTTTGTATACCACTCTCACGAGTGACTTCTTGTCTTTATATCACCTCCACCCAAACTGTGTCTACCCCTGATTTCCTGAACCCAGGTTGTCCCTCTCTACTGCATGAACACCATCATTAATCATGTATATACTCATGTTAGAGTCAGATTTTAGACTATGTTTTAAGGTTAAATTTATGGGGTCGACTATTACATGGATATTACTTTTGAGGGGTTGAAATTCATGACCGTCAAAATTCATGCTGTATCATTAGCAGCCCAGTTGCTCTCTTAAGGAATAAAGAAAGTGACACAATGGATTACAGTAATTACTGGATAAAGAGAATAGAAAATAAAATGAATAATTATTTAGTCCACCTTCGTTTTTTTTTTCTTGTTATTGTCTCTTTCATATAAAACAATGTACCTTGGAGCAGCAATGACATCATCAGTGCAGCTGAGGGCTAGACTGGAATCCCAGACTAGAGCCAGAACGCCAGCGAACTGAATTCCAAAACAGAGTAGAAAAGCCAGCAGACTAGAATAACCGGAGTCCCAGAACTGAGCAGGACGGCCAGCAGAATGGAATCCCAGAGCCAAGCGGAACAGCCATACAAAAAGTGAATGTTAATTACATTAACTATAGCGCTCGCTCAATAATGAACTTAAGAAATCCGAAGACTAACATCGGTGTGAATTATGTGAAGAGCTAGAGTCAACTTTTACACGAGAGATATGGAAAATTCCAGATTTTTTGGCCAAAGAGAGGGGTTTGACTTTTACAGGAGATAGACTTTTATTTAAGGATATATGGTAACTGAGACACCCTCAATTTCTTCCTATCTTTCCGGCCTTCTAATTATCAAACCTAGCAATATCCAGGCTCCAATCATGGACAGCCATGAGTCCATAATGGCTACCATATCGTACTTATTTGTATTTCACTATCAGTTCATCAATATTGTTTTGCATGCAATGCGTATCCATATATAATCTTTAGTTTTGTTCTTTAGTACTTTTGTAACCACTAACCTTAACTGTTGACTTACTTTTGTACTCTCTATCGCTTCCTATCACTGTCTATCATTTAACATACATTACCATGTCTGGTAATTAAATGCAAAACATAGGGTAAGTAATTGCCAAAACTCACAAAAGACCACTACTTGAAGAGCAACGAAGGCCACCAGAGGTAGACATACTTAGGCAAAAAGCCCGGAAGTGTTGAGGAGAAAACTTAAAAGCACATGTGAGGCTGATATAGTAGCACTGACAGCTTAAAAGGTCCTCTCTTCTACCCAGCTTGATGAGCACCCCAATAGAGTTCTGATACAACAGTGATCAGATAAAACAGAAATAAAACATTTAGATTTAACCACTCACCTGGATGAATCCAACAGAAATAGAGAAGTGAAAATTTCTGTTTGCTAACTTGTCATTTTCATTCACTTTTCTCTTTCAAGAGCATTACTTTATAAAGCACAATTAATCATCGACAAAAACAGGAGACAGACTTGCAACAATAATTCAGAAAGTTAAAATAGAAAGCAACAAGGTGGATGAAGCAAGATTGTACAGATTTATTATCTCAGTTTGAGGTGTTTCTGATGGATCTAGCAGATTGGAAACCTGGAAGGTGCAGAGAGACCCAGGTGTCCTTCCACACTAGTTTCTGAAAGTAAGCATGTAGGTCAGCACGGGGTGAAGGTGGTAAATGGTATATTAGTCAACACAGTGACAGGACTTGAGTACAGGCACACAGACATCTTGCTGCAGTTGTACAGAGTCTTGGTGAGCCAGGTTTGGTCTTATCTGAGGATGGATGTTTTGGCTATGGAGGGAGTGCAGCAGAGGTTAAACAGACTGATTTCTGGAATGGCAGGGCTGACTGGATTGGTTAGGCCCATATTCATTGGAGTTCAGAGGAATGATGGGGAGTCTCGTAGAAACCTTCAAAAAAACTAGGCAGAGTGAGCGCAAGAAGGACATCCCTAATGATTGGGAGTCCAGAACCAGGGCGTCACAGACTAAGGATAGGGAGTACGCCATTTATGACTGAATTGAGGAGAGGTTTCTGCATCTAGAGTAGTGAGCCTGTAGAATTCCTTGCCGCAAAAAGCAGTTGAGACCAAAACATTAAATGCTTTCGAGGAAGAGGAAACAGATCCTTCGGTCCAACTCATCCATACTGACCAGATATCCTAAATTAATCTAGTCCCATTTGCCAGCACTTGGGCCTCATCCCTCTAAACCCTAGTCATGCACCTATCCAGATACCTTTCAATTGCTATAATTGTACCAGCCTCCACCACTTCCTTTGGCAGCTCATTCCACACATGCACCACCCTTTGTATGAAAAAGTTGCCCCTTAAGTCTCTTTCAAATCTTTCCCCTCACTCTAAACCTATGCCCTCTAGTTCTGAACTCATCCAACCCAGGGAAAAGACCTCTTCTATTTACCCTATCCATGCCCCTCATGACTTTATAAACCTCGACAAGGTCACCTCTCAGCTTCTGACGATCCAGGAAAAACAGCCCCAGCCTATTCTGCCTCTTCCTACAGCTCAAAACCACAAACCCTAGCAACATCATTGTAAATCTTTTCTGAACTCTTTCAAGTTTCACAACATCCTTCCGACAGGAGGGAGACCAGAACTGCATGCAATATTCCAAAAGTGGCCTAACCAATGTCCTGTACAGCTGCAACATGACCTCCCAATCCCAACACTCAGTGCTCTGACCAATAAAGCAAAGCATACCAAACATCTTCACTATCCTATCTTCTTGAGACTCCACATTCAAGAAACTATGAATCTGCACTCCAAGGTCTCTTTGTTCAGTAACATTCCCCAGGACCTTACCATTAAGTGTCAAAGTCCAGCCTGATTTGCCTTTCCAAAATGCAGGACCTCATATTTATATAAATTAAACTCCATCTGCCACTCCTCAGCCCACCAGCCCATCTGATCAAGATTCCGTTGTACTCTCAGGTAGCCTTCTTCACTGTCCACTACAGTTCCAATTTTGGTGTCATCTGCAAACCTATGCCTCCCAAGTTCACATCCAAATCATTTATATAAAATGATGAAAAGCAGTGGACCGAGCACCAATTCTTGTGGCACACCACTAGTTGCAGGCCTCCAGTCTGAAAAACAATTCTCCACCACCAACACCTTGTCTTCTACCTTTGAACCAGTTCTCTATCCAAGTGCTGTACATATCTATGACTAAGGAGAAAAATACAGTTCTTAGAAATAAAGGGATCAAAGGGTGTGGGGTGAAAGCAAGAATGGAGTATTGAATAGGATGATCAACCATGATCATACTGAAGAGGGGAGCAGAATTGAGGGGCCAACGGGCCTACATCTGTTCCTTTTTTCTCAACCAATAAATTATTTTTTCCAATGAAACCACTGTTTTACAGGCATGAATGGAAACAAACTTGCACAATATCATGATCTCTTCGGTGGTTTTGCAGAAGGATGTTATATAAAACAGAGAACTTCTAACGCCTCTTCAAATGCACCTCCACCCCGAATTACTAATAAATTCTTAAACAGTTAGAGTGTCAAATCCAATGGTATTCAGTACCGCAATGTCATCTTGGACTCAACCACATGTGGAATAAGGGTCTAACATTCAGTCCTGCTACAGTACCAACTGACCAAGCAAAAAAATTAATAAAGAGATATGATCTCAAGATAATAGGTTCAACTCTCTATCTTGTGTGGGTGTTCAGTAACTGGCTGATCAAGACGAGTCATTCACAATCAAGGCCTAATCTAGTTTGAGAAGCATGGACTTCCTAATGAATATGCAGAGGTTTCGCTGTAGTCATTAATTAAGTGCTCACATTGTTGTTGATAATGATTACTCTTGCGCCATTTCAAAAGTTGCTCAGTCTATGTGTAGTACTGAACACCATTTTGATTGGCACCCCAGAAGAATTTATCACATATTCATGAAGTCGGCAGAGGAAGAACATGAACGCTTGATATATTTCTGGTTACCATATAGAATATGCTAGAAAAGTCTGACAGTTTTTTGAATCTGGATATCCTGCCTAATGCAGCTGTCCTCTTAATTACTTCAAGTTAATTGTCTTCTCCAGTGCAATTAAAGATGAGCAATAAATGTTAGCCTAGCCAAGTGATGTCCAAATCCCACAAAAATAAACACTGCACAACTGGTAATGCCAACTTCCTATCTGCTCCACAAAACTAATCGAGATGACACCTGAACATGACAGCACAGTGGTTTACTTGGTAGGAGGAAATGAAGATCTTAACCGCCTCACATTCCACAAGGGCAGTTGGTGGAACTGAAAGACAATTAATTAAGTGTAGAATGCAAAGCTAGTTCTTGAGATCACCATTACTGAGACTATCATGGATTGTCATAAAAACCCATCTGGTTCACTAATGTCATTTAGAGAAGTAAATTTCTTATTCTTATATCGTCTGGCCTACATGTGACTCCAGATCCACAGCAATGTGATTTTTAACTGAACTCTGAAATGGTCTAACAAGATGGTCAGTTCAAAGGCAATTAGAGGGGGAACAAATGCTGGCCTTGCCATCAACATCCACATCCCGTGAAAAAAATTTAAAAAAGGAAAAAAAAAAGTTTGATGCGTAAAGTTAAACAAGGCTGCCCTCGGCTCACCCTTTTCAGTTTCCCAATCAAGAAAAAGTCCTTCTGTATGTGAAAACACTTCATAATCAATAACAATAGTGCTAAACAGAAAACCTCCCAGAATCACTTTCAATTATTATACATTGGGTTCAGGTTTTCACAACACTTTCTTTCTGTAGATTTTGTGATAAAACTATAATTCTTTACCACTGCTACTATTGTGAGTATGAAACACTAGTACAACTGGGTAGGTGTTTAAGTACAGTTGCCAGCTCTGCAAATGTACCCCCATCCCTGAATTACTAACATTCTTAAAAAGCTGGAGTATCAGATCCAAAGGTATTTAGTATCGCAATGTCATCTTGACTCAACCATATGTGGAATACGAGTCTAACATTCAGTCCTGCTACAGTACCAACCAACCAGGCAAAAAGAGATATGATCTCAACACAGATTCAATTCCCTATCTTGTGTAGGTGGTAGATAACTGGCTGATCAAGACAGAGTCAGAGTCATTCAGAATAAAGGCCTAATCTAGTTTGAGAAGCATGGGCTTCCTAATGTGCATGCAGAGGTTTTGCTGTAGTCATGGATTAAGTGTTCACATTGTTGTTGATAATGATTACTCTTGTGCCATTTCAAAAGTTCCTCAATCTATGCGTAGTACTGAACACCATTTTGATTGGCACCCCAAAAGAATGTATCACATATTCATGAAGTTAATAAAGGTTTACAAAGAACCTTGGCCAAATCAAGTACTTGGCTCAAATTGAAAAGTTTTTCAGATGCTCCATACCTGACATGTAACTTTTCTCCAATCTTGTAGGACAGTCATCAAAGCTGTAGAGACCAAAGGAGTTCAGTATAAGAATACAACCAGGTTTGATCTTCTGAAGACATTAAATGGGTTGGAAAGGGTATCATCTGGACATAATCACTCAATCACACAGTCCTGCAGTTGCTGAAGATACCAGCTCAACCTTTTCCAGACATCTAAAGTTGGGTTGTAGTTTCTGCAATCAAGATCTGTCATCTTCATCAAACATCGAAGCCGACCTCCAGAGTATTATTGGCATTTTTCTTATATTTGATGTGTGATAGCGATCATGTTGATTGCAGTTCCTTTAATTTTGAATCTATTCTGTATTTCCCAAAGACCTATATGCACACTGGGGACTTCAGTTCTTTTTTGAACATCAGCAGATGTATCACCCACTGGATTGCATTTGCACATACATTACAGGAAGGAAGAGAAAACGAACATCAAATATGTCGCTAACATTTGATATACCAGCTAAAACATCTTCAGCAAGAACGTGCACACAAACACACTCCTTATTTATGATAATTTGTTTCAAGTTTTCCATAAAAAACAGCCTCCATCATTCAAGGATCGCTCACACTGTAGAGCACGCAATTTGTAATTCTGAAAAGAATACTTAATTATCGACTAAAGAGTGTATTAACAGGACCATGCCGCCACGCTGTATTTTGTTTCTTTTTACCCACTATGGTTGGCTTATAGGCAACATTCCATGGTGACCTGGAGGAAAGAATCGTGTCACTGAAAATATGGATTACACTTAGCCCCTTGGGAAATAATAAACTGAAACTACGTGGGGTTGTTACGGTTTGGCGAATTAAATCAATTGAGGATAATTCCCATTCTTGCTTTGCAATGCAGAATTATTTCACCTTTTAACACTGGGCTCTCATGTGCTCCTGCACTGCCTGCCGCATCTCCAGCTTCTGCTGAGGCTCCCAGCTCCAACGCTCCTGGGTCTGTTTAAAACGGAGTTTTTCAAACTGTGCAACAATCTTCCGTTCTACTTGAATTTCAGCTGTTTGACGCACTCCTCCGTTCAGTTAAACTCGCATTTCCATCTTGCTCACATTACGTCATTGAGCCCACCACTGGGCACAGTTGAGCAACACACAATTGTGATGGAATAAAGTCCTGTATTACACAGTGGCACAAGACTCTGATCTCCAGCCAGCATTGCCGTCAACTGCACAAGTTAAACTACACGGGAGCGGCAGGAAGAAAAGCATCAAAAACACGCCCGACCACAACCCGGGCAAGTTTCTGCCTGGGCTTTTATTGTTTTTTTTTAAAAAAAGAAAGGTTCCGAAGTCCGAATATTCAGCACAGACAACTCCCAACACTTCAAGTTCTGCCAACGCATCACTGGGTGGTACTTCAGGCCGTGCAGCACAGTCCCTTTCTGGAGGAGAACGAGCTGATAACCAGGTTGCACACAGGTCGATTTCGGAAACTGAAGCAATTCTCCGGCAGCAAGCGGATTTTGCACGCGCACGCGCGCACCCACACCCACACACACACTCAGAGAGGGTGAAATCTCACCTTTGCAAAGCACTAGGATTGCCATATAAACAAGAGCGTATATTGGATCACACTCTGCAACACACGCACAGCGGCGCGCTCATAACAATACCGCATGCACGTCCAAGATCTGATCAGGAACCAGGTGAAAGATCCCCCTCCACAAGCAAGAAACTGCCAGTTTTTTAAAGGATGTGCATTGGGATTATCTCTCCACCTTGGAGGCTCCCTGCCTCTATTCCTGATGAAGGGCTTTTGCCCGAAAGGTCGGTTTTCCTGCTCCTCGGATGCTGCCCGACCTGCTGTGCTTTCCCAGCACCACTCTAAACTAGACTCTGGTTTCCAGCATCTGCAGTCCTCATTTTTGCCCATTGGGATGAAGGTACTGAGTGTGTGCCTTTGCATTTGCTGTCTGCACGCAGATGCACATCGATGCACGTATATAATGAAATGGAGTGCAGGTATGCAGCAGGTTGAATGGAAAGCCTGAAGGCTCATTCCTGTAGATGTTTTTTTTTGTTGTTGAGCTCCTCTGGGGCAATGTGGCAGTAAGTTTACAAACAGAGTCGGCGAGGCGCGCAGGCGCAGTGCGCTCCGGGAGCTGTCAGGTTCTCAGTGAAGCCGGGGCCGGGACAGGCGATCCCCGCCCCCAACACACTACCCCACCTCCACCCAACCCACTACCATCACCACCACCACCATCATCACCCAACCGACCGCTCCCGCCCCCCCCGCCTTACTCCCAAAAACAAAATAAAAATCACTCGCCGTTAATGCCTGCACCCGCCGACTCCGATTTCAACAACCCCGGCGGCTCAAGCGCCGCTCCCTCGATCTATACCTCAAGAGCCGGCCGCTCGGGAGCCTGTAATAACGCGGCGCAGTCATTAAATCACATCAGGGTAAAACCAGCTCTTGCGCCGCCTCACCTCCGCCATATTGTTTCTGTCTCTGCCTGGGAAATCCGAGCGCCGGGTCCCGGATGTACACTCGGCTCGTGCTGCGGCAGCGCCGCTGCTGGCGGTCAGTGGGAGTGCAGCGCAGTGACTGCGGGTCCAGGGGGAGCGGTGTCACTGGGGCGCTATAGTTGCCTTTATTGCGTTTAAAGGGACCCAACTAGGTAGCAGGACCCATATTTCTCCATGCTTTATGGATAATAGCTTTCTTTCTTTCTTTCTCTGTCTCTCTTTCATCCTCCTAATTTCTCTTTCCTCATCTAACACTGTTTCCTCCTCTTTCCTCTTCCCCTTTCTCTCTTTCCTTCCTTCCCTTTCCTCCTCTCCCTCTCTCTTTCCCTTTCCTCCTCTCCCTCCCTTTCCCCCTCTCTTTCCAGTTCCGTCTGTCCATTCCGAACTCTTTCGTCTGTTCGCTTTTGCCTCCCCCTCTCATTCCTCCTGCTTCCCTCTTTTCTTCTCTCTCTCTTTCGTCTTTCTTTTCTTCCACCCCTCTCTTCTTTCCCTCTTGTGTCTCTCTTTCCCCCTCACTTTTTCTGTTTTTGCTGTTTTGCTCTTTCCCTCTCAACCAGGTCATCAGAGCCTCAATAGGATTCACTTCCTTACGCTGCACCAGTATCGACATTCCAGCCGTTCTTAATTTTTGACTGTAAAGCCTTCTTTGAACCGCGAGGTTATGAAAAATGTACAATTATCTTTCTTTTGCTCCAACTTGCTGTTGGAGTCAACATGGCTTAGTTGGTCGCACTCCGACATTTGAACTAGAACGTTATTGGATCATGTGCCACTACAGAGATGATACATAAAGATCCAGGGAGGCAATCACTCTTGTGCCTTGTTGGATTTGTTGTCGTTTAGAGAGGAGATTACATTGGTATTTAACCAGCTCCAGACAGAGGTATCTTGTGTTGGAAGCATGAAAATCAAATACTGATGTGTTTACTTGGGGGTTCCTCTCTTTAAAGCCACTCAGTGTCTGATTCAGTACAGAGAAGGTGGTGTGAAAGAGAACGCTGCTGAGAGCCACCCTTCTCTGCTCTTCCTGCAGACCCAATTCCTGCCTTCCATGCCTTCCACGCACCCATGATCTCCATCCTGCCCTCACCTTGCCTTTGGACTGGGATCACTTGCCAATTCTCGACCTCTTATAGATATATGACTTGCAGCAGCCTGTGGACCCATTTCTAAGTACAACTGCCAACTTCTGGCCAGCAATCAGGAAAGGAGGGAACCCTCAGTTCTTGTCTTCTTTAATGGAGGGAGGGTCTGCCTGATGGGAAATTAATGGAGTGGGTCTTTTCTAACATAGATGAGTGAGGCTCTCGCTAGCTCACTAGCTGACAACTGAGACTCCTGTTGCCCTTATTAAGTGCTGCCCATTGGTTCAGATAATTAGAAACTTAGCCAAAAGTTTAGACTTCAGAAATGTCTAAAAAGAAGAAAGTGAGTGAAGGAGGAAATTCCAGAACTAAGTCAAAGTCATCAATGATTGAGCAATTAAAATCAGGGATGTTCAAGGAGCCAGGAGTCGATGAGCTGGCAGAAGTTGCAGAATTAGGGAGAGTTGAGGCCATTGGGGAATTTGAAGACAAGGATGAGCTTTTCAAAATCTGAATATTTCTTCTCTGGGAACCAATACAGGTCAGCAGAATATAGGGGCGCCAGGCAAACAGAACGTGGTGCAAATTAATTCACAGGAAATGATTTTTGATGACCCCTAGTTCACAGGATAGAATGTAGGACACCAGCCCATAAAGTACTTGAGAAGTTGTGAGTTAACAAAAATAATGAAGATTTCAACAGTAGATAAGTTGAGATGGGTTGAATTTGGGTGATGTTGTAGAGGTAGAAGTTGGCTTTTTTAATTGTGGTTGCTGAAAATGTGTTGCTAGAAAAGCACAGCAGGTCAGGCAGCATCCAAGGAACAGGAGAATCAAGCCCTTCTTCAGGAATGAGGAAAGTGTGTCCAGTAGGCTAAGATAAAAGGTAGGGAGGAGGGACTTGGGGGAGAGGTGTTGCAAATGCAATAGGTAGAAGGAGGTCAAGGTGAGGGTCTGATCTCCAGTATCTGCAGTTCTCACTTTCTCCTCGAAGATTTTTTAATTGTGGCACAAACACTTGGTCAGAAGCTTATCTCAAGATTAAATGTGATACCAAAGTTGCAAACATACATCCTTTTCAGCCTGTCACCAGCTGAGGATTTGATATCTTGGAAGTGCAGTTTGGACAGAAAAGCAGCAACAATGGCTACAGTCTTCCCAATAATTAATTGGAGAGACTTTTGGCCAATCCAGTACTGGATGCCAGTTTAAGGGTTGGATAATTTACCAACAGTGGAGGAGTCATTGGATTTGGTAGTAAGGAAGGCCTGGGTGTTGATAGAATACATGTCAAGACTACTGATGTGGTTTTGGATGATATCACTGAAGGTTAACACAACGTGAAAAATAGGATGTGTTCAAGGGTAGATCTTTCAAGGATACCAGAAAGAAGCCACTGTTCAATGTAAAATTTGTTGAGAATGGATCCAGTTGAGAGCTGTCCCACCTGGCTGGATGACCATGGAGAGGCATGGTGAGACTGCAGGCTGCAGACAGATTAAGAACAATGGAAGGGAAAGTTTGCCTTTCTAACATTTTATAATATATACAGCATATCCTTTCCAAGGTATGGGGTGCCTACAACTGCTCAAACTTTTCCAGTTGTGATAGAACCAAGACTTTGTATGAATGTGACATAACTTCTACCCTCTTGTATTCTTAGAACTTAGAATCCCTACAGTGTGGAAACAGGCCATTCGGCCCAGCAAGTCCGCACCAGCCCTCCGAAGAGTAACCCACCCGAGATTCATTCCTTTTTTTCTCTATTTTTTCACTGACAAATGCACCTAATATCATACCATGGGCAATTCACCTAACCTGCACATCTTTGGATTGTGGGAGAAAACTGGAGCACCTGGAAGAAACCTACGCAGACATGGGGAGAATGTGCAAACTCTACACACACAGCACCAGACACCCGGGTTCAATTCCCGCCTCAGGCGACTGACTGTGTGGAGTTTGCACATTCTCCCCGTGTCTGCGTGGGTTTCCTCCGGGTGCTCCGGTTTCCTCCCACAGTCCAAAAATGTGCAGGTTAGGTGAATTGGCCACGCTAAATTGCTCGTAGTGTTAGGTGCAGGGGTAAATGTAGGGCAATGGGTCTGGGTGGGTTGCGCTTCGGCAGGTCGGTGTGGACCTGTTGGGCCGAAGGGCCTGTTTCCACTCTGTAAATAATCTAATCTAATCTAAATCACCTGAGGCTGGAATCAAACCCAGGTCCCTGGTGCTGTGAAGCTGCAATGCTAACCACTGAGCCACTGTGCCACCCACTATATTCTAGTCATCTAGATATAAAAGCTAGAATTCCATTAGTCTTTTTGAATATTTGCTGTACCTTTTGATGGCATTCTAATAAACAGTATTACTGGACCCCCAGCTATCAATTGACTGCAACAGTTTCTTTAAGTGTGTATTATTCTGCTTTTTCAGGACATCTTGTATAAGCTTCTAATCACCTTTTACCAGTGACATGATGTATGACATTAACAAATTGGAAAACCTGCTCATCTTCTGAAATGTAACCTTTGCCTGGGTAACCTTCTTAGTACTTTTTTTTGCCAGTGTTGTGGTGATGTACAGTCTTATTGATCACCTATGTTTTGTTCAGTGATCTAGCTCGAGCTATGGAATTAAATTATCTGTTTTTGTGTGCTAATGTCCTTTGGTGCCTTGTGCTTTACAGATATCAAGAAAACTGGACATCTTTGTGCATTGGTGCAAATATCTATCTATTACATACTTTGATGATTTGATGAGCTTTGCTAATCATAACAGTAATGTTTATGCACCTAAAGCATGTAATTGTTATTAGTATACCACTATGGCTTTGCACTTATGTCCATTCTCAAGTAATGCATCAATGGTGTGGGCTGCCTTCTTGTCCAAAAGATCCTTCCTAAAGGCTTTGATCAATGGAAGAGTGATGAGTAACTCAAAGAGCCTCTCTAATAGTTCTTCTTTTAAAAATCATGTATGTGTCCTTCTCTGTGACATTATCTAATAAACTGGTCAATAGACTCATGGAGTTGTCATTTGTATGATATGATGCAGAGTCTGTGAGTTCTGAAGTTACTTAGTGCTACTCATCAAAAACAATCCAGATATTTTCTGGATCTTTATGACAATCTATGGAAAGACTGGATGTGTTAATTTTGCAAAGCCCCTCTTTGCAAGTTAAAGGAAAGGTCAGTGGAGCTCTTTTTTGGGATCATCTAACATATGGTCTGCAAATTAGAGCTGGATACATTATATCAACAGTTGTAATTCAGTAAGAGTGCCACTGAATTTCTAATCTATAATCATAATTCATAATTCCATAATTATCCATAATTCTACTATTCACGTTTTCACCTTAACATCGCACTATGCCATCTTAAGCTGTGCATCCCTGATTTTATGTTAGTGCAAATTAAAACAAATCTTTTTGTCACGGCAAAGACTTTGTTACTGTGTTTGAGAAATTGTTACTTCAATATCAAATGTCAGGAACAAAGCATTCTTGCCTTCCAGCTTTCTGTACTACAATGCACTAGCCTTACGTCTCAGTTCATGAGTGAATGCCTGCTTTTTTTATTTGTTTTAATTCAGGCAATTTTTAAAAATTTCTCCATGTTGAAAACATGTTCTCACCAAAAATAAATTAGCTCTGTTTTCTTGATTATAAATGCCTACAGCATTTAAACACCTAAAACAGTGTTTATAATGAGGAATTCTCTCTGACTGAATTCTCTATTGTCAAGGAATTAAGAGATGTGGGGAGAGTGCGACTAAGTGGCATTGAAATGTCCATCAGCCATGATTGAATGGCGGAGTGAACTCGATGGGCCGAATGACCTTACCTCCACTCCTATATCTCATGGTCCCAAAGCTAGCTTTCAAATAATTTTCCAAATATCTACATCGAGGTAGTGGAGTCTTTTACAGATAGCTACCACTGCTACTATGGTGTACGTTTGCCTCCCAAAAAGTATTTTACTGCTATGATACAGAGATAATACCATGAGATGTCGCTCGGACGTATACTGATGAACTTCCTATGTTTCGTAATAAAACAGATAGTGCTATTAGTACTTGCTCAGCAATAACCTGACACTCAAATTGGGTTCCAGCAGAGCCACTCAGCTTCTGACGTTATTACATCCTTGGCCCAAATATCAACAAAAGGCTGAATTCCAGAGATGAGGTGAGAGTGACTAACCTTACCATTAAGACAACATTCGACCAAGAATGGCATCAAAGATCACTAACAAAATTAAGTTCAATGGGAATCAAAGGGAAAACTCTCCAATTGCATGAAGGAAGTTCATGAGTTTTGAGAAGATTTGTAGCTCAAGTTGAGGTTCTGGATGTAAGTTTACTCACTGAGCTGGAAGGTTCGTTTTCAGACGTTTTGCCACCATACTAGGTAACATCATCAGTGAGCCACCAATGAAGCATTGGTGTTATGACCTACTTTCTATTTACATGTTTAGGTTTCCTTGGGTAGGTGATGTTATTTTTCCTGTGGTGATGTCATTTCCTGTTCCTTTTCTCAGAGGATGGTAAATGTGGTGCAAGTTGATTTGTTTGTTGATAGAGTTCTGGTTGGACCCTGGTAATCCAACAGAACCTCTATCAACAAACACATTGACTTGGACCCCATTTATCAACCCCTGAGAAAAAGAACAGGAAGTGACATCACTGAAGGAAATGACACCACCAACCCAAGGAAACCTAAGCACATAAATAGAAAGCGGGTCATAAAACCAGTGCTTTACCGGAGGCTCATGGATGATGTTACCTAGTATCATGGTCAAACATCTGAAAATGAAAATTCCAACTCAGCAAGCAAACTTACATCCACAAAAGAAGTTTGTTGTGGTTCCAGGATAGCACTGCAGGAGTTCCTCAGGATCAGCCATCTTCAGCTGCTTTGTCAATGACCATCATAACACCAAACCTGAGGTTTTTGCTGATCATGGCGCAACATTCACCACCATTCACAACTCCTCAATTACTAAATGCATCCTGTGTCCTTATGCAGGAAATTCTAGACAACAGAGTTGAAGAGTGTGGCACTGGAAAAACATAGTAGGTCAGGCAGCTTCCGAGGAGCATGAAAGTCAATGTTTCAGGCATAAGCCCTTCTTCAGGAATGTCACTTTCCTGATGAAGGGCCTATGGCCAAAATGCCGAATCTCCCTGCTCCTTGGATGCTGCATGACCTGCTGTGCTTTTCCAGCATACATTTTGACTCTGAATCTCCAGCACCTATAGCCTAAGATCTCAGCAACATCCAGGATTTATATGTGTTGATTAACTTTGCAACTCACAAGTACCAGGCATCTCAAACCAGACAGAACCTAACCATCTAGGCATTCATTAGTGGTATCATCACTGAATCTCCTACTGTCAACATCCTGGAAGTTACTACTGACCAGATTCTGAACTGAACTAGCTTAGAAATAATGTGGCTACAAGGCTATATCAGAGACTAAGAATTCTGAAGGAAGTAATTCACCTCCTGTCATTTCAATACCTCTCCACCATCTACAAGGTTCAAGTCAGCAGTGTTTTGGAATACTCCCAAGTTATCTGGATGAATATAACTCCACCAGCACTCAAGAATCTTAACAACATCCACAGTGAAGCAGCCCATTTGATTGCCACTGTCTCACAACCACATCTTGTGGTAAAAGCTGTAAAGCTTCTGCTTTTCTAAATGCTGTTTTCCATCTAATTTCCTTCTCAGTTACAACACTTTCGGAGAGATAAATGAAAGATAAATTCATTTTTCAAGTTGGCTGAAGGATTTCCCAAAGATCCAGAGGTAGAACTTCTTAAAAATTGTTTTACGCGATAAGATTCAATGATTTTTTGACTGTATCAAAGAGGGCTGCCATGATGTCATTTGAGCCTTTTTTAGCCACATCTGGGTATTTTGTTACTACCTTCAACAAAATGTGATCAGATTTACACTTGTTTCTTTTATCCAATTTGCGGTATTTTTATTGAAGAAAAATCAACAGTAATTGCTGAATAGCTGAACTTGTTCCATAACCTGTTGAAATAATAAAGATTTCACTCATATATACTGTTAGCTCTGATGCTTCAAATTGTAAAAGCTTGTTCTTATTCCCAATTCTTTTTTCCCCCATTTTTCATTAGATTTTCCTTAAACCAGTACCTACAATAAAAAACAATATCCTTTTACTGAATCACTACCTTAACTTGCTGTTGTTAACTTTATCATCAAGTAAATCTTTCAGATATTTTTCAACTCACTATTATATATCTTAACTATGCTCCTCAGGTGGAAACTAAGACATTTTATCAAACTGATTGAATCTGCTGTGGGTGTACAGGAGTCAACCTTGTTTCCCAGGTATGCAATGCAGATTTAGAAGTTTTTATCATTTTCACTACTTTCTTTTAAAAGTTATTTTCTCCTATTGTTGACTCAAAGACTTTTGAGATTTATTGAGTGATGATGGTTTATCCTGCAGTTTTCTGTTTAGAGATGTTCCCTTCGCAGTAACTGTTTACCTGTGTGCCTTTTTTGGCAGCCAGCTGCTCTGAAAGCTGTATCAACAATTTCCAAGAAAAAAATGTTTTGATTCTTTTTTCCAGATGATCTCAGGTCTATTTCTTGTTCTTCAGTGTTTCCACAATTTTCTTTCAGCATATCCTGTCACTATCACCAACATTTATCATTCAATTTGATGCCACACTATGAATTTGGGTTCAAAACAAGCTGGACATGGAGAAGATAAAGTCAAGAACTATCTTCAGACTTTGATTTCAAAGTAACACTTTATTTTATATTATTAGTAAGTACTGCTCTATGTGGTAATCATAGATATATCTACCTCTGATTTAATATTACATTACTCATGGGAAATGTAGAGTGGTAGGTGAATGGGTGGGATACACTATGGAGGGTCAGTGTGGACTTGTTGGGCCAAATGGCCTGTTTCCACTCTGTAGGGATTGTATGATTATGATCATAACTATATTAGCTAAGGACTAATCTATCTTCTTCATGTAGACATATCCAGGTGCTCTTAAGATTTCCTAAAATTCACAACTAGTGTAGAATAGTCTAGCTTAGATTTGGGGTGGCATGGTGGCTCAGTGGTTAGCACTGCTGCCTCACAGCACCAGGGACCTGGGTTCAATTCCTGCCTTGGGCAACTGTCTGTGTGGAGTTTGCACATTCTCCCCATGTCTGCGCGGGTTTCCTCCCGGTGCTCCAGTTTCCTCCCACAGTTCAAAGATGTGCCCGTAGTATTAGGTGTATTAGTCAGGGGTGAATGCAGGGGAATGGGTCTGGGTGGGTTGCTCTTCGGAGGGTCGGTGTGGACTTGTTGGACTGAAGGGCCTGTTTCCACACTGTAGGGAATCTAAAAAAAAACTCTGTCTAATCTGTACTCTACATGTTCATGGAAGTAGAGCTCCATGACATCATCAGAAGGCTGCTCCAGGGTTATGAACCTTTGTGGTTGATAAAGACTCCTGGGTGATCTGGGTTATCTTAATTGCCATTTGTAGCAGATGATGATACTCTGCAACAGAGGGATTCCATACAGAATCAAGACCAAGTGAAAGCTGATTGATAACATCAGTACCAAAGATAATATGATGGTCTGCTCTGGCAAATAAACTATTTTAGGATTATTTACTGCAATATCCTGCAAATGTCTCCAGCATAGCCAGGAAGGTGCTAGAGATGAAGAAATTGAGAGTTGTGGTGACAGACATTGGAAATGTGGCCAACAGGTCTATTAGAAGCAGAAATTTTTTCCAGTCGACCACCAATGCCTGTAACCATTTTATATAAGATCCTGAGTCTCCTGTGACACTAATATTTCAACTTGCAGATGAAGTTTATTCTCTGGTTATAGACTCTACATTGGGGAATGTCATCCTGCAAGCATTTGTATGATCCCTCCTCTTATGAAGCAGTTATTAGTTTCAGGCTGGTGCTGCTCCTACTGCTAATGCTACAGATGCTCAATTCCCTTAGTCCTCATTTGAAGTGCAAAGTCAGGCAGCATATGGAACATGCAGGCTGATCTGATAGACCACAACTCCAAAGTAGTGAACAAACATATCCACAGTTGCAAAAGTAACGCCTGAAGTTGTGAAAGAAATTTCCCTACAACAGTACTGTGAAACAAAATCCTTCATACAGACAAAAATATCAACTGTTTCTGTAGTTACTGTCATATTTTCCGATGATGTTTTCAGTTCACGCAATAGCCACTGTGTTCTCACCACAATTTCACTGGTGAGTTTCATGAAATGCATGAAGATATAATTCCATTACAAAAGCCATGTTAATATTGGTCTAATTTAATGATTAATGCAGTGAAATTGACACTTCGCTTTGCTTAAGGGGGTTGCTCACACACATTCAAACATGTAACACTTAACTATGGAAGTTGTTAAGTTTGTGCATCCCATCCTCTTTCAAATCATGTCTCAAATTAAAATTCACATCTTTAATTCCTGATTTCCATTGAACAACTTTAAATAAATAATAATTGTGAAGTATTTCAGTGTTATCTTATTGTTACAGATTTAAAAATTATTTCAGCTGAGAAACAGACTGAAATACAAACTTGAGTAGGTTAAAATAGCTGAATAAAGAATTAAATTTAAGATAGTAATTTAAGATCAGTTAAACCAATAGCCTTTGTGCATTCCTTGAAAAATAAGCTCCCCTGCACTAGAATTCTCTGCATTGTATTTTGGAAACAAACTTTAATTAGCCATATTAAATTTAGAAAGAAAATCCCTCACCTTTCTTCCTGCAAGTAACTTTTCTTTATGCAGGAGTCTGTGCAATGATTATTGCCAAGATTTTCAACTAATGGGTAATTACAGTGGAACCTAATCCTGTCTTTAATTGAAACTCATATACATAATTTTCCAGTAGGGCTCACTGGATAGAGATTAGTTGAGGGAATCCTGGCAGACTTTTTAACTCTGTACTGCAACTAATTGTAATACATTACATATGTCTCAAAAGAACATAGAAATTGCGAGACAAATGAAGACCAAAATCTATTTACTTCATATTCTGCCATTCTTGTTTGCACAATAGACTAATAGCTGCAAACTATCCTTATCAATTAGTTCAATATAAGCCCAGAAATCGCACAAAGAAATCTCCAGTGTTGAAGCACTTTAGCAAACAGGTTCAAAGTCACATTTTTTCTCAGCAGCATAATGTATTTAACAATGTATTGTCTAAAAATTGTATGCTGTCCCTGAGCTGCAAATGGGTTCTATTATTGAGTCTGTGTGTATTGAGAATGCATGTTGGAATACATTGCAGGACAATATAAAATAGCCGTTTATAGGTATGACGAAGTGATCGTATGCCAGACCATCAAAATTAATATTAATACATCCCTGAGTGAGATCATGTTCGTAAGTCAGAGTGTTTACAAGTTTGGCGTTTGTAAGTCAGGGGCCCCCTTTATTCATATGCATCTCATGATCTCAGCTGCTGGTAATACTGAACAAGTCAAATCCCAGAATGAACATGCCTTTATTGATCTATATATTTATTTTTTGCAGTTGTTTGTCACAGTGATTAGTCAGTGAGACATAAGCACATGAGATTGCAGATGTTCCTTAACAACAGAACATATGCCCATTTCACAAAAACAGAAAATAAAGCTAAGTTTTAGATATATATTAAAATAGAAGACAGTAGCATCTTGACACAAAAATAAAAAAAAATCGTTTCAAACTTTTCAAACACTATCTGTCACACAGACTTAATCCTGTCACAAATTTCTAAATCTGTAGTTAACTGATGCTTTCCAGGTACATTATCTGTGATCCCTGAGACCATTTTCTATGGGGTATTTTTGAGTCGACTGGCATGAACCTGTCACAGTTCTCATGGCCTAAATCTCTTCACTTGATGACTTCTATTCGAACTATTCTGGCTTGGAAACTTCGCATACTAGAAATACCTTCATCCGAGGTGACTAATTCCCCTGAAATGAAATGAAAAGCTTGGTTCTTTGGCTGGAAGAAAAACTGTTCTCTTCTGAACTTAAATGCAGGTTCTTCTAAACGAAAACCTTTAACTTTTAGTTCAGAAGTTATTCAAAACTAATTGCCTTAATGTGTTTATTCTGTTATAAATGCAACAGTATAAACACTTGATCCTCTAACATTACAGAGATTCTCCCAAGTACTTAACTGCAGTCATCTTCTTTCTTGGAATTGATGTACTTAGGTCACGGTTTCAAATGACTTTCTGACCTGCTTTGAAAAATGCCTTCACAGAACTGCCCAAAAACCATCTCTGTCTATTTTAAATCCAAATTCCCAAAATAATACTAGTATATTATTTACATTTTTCAAATGTTGTGTTCTTATAAGATTGGTTAAACTGAATACATTCCAAAGATTCCAATATCTCCCTGTCCTTAGGCTGAGTGTGTAGGAAGCTATTGGATTAAGCAAATGTAAAGATTATGCAAAACTGACCATAAATCCATTGGCTTCATCAAATTTCCAGTGAAGCTTTGATATGTAAGCAGATACATAATGCTGAATGCTGGGCCTATCTGCACAGTGAATAACTGTGTTACTGGGTCAATTCATAAATGATTATGCTACTGAGTCATGAGATAATTAATTAAATGCACTGATTAACTGTATCATTGGGTTGATTTGTTGCCATGGCCTTGAGGATCCCCGTACCACCAAGTGCAGACACGAGAAACTTCTGGGATGACTAATATTTAGGTTGATAAAATAAGGATGCGATGATGTAACAAAACACTATACTGTATAAGATCTGCCAACTGGGAAAGATGTGACTTGGAGAAGAAACCAATGAGACAAAAATACCACAAAGACAAAGGAAAGTGATAGCAAGATGATTGCCGACTGAGACAGACCTACTCCATTGGCAGAAGATTGCCTGATCAGTTGACAGTAACTATACAGAACCTTGATGGCATACAAAATGTGTACTGTGCTACAAAGAGCAATGAATCAGGTATCAATCGAACCAATCCAATTTGGGTAGTCTACATTTGTTCTCACACATCTCGGTATTGATCTAGTGCCTAGAATAAAGGAGGCATGTTGGCCTACAAGTACCGCATTGTAAGTGTGTTCATCTGCACAGTCATATGAAGTCCTGAAACCAAAATTATCTTGTTTAGCTTACTCAAGTGTATCCATTTTGTTCAGCGTTGTAGAACTGGTGGAAATTGCCAGTCTTTCTATACATGATGTATATATTTGAACATCCTTCAGCACTTGCATCACACCTACAAAAGTGGTCATCAAAGTTAGTTTAATAACTATTCTTAAATTAGAGACAAGGTCTTCTCTATTACTACTGTTGCCTTGCAGATGCTGTTTAATCATTGTACCATTTTTATATAGGCAATCTATTTGCTTTATGCAGAAGGATAAAACAATAAAATTAGGTAAACAAAACATTAGATGTACAAGAAGTCCAAAGAGACAACGAATGATCTAACTTCAACAGCTTTTGGCCTTTATATAGATTATTAATTATTCTCTACGCAGAGATATTCAGCACGGTTAGTTCAATTGGCTGGACAGTTGATTTGCAATGCAGATTAGCACCAACAGTGCAGATTCAATTCCTATACCAGCTGAGGTTGCCATGAAGGTACCACCTTCTCAACCTCACTCCTCGCCTGAGGTGTGGTGACCCTCAGGTTAAACCACCACCAGTTGTCACAATCTAAAGACGGAACAGCCTATGGTTCAGTAGGACTATGGTGAATTTAGTTACACAGAGATAGCATGAACGTTACACCAGGATAACCAGATATACTTCTGGCTATTGTGCTAGATCCTAGAATGGATATTTATCTTCATATAAATTATACCTTTGACAAAACATTACGTAAATACAATTCAAGATGCATTTTCTGCTGGAACAACATTGGCAAGGCTCATGAACAAGATATTTTGTCCAGCACCAAGTATGGGTATTTTTAGAATTTAAATACAATGTCAATTAAGCTACTATTGCTGCAAGCCATATGACAGCAATGCAAATTTAACTGATACAATTTTCTAAAAATATTCATTGTTGACATCATATGATAAACAGGGATAAAAAAACCATTAAATTTTCCCGTGAACAAAGTGCACTTTAAAGTGAATAAAATGAAATAAACATGTCATGATATTTTTTTCCTTTATTCATTTGCACAATGTGGGCATTGCTGGCTGGGTCAGCACTTATTGCCCATCCCTAATTGCCCAGATGGCAGGGGCATTTAAGAATCAACCACATTGCTGTGGGTCTGGAGTCACATGTAAGCCAGACCATGTCCTTCCCTAAAGGACGTTAATGAACCAGATGAGTTATTCCAACAATCAACAATGCACTCATGGTCATCAGGAGACTCTTAATTCCAGATTCTTATTTAATTGACATTCCGCCATCTGTCATGGCAGGATTCAAACTCAGGTCCCAGAACATTATGCAGGTCTCTGGATTAACTGTCCAGTGATAATACCACTAGGCTATTGCCTCCCCTAAAGTATTATGTGAATATATTTCACCACAATCCAAGTTAGGTGAGGATGGGAGGGTGGTGAGGAGAATGCAATATTGAATGAGGATTTTGCATACAGAAGTCTGTTTGGAGATGCCCCTGAACTTCAGGACTTGCTTAACCTTATTACTGTAAAACATAATTTATAATTTGTAGATACTGCACTTCCTTAACAACATGGTTTCCACCTAACAGACTGTTGGTTTATATGGCAGCATTTCTTCTGTTTAACTTACTTATGGGACATGTAACAGCAATTTTATACATGAAACATATACTTTGAACAAGGCTGTTATTGTTATTATAGAATCCTATCAAAAGACCACTGGTTTGTAAACTGAAACTATGCATAATAAGAACCATTGTTGAGAGCGTGGTGCTGGAAAGACACAGCAGGTCAGGCAGCATCCGAGGAGTAAGAGAATCTCCTGCTCCTTAGATGCTGCATGATCAGTTGTCTCTTTCCAGCACCATACTCTCGCCTCTGATCTCCAGCATCTGCAATCCTCACTTTCTCCTCCATAACAAGAACTATGAATGACCTTCTAGATTTTTCATTGGTTTTGAAGAAAATGTCACATAAAGAAAAGCAAATTGGAAAGTCCAGAATCAGAGAATGTGAATTCAATTAATTCGTGTTAAATACACCAAATAAAGTTGTAGCAGTCAGGTGTGAATGACCAAGATATGAATCTTAAACTAACGTCAAAAACAGTCCTGACATCATACAAAAGAATGTAAGGAATGTGTGATCTCAAGTTAGAAATTAAAGAAGCATGTAGTCAACAGGGAAATAGAAGATGTGCCAGTGCAAACCAAGCAGTCCTTAAAGAAGAACTGATCAATTTTGAAACCTATGGAAATCCATAGCAAAATTTGGACAGCATCTGACAATTCGCTTGCATGTGATGCTTTCTCTACATGATTTTGAAACACATGTAACATTAAAACATTTAATGGAGATAGCTAGCTGTCAACAATAAAAGTTCTTGAAAATATAAAAACAAAATACTGTGGATTCTTGAAAACTGAAATAAAACCAGAAAATTCTGATGAAACCCAGCCAGTCAATGGAGTAACAGCTTGATATGACTCTTCTTAAAAACATGTCTGACTTTCAACATTCCATTATAATTAGTTACCTAACTCTTATGTGAAACATTACATGCCTCACATACATTTCTTGTAAAGGTCACACTTATTTCCTGTAGCACTATTTTTATCTATCTATCTCTTCTGTCCTGCATACTTGCCTGTCAAACTTTCCTACTATACTTATATTCCCCATAATTATACTTGCCTCCCATTAAATTGCCCCAAGCTATGTCTCTATCACAGGTTACAGTGTGATTCCTGCTGCCACAAGCCTCAATAGGCGCTTTGAACACAATATTATAATTTCCAGAATCACCACCTGCACAGGCATATTGCACTAGACTGTACAACGCCCCACCCAGTGTCAATGTTGTAATTAAACACACAAACAATCTTCTACACCAATGCTTCCATCCCATTCTCACGTCATCCCCAATTTTCCAAGATTCCAGAACCCTTTTTCCAGTTATTGTAATCCAACAGTTCTCATCTCCAATGCTCACACACCTGACCTTTTTTCTCACTACCAAATGGTAGTATTCTCTCCTTATCTCTTCCAGGTGCTTCAGTAACCTTCAATTAGGAGCAGCTTCTAACTTTCTGCCCATTCTAGAATAGATTCATAAGAAATGATATATTGTAGAATTTTATTTTTTTAAAGTTACTATTATGTAAACTCACCAATTTTTAGGCTTTGTAGTTTAAAGGGGAAATGGCCTAAGACAGAATAAGTTAGTTGATTCAGGAAATTGAAAAAAATACAACTTAAAATGACCTTCTCCTAAATAAAGTTTCAGTTGTATTATGCTGGATCCTTTTAAACAGACGTTTTATCTTGAGATTCACTAAACAAATTCTACTGCTTGTCCATTGAGGAAAATGTTAGGAAAATTCATTGATCCATTGTTCATGATCTGTATTTACACTTGAGAGACTGTGCGGAGAGTGGGTCCCACAGAATAATAGGCTTATATGACACATCGTCCCTCTTAAGAGTTTCTCCCTGCTGAGAACATGCGATTAATGAATGTAGTTTTTCACTGTATAACAAAGATTGAGAGGAATTATTTATCCTTGAATGAGAGTCTTTTCACAGTTGTTAATTTTTTATTAATTTCTTAGACGATTCACACACACATTGAAGCATCATTTAAATTCTGACAATAAACTGTTGCACAATTGCTATGAAAAGCCAAACTCCAAGGACGTACAAAAATATAGGTAACATCTACAGTATCTCATGAGCTGAACTGAAGTTACTACAGCTCCAAATGGGTTTATTTCCCAGAAGATGATTCAGGAGAAGAGTGACAGTAATAGGGTGATTGTTATGGGAGACTTTAACTTTCCTGATATTGATTGGGAAAGCTATAGCTCAAGTTCGTTAGATGGGTCAGTGTTTGTGCAATGTGTGCAGGAGAGTTTCCTGACACAATATGTAGATAAGCCAACAAGAGGTGAGGCCATACTGGATTTGGTTCTGGGTAACGAACCAGGCCAGGTATTAGAACTAGAGGTAGGTGAGCACTTTGGGGACAGTGACCACAATTCGGTGATTTTTACTCTAGTGATGGAGAGGGATAAGTGTGTACTACAGGGCAAGAGTTATAGCTGGGGGCAGGGAAATTATGATGCGTTGAGGCATGACTTAGGATGTGTGGATTGGAAAAGTAGATTCCAAGGCAAGAGCGTAATTGATATGTGGAACTTGTTCAAGGAGCAACTATTGAGTGTCCTTGATAAGTAGGTACCTATCAGGCAGGGAGGAAAGGGTCGTGTGAGGGAGCCGTGGTTTAATAAGGAGTTGGAATCCCTTGTTAAATGGAAGAGGGCGGCCTTTGTAAAGATGAGGCGTGAAGGTTCAATAGGGGCAATTGAGAGTTATAAGGTAGCCCGGAAGGACCTGAAGAGAGAACTAAGAGCAGCAAGGAGGGGACATGAAAGGTCCTTAGTTGGTAGGATTAGGGAAAACCCTAAGGCTTTCTATAGGTATGTTAGGAATAAAAGAATGACTAGGGAAGGAATAGGTCCAATCAAGGATAGTAATGGGAAGTTGCGTGTGGAGGCTGAAGAGATTGGGGAGGCGCTGAATGAATACTTTTCGTCAGTATTCACTCAGGAACAGGACATTGTTGTCGATATGAATACTGAGGCACGAATAAGTAGAATGGATGGCTTTGAGATATGTAGAGAAGAGGTGTTGGAAATTCTGGCAAGGGTGAAAATAGATAAGTCCCCTGGGCCTGATGGCATTTATCCTAGGATTCTCTGGGAAGCAAGGGAGGAGATTGCAGAGCCATTGGCCTTGATTTTTGTGTCCTCTTTGTCGACAGGAGTAGTGCCAGAGGACTGAAGGCTAGCAAACGTGGTTCCCTTGTTCAAGAAGGGGAGTAGGGATAATCCTAGTAACTATAGGCCAGTGAGTCTCACTTCTGTTGTGGGCAAAGTCTTAGAGAGAATTGTAAGGGATAGGATTTATGCACATCTGGATAAGAATGATGTGATCAAGGATAGTCAGCATGGTTTTGTGAAGGGCAGGTCGTGCCTCACAAACCTTATTGAATTCTTTGAGAAGGTGACTAAGGAGGTAGATGAGGGGAAAGCGGTAGATGTGGTATATATGGATTTTAGTAAGGCGTTTGATAAGGTCCCCCATGGTAGGCTACTGCAGAAAATACAGAGATATGGCATTGAGGGTGAGTTGGAGGTTTGGATTAGGAATTGGCTCTCTAGAAGAAGACAGAGGGTAGTAGTTGATGGCAAAGGTTCATCTTGGAGTGCCGTCACTAGCGGTGTTCCGCAAGGATCTGTTTTGGGACCATTGCTGTTTGTCATTTTTATAAATGACCTGGAGGAAGGGTTAGAAGGTTGGGTGAGCAAGTTTGCGGATGATACGAAAGTCGGAGGAGTTGTAGACAGTGAGGAAGGATATGGCAGGTTACAGCGGGATATAGAGAAGCTGCAGAGCTGGGCAGAAAGGTGGCAAATGGAGTTCAATGTAGCTAAGTGTGAAGTGATTCACTTTGGTAAGAGTAATAAAAAGATGGATTACTGGGCTAATGGTAGACTACTTGGTAGTGTGGAAGAGCAGAGGGATCTTGGTGTCCATAGCTTTAAATTAAGGGGGGGTAGATATAGGACTGATGTTAGGGGTAGGTTCTTCACTCAGCGAGTCGTAAGTTCATGGAATGCCCTGCCAGTAGCAGTAGTGGACTCTCCCTCTTTATGGGTATTTAAGCGGGCATTGGATAGGTATATGGAGGATAGTGGGTTAGTGTAGGTTAGGTGGGCTTTGATCGGCGCAACATCGAGGGCTGAAGGGCCTGTACTGCGCTGTATTCTTAATAAAAAAAATAAGAAATCAACAATGCATTCTTTTTAACAACAGAACTCATTCCACAGAAACTCTGTCTTGTAAAGTATTTTGCTTTTGCAATGCTATCATTTAACTCTAAACAATTCTTTAAAAGTGGAAATGCATTATTTTTCCCAAAAGAAAATATTTCTGTGCACTTATTCTGCGACCATACAAAGACATCGGGTGACTATTTCCCAATAAATTTATGTTGGCCAGCATTTGTTTGCATGTCAAAGTGTAGGAGTAAGCATCTTTAGGAGTGAGTGCTCCAACCAGTGTGAAAGCACTGGATCAAGTGCCAACATATTAGGTCCCTCATCCTGAATATGATATAGGGTCTATATTATGGTGACTGTTACTTAGTGTACCTTTGCTATGTGAGGTAATTAATTAATCCTGTCTCTTTGCACAATAACAGATCTAGGAATAGCCGACTCTCTGACTCTGGAACGTATTGCTGTAAGAAAATGTCCTAAAAAGACTCCATTAACTCATCGTCCAGGCTATAGTTACATTCACCAATCTGATTCATCCAATTTATATCCAGATTCGAATCACCAGTGTATTTATCAAAAGCTCTGATTATTTCTTGCTATCGACCATGTCCTCCAAGGTGGTTACTATGAAAGGGCCTATAAACCGCTCCTACAAGGGTCTCTTTACATTGTTATTTTTCAGCTCCATTCAAACTCATTTTATATTTTGATTGTTTTATGATCCTGACCTGAAATTTGTTGTGTAGGATAAAGTTCAAATCACTCATATGGTGTGGTAAGTGGAAAGGGAAATCTTTCTGCCCCTTTTGACACTTGTAGGCAGTGTCATAGAGTCATAGAGATATACAGCATGGAAACAGACCCTTCGGTCCAATCCGTCCATGCCAACCCAATCTAGTCCCACCTGCCAGCACCCAGCCCATATCCCTCCAAACCCTTCCTATTCATATACCCATCCAAATGTCTCTTAAATTTTGTAATTGTACCAGCCTCCACCACATCCTTTGGCAGCTCATTCCATACACGTACCACCCTCTGCGTGAAAAAGTTGCCCCTTAGGTCTCTTTTATATCTTTCCCCTCTCACCCTAAACCTATGCCCTCTAGTTCTGGACTCCCTGACCCCAGGGAAAATCTTTGTCTAGTTATCCTATCTATGCCCCTCATAATTTTGTAAACCTCTATAAGGTCACCCTCAGCCTCCAACGTTCCAGGGAAAAAAGCCCCAGCCTGTTCAGCCTCTCCCTGCAGCTCAGATCCTCCAACCCTGGCAACATCCTTGTAAATCTTTTCTGAACCCTTTCAACTTTCACAACATCTTTCCGATAGGAAGGAGACCAGAATTGCATGCAATATTCCAACAGTGGCCTAACCAATGTCCTGTACAGCCGCAACATGACCTCCCAACTCCTGTACTCAATACTCTGACCAATAAAGGAAAGCATGCAATGAAGAACTTTTATGACCAGGAATAAGGAAAGGATGTCATGAGGTTCCCAGCCTCATTATAATGTCTACCCAATCCACCTTCTGAAAACAGGATGGCTGTTTGTCCCCGTCTTACCTCCATTAAATCTGAAAGTAGGCAGGTTGGAGGCAGGATGGATTAAGTAAAAGATTTTTCACATTTTATCTCACCCAACACTAATTGACCCCTTTTTTTTGAAGGTTAAAATTTTCCATTTGTTCTGACTAACCCACTACAAAATGTCATATCCCACATTTTAATCATGCATTTTAATAAAGTCATTCAATTTTTATGATCCCACCCGATGTTGCTATTAGACAAATCAGATCCGAGAATTAAATCTGTTTTAGTTGATCATACCTTTCATTCTTTTAACTTAACATGGTGGTCTTTCACTGAAAGTATGCATATAAGGCTGCAGAGTTGGTTTGAACAATAAACATGCTTGTTTTACAATTGCACACACACAATCACACACACACACACACACAAATAATCCACATTATTATATCTAAGATAGCTTGAAAGATTTCGATGGCTACACAAAATCCTATCTATATTCCGATACCATCTCTTGCCAGTTAATCAAAATCAAAGAAATTTTACAATCTTCAGGTGGATCTTCTTTTCAGTTCCTGTCTTGTGAGACATGTTGCCTTTTCCCTTGAAAACATGCACAACTGAAAGCTTGTACTTTCTCAGCTTTGAAAGATCTGAAGCATTTTAACCAAGCATGCTGATGTAGAAGTTTCACAAGCTCTTTCACTGCATTAACATATTTCCTTAACTGCCCTGAAAAATCTCTTTATCTAGGTGTAACAATATTTGTTTTTGATCCCAGTCATATCTCCATCAAACTGAACCCAAAATAAAAAAAACTTGCTCATCCTTCTCTGTTACAGCTAAAGGCTTCATGTTTTCTCTCTCCAGTTGTGAAACCCCAAAGTATAAATAACCTTCCATTCATACTTCAAGGGTCCTTGCAGTCACCTGCTTTGTTTGTCACATACTAACTTTAAAGTCATGTATCTGGAAAGACTGACACTGCTGTTCACTCTGCTGACACACGACTGTGAAGTAATGCACATGTCAAATCACATAAGCAAATTCACAAATGATATGACTATAGTGGGTTTCATCATTAGGGACAACGAGTCAGCATACAGAGAGGAGATGCTAACGGATGCTGCAGAGCCAACAATCTGTCTCTGAACATGCACAAGACAAAAGAGATGGTTGTTGAAATTCAGGTGGATACAGAGCGACCACTCTCTGCTGGACATTGACAGCTCCCCTGTGAAAATTGAGGAAAGCACCAAATTTCTTGGCGTACACCTGGCAGAGGATCTCTCCTGAACCCTCAATACCAGCTCCATAGCCAAGAAAGCCCAGCAACGTCTCTCTGCGCAGGCCGAGGAAAGTCCACCTCCCACATCCCATCCTCACCACATTCTACAGAGGCTGCATTGAGAGTACCCTGAGCTGCAGCATCACTGGCTCATTTCATCTCAGATCGTAAGACCATAGAACGGATAGTGAGGGCAACTAAGAAGATCATCGGTGTCTCTCTTCACACCATTACAGGCATTTACTCCACATGCTGCATCCGAAAGGCTAAGAGCATTGTGGAAGACCCCACACACCCCTCACTCAAACTCTTCTCCCTCCTGCCATCTGGCAGAAGATACTGGAGCATACGGTCTCTCACGGCCAGTCTGTGCAATAGTTTCTTCCCCCAAGCCATCAGTCTCCTTAACACTGTATAACTGGACACTTTCCCATCTGAAATTACTTCGTATTGCTGCTAGAAAAATGTCTATTATCCATCATTCTTCTGTTACACTGTAACTTATGTATTTCGCACTTCTTATACATATTATGCCGTGTACAATTGTGTAGTTTGTGCTGTCCATATAATAATCTCGGTCCTAACGGACCACTATCTCATTTTTACTGCATCAGCTATATATGGTAGAAATGACTATTAAAAGCATCTCTCTCTAATTTGTTTTTAAACCCCGACACAATAATAGACCAACACCCACATGACATTAGTTTGAAATCCAAACACTAGAAAAACTGATATTAATGTATATAAGTCACATACCATTCATCTCACAATGTACATACTGTTCTGAGTGATATGAAGGCCTTGTAAATAAGGTGTGTTTTTGGAAATTAAATTATACTGTATGGAATGACAAATTTGGAATATTTGTAACACCTGTTGTTTAACAGTTTTACTGCTAGGTTGAATCTTTCTAGAGAATGCTATCATATTTGTAATGTTTGAGATTTGATTCAGTTTAACAATTTTAATACTAGATTGAATCTCTCGAGATAATGCTATCATGTTGTAATATTTAAGATTTGATTCAATGGAGCAACCAAAGCATTTCCAGAAGTTTTTGTTGATAAAAATTTACCTGGCTGTTCAACCCATTCCACATAAATGAGCTAACATTGATGGGAACGTCAATAATACTGAACCTCCAGATAAGCAATAATTACAATCTCCAAAACTTTCGACAATTCTTTGGTTCTGCAGGGTCTGGTTAGCTGAATATAGCCTGACTCATCAATCGTCCAATATGTATTCACAATTACAGTACCTGAATATTACCTGTATCCAACCAATAATTATACTCTCAATTGCAACACACAATTATATGTCTGGAATAATATAATTTAAAGGCTGTAATTAACAGAAGAACATTCTGTAGCTGAAACAAACAACTGCTCATTTTTACCGAGGATGACAATAAAAATTATTGGCAGTTTTAATGGATAAATGCTAAGCATCTTCATATGACTTTTGTAAATCTGCTATTTTAATACAAACATTACTTTCAATTGGTTAATGTATCTGCTAATGGATGGAGAAATGTCATTTAGATGTGCTTCAGCATTTACTTGTTTGTATTATCAGTTGTACTCTTTAGGCTAATATTGTCTCAACTATGAACTATACATCATAGCATATTAATTTTTATATCCATATTTTAAATTTTTCATATGCATCTATTACCTAGTCACCTTCCTCCTTTGGAACAAAAGTTTGAATATTCTTTCTGAATTAAGTTGTTGATACTCTACTTATAACAGTCAGTCACCTCCAGGTGCAAATTTCAAATCTTTATTTTTAAGAAGAGAAATCTGCTAAAACTTTTTCTCCTTGAAAGTTTCTTTCAAGTGAAATCATCCTTTAATATCAAACTTTGCAACTATATTAAATTTCAACTGATAAAAGGCATACAGAGTATGAATTTTAAACAATTATGAAGTGAGTAGAATTATAATTTATGCTTTCTTCACAAAGTCATTACTCAGGTGCCATTGCAAAAAGGAAGCTTGCAGCATTGAATGTTGATAATATTACCTGTTATGTGCAGGTGCAGTAGGAGTATTGAGCATTCTGTTACCACGGTGTTAAGCACAAGATTGTGCATCACACGAATCATTCCACCCTAAAAGGCAGGACTGAGGAATTCCACTAATCCCTAAATGACATACACTAGCTCCATCAGATCATCATGGCTTATGTTCAACTCAATTAGAATCCAGTCCTCTACTTCAATTCTACACTATGGAGTGTGCTGATACCTTGCATTGAAATGTTGCTGCCTGTCCACTTTACATGCAGGGACTGGCACCTATCTCACATATTGGAGCAGAATGTACCTCAGGGCTCTTAGCTTCCTCTCTTGACACTCATTTACCTTGTACCTACTTGGATACTCACAGTATCTCTTCCTTGCCTTGTCTTTTTGGATTTTACTGCTTTGTTTAGAATTTACAGGCTCACAGTCCTTCTGTCTTGCCTTGCCTTTTAACACAGACATGAAGTCAGGCAGCTTGTCATTACTGTCAGTAGTAATCAGTCAACAGGATGAACATGTTGCTGCACAGCACTGTGTTGTGCTAATATCACACCTACAGCATGAGCCAGCTGCTTGTGCAGCAAACACACCACATGTCTCAAAATCTAAGGGGAGTAGTCTCCAGTCAAGTCTATGGGGAGTATTTCAGTCAGGAGGTTCTTACAAAACTCAAGGATACCATCCAACCTCAGTCTAGATAATCAGTTGGCTTGAAGGACACTTAAGCTGTCCTGTCTGAGGGTCAGCATTATTGTATTTTGGTAGTGAGGTGTGGCCATTCCTGCAGGGCGAGTGCAATCAGCTTGGTAATTAGTAGTAGATCAGTTAGGTAGCTCTACAGAGATCAGTCAGGGGTTGGTCACTCATTAGTCAGTTAGGAAGTGATCCATAGTTTGTCCAGTGGGTCCATTCACTGAAATGTAATGATGTTTATCATTGCTGTGATGAAGATACTGGGGAAATCTGTTGTGGGGATTGGAGCAGGGTGCAGGAGGAGAAATAATTGTGGAGACCAGGGCAACTGAACACATAAGGATAGGAAAAATAGAACAAGGGGTTCAGCAAGACGGAGTTCATCAATGATCACCATCACCATGGCTTCAACAGGGGGGTTACAGTGCCTAGGCATAACAAAGCTGTCAGGGACTCAGGGAGTGAAGTGGAAGATGAGCAGTTAAGTAAACAGGCTGGTTGAGAACATGAGGAAAATCAAAACTAATGGGTTTGACAAAGACAGGAAGGAAGAAAGGAATGTGAAGGTTTGGCTGGTTACTTGGACTGAGGAGTGGGTTAATAAAAGTTAAGGTTAAAATAAAATGGAAGCCGTCACAATATCCACTGCAGTCCTAACAATGTGCCATGTTGGTATGGGCATTATGCAAAGCACAGCTATTGCTCAGAAAGGGTGAGAAATTGTGGAGTGCAGAGTCTGGCTGGACTCTTTACCTTAATTCTTGTAGTTTCAGTTAAAATGATGTTCACTTACAGGTGACGATGGAAAATGAACATGTATTAACAAACATGATAATGTATCTATAATGAACTTTCATTCATGCCATGTTTATGCCCTCATAAGACTTTCTTTTTCCTTTCCCTCTCACTATGTCTAGGTGCCACAGTTTAGGATGAAAGGAATCTGCCCTATAGTGCAGCCTGTTGGCTTTGGAGTTATGGGCAAGTGACCTCAAGGTGGTTGAGGCTAGAGGGTCCACAGAGAGCGTATCTTGCTGAGCTATAGGTTCATCCTTGGCTTAAACACCTACAAGGCTTGGGATTGCAGGCAAGGTAAAGGTCTTCTCAGAACCTCGATATAAAATGAATGTTGATGTTAGGGTTTGAGCATCATATCATTAAATATGCATTCTAATAATACTACAGGCACCACCAGTATTTTGGATCTGGGCACTGCCAAGCTTGTTCTTGGTGATTAGTAAATTATCTTAATCCTTCAGGAAATCATCTACCATTGCTAATTAGCTAATTGCTAATTACCATTGCTATCTACAGCACTTGGACTACAGGCAGTTCAAGAAGAGAGAAAGTGAGGACTGCAGATGCTGGAGATCTGTGTGGTACTGGAAAGGCACAGCAGGTAAGGCAGCATCCGAGGAACAGAAGAGTTTCGGGCATAAACCCTTCATCAGGAATGATGGGGGGGAGGGGAAGGGGGCTGAGAGACAAATACGAGGGTGGGGGTGGGGGGAAGGTAGCTGGGAATAGGTAGATGAAGGTGGAGAGTGATAGTGATAGGTCAGAGAGGAGGGTGGAGCGGATAGGAAGATAGACAGGTAGAACATGTCAAGGGGGCAGTGCCAAGTTGGAAGGTTGAATCTGGGATGAGGTGGGGGGAGGATGGATAAGGTTACTGGTGAAGTTGACATTGATACCGTGTGGTTGGAGGGTCCCAAGGCAGAAGATAAGGCATTCTTCCTCCAGTTGTTGGGTAGCTTGGATTTGGCAGTGGAGGAGGCCCAGGACTTGCATGTCATTGGCGGAGTAGGAGGGGAGTTGAAGTGGTTGGCCATAGGGTGGTGGAGTTGTTTGGTGCATGTATCCCAGAGATGTTCCCTGAAATGTTCTGCAAGTTGGCGTCCTGCCTGTCTAATGTTGCAGAGATCACATTGGAGGCAATGGACGTTTTAGATGAGGTGTTTGGATGTGCAGGAAAATCTCTGCTGGATGTGCAAGGATCCTTTGGGGTCTTGGACAGAGGTGACGGGAGTGGTGTGGGCACAGGTTTTACACCTTTTGTAGCAGCAAGGGAAGATGCCGAGAGTGGAGGGTGGGTTGGTGGGGGTTGTGGACCTACTGAGGGAGACGCAGAGGGAATGGTTTCTGTGGAATGCAGATGGGGTGGGGAGGAAAATATATCTCTGGTGGTGGGGTCTGATTATAGGTGGCGGAAATGGTGGACACTAATGTGCAGTATCCGAGATTAGTGGGGTGGAAGGTGAGGACCAGAGGAATTCTATTCTTTTTGCAATTGGAAGGGTGGGGTTCAAGGGCGAAGGTGCGGGAAGTTGAGGAGATGCACTGGAGGGCACTGTTGATCATGTGGGAGGAGACATTGCGGTCCTTGAAATAGGAGGCCATTTGGAATATCCCAGAGTGGAATTGCTCCTCCTGGGAGCAGATACGGTGGAAGCGGAGGAACTGGGAGTAAGGGATAGTGTTTTTCCTGTAGTGGGGATGGGAGGAGATGGAGTCCAGATTTGTTGGGTTTCAGGTAGATGCCCATGTTGAGTCGGTTGCAGGAGATGGAGGCAGAGAGGTCCAGGAAGGGGAGGGAGGTATCCAAGATGGTCCACATGAACTTAAGGTTAGGGTGTTCGTGAAGTTGATGAACTCTTCAACCTGCTCATGGGAGCATGAGGTGGTGCCGATACAGTCATCATTGTTGTGGAAGAAAAGGTGGGAATGGTGCCAGTGTAACTACGGAAGATGGACTGTTCCATGTATCCAATGAGACAGGCATAGGTGATCCCTGTATGGGTGCCCATGGCTACCTGTTTGGTCTGAAGGAAGTGGGAGGATTCGAAGGAAAAGTTGTTGAGGCAGTTCAAGAAGGTAGCTCACCACCACCTTCTCAACGGTAACTAGGGACAGACAATAAATATGTAGCAGTCAGTGATGCCTATGTCTCACAAGTGAATAAAAAAACTTTATTAGGAAAGATTAGTGACATCACTTTACTCCAACCACAAGTAATTGGTAGCGCAACACACAATATCTGAGAGACTATGAATTTAACACATTACCTGAAAAGCAACACTTGCACCAGTACAGATCTCTTTCCTCATAACTTTGGATGTCAGATTGTGTTATTGACTTAAGTGGCTGGGATGGGACATTGTCCCATGACCTTTGAACTCAGAAACAAGTATGTTACCAAAGCTAACGCAGTGAGATTGAAATATAATCCACAGAAGTGGCTGGATGGTACAAGAAACATTCTTTCTCAGGATTAATTTACACTTCTGCTTTGATAATAGACAAGATTCAGCCACGTGTTGTATCATATTGGTTTACATTTCACAGGAATATAAACAAGGGACAGATATTCCACAAGCATTGATCTGAAACTGATATTTTGTCCTTAGAGTGGTATGAAGTTCATAACATTGATTTGTTCCACTATATAATGAGAAGGTCTCCGCCTAAGCAGAATGAAGGTCTGCTCATCAGTTAAATTTAACATTAACAATGAACCAACAGGATAGATGGCCCTTTGCAAAAGTTTATTTTGCACTAGCTGCATTTATGTTACAGTCACAACAAAGTTATGGTAGTGTGAATCTTCCTTATGGATATGTTATACCATCTGCTCAGGGCAGCACGGTGGCTCAGTGGTTAGTACTGTTGCCTCACAATGCCAGGGACCTGGGTTTGATTCTAGCCTTGGGTGACTGTTTGTGTGGAGTTGGCACATTCTCCCTGTTTCTGCATGGGTTTCCTCTGGGTGCTCCAGCTTATGTCACAATCCAAAGATGTGCTGGTCAGGTGAATTGGCCATGCTAAATTGCCTGTAGTGTTAGGTGCATTAGTCAGGGGTAAATATAGGGTGGGGGAATGGGTCTGGGTGGTTACTCTTCAGAGGGTTGCTGTGTGTTTGTTGGGCTGAATGACCTGTTTCCATATTGTAGGGAACCTAATCTAACGTAAATTAGAATTATTTTGCACAGATTTCATCAATGTGAGGCAGTTTCAGCTTTGATGAAAAATGTGCACTAAAACAATTTTGCCAGATAAAAATGATCTGGGCTGTAGCAGTTTCTGTTAATTAGTTGGGTCTGAAAGTTCTAGCAATGAGTGTGATAGTAGTTTTGTGTGAGTTTTAAAAATATAATAAATATAAGCATGAACAGGACCTCCCTCTCCAGGGTGTTATGGTCTATCTATGATGGACGGACTGCAGAGTTCCAAGAAGGCAGCTCATCTCCACCTTCCAAATGACAACTACAGATGAGCAATAAATGCTGGCCAGCCTACGACACTCACACCTCCTTAATAAAAAGTAAGGTGGACCATTCAGCCCCTCAAGCCTGTCCCTTCATTTAATAAAATCATGGTCGATTTGCCCCAGACCTCAATTGTTCTTTCATGCAGCTCAGCATAGTTCTCAATTTTCCAATATTTCAAAAATCTAGCTCCTCTTCAATACTTGCAGTGATCTAGCCTCCAAAACACTCTGGGGTAGAAAATTCTAGAAATTCACTACCCATTGGGAGAAGAAATTCCTTCACATCTCATTTAATGTGTTCCTCTTATTCTGTAACTGTGTCCCCTGTTCTGAGATTCCCCATGAGTGGAAAAATCTTCTCAGTGTCTACCCTGTTAAGTCCCTTCACAATCTTGAAGACAATGAGGACAGCAGACGCTGGCAATTAGGAGTCAATAAAATGTGGTGCTGAAGAAAGCACAGCAAGTCAAGCAGCATCAGAAGAGCAGGAGAGTCAATGTTTCGGTAGGACCCATCATCAGAATCTTATTTGTTTCTATAAGATCACCCCTCATTCTTTTAAACTCTAATGAATGAAGGCCCAACATGTTTTGCTGTTCTTGATAACTCAACCCTTCATCCAATGAATTAGCCTTGTATATCTCTTTTGAACTGCATTCAATTTGGATACGTTACATTCTGCTCCCTCTCCAGGATATTAATATAGATAGTAAACAGATGATACCTTAGAATGGAGTCTTGTGGATTTCCACTAGTTACGTCTTTACAGAGCTAAAATCTATTAATCCTGATTTTCTGTTTTTTGTGCATCAAGCAATTCTTAACCCACACTCAGACCTTACCCCCCCATCCCCAAACCATGAATTCTTATCTTATGCCATAACTTGTATTGTGGCATTATTGAATGCTTTCTTGAAATCCAAGTGCACCACGTCTATTGGTTTCGCTTTATTGATTCTGCTTGTTATGTATTCAAAGAATCTGGATTATAGTGGTGCTGGAAAGGCACAGCAGGTCAGGCAGCATCCGAGGAGCAGGAAAATCGATGTTTCAGGCAAAAGCCCATCATCAGGAATAGAGGCAGAGTGCCTGAAGGGTGGAGAGATAAATGAGAGGAGGGTGGGGTTGGGGAGAAAGTAGCATAGAGTACAATAGGTGAATGGGGGTGGGAGTGAAGGTGACAGGTCAGAGAGGAGGGTGGAGTGGATAGGTGGAAAGGAAGTTAGGCAGGTAGGACAAGTCATGGGGACAGTGCTGAGCTGGAAGTTTGGAACTGGGGTGAGCTGGGGGAAGGGGAAATGAGGAAACTGTTGAAGTCCACATTGATGCCCTGGGATTGAAGTGTTTCAAGGTGGAAGATGAGGCGTTCTTCCTCCAGGTGTCGGGTGATGAGTGAGCAACGGTGAAGGAAGCCCAGGACCTCCTTGTCCTCAGCTGAGTGGGAGGGGGAGTTGAAATGTTGGGCCACAGGGTGGTGTGGTTGATTGGTGCGGGTGTCCCAGAGATGTTCCCTAAAGCCCTCTGCTAGGAGGCGTTCAGTCTCCCCAATGTAGAGGAGACCGCATCGGGAGCAACGGATACAATAAATGATATTGGTGGATGTGCAGGTAAAACTTTGATGGATGTGGAAGGCCCCTTTGGGGCCTTGGATGGAGGTGAGGGAGGAGGTGTGGGCGCAGGGTTTGCAATTCCTGCGGTGGCAGGGGAACGTGCCAGGATGGGAGGGTGGGTTATAGGGGGGCGTGGACCTGACCAGGTAGTCACGGAGGGAACGGACTTTGCAGAAGGCGGAAAGGGGTGGGAGGGAAATATATCCCTGGTGGTGGGGTCTGTTTGGTGGTGAAGTCCCCCTATATTGGGGCGACTGGACGCCTCCTAGCACAGCGCTTTAGGGAACACCTCTGGGACACCTGCACTAATCAACCACACCGCCCTGTGGCCCAACATTTCATCTCCCCCTCCCATTCAGCCGAGGACATGGAAGTCCTGGGCCTCCTTCACTGGTGCTCCCTCACTACCCGATGCCTGGAGGAAGAACATTTCATCTTCCACCTCGAAACACTTCAACCCCAGGGCATCAATGTGGACTTCACCAGTTTCCTCATTTCCCCTTCCCCCAGCTCACCCCAGTTCCAAACTTCCAGCTCAGCATTGTCCCCATGACTTGTCCTACCTGCCTATCTTCATTTCCACCTATCCACTCCACCCTCCTCTCTGACCTATCACCTTCATCCCACCCCATTCACCCATTGTACTCTTTACTACCTTTCCCTACCCTCCTCTCTGATTTATCACATTCATCCCCACCCCCACTCACCTATTGTACTCTATGCTACTTTCTCCCCACCCCCACCCTCCTCTCATTTATCTCTCCACCCTTCAGGCACTCTGCCTCTATTCCTGATGAAGGGCTTTTGCCCGAAATGTCCATTTTCCTGCTCCTCGGATGCTGCCTGAACTGCTGTGCTTTTCCAGCACCACTCTAATCCCCAGAATCTGGTTTCCAGCATCTGCAGTCATTGTTTTTACCTATATCTTCAAAGAACTCTAGCTAATTTGTCAAACTTGATTTCCCTTTCACAAAGCGAGGTTGACTCTGTTTATTGTGCTAAGCTTTTTGAAAAGTCCTGCTACTTCTCCCTTAATAATGGAATCTAACATTTTCTCCAAGACAAAAGTTAGGTCAACTGGCCAAACATTTCCTGCTTACAACAGGAGGAAACATTAGCGGTCTTCCAATCTGCTGGAATACTGCTCGATCCAATGAGTTCTGAAATATTTCAACCAACGTCTCCACCATCTCCGCAGTCATTTTCTTTAAAACCATTGGATGCAGGCCATCAGGTCCTGGTGATTTTCTGCTATTAATCCCATTTGACTGTCAAATGTTTGGTGTCTCATGACAGAGGCTGATGCTACAACATATTTTCTCCTGGTAGCACCTTGCTGATTTGTTACCTTTATGATGTCTGTCGTGACCTCCTCTGTGAAGACTGATGTAAAATATTGGTTTAGTTATCTGACATTTCATCATTATTAATTCTCCAGTCGCACTTTCTAAGAAACCTATTCTGACATTAATTACTCACTTTCTTTTTATGTACCGATAGAAGCTTTTGCTGTTTGTTTTATAATTTATATTTTGTGCCAATTTACTTTCATATTCAAGCTTTTCCCTATTATCAGCTTTTTAGTCATCTGCTCTCCTAAAAAATGTTCTATCCTCTGGTGTCCCATTTGTTTTTGCCACTTTAGTTTTTGTTTGGATTTAATCTCTTTTGTTAACCATGGGAGAATCCTTCTTCTCTTGCACCAGATGGGCAGGAATACCAAAATGCAAAATGGTCCATACACAGGAATAACAACAGGAATTGGCACGTTCTTCAAAACACTCACCATTTTCACATTGCTTCATATGTTCAATATATAGACATCTAATGAGCTCTGTCTTAAACATTCTCAATCACTGACCCTCCACATCTCTCTAGGGTAGAAAATTCCTAAGATTCGCCACCTCCTGAGGAAAGATATTTTTACTAATTACCAATCCTAACTGGCATTGTTGATTTAAATAAAAAATCATTTACGGGATATAGGTCTTGTTGGTTGGGCCAACATTTATTGCTCATCCCTCGATGTTCTTGAAAAGGTGGTGATGAGCTGTCTTTCTGAATTGCTGCAAAACATTTGCTGCATTTAGACCCACAATGTCATTAGTGAGGGAGTTCCAGGACTTTGACACAACGACAGTGTAGGAATTTAAATGTCTATTCAAGTCAGGATGGTGAGTGACCTGGACGGGAACCTGTAGGTGGTTGTGTTCCCACGTCCTTCCGTTGTCCTTCTAAATGGTAGCAATTTTATATTTGGAAGGTGCTGTCTAAGGAGTCTTGGTGCATTTTTGCAGTGCATCTTATTGATGGAACATACTGCTGCTACTAAGCATCATTGGTGGAGAGTGTGAATGTTTGTGGATGTGGTCCCAAGTAGGTGTCCTGTTTTGTCCTGGATGGTATCAAGCTTCTTGCTACTGCATTCATCCAGGAAAGTGGAGAATATTTCATCATTGACTTGTGCCTTGTAAATGTTCATGATTATTATTATTCTTAGGTACACATCTTTCATTCCATAATCATTGCAGTGCTGCACAAAACATAATAGGTAATTAATTCCCTTGTGAGTATCTATTAAAAAAGGTCATGAGGTCTTAGACTGAATGAAGTGCATCGATAAATAAGTTATTGTAAAGAAAGAATAGTGGAGTTGATAACATCCATGTAACAGTGCAATGAAGCTGTTAGACTAGCAGCGTAAAATTTGCAGATAATTAACCTTACATTGTAATGTTGTGTAACATTATTAATCTTTTCAATCAAATGCACAGGAAGCAATATATATTAAGAAGAGCTGGAATTAACATTCACTTTCAGTTCAGAAGATTAGCACGCAGTGATGAGAAAGAGGAAGAATCTTCTTCCAAAAACATGGATGTTTCCCCAAAATCTGGACTTAGTATTTTATGAATTAATCACCAATTATGTTCTTCATTCAACGATGTAGCTTCCAAGGGATGGGCAAATCATGTATTGCCTGTGTCTCAAATTTCGTCCCTTTTTTTAAAGAAAGCTGTTCCTTGGCTCAAGGAAACTCAGTCCTTGATTATTTTTCAGAGGGGCAACAAATCAGACCAGGCTCTGATCAATCTGGTCTGGTACAGAGTTGAAAAGGATTTTGAGAGGCTTTTTATATATATGTAAACAGATGAGACTTCAGGCCAAAGTGGTCATGTTTTAGAAGTGACCTGTAAAACGAAAGGGGAGTGGTCAGCTCTCTAGCTGAGCTGAGCAGTTTAGTTCAGTCTGACCTGGTGAGGGGTTGAACAGGGAGCTGTGTGGGAATTCTCTTTCTATTTTCTGCCCTTCAACTTCAACCTGTAAGCTTGTGTTCCACTTATACAAGTTTTTAAAGGGAGTTTGCTTATTGGGACTGTTGTTTATATTCAGAACAGCTTGATTAAGTCTAGTTGGATAGGTTGAGTTCTGTAGGGGTCCTTTATTCTGTTCTTTGCATTTCATTATGTCATTTTATGAATAAATTTTTGTCTGTTTTAAACACCGTTAGTCAACATAGCTATCTTACTCTGGGTAACTTTCACTGCATATTTAATAAAACAAATTGCAAAGTTATGGTCTGGGCTGTCTGTATAAGAATGTTTTGACTGGTCTGGCCTAGTCCATAACATATTGGGGGCTCTTTGCAGGATTTTAAACAGCGAGTAGCAGGTGCTAGTGTCTTTGTTCCAGGTGTTGGGTTTGGGTGGGTAGACAAAGCTTGGGATAGTAATGGCTCTTTCAGTCACCAAAAGTTTTCTCGATGTGGATGCGGTGACTTTAGAAGTTTTGCAAAAAGTGAATAAGACCAAGTTGCAATAATTAGCAGAGAAGCTGGAATTGAAACTATCTGCTTCTGTGAAGAAAGGAGAGATAATTACAGCAGTAGTTCAGCATTTAAACTTGCTGGAGAAATCCTCAGAATCTATAGAGATGGCAAGAACTCAACTGCACATGAAGCAGCTTGAGTTGTGGGTGAGAGATAAGGAAAAGGCAGCAGAAATGAAACAGTTTGAATTACGATTAAAAGCAGAATATACAGAAAAAGAGAGTGTTTGAACTTCAAAAACTGACACTTAAAAGGGAAAGTCAGCTGAAAAGGCTGGAGTCAAAGACTAAGGGTAGGCTTAGTGAGGAAGTAGTGCAAACTCATGTGGAGAGTTAAAACAGCAAGGTTAGCAGCTGAAGTGGCTGATGATTACAAGCTGGTCCATAAAACTCAGTTTGGCTTCTAGAATCAATTTCAGGCCATGGGGCAAAGAGAAATCCTGACATTGAAAGGGAAAGGTAAACCTCAGTGAAAGTCATAAGGATAACTTACCTCAGGGTAAAAGAGAAACCCTTAAGGGAGACAAAGAAGTTAAAAAGCTCCATTGCTTTCATCGTAATAAAGTGGGCCACCCAAATTCACAGTGTTGATGGGCTTGGACAAAACCAGATGTAGGAAAATCAGACAAGCCTGGAAGTTTTGTTGGACTAGTAACAAAACTAGTAACAAAAAGCACAAGGGAAGTTAAACAACTGCCTCATAGTGTACAAGGTGATCAGAGGTTGATTAATGAGGAAGTACATGCAAGGGTAAAGTTTATTCACATAGGCCAGGAATAGCAGGTAAAGAGGGTCCTCTCAGTCTATAATGCTGAAGGATGAGGAGACAATGCACTCCTGAGGGACTGTTGCCAGAAAATGTACTGGTAGCAGGAATTCATGTTGAGACAAAAAGTGCTCAATTATTTAAAATGAGGCTAGAGAGTCCAGAGAAGAATTGAGAATTTGTGGACAAACTCCCAGCTCCAGGAATACAATTTGTCCTTGCAAATTATATAGCTGATTCACTGGTAGGCGTGCTGCCTACTCTAGTTGAAAAGCTAGTGGAGATGTAGGCAGAAATGAAGAAATGAAGGATGCTTATCCAGGAATTTTCCCAGATTGTGCGATCACGAGATTACAAAGACACAAGCTGAAGCAGGAGAGATCAAAAGGCACAGATAAGGAAGCTGACATAGTGTTATCTGAAACTTTTTTTGATCAGGTAAGTGGCACAGAGAAGGAGCAAATAGGTAAACATGCAAGTATTTTTAGCTCTGCTAAGCTGATTGAATTACAACAGAAAGATGAGGAGTTAAAACAATTATATCGAAAGGCAGTTCCTGAGAAATTAAGTGAATGCATTCCTGTGTGTTATTGCTTAACATTTGATGTCTTAATGAGGAAATGGAAACCATTAAACATTCAAGCAGATGAGAAATGGGCAGAGATTCGTCAAATTGTTTTGCCAGTAGAGTATAGAAAGGAGGTGGTGCGAGTGGCGCATGAGCAACCACTTAGAGGTCGTTTAGGGGTGAGGAAAATACAGCCTAAAAGACAAAGACAGTTTTACTGGCCTGCACTACACAAAGATGTAATTGAATTTTGCCAGATGTGTCATACAGGTCAGCTAATCAGGAAACCACAGGCAATAATAAAACCTGTACCTTTAATATCTATTCCAGCATTTGAGAAACCTTTCACAAGAGTCTTGATTGATTACGTAGGTCCCCTACCTCAAACAAAAAGTGGAAATAAGTATTTATTAACAATAATAGATGTGTCGACTAGATTTCCAGAGGCAATCCCATTACATAACATCATAGCTAAAAGGGTTGTAGAAGAGTTACTTCAGATTTTTACTAGATACGGACTACCAACAGAGATCCAGTCAGATCAAGGATCAAATTTCACATCCAAATTATTCAAGGAGGTTATGAATAACTTGGGAATAAAGCAATTGAAATCTATTGCATACCATCCAGAATTGCAGGAGTGCTAGAGAGATGGCATCAAACATTAAAGACCATGTTGAGGGCTCATGGTCAGCATTATCCAGGTGATTGGGATAAGGGAGCTCCGTTTGTACTTTACGATTAGATATGTACCGAATGAATCAAATTCAATCAATTTGAATTAATTTTTGGGCATGAAGTAAGAGGACCATTAAAATTGATTAAGAGAAATTAACAAGTCAGAATTCAGAGGCCACCCATTTGGAAGATGTGTCAAATTTTACAGAACAATTTAAATAGAGCTGGAGAGTTGGCTAGACAGCATTTAAAAGTATAACAGCATACAATGAAACAGGAAACAAATAAGAAATTACAAATTCACAATTTTGCAATTAAGGATAAGGTATTGGTGTTACTTCCAGTGACAGGTGAGCCTTTAAAAGCAAGGTTTAGTGGATCTTATCAAATTGAGAAGAAATTGAGTGAGGTGAACTACTTGATAAAGACTCCAGACAAGAACAAATCTCACAGTGTGTGTCATGTGAATATGCTCAGAAGGTATTTTGTTAGGGAAGGAAAGCAAGAGGACAAGATGTTCATGATTACAGCACAGAAGGAAGAACCAAGTTCAGAGGATTCTGAATTGGACATTCCTCAAATCAAACTAGACAATGAGGAAGTTGTCAAAAATTGGGATAAATTATTTAGTTACCTTCCACAAGAAAATTGAAATGACCTGAAAGAGTTATTACTATCACATGGGGAGATATGCGGAAATAAACTTGGAAGTACTAACCTAATTGTGCATGATGTAGAGATAGGAGACGCTGTTCTAATTAAGCAACATCCTTATAGGCATAACCCTCTAAAGTTGGCACAGGTTCAGAAGGAGATAGAGCGCATGCTCCAAGATGGCATAATTGAAGTGAGTTACAGTGACTGGAGCTCACCCATAATCATGGTGCCAAAGTCAGATGGTACCCAACGGTTATGTATGGACTATCGCAAAGTCAACACCATTACAAAGACTGATGCATATCCAATTCCATGGTTGGAGGCCTGTGTCGAAAAAGTGATACAAGCAACTTACATTTCTAAGTTGGATTTGCTCAGAGGCTACTGGCAAGTACCTCTGTCAGAGAGAGCAAAGACAATTTCAGCTTTCGAAACACCAAATGGACTATATCAGTTCAAAATCATGTCATTAGGTATGAAAAATGCTCCAGCCGCATTTCAGAGACTGACCAATAAGATCATTGCTGGATTACCCAACTGTGTAGTATATATTTTTAATCACTCATGGAAGGAACATTTACAGCATTAATCAACTTAGGAAGGCAGGCTTGGTGGCAAACCTAGCTAAAATTGAATTTGCCAAAACACAAGTTACCTTGCTGGGCCATGTTATTGAACATGGACAAAAGCTGTACAAGGTGCAAAAATCAAAGTAATTGGGGAATTTCTCACACCGTCGATGGAAAAAGCAGTACTACGGTTTCTGGGATTGAGTGATTTTACTGAAAGTTTATGCCAAACTTTAGCAGTGTGGCTGCTCCACTCACTGATTTGTTAAAAAAGGGCAAGAAGTTCCAGTGGACAGTGGACTGTCAAAAGGCATTTGACAGTCTAAAAACTGTGTTAACCACTGCCCCAGTATTAACCACACTGGATTACATGAAGCTTTTCAAGGTGGCTATCGATGCCAATGATGTGGGTGGTTCTCCAGCAGAAGGATGATGAGGGAATAGAAAGATCCATTGGGTATTTTTGCAGGAAGTTGAACGCTTATCAAAAGAAATATTCAACGGTGGACAAAGCGACTTTAAGCCTGCTGTCGGCATTACAATATTTCAGTGTTTATATTACTAGCAATGCATCTGAGACAATTGTACACACTGATCATAACCCATTGACGTTTGTGGAAAAATTTAAGGACAAAAATGCCAGACTGTTTAGATGGAGCTTGCTGTTGCAGCCATTCAATTTGACAATTGTGCATGCGGCAGGTCGCAAAAACGTGATTGCCAATGTGTTATCTAGACTCGAATGAGATACGGAAGCGTTTGCTGGTGGGTGTACCATGGCCTGAATTCACATGTGGTTGTGCATATTTGCATGTTTATAGTTAGTACAGTGGATATGTGTGTTGAGACTACTAACCAGATTTTGAAGGGTTAAAAATGAAGCCATCTTTTGGTATTGATGGTTAATTTTTTTAAAGGAGGGAGGTGTCACAAAGCTAGTCCCTTTTTTTTTAAAGCTGTTCACCAATGCATTAGCTTTTCTATATGAGCATTCCAGATTGGCGTTCTACCCTTATGTGCAGTAATATATGCCAGTCATTGAAATGTGAAAAGCTCCACAGATAAGATTACTTTTAATAAAGAAGTTGCAACCTGGAGTCTAGACTAGTGGTGTCAAGATTTAATTCCCCTTTGGTTTGAGATAGTTGATCTCAGTTGACCACCTCAGTAGGTGAACTAGTTTGAGAAACACGCTTTCAAAGTTTGCTGCTCAGTGATTTATTCTGGGAAGGTGTGAATGCCAGGCAAGTGTTGATCAGAGAGCTGAATTATCTGCTCTGATTCACACCTTAGATTCATACATGTCTGAGTGAGATGTCAGAGGGTACCTAGTTCCCATAGGATTGTGAGCTTTCATGGTTTAACAAACAAAGGGAAAATTAATGGCAGAAAGACAATGAAACAAATCAGTCAGAGGACGCATGAACAATACCAAATGGAGCTCTTGTGTAACTCTGACACTTGGATGGAGAAGATTTCTAATGGCAGTTCTAGGGAGGGGAGAGTAGAATAATCTTACGTTTGTACCATAGTGCAAAACATGAGATTTCCAGTAAAAATCAAGAGGGCTGTACAATACAGATTCAAAATCACCATTCTTAAATTATGTATAAAATCAAGAACTACCCCCAGGACTGTTAGCCTGTGTGTGTAATATACTCTCTAGTGCAAGTTAAGTTGCAAATCTGGGTAAATTGTCTGAATTTGAAACCCCTCTGCTCTTCACTTGATTTGCTGATATGCCCTGTTAAATAAAGTGTCACTTTGCTAACAGCAAACATTGATAAAATATACCCTACTTTTATCTTCCATCAACTGTGGGATATGATGTTACAGTGGTAAAATCACTGAATGAATGCCCCTTCGGCTGTAAGCTCTGGGGACATGGGTTCAAATCTTATTATGGCAGCTGGTGGAATCTCAATCAAATTTGGAATTAAAAACTAGTCTCAGTAATGGTGACTATGAAATGATTGTTGTAAAATTCCATCCAGTTTATTAATGTTGTCATGAAAGGAAATTGGGCTTAACTTTTAAAAAAATTGTTTAAGGGAATGTATGTGTTGCCGGCTGGGCTAGCACATCCCTAATTGCACTGGAGACGGTGGTGGTGAACTGCCTAATTGAACCGCTGCAGTCCTCGGAGCATTGGAACACCTACAATGTTATAGGGAAGGAAATTCCAGAATTTTGACCCAGTGACAATGAGGGAATTATATTTCCAAGTCAGGATGTTGTCTGGCTTGCAGGGGAACTTGCAGCTGATGGTGTTTCTCTGTATTTACTGCCCTTCTGGCTAGTAAAAGTCACAGGTTGGAAAGGTACTGTTGGAAGATCCTTGATGAGCTGTTGCAGTGCACCTTGTGGATGGTACATATTGCTGTTTTGTGCATCGGTGGTGAAAGGAATGAATGTTGATGGTGGTGGATGTGATGCCAATCAAAATGAGTGCATTGCCTTGGATGGTGTCAAGCTACTTGAGTGTTGTTGGAGAAATGCTTATCCAGGCAAATGGAGACTGTTCCATTATGTAAATGATGCCTCTTGTGACTAATACACCAAAGCACTACACCTTTCAACAAGAGTTCAGGGAGGATTAAAGGGATTAAGTGCTGGATGATGTGAGAAGAGAGACATTAATATAGCTCTGAGCCCAGTTTCAAACTTTTTGCTTGCCAGTCAGAAAATCTACTTACCTATGTCTTTGGTTCCAGCTTCACCATTCACCCGGTCCTACCTTGTAAGAATTGTGCAAGTTTCAATGAGACCACCTCTCTTTCTTTAAATCTCCAGAAAATATAACCTGAGTCTCCTCAATTTCTCCTCATCCGGCAATTGTGCCATCTCAGACTTTAGTCTGGTAAACCTCAATTGCATTCCCTCTTTAGCAAGCATTTCCTTCCTTAGATGTAGAGACTAAAACAATTCACAATACTGCAGAAACAATACCAGAAATTGCTGGAAAAACTCAGGAGTTTTAGCATCATTTGTGGAGAGAAATCAGAGTTAACTTTATGAGTCCAGTGACCCTTCTTCAGTTCACTCTGTTTTCTCTCCACAGATGCTGCCAGGCCTGCTGAGTTCTTTCCAGCAATTTCTGCTTTTGTTTCTGATTTCCAGCAATTCTTTGTTTTTTTTTGCACAACACTTCAGGTGTGGTCTTACCAAGGCTGTATACAATTGCAGCAGACATCTTTAATTCTGTACTCAAATCCCCTTGTGACATAGGCAAACATACTATTTGCCTTCCTAATAGCTAACTATACTTAACAACTGGCTTTTAATGACTCATGAACAAGAAGGCCCAAATCCCTTTGGACACCAGCATTTCTTGACCTCTCACAATTAAAGGTATAGTCTGCCTTTTGTTTTTGTCCCCCCAAAGTGGATAACATTATACTTCTTCACACTATATTCCATCTACCATGTTTATGCCCATTTACTTATCCTGTCCAAGTCCCCTTAAAGCTTTTTTATATCCTCTTCACAAATTGTATTCTCACCCAGGTTTGTGACATCAGCAATTGTGGAATTATTACAATTTGTCTCCACATAACAAGTATTTATAAAGATTGTGAACAGTGTGAATCCAGTACATATCCTTGCTATACCCCACTTGTAACAGTATGCCATTCTAAGAATGATATATTTGTTCCTACTTGCTAGTTTCTGTCTGTTAATCAGTTCTCAATCCATACTAGTGTGTTATTCTCCTCATCAAAAGCCTTCTGAAAATCCAATTACATCATAACCACTGGTTCTCCTTTATTCTTGCGACAAGTAACATAGTCAAAAAAACTCCAAGTTCATCAAATATGCTTTCCCTTTTATGAATCTGTAGTCACTCTGCCCAATTTTACCATTCTCTTCTCAGTTATTACACCTTTTAAAATAAATTCTAACATTTTCCATATTACTGACGTCACCTATTCCAAGTGATTAAAGACTTAACAGCAACCTAGCTTTGTTCAATACATCACATCAGTTCTATGACACTTTGGTCTTTCACCAAATATTTTGTGTCCTATGACTCTGCCCTACTAATTACCTAACAAAGGAGCAGTGCTCTGAAAGCTTGTGCTTCCAAATAAACCTCTTGGACTATAACCTGATGGTATGTGATTTTTAACTTTGTCCACCCCAGTCCAACACCGGCACCTCCACATCAAACTGAGAACTATGATTCTCTATTCTTACTCTCTCTCTTCTAAAGTAATGGGATTATATTTTCATTAAGCAACCGTACCTTTGTTAAGTCTTAATCTTGGAGTAACTAGAATTGAAAGGACAGAAACGTGTTAGTCAAAGTGCTGAGTTGCATTGAAATTCAACTCAAGGCAAATATCGTAGTAGATGTGCCTTAAAAGTACAGTGCGACCAGGATTGATCTTTTTCTGACCCCGCAACACATCTGGGCTCGGTGGCATCATGTACAATTGGCAATATCACTATTTCCGATCACGGCCCCGTGTATTTAATGGTTAAGAGTAAGGGTACTGTGGTAGGCTCAAAGCACTGGAGACTGGACCCTTTCATCCTCAAGGATAGCAAGTTTATGAATTCTTTTCTATTGAGTTCAGGGCTTTCTCAGATATTAATTCAGGCTCAGCCACTAGCACATCCATTCTTTGGGAAACAGCTAAAGACTAAGCAAGGGGTTTGGTTATTTCCTATTCACCCAGTAAGAAGCAGCAGATGGGTGATCAGCAACGCTTGCTCAAGATGAGTCTGAAAGTAGCTGAAAAGACTAACTTTGACAGGCCCTCGCTGCTTAAACTGCAGAGGATCACGGCACTTCAGTCTACGCTGAACTCCATCCTCACATGGATTGCCAAGAGGGAGCTTACATTTGCAAATCAAAGGCTGTTGAAGCATGGGGGGTAAGCCAGGCAAGTACCTAGCGTACCTTGGTTGGAAAAGGAGTGGCCCGGCACAACCCCCAAGCCATTACCTCAATCAGAGAGGACACTGGAAATTTGACCTACGATTCTAAAAAGATTAATGCAGCATTCTGGAAATTTTACTCTGAATTATACCAATCTGAAAGCTGTGAGAGTGGGCAGGTTAGGATGGAGTCTTTTTTTAAGAATTTGGACCTTCTGGGAGTGACCCCTGAACAAGAGTCTCTCCTCAATGCCATATTGACAGAGCAAGAGATGCATGAGGCAGCTCCAGAATGGAAAGGCACCAGGTCCTGATGGGCTCCCCAGTGAGCTCTATAAGGAATTTATAAGTATTTTGTCAGATCTGCTGCTTAGTATGTTTAACGACTCATATTGTCGTGGCCTCCTCCCACCATCTGTAAGACAGGCAAACTTCTTTCTCATTCTTAGAAAAGGGCAGGCTGTGCTTCCTTTAGGCCCATTTCACTCCTGAATGTTGACTTCAAAATCTTATCTAAGATTCTGGCATTAAGGCGAGAAACTGTACTGCCCTCCATCATTAAGGAGGACTAGAAGGGGTTCATAAAAGGTTGTAGATCGACAGATAATGTCAGGATATTACTTATCATGATCCAAGTATGTCAACAGTGATTGCTATAGGGGTTGGTGATCTCCTTAGATGCGGAAAAGAAATTTGACAGGGTTGATTGGCCATATCTTTTTCATACTTTGAAGCTTTGGCTTCATCAGGTAGGTGGAGGTTTTGGATAGTGATCCTCTTGCTCTGGTCCTCACCAATGGTGTACAGTCAAGTGATTTTAATATTTCTAGGGATAGCCAACAGGACTGTCCCTTGTCACCATTGCTTTTCACATTGGTGATCGAACTGCAGGCAGAGGCAATACACAGGGATCCCAATATTCTGGATTAGTGGTGCTGGAAGAGCACAGCAGTTCAGGCAGCATCCAAGGAGCTTCGAAATCGACGTTTCGGGCAAATGCCCTTCATCAGGAATAAAGGCAATGAGCCTGAAGCGTGGAGAGATAAGCTAGAGGAGGGTGGGGGTGGGGAGAAAGTAGCATAGAGTACAATGGGAGAGTGGGGGAGGGGATGAAGGTGATAGCTCAGGGAGGAGAGGGTGGAGTGGATAGGTGGAAAAGAAGATAGGCAGGTAGGCAAGTTCGGACAAGTCATGGGGACAGTGCTGAGCTGGAAGTTTAGAACTAGGGTGAGGTGGGGGAAGGGGAAATGAGGAAACTGTTGAAGTCCACATTGATGCCCTGGGGTTGAAGTGTTCTGAGGCGGAAGATGAAGCGTTCTTCCTCCAGGCGTATGGTGGTGAGGGAGCAGCGGTGAAGGAGGCCCAGGGCCTCCATGTCCTTGGCAGAGTGGGAGGGGGAGTTGAAATTTTGGGCCACGGGTGGTGTGGATGATTGGTGCGGGTGTCCCAGAGATGTTCCCTAAAGCACTCTGCTAGGAGGCGTCCAGTCTCCCCAATGTAGAGGAGACCGCATTGGGAGCAACAGATACAATAAATGATATTAGTGGATGCGCAAGTAAAATTTTGATGGATGTGGAAGCCACCTTTAGGGCCTTGGATAGAGATGAGAGAGGAGGTGTGGGCGCAGGTTTTACTGTTCCTGCGGTGGCAGGGGAAAGTGCCAGGATAGAAGGGTGGGTTGTAGGGGGGCGTGGACCTGACCAGGTAGTCACGGAGGGAACGGTCTTTGTGGAAGGCGGAAAGGGGTGGGGAGGGAAATATATCCCTGGTGGTGGGGTCTTTTTGGAGGTGGTGGAAATGTCGGCTGATGATTTGGTTTATGCGAAGGTTGGTAGGGTGGAAGGTGGGCACCAGGGGCGTTCTGTCCTTGTTACGGTTGGAGGGGTGGGGTCTGAGGGCGGAGGTGCGGGATGTAGACGAGATGCGTTGGAGGGCATGTTTAACCACGTGGGAAGGGAAATTGCGGTCTCTAAAGAAGGAGGCCATCTGGTGTGTTCTGTGGTGGAACGGGTCCTCCTGGAGGCAGAGGAATTGGGAATACAGGATGGCATTTTTGCAAGAGGTAGGATGGGAAGAGGTGTAATCCAGGTAGCTGTGGGAGTCGGTGGGTTTGTAAAAAATGTCGGTGTCAAGTCGGTCATCATTAATGGAGATGGAGAGGTCCAGGAAGGGTAGGGAGTTGTCAGAGATGGTCCAGGTAAATTTAAGGTCAGGGTGGAATGTGTTGGTGAAGTTGATGAATTGCTCAACCTCCTCGCGGGAGCACGAGGTGGCACCAATGCAGACATCAATGTCGCGGAGGAAAAGGTGGGGAGTGGTGCCTTTGTAATTACGGAAGATCAACTGCTCTACATAGCCAACAAAGAGACAGGCATAGCTGGGGCCCATACGTGTGCCCATGGCTACCCCTTTGGTGGAGGAAGTGGGAGAATTCAAAGGAGAATTTGTTAAGGGTGAGGACAAGTTCGGCCAAATGAATGAGAGACCAGTTCCATCACAGAACACACCAGATGGCATTCTTTTTTAGAGACGCAATTTCCCTTCCCACGTGGTTAAAGATGCCCTCCAACGCATCTCGTCTACATCCCGCACCTCCACCCTCAGACCCCACCCCTCCAACTGTAACAAGGACAGAACGCCCCTGGTGCTCACCTTCCACTCTACAAACCTTCACATAAACCAAATCATCAGCCGACATTTCCGCCACCTCTAAACAGACCCCACCACCAGGGATATATTTCCCTCCCCACCCCTTTCAACCTTCCGTAAAGACCGTTCCCTCTGTGACTGCCTGGTCAGGTCCACGCCCCCCCTACAACCCACCCTCCCATCCTGGCACTTTCCCCTGCCACCGCAGGAATTATAAAACCTGCGCCCACACCTCCTCCCTCACCTCTATCCAAGGCCCTAAACGAGCCTTCCACGTCCATCAAAGTTTTACCTGCACATCCGCCAATATCATTTATTGTATTCGTTGCTCCTGATGCGGTCTCCTCTACATTGGGGAGATTGGGCGTCTCCTAGCAGAGCGCTTTAGGGAACATCTCCAGGACACCCGCACCAATCAACCACACCGCCCCGTGGCCCAACATTTCAACTCCCCCTCCCACTCTGCCGAGGACATGGAGGTCATGGGCCTCTTTCACCGCCGCTCCCTCACCACCATACGCCTGGAGGAAGAACGCCTCATCTTCCGCCTCAGAACACTTCAAACCAAGGGCATCAATGTGGACTTCAACAGTTTCCTCGTTTCCCCTTCCCCCACCTCACTCTCATTCCAAACTTCCAGCTCAGCACTGTCCCCATGACTTGTCCGGACTTGTCCTACCTGCCTATCTCCTTTTCCACCTATCCACTCCACCCTCTCCTCCTTGACCTATCACCTTCATCCCCTTCCCCACTCTCTCATTGTACTCTATGCTACTTTCTCCCCACCCCCACCCTCCTCTAGCTTATCTCTCCACGCTTCAGGCTCACTGCCTTTATTCCTGATGAAGGGCTTTTGCCTGAAACGTCGATTTCGAAGCTCCTTGGATGCTGCCTGAACTGCTGTGCTCTTCCAGCACCACTAATCCAGAATCTGGTTTCCAGCATCTGCAGTCATTGTTTTTACCTCTAGGGATCCCAATATAACACTCCAGAAGTGAGGACAAAGTCACATAATATCGCGCTATATGCGGATGATGTTCTTGTCTTCTTATCAATCCTAGCGGTCTCACTGCCACAGCTGATACAATGCATCAATTTATTTGGTGGCTTCTCAGGTTATAAGATCAGTTTTGCGAAGTCAGAGGCCATACCCATGGGTGGTCTCCTGAGAGTGCCCGACCCTGAGGGCTGATCTCGGTTCCTCTTTAGATGGTTGCAGGAGGGCTTTCTCTGCTTAGGTATATTTATTACTCCCATTTTTGATTGGCTATTTAAAGCCAATTTTGCCCATTTATTCAACAGAATCAAGCAGGACCTTCGTAGATGGGAGGTACTTCCTATCTCTTGGTTAGGTTGTATAGCCCTCATTAAAATAAACATTCTGCCCTGTCTGTTGTATCCTTTGCGAATGCTTCCTCTGCTTTTTACGAAGCAAATATTTCGAAGACTGAACAGCTGGGACCCTCACTCACTTTAGTTGCACATCAAAGCATTTCAGGCAAGATGCCCCCTTATTAGCCTGCTGTTCTTAGACAAACTGAGAACAGTTAAGGAATATTGCCATAGCCCAGTAGCCATCAACAGTGTCAAGGAATGGAGGGCAATGTGTCAGAATGAGGGCAATATTGCCAAAACTTCATTTTTGACACGCATAATTGGAATGCCGGGCTTTCAGCCAGGGATGATGGACTCTCGGTTTAAACTATGCACAGCTAGGGGCGTGTCTTGCCTGGGTGATTTGTTCAAAATGGATATATTGATTCCGTTTGACCAGTTGGCTCGGAAATATGAATTGCCCGGTAGGGACCTCTTTCATTTCTTTCAAATTGGAAATTTCAGATGAAAAGAGACCATACTTCTGACTGATTCTTACAGGTCCGACATGGAGAAGAGGATGTTGAGCGCTGAGGGTACATTAACTGTTAGCAGCGCTTATCATGTATTGGGAGAAGGTCCCTCAGACAAGACCAAATGGTTCGGTAAGGTATTGGAGAGGGAGTTGGACATTGAGATCTCTTCTGAAATATGGGAGGATATCTGGGAAAATGCAAGAAATATCTTGATTTGCAACAGGACCCATGCCTCGCAATTGAAGATTCTCCACAGGGTCCATTTGGCCCTTAACTGCCCTGCTGAAATTAAAGCAGGAGCATCTCCAATGTAAAGTGAGCAAGGGCACACATACTCATTTAACTCTATCATTGAAAAGGGTATTTTCATAGTTGTATCAGTCATTGGAGACATTTTGTGTGGGTGCCATGCTCCTCCCCAAATACTGTTCCCATTTCCACTATCCACTTTGTTTCAGAAATTTGAATATCTTTGATAACACACTGGATCGAATAATCTCACCTTGCCAGAACTTCATTCTCTATCGATGTTGATACTAAATCTAGACAGAAAATGCTCCAACACATTTTCAAGTTAAGATCTATGTTTTAAAAAAAACTGACTGGGAATCATTTTTAAAAATTTGCAAGTTACCAACAAAAATGCCAGATGATGAATTATTTCCTTTAAGTTACACTGTGAACTGTTAATCCAGAGACCCAGGTAATGTTCTGGGGACCTGGGTTTGAATCCTGCCATAGCACATGGTGGGATTTGAATTCAATAAAAATCTATAATTAAAAGTCTAATGATGACCATGAGTCCATTGTCAATTGTCAGAAAAACCTACCTGGTTCACTCACATCTTTGGAAAGTACACTGCCATCTTTGCCTGGTCTGGCCACATGCAACTCCAGACTCACAATGTGGTTGACTCTTAACTATCCTGTGGGCAATTAGAGGTGGGTAATAAATGCTGACCTAGCCAGCGATGCCCTCACCCTGTGAATGAATACAAAAAAAAGTTCATGTGGAATTTGCCATTGTCTAATTTTAAGATCTTTATGAATAAGAATTACTTCCAAAGGATTGGATTTTTTTTCTGATAAACAGGTTCTGAACAGTTTGGGTAAAACAGTAAAGTTGCTATAGTTTCACTCCCTCATTAGAGAGTGATGACTAATAGTGAATTAACCTGAGGATCACCATACCTCATGCAAAGGGTAAGGTTGAACAGGTCGAGAAAAGGACCTGCATTTTGGTGTTAGTCTGTACTATATTGCAAACCTGCTAACCATCCAGCTCAACTAAACACCCCCCAAACAGTGCCTAGAATCATAGAACCCCTGCACTTTGTAAACAGGCCCTTCAGCCCAACAAATCCTCACTGACCCTCTAAAGACTAGCCCACCCAAACCCATTCCCCATATTTGTCCCTGACTAATGCACTTAACCTATACATTCCTGAATACTATGGGCAATTTAGCATAGCCAATTCACCTAACCTACACAACTTTGGATTGTGGGAGGAAACCCACACACATATAGGGAGAATGTGCATACTCCACACAGGCAGTCACCCAAGGCTGGAATTGAACCCTGGTCCCTGGTGCTGTGAGCCATTGTGCTGCCCCCTTTAGGAATAGTTTGTAGAAACCTATGGAGATTTGCTTTTCAATTCCCAGAATTTTCTTTCCTTTTAAATGGTATTTGTAAATTACCAATTGTGAAATATAATGAAGCAGACAGCATATAATAATAATTACATTGTGTAAAAAAATATAATAATTGAGTTAAGTAGAAATAACTAACTTAGATACAAAAAAACTGATGGCAAATGTGACAAGTAAATTTAGTTTTATTTGGTATTTTAAGTTATTCTCTTGAAGTACATATTTCTATTGTCATTATTTTTGGTAGTATAGTGAAGTGTCACTCCCACCATAATTTGCATGAAATCCAAGAATGTGTTCATAGTACCAAACGTAGATGATAATAAAACAGATGTCACTTCACGGAATGGCTCCCTGAGGAAAGCGCTCAACTATGATTATAAAAATCATTATGTCATAATTATTTACTTGTGTGTGGTTCCTGTTACTAGGCTTTTGTAAACATTATGATAACATTGCCATTCTAAAGAGAAACTCTTCTCCTCAGAGAGCTGCAGGTATTACTGAGATTGGGTTTATACCACAAGGTATCAAATTCAAATGAACAGGTCTCAGACTACATTGGGTCCAAACTGTGAACCAGCTCAGTTAAGATGGGATAATTGAAAGTCTCACTTTAAAAAAAATAAAGAACTGCAGATGCTGGAAATCAGAAACAAATTCAGAAATTCTCAAAAAAACTTAACAGGTCTGGCAGCATCTGTGGAGAGAAAGCAGAGTTAATATTTTGGGTCCCGTAACCCTTCAGCAGAACTGATTTTGATTCTGAATATCTCATTTAGCTGTCTTACATTTAACATTTGCATATATAAATTCAATTAACTGATATATTCACTTACCACAAATTTCTAATAAGATAAAACGTGGTAGACAAACACCTTAATTTACAGCCACTCATTCATTGTACTACAAAAGCTTCTTATAATTCTTCTCCTGATTATATAAAAAGGAAGACTTGGCTTTGTATATTGGTTTTGTCACCACTGGACCAGTGAAACACATTAGAAGTATGTATGATCTAGAAGATGCAGTGCAGCAACTCACCAAGACTCCTATGACAGCACCTTCCAAACCTAAGATCTCTACAATTCTGTTCACCCTGCTAGAAGAAGGAAATTATTAAATTGGAAAGAGTGCAGAAAACATTTACAAGAATGGTATGGGGACTAGAGAGTTAGTTATAAGGAGACAATGGATAGGCTGGAACCTTTTTTCCCTGGAGAGTAACAGGTTGAGGGGTGACCTTTTAAAGGTTTATAAAATCATGATAGATAAGGGGCATAGATAAGGTGAACAGCAAAGGTCTTTTCCCTAGAACATGAGAGTCCAAAACTAGAGGGCATACTTTTAAGGTGAGAGGGGAATCTTTTAAGAGGAACCTGAGGAGCAATGTTTTCATACAAAAGTTGGTTTGTAAATGGAATGAACTGTCCGAAGGAGTGGTAGATGCAAGTGCAGTGGCACTATTTAAAACATATTTGGACAGGTACAAGAATATGAAAGATATGGGCGAAGTTCAGCCAAATGGCACTAATTTAGTTTGGGATACCTGATCAGCATGGATAGGTTGGACCGAAGGATCTGTTTCTGTGCTGTTTGACTTTATGACTCTATGACAAGGGCAACAGATACATAAGGAGACCACCACCTGAAAGTTCTCCTCCAAGCCACACACCATCCTGACTTGTAAAATATCGGCTATTTCTTCAGTGCGTCGACATCTCCTAAACAGCACTGTGGTGCACCTGACAATCTCTTCCCCAAATATACAGCAATTCAAGATGGCAACTTTCAGCATCACCTTCTCAAGAGCATAGAGTCATAGAGTCATCCAACATGGAAGCAGACCTTCGGTCTAACCAGTCCATACGAAACATAATTCCAAACTAAACTAGTCCCACTTGTCTGCTCCTGGCCCATATCTCTCCAAACCTTTCCTATTCACGTAATTATCTAGATATCCTTTAAACACTTTAATTGTGTCCACATCCACCACTTCCTCAGGAAGTTCATCTGACACTTGAACAACCCTCTGTGAAAAGAAATTACCCCTCATGTCTTTTTAAAATCTCTTTCCTCTCACCTTAAAAATGTGCCCGATAGTTTGAAATCCCCCATCCTTGGGAGAAAACATTTATCATTAACCTGATCTATACTGCTGAAGATTTTATAAAGTTCTATAAGGTCGTTCAAAGTTTGTGAAAAGATTTGTAGCTCGGGTGCTCGTTGTGGTTCTGTTCGCCGAGCTGGGAATTTGTGTTGCAGACGTTTCGTCCCCTGTCTGGGTGACATCCTCAGTGCTTGGGAGCCTCCTGTGAAGTGCTTCTGTGATCTTTCCTTCGGCATTTGTAATGGTTTGAATCTGCCGCTTCCGGTTGTCAGTTCCAGCTGTCCGTTGCAGTGGTCGGTATATTGGGTCCAGGTCGATGTGCTTATTGATTGAATCTGTGGATGAGCGCCATGCCTCTAGGAATTCCCTGACTGTTCTCTGTTTGGCTTGTCCTGTAATAGTAGTGTTGTTCCAGTCGAATTCATGTTGCTTGTCATCTGCGTGTGTGGGTACTAAGGATAGCTAGTCGTGTCGTTTCGTGGCTAGTTGGTGTTCATGGATGCGGATCGTTAGCTGTCTTCCTGTTTGTCCTATGTAGTGTTTTGTGCAGTCCTTGCGTGGGATTTTGTACACTACATTGATTTTGCTCATGCTGGGTATCGGGTCCTTCGTTCTGGTGAGTTGTTGTCTGAGAGTGGCTGTTGGTTTGTGTGCTGTTATGAGTCCTAGTGGTCGCAGTAGTCTGGCTATCAGTTTGGAAATGCTCTTGATATATGGTAGTGTGGCTAGTCCTTTGGGTTGTGGCATGTCCTTAGTAGCCACACACGCAGATGACAAACAACGGGAATTCGACTGGGACAACACTACTATTATAGGACAAGCCAAACAGAGAACAGCCAGGGAATTCCTAGAGGCATGGCACTCATCCACAGATTCAATCAATAAGCACATCGACCTGGACCCAATATACCAACCACTGCAATGGACAGCTGGAACTGACAACCGGAAGCGGCAGATTCAAACCACTACAAATGCTGGAGGAAAGATCACAGAAGCGCTTCACAGGAGGCTCCCAAACACTGAGGATGTCACCTAGACAGGGGACGAAACGTCTGCAACACAAATTCCCAGCTCGGCAAACAGATCTATAAGGTCGTTTCTCAACCTCCTACGCTCCAATCAAAAGAATTCCCAGCCTGTTCAATCTTTCTTTATAACTTAAACCTTTCAAACTCGGCAACATGCTGGTAAATCTCCTTTGAACTCGCTCCAGGTTAATAATATCCTTCCCATAACTGGACAACCAGAACTGCACACAGTAATCCAGAAGAGGTCTCACCAATATACTGTACAACCTCAACATAACTTCTCAACTCCTATACTCAAAGGACTGAACAATGTAGGCAGCGTGATAACTGCCTTTTTAACCATTCTGTCTACAAATTGCAAATGTCAAAGAATTATGTACCTGACCCCCTGGATCCCTCTGTTCTACAACACTACCTAAGGTCCTACCATAAATTATATAAGTCCTACCCCTGTCTGTTGTAACAAAATGTAATACTTTGCATTTATCCAGATTGATCTCCATCTGCCATTTTTTTTAGCCCATTGACCCATTTGATCAAAGCCCTTTTGTAATCTTAATAATCTTCTTCACTGTCTACTATGCCACCAATTTAGGTGTAATCTGCAAACTTACTAACCAAGCCTTCTATATTCTCATCCAAATCACTTACTTAAATGACAAACAAAAGAGAACCCAAAACTCATCCAGGTTGAATACTCCTGGTGACAAGCTTCAGGTCTGAAAAAACAGCCCTCCACAATTCTCTGTCTCCTGCCATTAAGCCAATTATGCATCAAATTGGCAAGCTCATCCTGAATCCCATGTGACCTAACTTTATTAATTAGTCTACCATGTAGAACCTTGTTGAAGACATTCCAGGGTGAACATTGCCTTAGACAGTGACACCAACTTTCCACAAGTGAAGTTTTAAAATACAGCAATTACTTTACAATTCAGAAGATTGGCAGCTAGTCTGTTAATTTAGCTGTTAGCCAGTTTTTGCTCATCTGGGAATTAGTGTATGTGGTAATATTATGCATATGTCTAAATCATTTGCCCTATAATTATGAAGAAATATAGTAGTAGGTAAGGGTTTAATGGATTGATGCAAAGTTCACATGGCACACTACCCCACATGACCTTGTTAATTGTCAAGGATGCCTTGTAGTCAGTACACACACATCTTCTGTTAAATCAGTAATATTAATACCTGTATTGATTTTCCTCAGTGATTGCCTGCAAATCTTTTAGATGAGCAAACATACATGGCTCACAATGCTTTCAAAAGCTTTCATTATTTCCAAAATAACTAGCATACTAAGAGGTCTAATCTGCATAACTTTATCCTTCAGCAGCCGTTTTACCATCTCTTTTATTACAGCTTGCAAACTATGCTACAATAACAGTTTAAAATTGTGTTACACACTCAATTTCCATGATATCATTGTTATATAAGCATTGTCTAGTTAGCATTAATGATATTCTAATTATATTGCTAAGATACAGAGATAAAGGACAATGGGTTAATTAACTAAGCACTGGCCAAGTTACATCCATTCCAAAGGTCCTTTTTCTTTTCATTCTTTAGCGTGGTTGAATCTAAACGGAGCTGGTATATTTGCTAATCACTTTCTTTTCTTTGGAGATGGTGCCTTTGGCCAATTTCCGGGCTGCACTGAGCAGAAAGTGCTCTGGATCTCCCTCGCCAAGGTGATCTTGTGCTTGTGGTAGTGAATCAGGCACAAAGCCTTGGAAGCAGTGCACTTAAAAATGTTAATGATGAAAGACTTAATGACGTTCATGGAACACATTTTGTTAGTGGCTAGGGCCAATCTGAACTTCTCCACAGACAATGCCAGACCTGAGTTTCTCCAACATTCTCTATGTTTGTTTCAATACTCCAGCACCTGAAATACTTTGCTTTTATATCATGTACTACTAGTTGGTATGCATGATATGGGGAGAATTGCTAAATTGACAACATAATGTTACACATGTTTCTTGATATATATATATATATATATAGAGAGAGAGAGAGAGCCAATGAAGCAAAACTCCCAAAGATACCATAAATTAAATGTTTGGTTTCAAATATTTTCTAAGGGGAGATGTAAGAGCAGGATTATTTTATAATTAAACTCTTGTATACATAGTTCCTAAAATATTGGTTATCAAAGAAGCAGTTCTGTGTTTTGACTATTTGACTCGGCATTGCTGTGTGTTCTCTGGGACTTAATGAGCTTATTTTTACTAAAAGGGTGCTTAGTAATAGAACACTTGAGACGGTTGCTCACAACATTGGTTTTTGGCAGCTGTCAGCTGGATCTGTGTTATCATAAATACAGTAAAGTTGGTGAGTTTTACCTTTCACACCATCAAAGACAAAAGAACATAGCCCCCTTCTTATTTTCATTCCTTTTCAGTAATGCTATATTCGTCCTCCAAATTTAATGCTTTCTTTCTAGGGAAACGCTTGACATATGTTATCCTGTACCCAGGAAATCATTCTTGCAGTGAAACAAGGCATCGAAGGGGCAGGTTATCAGTTTCATTCAGTCCTCAAACATTTCAAACGCTTTACCTTCTATCCTCCTTCAAGATACTCCTTAAATATACCTCATTGGCCAATCTTTTGGTCATCTGTCCTAATACCACTTTATATAATGAAATAAAGGGAAAATACTGTGGATGCTGGAAATCTGAAACAAAAGCAAAAAGTCCTGCGAAACTCAACAGCATTTTTTCTCTTTTGTGAAAAAGAAACAAAGTTAACAATTCTAGTCTGGTATGACTCCTTCCCTGAACTAAGTTTCTCGCTCCATAGTTGCTGTCAGACCTGCTGAGTTTCTCCATCATTCTCTGTGTTTATTCCATCACATATGATGTAGTGACAGCTTTTGTTTGTCAATAGTTTTTCAAAGTACCTTGGGCCATTTTCTACAATAAAGGCACTATATTGTTACTGTTACTGATTTTTCATTTCCAACAGATTATCTGTCACTGGAGGAATCAAAAAATTTAATCTGGTCCCCCTCTGATCAGCCAAAGCACTTCCAACAAGGTTACTGAGTCTCCATCCAGAAAAGGAACACTGGACAATTTCTCCCACCATAACCAGGGGTACTGATCAGTACAAACTGAAGATCCAACGAGAATCTTTTTACGGTCCCATTCGCCATCATCTCTGCACTCATGGACCTCTCATTCCAGCCACAATGCAATTTTAAAATTCTTTTTGAATCCTATTGTAATCTCATTCCTCTCAACATCTTTCACCTTATCAAACCCGACAACTCAAAAGGACCCTGTGCTTCCCCATTTTTGGCATTTTGTGCACCCACAATGTTAATATCACTTCCGCTGATGATAGCTGTCAAGTCCTTAAGGCTTGCAATGCCCACCTTTAGCTCTCACCTCCCCTCTTTTAAGACCCTCCTTAACAGTTTCTTCTTTGAGAAGGCTTTTAATCACCTTTACTAAAAAAGTTTTAGAATTAGATTTTATTGTTCTCAAGTATGGGAATATGAAAGTCACGTGAAAAGTGTATAAAGTCATCATTTTCTTGCATTGTCTTAAAATAAAAAAGTACAAAACAAGAATTTCAAACAAAACAAGAAGACATTAAAAAAAACAGAATAAGAGAAGACATAAAAGAAACAGAACCAAAAGAAAACGAAAGAACGTCCAGATCAGTTCTATTTGCTGATGTTTCTATGCAACTACTTGAACGTTTTGCTACATCAAAGATGCTTAATAAATACAATTTATTATTTTGTTGTGTGGCTATTCAAGATGCTTTGTTCATTCCAAAAAGTATACTGTTCCTGTTGAAGGGCTTTGTTGAACATACACAACCATGCATTTTTTTGCTACAAGAATTAACCCAGTTAATTTGAATGCGCTAACAACTGGTGTAAGGGAGTACATGGAAGATCTTCAAAGTGGATGAAACATTTTTACTGGAACAATGTTGATGGTGCCCGTCTACACAGTTTGAAATATTCTTTGGCACCATGATGACTTGAACCCGTTAAAAAGATTAATGTTTCTGAGTAATAACCAAAAATGATAGACTATAACAGAATTGATGTTAAATTAAAACTTTTGTCTGGATTTAATGAAATAAATTTTACTGCGCTAATTAATTATTCCTAAGGCAGTCATATGGTCATGAAATGGACACCCTCCATCCCTCATTTGCTCCTCTGTTGTGCATTGTGCTCATCTATTAAAATTGCTGACTGCTTATGTAGCTTTTAAAATTAAATTTATGTGTTTAAAATTAAGTTTATGTGTTCGCAATTCATTTGGTGTAATAACATCGCAATAAAATCTGTAATTCTTTATGGAAAACAGATGAAATGCATCTGTGAAACCAATCTGATGATGAAAGGCTTACGTTATGTGGAGCATTTTGAAAAAGACATGTTGAACTAATTACCACAATATATGTTAATTTATACCATTCGTATTACAATGTGATAATGGATCTCATTTACGAGAGGTAATATAGAAGATATTTGATTAGTGATTCATAAATCTAATGCTGTGATGCAATTACTCTAATGATCATGCAAAATGTCGTGTTCGCTATCCGCAGGACTTAAAAACAAATGTCTTAGCAGCTAGCAGTCTCTAAAGAAGCAGATCTGGAAAGGCAATTATCCACTGGTAGACCCTAATTGACCCACAACTGCATGCTACCACATGTTACTTGCCAATTTGTTTCATATCTACTGCCCACCTGTGACAGTTCTCACATCATATACATATCTATTTCACAGAAGTGCTCAAGTACAAGATGCACTTTACAATTGAAAGTCTTTTGCCCCACTCAAAATATACCAAAGGCATCATCATTCAAATCATTGTTGCACAATCTAAAGAGAAAAATAAATATTTGAATTTGTATAGTACCTTTCATGACTTCAGGCTGTCTCTGCAGCTCATAAAGGACCTCTAAATTGGAATGAAGTGAGAAAGTTTGCATGAAGCATTGTCACGTATTGTACACAGTTGGTTTCTTCAAATTTCAGGACTGGCCAACTCCATTTCAGTCTTTGCCAGTGTGACAGATTTGAAGCTGCCATTTAGTGAATGCTTTCGTACATTGGCCCCAGACTGGAAAGTGGCTTTGAAACCTACATTTACTTTAGCAGGAACAACAAAGTGATGTAAGCCCAGGTGGCCTCCTGAAGGTCCGCCATCCAATTAAAGACACTGAGTGGACCTCTGATGTTGTTGGTCCAATCACAGGACCAGCAGTTCTGAAGCTTCAGCAATCTCAACAGAAGATGGGTACTGCTGGGCACCTTGGACTTCTGGAGCTGGTGGTATCATAACATGGAGACATCTTCATGAAGGTAAGAGCAAACTAAAATTCAGGACAGCCAAAGATGGCCCCAAAGGTTGCATGGGAAGTTGCAAACCCACCCCCTTGGGAGGGGGGAATTAGAGTTCTTTTCCTGCTCATGGCTCATTCATTGGGCATCAAGTCTCAGGCTCCTACTGTCTCTCTGGGTCACTATTATGCCACAAGCCTCTCCATAGGCCAAGAGGGTTGCATGATCCACAACGCTATACCTGCATGCTTGCAAGTGCAAATTCTGTCCCAGAATAAAAAGGCACCAGTTTGAGACTGAGATGAGGAGAAATTTCTTCTCTCAGAGAGTTGTGAGACGTTGGAAGTCCTTCCCACAGACAGTCATGGGGACAGGGTCCTTTTCTATATTTAAGGCTGAATTAGATAGATTCTTGATCAGTAGGGGAATCAGTAGGGAACGGGGAAAAGACAGGAAAGTGGACCTGAGCAATGTCGAATCAGCCATAGTCATATTGAATGACAGAGCAGGCCTACTGCTCTGAGGGGTGCCTACTCTTGTTTCTATTTCTTATGGACTTAAGGATTTATAATGGACTGACAATAGCTGAGGTACAAATTCTACATCTGGTTATTTTGGCTTGTTTCCTTTTTAACGTGAGATCACAACAATATGAACATGTCTGTAGGTCCATTTTATGACTGCTTGACATCCCAGAGCTCCATGCTATAATGGGTGCCATACAAAATCAGTATTATTACCTCTCTTTGTTACTGAGCTAGGTTGAGAAACAGGGTAGTTATCAGACATAACAGGGAGGCTCATGGTTGAATGACTGTGTATGCAAAGTTGGCTAATCTCAGCAGGAGTAATGGCAGTGGTGACATCGCAATTAATTTATGGGATAAGGAAGGATGAATGACCAGAACAAAACCAAAATACCATAGATACTAGAAACCTGAAATAAAACCAAATACTCAGCAATTGTGGAGAAAAAGTTTGAATAACCTTCTCTGTCTCCATCCCATCAGACTCTGATTTTGTCATGTCCAAATCTATTTTACTTTCAAACTCAATCTTTCTAAAATTGAGCTTGGGAACTTCACTGATTTATCTTGAACTAAAAGCTTAAAAAAAATTAACGAATCATAGAATTTTACAGTACAGAAAGAAGTCATTCAACCCATCTTGTATGTACCAGATAAAATAAGATTTTTATTCAGATAGAACTTTGAATATGCAACACAGCTCCCTCCACAACCTTCTTCCCATCTCTTTCCATCTGCAAACCCATCTCATGGGGGCAGGGTTATTAAATTCTGCTCAATGTGGAGGCTTACACATACAGAGTGAGTACTTGACTGAGGTACTGTAGGGTGGCTGATGACTGTCAGAACTTCCGTCCCTTTAAGAGTTCATGCTGAAGATAAGGAAACTTGGCGAAAACAGAAATTAAATGGACAGACATAATTTTTCACATTAAAACTGTCATATTATTTTGTTCATGATCCAAGTTCATGATTGAATTCCTCCAAATAAACTACATGTTTGGTGAGTTGGAATCCCTGTGGTCTTTTGAGTGGGATCATATATATTTCAAGCCCAATTTGCCCATATGTCAATTTATCATTTTTAACCATCCTGCATTCATTAAAGGCACAGAGTATATCAGATACTCTTCCACTTGAAGGGAGGAAACCACGGATTAACAGTTAAATGAAACCTCATTATATATGCAATTTCACATATTTGTGGGAGGCTTAAGAAGGAAAAGGAAGAAATAGTCCCCTGACGATTCAATGAGTTTAGTTGAATCATAGTAAGTTGTCCATTCAATTATTTTGGAAGTATAATTATTCTAATAATTCTCTTTTTTAACTTTTTAAAAATTATATTATCGTGGAAGGATTGCTATTCTGAATTTTGTTTTGTTACTCTAACTTATTCCTATGATTTTGTACTTTTGAAAGTCTGAAATGCTAGACTTTCCATTTCTTTATTTTTAAACTTTTTTTTCTGAAGAATTTGTACTGATGAATCTGTACTTAGGTGTCTTTGTACCTAAGGTGGCACCATAGGTAGCAACTCATAAACTTTTCAATGTACTCATATTACTTTTGGGGAGGCAATGGCTGAATGGTATTATCGCTAAACTGTTATTGCAGAGACCCCGGTAATGTTCTGGGAACCCAAGTTTGACTCCCTCAATAGCAGATCATATAATTTGGACTCAGTAAAATACTGGAACTAAGAGTCTAATGATGACCATGAATCCATTGTTGATTGTTGAAAAAACCCATCTGGTTCACTTAGGGAAGGAATTGCCATCCTTACTTGGTTTGACCTACATGTAACTCCAGACCCACAACAATGTGGTTGACTCTTAACTGCCCTGTGGGTAATTAGGGATGGGTAATAAATGCTGGCTTGGCCAGCGATGCCCTCGTACATGTATTTTTCTTAAATTCATTCATGGGACATGTGACAATAAAGCTAATTCAAATTAAATACCACTGGAATTAAAACTCCTGCCATTCTTTACAACCATCAAAATCCTATCTGTATAAATCTGCTTATTTCAAATTGACTTGTAGCAGATCTTTTTCAACTGGTATCACCATGGTTACAGTGACATCTATGAGGCCCTTCAAACTCACTTTTGCACATATATTAATATCGTAGCCTTTAAAATAGATTGGACCACAGTTGAGCACAATACAAAGCATGATCAAAGGCATAGCTTATCTTGCTGTGGGAAATGAACAATTTCTACCATCTCTGGCTAGTATAATTGAGTCACTAAACCCTCAACAATACTTCATAACCTCTGACCAGCTTTTATACTTTAAATATAAATACTTGATGAAATGTAGCATTTTAATTGCAAGTGGCGTGGCTATACATACTTTTAGTGCTGGATTAAAAATGTATAAAGTATTCATGAGTGAATATGTTCTATTTATATTTCCTTTCCTGAAAGCTTAACAACAAGATGTTGGGCTGTCTTTACAAATCCTTGTGAGTACTTACCAATATCAGTCAACTTGGATTGGTGTTAAATAATTTTTTTTGTGGTGAATGCAATGATTCCTTTCATATATGATCTACAAACGAAATAGACATTGAGACATCACAGTGTCTATGCTGCAAGGCTCCTTAATTGGAGTCAAACAGTAAACTGACCATTTTGTACCTAAAAATGGATAACAGGCCAATTCATATTTGAAACATGACAAAGGCATACAGGTCATTCTGCTACAACATGAGTTTTGTCAGCGCGAATTAGCTATAACATAATTGATGAATTGTGGACGTTGCTTGGATAATGCAAACTTTTTACTTAATAGGTACAACAATTTTCTATTTGCGATCTTCTACGGTGTGATTTTTTAATGGTGGTTTACCATAGAGTGATTTACTATAGCATGAGGTTGCAGAGGAACACAACTGTCACATTTATTACAGAATGACCTGTACTGAAAGAAAGAAAAGAAACGGAAAGAAAAAGCCAGGAAGGAAGAAAGAAGTAAAGACTGAACTTTGACTAGTGCAATGGAATCTTTTGTTTTCACCTGAAACAGCAGAGAAGGCCTTATGCAAAAGGCAAAATCTTGAAAAATTCAGCTCTCCACCAGCACTGTACTGAAGAAGAAGTCTTGTTCATAGATTATTTGTTCATAGCCTTCTGTTTCTGCCACCACTGGACCAATGACAGCACAAGTTATGATGAACCTGCAACAGTTAAGTAGGGGTAGCCTCTCTAGAGGATTTGGAGGAGGCAGTGTTGGACTGGGGTGGACAAAATTAAAAATCATACAACACCAGGTTATAGTCCAACAGGTTTATTTGGAATCATTAGCTTTCGAAGCACTGCTTCTTCATCAGGTGGTTGTAAAGCAGGACCATAAGACACAGAATTTATAGCAAAAGATTACAGTGACACAATGATACATTGAACAATCCTAGATTGTTAAGTCTTTCATGTTTTAGAATGGATTTGCTGGTTTCTGTTCTTTAAGATATAAATTCCAATGTAATCTTATAAAAGAGTCAGATACATTCCATTCATGTTTATTTTGTAACATGCTGAAAGTCTTTCCAATGTACATCTAGCTTGGAGGACTGTAGCCCATATAATAAACAAAGTTGGAGTTTTTAGTTGCTGGTTTCAATCAGGTTCTGAGAGAGGATTCTCCAATGCTTCCTACAAAAACACAATGAATATCATGCAAATGTTGATCATTTTCACTATGGTTATTCCATCTGTTATGACAAGGTATTGGGGTGGAGGAGAATCAGCTTGTCTCTTTGTTCCTGCTTCAACTTGGTTGGCCGAAGGGCCTGTTCTGTGCTGTACTTTTCTATGTTCTAACTTGTGCTTTAAGCCAGCACTGTTATCTGCATATTGAGCTATCTGAGTGGAACACCCTGGGTGTTAGCTGTTTGTCCCTGAGGCTGCTTGCTCCTTATTTCTATATAAGGCCCTTCAAATGTTATCAAGTAATATAGTGAATAAGACCTCTCTTTTCACATCTTCATTCTGTACTGGGGATGTTTCTCTCTCACTGTTGTAAGTGTGATCAGTTGTATTATCAGAAACAGCAAAGAGCAAAGTTCTCTAAACACATACAATTGATTGCATATGGGGAATCACCCAGGCTGCCTGAAGCTTCAATGGTCGTTAATTTATTTTTAAACTCTGAGACCAAAGTCCTGGATCACTTTAACTGTCTAATCCTAAATGTGTCAGGTTCTGTGGTCACTTAACTGGTTAACAAATAGAGTCATAGAGTCATGGAGTTGTACAGCATGGAAACAGAACCTTCAGTCCAACTCATCCATGCCGAACAGATACCCAAACCCAATCTAGTCCCACCTGCCTACACCCGGCCCATATCCCTCTAAACCCTTCCTATTCATATACCAATCTAGATGCCTTTGAAATGTTGCTATTGTGCAAGCCTCCACCACATCCTCTGGCAGTTCATTCCATATACATACCATCCTCTGCATGAAAAAGTTGCCCCTTAGGTCTCTTTTATAGCTTTCCCCTCCCACCCTAAAGGTATGTCCTCAAGTTCTGGACTCCCCCACCCCAGGGAAAAAAACTTTGCCTATTTGCCCTATCCATGCCTCTCATGATTTTATAAACCTCTGTAACGGATCCCCTCAGCCTCTGACACTCCAGGGAAAACAGCCCCAGCCTCTTCACCCCCTCTCTATAGCTCAAATCCTCCAACCCTGGCAACATCCTTACAAATCTTTTCTGAACCCTTTCAACTTTCACAACATCTTTCCAGTAGGAAGGAGACCAGAATTGCACGCAATATTCCAACAGTGGCCTAACCAATGTCCTGTACAGCCGCAACATGACCTCCCAACTCCTGTATTCAATACTCTGACCAATAAAGGAAAGCATAACAAATGCCTTCTTCACTGTCCTATCCACCTGCGACTCCACTTTCAAGGAGCTATGAACCTTCACTCCAAGGTCTCTTTGTTCAACAACACTCCCCAGGACCTTACCAATAAGTGTATAAGTCCTGCTAAGATTTGATTTCCCAAAATGCAGCACCTCACATTTATCTGAATTAAACTCCATCTGCCACTTCTCAGCCCATTGGCCCGTCTGATTAATTGGCCCATTGTAATCTGAGGCAACCTTCTTCTCTGTCCACTACACCTCCAATTTTGGTGTCATCTGCAAACTTACTAACTATACCTCTTATGCTCACATTGAAGCTTCACCTGTTTTCATTAATGATTGGATTAGTACAAATGTTTTTTACTTCCTTTCCAAAAGTGGTCCATCTATCTTCCTAAGGATGAACCTTGTCATCGAACTGGCTGCTGTGGACATTCCTGTATTTCCTTAGCTTTCTGTGAAATAGGAGGACGGTTTTTTTTTCTCTTTGCTTTCCTCGAGAAAGGACATATTATTTTCAAAAGCTAAATTAGATTTTACAGTACAGTGCCGTTTGATTTCAGAGGTGCAAGAAAGTCCGAAGTCTCAGATTCTAGCAAATAAATGGCCTGACTAATGGTTTCCTTCTCTGTGACTATATGCTGAAAAAACAAATCAAAGTGTGGAATTCCCGTTGGGACCAAGTTAATCCCTTCGTTGGCACCTTTTTTCTAGCAATTTTCTACTAATTTTTAAGAATGGTGAGAGATATTTTGAAAACCAGGAAGGACTCTTTGGATTTTGTAAAATATTTTTTCAATAACGTGTCAGATTACAGCCAGTATAGCTTTGATTTCTGTATTATTGCATTTGCTCTTAATATTTGATAAACAATGTTATAAAGAAGCCAAGCCTGAAGACAGTTGTCTTTTGCAGAGATCTTATGCATTATTCTTAATCATTCCAATTCTTTACTAAATGGAGCTGTTTTGTATAGTTTTAAACATTCTTCAGTTAGCAGATGCTACACATGATGAGATCAACTCTGTTCACTGGGGATCACCCCCATTATAGACACTCTGCCCTAACATTGTAAAAAGATGGGAAAAACCCTCAATATCTCTAAGGGGTTGTCAGTGGGGGATTCTGCAATGGTAATGCCATTGAATTTACCCCTTTTGCCATGTGGTTTTTTATGTAAACATTCAAACATTTGTATTAAAGACAGAATGGTCAAGGAGAAGACAAGATCTTCAGACCTGGGCTTCCTTATAATACTGCTTATTGTATATTAAGACTAACTGCAATAACATATATAAATCGGAGATGTACTTGGTTCTCACTTTTACAAAATTGAAAGATTATTCCATAAAATCCACAAGCTCCAGCCTAAGTCCTGTATCTCTTTACCTCTCCAATCCTAAACGTGTCAGGTTCTGTGGTCATTTTACTGGCTAGCTCTCTTTTCTCAATCTGCGCAACTGAGAATTGAATAGAATGAGAGTAGAAAAGCAGTTGATTGTCATGTGTATTTTTACAAGAAGAATGGTGAAAAGTTTTATAAGTCACCATACACAGTGCCTCGTTTCATGACAGAAGTCACAGATAAGAAAAGAAAAGTAAAAATGAAGACAGAGTTCAGCTCAGATCAATTTCAGTTTGGGGCAAGTCAGTGAAGACAATGAATGCTGGGCTACATGGGAGCTGCTGGTGATAAAGACTTACACACTGGGACAAAAACCGCCAAAGCTGGAGACCGCCATGCCAGGCCGAAACCTTTAGCACAAGGCCACCACAATAGGAGAACATTACTCAAGGTTGGAATACAAGATCTCTGCACCAAGACGAGACCTCCACACCGGGACAAGACCTTGACACCAGGATAAGACCTCCATACCAAGACAAGACCTCCACACCAAGACGAGACCTCCATACTGGGACCAGATCCCCATGCGGGGACGAGAGCTCCACAATGGGATGAGATCTCCACACAGGGACCAGATCTCCACGCCAGGACCAGACCTCCAAGCCGGGACCAGACCTCCAAGCTGGGATCAGACCCCCCCACCAGGACCAGACTTCCACACCAGGACCAGACCTCTCCACTCAAATGAGACCTCCATGATGGGAGCAGACCTCCACAACTGGATCAGACCTCCATGCCGGGATTAGACGAGATTGCGCACTGGGTCACTGAAGTACCCAGAAGATACTGCTGAAGAAGACTTCCACTCCGACAAGACCTCCACAGCAGGACAATATCCTCAAACTTGGAGACTGCCATGCCAAGTCGAGACCAACCCCTTGGGATAATGCCACGGTGCCAAGCCAAGAACACCTCTCCGAGATGAGACCACCGTGCCAAGTCGAGACCATCCTTCCAGGATGACACAACGGTGCCAGGCCAAGACTACCCCTCTGGGCTGAGACTGCCATGCCAAGCCGAGACCATCCCTTTGGGCTGGAAGCCTCTTCTTTGCTGGGCACAGGATGGGAGAACATTCTTTCTGCCGCAGACGTTGAAAAGGGTAAGACAATAAAAGGAAACATGAAGCAAAAGCAGAGAAAGGAAGAAATAAAAAGCAGATGGAGAAGAGGAGCCCATAAGCTGTGCTGCTACACTGCTACCATCTTGCTTCAAATAGTTCAGTCGATGCACTATTATGCTGTTTTCCCACAAAGAGAAGCAGATCTGTGACATCTTTGCAAAGTTGTCCCAGGATTCTAAAGCCTTTGCACAACAATATCCATAAATGACATTTTCACTGACTCACAATGTTATCTAGGTATTTCATATCCCAGGCCTACATTGATTCCCAAGCCTCTCAGTCTGCTTTACAATCACATGTCAATCCTTTTAGCTGAATTAGCCAGCAGAAAGCTACCTACATTTTATGGGAGCCCATCCTTTATGTGTCATATCCTGCAAGAGAAAAAGAAGTTGCCAGTAAATTGACTAAAGTAAAGCATTATTAACTTTTTTTAGACAACTATGGTATATTACTAACGAGATTTACTCGTCAGTGTTTGGTTCAGGTTAAGCCGATGTTGATTATTTGGATATTTATGCAATAATACATACATTGGGCACAGATCAATGCTTGTTATACATCTCTCCCAATTTTTTTTTTATAACTGAGCTTAAATTCTCAAACCAAAAAGTATGAAACTTGTCCCTTTCTCCTTTATCACAATTCAGGCATGTGATTAATTACTTTCCACCTACCTGGATCGGTGCAGCTCCAACAATCCTCAAAAGATTTGCCACCATCCAGGCCAAAATGGCATTTTTGATTAACATTCCATCTACCTCTTTCAACATTCAATCTTGATCTCATGACTGACACACAGTGGGAGCAATGTGTGCCACCTACAAGATGGATTGCAGTAATTCTCCAAGGCTCCTTAGGCAGCATTTTCCAAACCCATGACCTCTAACATGTAAATGACAAAGGGGCATGAGATACATGAAAAACCATCATCTGCAAGTTCCATTCCAATCTACAAATCACCTTGACTTGGAACTGCATCAGCATTCTTTCACTGTCACTGGGTCAAAATCCTGGAAGTCCCTTCCAAAAGCACTGTGGGTGTTCCGACATTCCAAAGGCTGCAGTAATTAAATAAGGCAGCTCACAACTGCATTCTCAAAGTCCAATAGGGATGTGCAATAAATGTTGGCCTAGCCAGTGACTTCCATATCAAATGAACAAATAAAAAAACATAAAGTGTGATATTTGCTGTACGTCAATGCTTTGGTACTAACACCCAATGCTGTGGAGATCATAACTTTTGCTGCACCGATTTCTTTGTCCTTTTGATATCCTTAATGGGGAACCTCTAAATCTGGAGATTTGTGTTCCTTTAGTCCCATTATGCTATCTTGTACAATATTTCTGTTCACACTATTTGAATGCAAGGTTCTCCCCCTCACTCATAGCTAATCTTTTTTGAACATCTGATACTATATTTCCTTCTCACTGTTAAAATGACTACAAAACTAATCATTTAGCAATTCTGCTGTGTACAGATCATCTGCTGTTGCTATACCTAATTCAGTTCTTAAGAGGTCTATCTCTAGTTTTTAACATTATTCTTCTTGGTTTATTTATGGAAACACTTGCTTGATTGAATTACAGAATTTATAGTTGGAAACATCATTCAATGAGAGCTTTATAATGTGATTTAGAAATTCACATGAACAGTTCTTAGCCTGTTATCTTCAAATATGTCAATATTTAAATTCCATTCATATAAAAAAAGGAAACTTAATGTTGTAAGTAATTCCACAACTGCAGAATCCTGCTGTGATCATTATTAGTGAAAGCTGGGAACTGCACAAAACAAGTTGACAGCATATGTTTCTTTCTCCATTTTATGAATGCATTCCAAATAATTACATGTTTCTTTTTTACAGCCTAGCAGAGCTCCTTTGCCACTGATTTTGTTAAATTAGAAGATACTGTTTTTTAAAGATAGGTACTGGTTTGAGAATGGGGGATCATGGAAGGGATTCCTGCAATGATGATCTGACCTATCCTCTATGTCTGGGTTATTTTATCCCTTTTGTCTGTTTTGTGCTGGTTTGGTTAAAAACCCTTGTCGTCTTGACTCTACGAGCAATGTGGACCTAGGAACAGTAAGTTAATTCCATCTCCATATTCACACAATCTGCATTATCACAGTCTAGATCAGAACCATGTCACTCCAGGTACAGATTGTTGCATCTCTCTCAGCCTCCAGCTCAGACATTTATCTTCTGTTGATGACATGCTTTCATAAGCATTTACACCACTGACAGGGTTAAAGGATTTGAGCTATAGGGAGAGGCTGAACAGGCTGGGGCTGTTTTCCTTGGGGCGTCGGAGGCTGAGGGGTAACCTTATAGAGGTTTACAAAATTATGAGGGGCATGGATAGGATAAATAGACAAATTCCCTGGGTGGGAACTAGAGGGCATAGGTTTAGGATGAGAAAGGAAACATATAAAAGAAACCTAAGGGGCAACTTTTTCACGCAGAGGGTGGTACATATATGGAATGAGCTGCCAGAGGAAGTCGTGGAGACTGGTACAATTGCAACATTTAAAAGGCATTTGGATTGGTATATGAATAGGAAGGGTTTGGAGGGATGTGGGCCAGGTGCTGGCAGGTGGGACTAGATTCGGTGGGGATATCTGGTTGGTATGGACGGGTTGGACCGAAGGGTCTGTTTCCGTGCTGTACATCTCTATGACTCTATGACTGAACTACATTAATTCCAAACTGTGCAGGTACCTTACACCAATGCAATATCCTGCTCTTCCAGGTGTAGCTGTGGGTAATGTGTCTTATCTCTTTAAGGTTACCAGATTGGCTATTCACTCCCATTGGTGAAATTAAGAATACTTTGGAGTCAGTTGGCTCAATCGCTGGATTTGCAGTGCAGAATGATGCCAGCAGCATGGGTTCAATTCCTGCACTAATGGAGGTTACTCAACCTCAGATTACTGGTTCCTTTTCAACTTCTCCTCTCCCCTGAGGTGTGGTGATCCTCAGGCTAAGCTACATCAATTGTCTCTCTCTAATGAGGCTGTGGAACTATGGCAACTCGACCTTTATTAGCTGTGATAGGAAATGGAAGCGTGCTTAAAGAATGGCAGTATTTGTAACCTCCTAAAAGAGGTGAGTATGAGGATATGGTGGAAATTCATGAAGTTAAAAATCAGAAACAGGGGAGCAGTCATCCTCAAACAAATCTGCTTCCACGCTTTAACAGAGGCAGTAAGAGAGGTGGGTGACCAATCAGGTTTCAGGAGGCAGGTCAATATTAAAACCTTTAAAGAGAGATGTGTGTTTCTATTTTTACTTTTAACTCATGCTTCTCAGACCTAGGGTCATCTGAAAAGTGATAAGAGAGTAGGGCTGCAGCATTATGCAAATATTACTTGTGTGCCAGGACAAGCAACAATGTCTCCTCCACACCCAACAAACTTACCTGGAAGTCTACCCCTCCTGTCTTCAGGATGCCACCTGCCCCTGGATCCCAACACCCATGAACATTCGATTCACTCCCCTTTAATGTCTGATTAATCACATTGTTCAGTTTGTAAATGTCTTTATTTAAAGCTAGGAAGAAACTGTAGTGATTGAATATGAGTTCCCTGATTGGGGCTGTTAACCTGGTCTAATCAGGGAGCATTGGCTGACAGTTATAAACAGGAGATTCAGAGCCCTCTCAGTTTAGGGGATTGACTCTGTGCTGGCTGGTGTTACAGTCAGTGTGTTACTGTTGCAGTTGGTTTCTTGTCCTTTTTTCTGAGGTGGAAGCCTGGTTCCTGAACTGGCTGAATTATTTAGCTAGTTTGTTAAGTGGCATTCCTTTTGTGAGGACTGACTGTTAAACTCCTGATGCACATAATGTGTTTCAGGTATAACTCAGTTCTCATTAGGAGATTGTTGTTTCACTGGCTGGTTACAGCCTGTGTGCTACTTTTTTATCTCCATTTTACTTTTGAGAAAAGACAATGTTAATTTTGTGGTAGAGTTTAGCCCTTAAACTCTAGTTTCCTTTGTTTTTTGTATGTGTCTTCACTTTTTTTGGTGTTTGGACTGAGCCCTTGTGGAAGACATACAGTTTACCAGAGGAGCTGTTCCAGTGGGGAGGCCTAGCCCTGGGACCAGGCCTCTGAAGATTGAACACCTGTATGTGTGCTGGGAGGTGAGCACTTGCTGTATCCTGGAGTTTGGGAGAAGACCTTGCCTTCAGGAGTGGATCAAAACTCTGTGAGTTAACTGCAACTTTAAAATGTACTGTGTTCCTGTGAGTGGCCCTGGCTCTCCAAGGATGTGCAACGACTCCATGGAGACTGAACATCTGTGTGCTGAGGGTGTGCATTTGCTGCCTTTGGGAGTGGACTCAGCTCTTGGTTGTGGACCCTGTTTTTAGCAGTGGACTCTGCAGTTGGAGTGGACTCCACATCTGACAACGCACGTCGTAAACTGGAGTGGACTCTATATTTTTTAAAGACTCTATTTGGACTCTGTGTGTTCCAAAAAGGACTCTGTTTGTTCACAATTAACTCTACCATGTTTCTTGTTGGGTTATCACTTGTACTGTCTTGTGTGTCCCTGGGTCTGGCAGGCCTTACTGTGCGCTGGGAGGCTCCTGGGTCATCCATTCGGGTGAAAGCTGTCACCCGAGAGCCGGAGGGTGGGTAGGCCATCCTGTGAACCTGAAGGTTGGTAGGCTGTCCCGAAAGCTGGAGGGTGGGTAGGCCACCCTGATGCCAGTCGCCCTGAGAGCCAGATGGTGGGTAGGCCGTTCTGAGTGCTATCGCCTGGAGAAGGGGGATGGGCTGTCCTAGAGGTGGTCAGAAGATGTGACAGAGCAGCCGAGAGCCAGAAGACACGTAGGGGCAGGCTGAGATTTGGAAGGCTTGTGAGCTACCCTGCACGCTGTTGTCCCTGGGGAAGGGGACAGGCTGTCCTAGAGGTGGCCGGAAGGTGTGTCAGGATAGCCCACTAGCCCGACAGCGCATCGGGGTGGGTGAGAGCCCAATGGTACGTAGGGGCAGACCGAGAGCCAGAAAGTGGGAGGCCATCCTCAGCGCTGTCACCCTGGGCAGGTATCGGGGCGGGCCGCCCCAGAGTTGGTTGAAAGGTGCTGAGGGTGGTTAGTGAAGCCGGAAGGTGGGTAGGCCGTCCTGACCACTGTCACCCCGGGCGGGTACTGGGGAGGGCTGCCCTAGAAGTGGTCGAAAGGTGTGTCAGGGCGGACCGAGAACTGGAAGGGGCATGGGGTGGATCGAGAGCCGGAAGGTGCGTGGGGGGGGGGGGGGCTGCCTTCGAGTGGTCGGAGGGTGGGAGGGATGGGGGCTTGCTGGGTCTGTATTGTCTGCACTTTTGTATGTAACAGTATTGTCTCATGTACAAATGTCATTGTCGCAGTCTTTTCATATTTGAAACTGGGATTTGAGGTTTGTCCTCATCTCCCTGTAAACTGGTTGAACGGTAGGGTTTAGGGCCTGGCTTTGCTGCTCCTCTCCCTTGTAAAATCGCTGTTGTATACAGCTGTAAATGTTGACTTTTTTTTGTAAACTGTTTTGTAATTTTTTAATAAAATAATAAAAAGAAGCAGGAGTGTCCCCTTCTTCTGCAGTTATGTTTGGGCCCGGGTGTCCCTAGAGAAGGAGTATATGGTGTGAACCAACAGCCTCGAGATTTTCAGGGAGAGATTGGCACTGCGGGGTGTGCAGTGTTTTATTTCCTCTTCTGACTCTATTTTGATTTAATCCCTTCCCTCCCTTTCACTTTTTTGATCCACCTTCCTGGTGGTGGAACATGAATAAAGATTTCTGCACTCGTTATTCTTCACTGTGTCCTATACCTGCGCACACACAACATGGATGCTGGGGAAAAATAAGCACTACCGCTATTAAGTGGTAGTATGGGGGTCATAAGAAAAAAAATAAATAAACAGGAGATTTAGAACCTCAAAAAAGGAGAGACAAAGAAAAGAAAACAGAAGTGTCAGAAGTTCTGCTGACTCCAAGAGCTGGCTCTGTGCTAGCTGAGTCTGTATCTTGTACAATGCACATGTCAATAAAAGGTGACTTGATGACAAGATTCTGGCCTCTGTGGAGTTATTTCAGAGACATGCAGTGACTATGAATTGTCTGAACACATAGGGAAGCACCAATAACAATTGGGGATTGAATGAATTATAAGACTGATTAGCTAATAAACTCTATCCACAAAGGACGGTATCTTCTTTCTCTGTCTCACTGACCACCTTAATCCATGTTGACATTCCCTAACACATTCTACTCCTTTGTATCAGCATCAGTTGTGCAAGTAAGGAGAAACTGTCACCATTGTTAGAAGACTTGGTAACCAAGGATTACACAGATTTATGATAAGAAACAGAGAGAACATGAGAAAGAAAAATTTTCATAGCTAGTTGTATGATCTGGAGTATACTGCACAACAGGTTGAAGCAGACTCAATATTAACTTTCAAAGGTGTATTAGATAAACATTTGAAAAGGAAAATGTTGTAGTGGTCTGAGAAAAGACCAAGCACATGGAATCAATGGGATAGTTAGTCAGCACAAACACAATGGGCCAAAGAACTTCTTCCAGTGCTGTATCATTGTATGATTAGATTCCCTACAGTATGGAAACAGGACCTTCGGCTCAACAAGCCCATACTGCCCCTCCAAACAGTAACCCACCCATTCCCCTACCCTACACTTACCCCTGACTAATGCACCCTAACACTATTGGCAATTTAGCATGGCCAATTCACCTGACTTGCACATCTTTGGATTGTGGGAGGAAGCCAGAGCAGCTGGAGGAAACCCATGCAGACACGGGGAGAATGTAGAAATTCCACATAGACAGTTGCCCAAGGCGGGAATTGAACCTGCGTCCCTGCTGCTGTGAGACAGCAGTGCTAAGTACTGAGCCACCAGACCACCCCATGATTCTACATTATTATTAACAAAGCATTCCTATATTTTTGTGGTCTGTATCCTAACCTCCTTTGGGAAGAAGAAACACTGCAGCCACTGCAAATATCAAATGAGATATACTAAACTTACAAAGGAGCATTTTTAGTACAACTTGATTTGCTTGGTTGGTCCTCCTTCTAGCTTCCTCAAGTAGAGGTAGGTCTATGGAAAAACCAATGCAGGAAGGTAAGGCAAGAAAACTTGGCAGAAATGTTCATGAAAATCCTCAGTAGAAAGAATTGCAAAAATATAATTAAAAGTAGTTTAAATAAGCTGGAATAAACTGACTTACCTCCTACTTACTTTTGGAAATTGAAAATGTCAGAAATGATGGGAATAATCTTATTGAAATATGAGGATTCTCACTAGCCAGCTGGAGATCCAATGAGCTGCCTCTGCCAGAGAATAGTCCAACAGGTTTAATTGGAAGCACACTAGCTTTCGGAGCGACGTTCCTTCATCAGGTGATAGTGGAGGGCTCGATCGTAACACAGAATTTATAGCAAAAATTTGCAGTGTGATGTAACTGAAATTATACATTGAAAAATTGATTGTCTGTTTAGCCTTTCATCTGTTAGAATACAGTGATAGTTTCACTTCTTTCATGTGTAAATCACAAACCCTTTTTTTTAAAGTTGCATTCTCGGGTTAGCTGTTAACAATGGTGATAGCTAGACAATATGTTGAAGGTGTTAGCCCCCTGTGTTCTAACACCTTTGACATATTGTCTAGCTATCACCATTGTTAACAGCTAACCCGAGAATGCAACTTTTAAAAAAAGGTTTTATGATTTACACATGAAAGAAGTGAAACTATCACTGTATTCTAACAGATGAAAGGCTAAACAGACAATCAATTTTTCAATGTATAATTTCAGTTACATCACACTGCAAATTTTTGCTATAAATTCTGTGTTACGATCGAGCCCTCCACAACCACCTGATGAAGGAGCGTCGCTCCCGAAAGCTAGTGTGCTTCCAATTAAACCTGTTGGACTATAACCTGGTGTTGTGTGATTTTTAACTTTGTACACCCCAGTCCAACACCAGCATCTCCAAATCTGCCAGAGAAGGCTGACTGAACCAGAGTGTGGCAATGCCTTCAATGGGGTTTCCCTGCAATCAAAACCCTGCAGTACTGCCCAGCCCAACAGAGACAAGTAGATATTGCACTCAGCAGCACCACAGAAGAAGATCACCCCAGAGTCCCAGGATAGTGAAGGAGGTATGACAAATGTAAGTGACATGGAGGTGGAGTTTCATTTTGTTGGGAGTCACAGGGAGAAGGGGTTAGAGTTGGTCACAAGTTGGGATAAGGGATGGGTAACAGCAGATAGTATTTTATTGAGAGCCTCCTTGTACCACCCTCTATGGGATACCTGCTGCAGCACAAGCTGCCCACAGGATAGCAGGTATCAGGAATGCCACGTGGTGACAGGTCCACCTACAAGTTAGGTTCACCCTTAGGTTCAAGGTGGGTGCACTGAGCCTCATAAAATGGTCTGCGTTTCTAACACTGATAACTACAAATGTGACTGACTCAGCATGGAGTTTTCCCAGATTTCAGGAGAATGTTCATTTAACCTTAGAGAAAACAATACAAGACGGAAGATTAACTACATCAGTGTTTGACAACTCTTTGCAACTGAGATATCAAAAGATACCACTGATTTCATAGATGTAGAGGAACTAATCAATTGTTTTCCAAACAAAGATAAATCTTCAAACTCTAATGATCAGATATCTGTAACACTTTGACCATCGGGATTTAGTAGTAGACTCTTGACAATCACGTCAGTTGTTTAGAACAGTTTCATAGTCACTTAGTCTGATTTATCAACCAAGATTGAACCTAATCAAATGACATTAACAAAAAGAATACGAGAAGAACAGAAAGAACATAACAGTTTAACTTGTTACTGCACCAAAAGGCAAAGATTAATTCTTTCAGAAACATAACTATCTTATCTGATACGGTTTTGAGGAAAGCAAAAATCGGCCATGAGAAGTAAACTTTCAACAGTGACGTTGATTCCTGAAGATATTCCCAACAAGGAGTATCCAGGAAATCAAAGGCCCATCAAAGTTCCAATGAGACAATAAATTGTACCTGAATGTTCCATTCTCAAATGGCAAACTTCCAAATCAGCCAAATTATCAGTCATTTATAAAATCACAAACTTGGTGGGTGGTGAGGATGAATATGATAATGATAATCTGGAAACAATTTTATTTAGAACTTAGTAATCAGATGAGAACGTGTAGGAATATGTTGTATAAGGAAATTAGTACTTTCAAGGTTAAATGATATCACAAGATAAGCTTCACCCAACGGGATATGATGGACTGTTCCTGGGATGAGCCAACCAGAAGCCTGTGGGTTCTTTTTCTTTCATTTGTTCACGGGATGTGGGCGATATTGGCTAGACTAGCAGTTTTGCCATCTCTAAGTGCCCATAACAGATGAACAGCCATCTTGATCTGCTGCAGTCTCTATGTGAGGATACTCACAATGCAGAGAGAGACAGGGAGTTCTAACATTGTGACCCAGTGATAGTGAAAGAATTGGGATATTGTTCCAAGACTTACAGCTTGGAGAAAACATGCAGGTCATCGTTTGCTGCTCTTGTTCTCCTAGCTGGTCAAGATTATGCATTTAGAAGGTGCTGTTGGAGGGGCTGTGGTGTGCTACTGCAATGCAACATGTGGATGTTATGCACTGCTGCCTCAGGCCATTGGTGCTGAGGTGAATAAAGTTTGAAGATAATGGATTTGGTACCAATCAAGTGCACTGCTTTGTCCTGGATGGCGTCAGGCTTTTTGAAAATTATTGGAGCTACACTCATTCCATCACATTCCTGATTTGTGCCTTGCAGATGATTGGCAGACACTGGGGAGACAGGAGGCGAGTTACTCACTGCAGAATTCCTAGCCTCTGACCTGCTCTCGTAGTCATAATATTTTCATGACTGGTCCTGTTTATTTTCTGGTCAATGGTAACTTCCGGGACATTGCTAATAGGTAATTAAATGTTAACGCTACTGATTGTTAAGGGTGGTTGGTTATTCACACTTGTTGGAAATGGTCATTGCCTGGAATTTGGGGGTGTGAATATCACTGGCCACTTATCACTCTGAGCTTGGATGCTGTGCAGGTCTCGCTGCAAATAGGCATTGACTGCTTCAGTATCAGAGGAGTCATGGATGGTGTTGAACAATATAATGAACTTATACAGTCATCTGATTATTTCTTTAATTCTTATAATGGAAGAAAGTTCATTGATGAAGCTGCTCAACATAATGTGTCCTAACTAGTATTTCAGTAATTGTTCTTAGTGTTATCAGAATGTAGCTAAAGAGAACCATGTATCAAATAAAATGTAACTAACTATTAAGTAAAATGTAATAAATGTTTAATATTTAACTAATTGTTATGACACAGTGGTGAATCCTTCTGTTAATTAAACCAAGCACCCAGAAAAGCTCACCTCACCTCATAATCTGTTAAAATATGAGTGACAGAAAACTCCCAAATTCCACCATTTAAAGAAAAAAAATCCATTTATTCTTTAACTCTAAAACTGAACATTAAGCAACAACTATTTACAACTCTAAGCCTCCTTTCTCTTAAATGCTTGTTATCTGCATCTAACTCAATAAAATATACTGTTCCCTCAAAAACCCATATTAAAATTACATCGACTTAAATTCAAAACCACACAGCCACACAGTCATTGGTGTCTATCTTCCCCTGGCTGAAGATTTCCCTGGGTCGTCTTCAGTATTTTGCTGCAAATATGTTTCCTATGAAAAAGGTACCTTTGATAGAAAGTGTTTTGACTGGCAGTCTCTCTCTAGATGGTAGTTACTGTCTCAATAGCAGTTGGTCTCTGTAGAACTTTCAACATGCCTGCTTTTTATATACTGGGACAAAGTAAGGACTGCAGATGCTGGATTCTGCACACTCTCGACTGTATTTTTTATACCCCAAACATCGGATCGTCTCATTGATTCGAGGTTGGCAAAAATAATAAATTCAAGCTCGACTGGGTTTTGGTATCCTGGGGCATAATTTAAACTGATCGGTTAGATTCAAATTATGGTCAAAACAACTCACATTTTTAGTTTACAGCCAAAGTTACATATTTTCAATTTTCCAGTACACTCTGAGATTGCTAGTCAGTCACATGGCAGTTGCCTGCAACTCTCAGTGCAAAACAACTTGCATTCTCTCTTAAAGATACAGTACATACCTTCAATTTCATAACACTAATACAGAACATGCATTTTCCTAAGCATGAGTATCCTCCCCCACATAGTATCATGACTGATACTAGCAAAGATTGTCAGTGCTGAATCTACCTAAGGTACCCCAGATGGTTCCAGCAGGAATTAACATTTACGAAAACCATCCTACCTAAGCAAGCATCCTTAATGCCTCCAAAATTGCCACCTCCAGGAACAGAAGCTTCCACCTGATGTCTTGCATTCCTCAATATGATTAATAATGATATGTGGGATGTAGCAACAGAAAGTACTGAAGAAACTCAGCAGATCTGGCAGCATCTGTGGAGAGAGAGATAGAGTTAATGTGTCGAGTCTGGTATGGCTCTTCTTTGGAAGTGTTAGGATGCCCATGCCTTCAAATTAACATTTAAATAAAGTCTCCACTAGTTTGAAACAGCATTTAGACAATGGCTTTCCTGGCCCATGAGAAATTCCTCTGCAGTGCATCCCTGCCCATTTTCCCAAATTCGATATTCTGGTAAGTCTGTTACACCTCACTGGAAAACCTTCACCATCAAGACTTGCACCTGAACAATGGCCACATGTGGAAGGTATCGGAGGTTTACTGAAATCCATACAAGGGTATTCAAATAGGAATCAAGTCTTTCGGGAGAGTAGACAATGAGAAATGATACTAAGTGAAAGTGAGGACTGCAGATGCTGGAGAGTAGAGTCAAGAGTGTGTTACTGGAAAGGTGCAGCAGGTCAGGCAGCATCTGAGGAGCAGGAAAATTGACATTTCGGGCAAAAGCCTTTCATCAGGAATGAGAAATTATATTTTGTCTCAACTTTTTGTTCTGATTGGAGTGAATGGTGAAAGTAGAATACTTCCCTGATTATTTTTGTACGTCACTTGCATTACTTTTTAAATCATAGATTACCTTGTTCTTCACTTATACTGAAGTGACGTATATTTTGTTTCACTGCAAAAAAGATTTTATGAACTTCGTGATACGTTGGCTCTGTTTCATGCTTTGCTGCCTACATAGGTGATAAAGTATGAAACATTTACTATTGTTTACATTTATAATATACCTTAGATTATCTGACTATTGCTGATGTTCATGTTGGTAGCATGAACTATGTAAAATCATTATTTTACCCCAGTGAACAAACTAAGTTTATGTTTTATATTTATTGTGAAATTGAAAGATAAAGTTTGTGCAATTGGATGTATATGTTCAGCTTGTTTGTCTTCTGTTATTTTGTCTCTAAATCACTTGAGAAGAGAATACTTCATCTCATTAATGATAGAGAAAAGGGAAATTGAAAACAATCTGCAAAATATCATTTGTAGCTTGAATACAATGTCAAATTTTAATTTTAAGAGAGAATTGAACCATATTTATCAACTTAAATGTATAATGTATGTTAAATTAATTACAAGCCTGTTGGTGAGTTTGAAACCATGACACCTTTTTGTTAGGATTATAATTTACCAATTACTCAGTCTTACTGCTCCTTCAGTTTACCAATTACTCAGTTTTACTGCTTCTTCCATGGACCATGCACACTTGTTCCCTGTTTATTACATTTCCCTTTGCCTTTTTTAAAAATCAATCTGCTCAGAGATGCTGTGTAGCAAATGGGACTTGAACCTGGGCCTTCCAGTTCAAAGCTGAAAATGTGTTGCTGGAAAAGCACAGCAGGTCAGGCTCATGCCTGAAACGTCGATTCTCCTGCTCCTTGGATGCTGCCTGACCTGCTGTGCTTTTCCAGCAACACATTTTCAGCTTTGATCTCCAGCATCTGCAGTCCTCACTTTCTCCTTCCAGTTCAAGAATAGAGACAATATCACTGCCCCACAAGAGGGGCCTTATTTTCTCTTCATATCTACTCAATTAATGAACTGATTAATTCCTTCACCCTAATCACTTGTTTAACTACTTCCTATTTTAACCATTTACACCTGTGTATAACGTAGAGATCAATATCAAGGTAAAGAAACTCACATGAGGGCCCTCTTGTTGTGCAGTAGCTATGTCCCTATCCCTGGATCACAAGGCCCAGGTTCAAGTCCCACTTGCTCCATCCCTGAACTAGGGTGGCACAGTGGCTAGTACTGCTGCCTCATAGTACTAGGGACCTGGATTCAATTCCAGCCTTGGGCAACTGTCTGTGTGGAGCTTCTTCTGTGTGTTCCAGTTTCTACCCACAGCCCTAAGATGTACAGGTTGGGTAGATAGTTCATAGTGTCGAGGTACATGCACATTAGGGTGAGTTAGCTGTGGGAAATGCAGGGTTACAGAGATTGGGTGGGAAGCTGTTTAGCGGGTCAGTGTGGGTTCAATGAGCTGAATGGCTTGCTTCTACACTGAAGGGATTCCATAACCAGTTGATTAGTAAAATTAAAGAAACTTACATTGGGAAAAATAGCTACCAGGTCCCAAAAAAGGTCATAGCTTTATAAACATGCCATTACATTCTTTCCCTGTAGTTTTATCATGACAGTGGTGCCAGGCTCATTTACAGGGTGATAATGTAGCTTTTTGCAGCCCTCTTTGTATGAGTTGAAATTTATTGACCACACACGATAATATGTGCTTAACTACAGTGCTTTATCTCCCCTTCCAACTCCATTTTAATTGCTTTGACAAAGGGTCAGTTAGACACGAAACATCAGCTCTTTTCTCTCCTTACAGATACTGCCAGACCTGCTGAGATTTTCTAGCATTTTCTCTTTTGGTTCCATTTTAATTTATCCCCCTCCCCCTTTTCCCTCACTTTTTATGGTTTGCATTGCCCTGAACAGCCTTTGCATGAAAATATCTAATAAAAGCAGAGGAAGTGACGGCAAGCAGAGGGGCAGCCGGGAAGGAGAACAGTGAGTATAAATACTCACCTTTTAACACCAATGGTCATTTGAGTCGGAGCAGCGGCGTGAGCTGGGCGGAAGTAAGGTTAGAGCGCAGAGCTGGTCGGGAAGGTAAGTGATTAGTATTTGAGTGGGTGTGTTCTAGACCCCAGGTCCTACTTTCGTAGGGCCTCCCTCCCACCCTCCTCCTCTAACCTAACTTTAAAGTCCACAGGTAAGTGACTCAGGGTTATTGACTTAGTGTTCTTGTTTTTGGAGACAAAGTGTACAGTCATGGCAGCGCAGGCAGTGGAATGTTCCTCCTGCAGGATGTTTGAGGTAGGGGTGACCACCGATACTCCTGCCGACTTCGTCTGCAGGAAATGCAGTCAGATCCTGCTCCTCACCGAACGAGTTAGGGAACTGGAACTGGAGCTGGATGAACTGAGGATTATTTGAGAGGCTGAGAAGGTGATTGATAGAAGCTACAGGGACATAGTTACGCCGGAGAACAGAGGTAGCTGGGTAACAGTTAGAGGTGGGAAGGGGAAGAAGCAGGCAGTGCAGGGTTCCCCTGTGGTCGTTCCCCTAAATAATAAGTATACTGCTTTGGAAACTGTTGGGGGGGACAGCCTTGCAGGTGTAAGCTGCAGTGAAGGGGTCTGTGGCTCTGAGACTCAGAAGGGAAAGCGGGAGAGGAGAAGAGCGCTAGTTATAGGAGACTCTCTAGTTAGAGGGACGGACAGGCGGTTCTGTGGACATGGGCGAGACTCTCGGATGGTTTGTTGCCTCCCGGGTGCCAGGGTCCGAGACGTCTCGGACCGTGTCTTCAGAATCCTTAAGGGGGAGGGAGTGCAGCCAGAAGTCGTGGTACACATTGGCACCAACGACATAGGTAGGAAGAGGGGTGGGGAGGTCATTCAAGAGCTCAGGGAGTTAGGCTGGAAGCTAAAAGCTAGGACAGACAGAGTCATCATCTCTGGGTTGTTGCCGGTGCCACGTGACAGTGAGGCAAAGAATAGGGAGAGAGTGCAGTTGAACACGTGGCTGCAAGGATGGTGTAGGAGGGAGGGCTTCAGATATTTGGACAATTGGACTGCATTCTGGGGAAGGTGGGACCTGTACAAACAGGACGGGTTGCACCTGAACCAGAAGGGCACCAATATCCTAGGGGGCAGGTTTGCTAGCACTCTTCGGGGGGGGGTGTAAACTAATTTGGCAGGGGGATGAGATCCGGACTTGTAGTCCAGCTAGTAAGCTAGCTGTGTGTCAGGATGCCCAAGACTGTAGGGAGGCTGTGGAGAAGGTAGCACTGACAGGGAATACTTGCGGACACAGAGATGGGCTCAAGTGCGTATACTTCAACGCAAGGAGTATCTGAAATAAGGTGGGTGAACTCAAGGCGTGGATCGGTACCTGGGACTACGATGTTGTGGCCATCATGGAAACGTGGATAGATGAGGGACAGGAATGGCTGTTGGAGGTTCCTGGTTACAGATGTTTCAGTAAGATTAGGGAGGGTGGTAAAAAAGGAGGGGGGGTGGCATTGCTAATTAGAAATGGTATAACGGCTGCAGAAAGGAAGTTTGAGGGGGATCTGCCTCTGGAGGTAGTATGGGCTGAAGTCAGAAATAGGAAAGGTGCAGTCACCTTGTTGGGTGTTTACTATAGGCCCCCCAATAGCAGCAGAGATGTGGAGAAACAGATTGGGAAACAGATTTTGGAAAGGTGCAGAAGCCACAGGGTCGTAGTCATGGGCGACTTCAACTTCCCAAATATTGATTGGAAGCTCTTTAGATCAAGTAGATTGGATGGGGCGGTGTTTGTGCAGTGTGTCCAGGAAGCTTTTCTAACGCAGTATGTAGATTGTCCAACCAGAGGGGAGGCCATATTGGATTTGGTACTCGGTAATGAACTGGGACAAGTGGTGGGCTTGTTAGTGGGTGAACATTTTGGTGATGGTGACCACAATTCTGTGACTTTCACCTTGGTTATGGAGAGAGATAGGTGTGCACAACAAGGTAGATTTTACAATTGGGGGAAGGAAAATTACGATGCTGTAAGACAGGATTTGAGGAGCATACGTTGGGAGCATAGGCTGTCAGGGAAGGATGTGGTGGAAATGTGGAACTTTTTCAAGGAGCAGATACGACGTGTCCTTGATAAGTATGTACCTATCAGGCAGGAAAGAAATGGTCGTGTGAGGGAGCCTTGGTTGACGAGGGAGGTTGAATGTCCATTAAAGAGGAAGAAGGAGGCTTACATAAGGTTGAGGAAACAGGGTTCAGACAGAGCAGTGGAGGGATACAGGATAGCCAGAAGGGACCTGAAGAAAGGGATTAGGAGAGCTAAGAGAGGGCATGAAAAATCCTTGGCGGATAGGTACAAGGATAACCCCAAGGCATTTTATGCGTATGTGAGAAACCTGAGAATGACGAGAACGAGGGTAGGTCCGATCAAGGACAGTAGTGGGAGACTGTGTATTAAGTCGGAAGAGATAGGAGAGGTCTTGAACAAGTACTTCTCTTCAGTATTTACGAACGAGAGGGACCGTATTGTTGAAGAGGAGAGTGTGAAACGGACTGGTAAGCTAGAAGAGATACTTGTTAGGAAGGAAGATGTGTTGGACATTTTGAACAACTTGAGGATAGACAAGTCCCCCGGGCCTGACGGGATATATCCTAGGATTATGTGGGAAGCAAGAGAGGAAATTGCAGTACCGTTGGCAATGATCTTCTCGTCTTCACTGTCAACGGGGGTGGTACCAGGGAACTGGAGAGTAGCGATAGTTGTGCCCCTGTTCAAAAAAGGGAATAGGGATAACCCCGGGAATTACAGGCCAGTTAGTCTTACTTCTGTGGTAGGCAAAGTAATGGAAAGGGTACTGAGGGATAGGTTTATGAGTATCTGGAAAGACACTGCTTGATTAGGGACAGCCAGCACGGATTTCTGAAGGGTAGGTCTTGCCTTACAAGTCTTATTGAATTCTTCAAGGAGGTGACCAAGCATGTAGATGAGGGTAGAGCAGTGGATGTAGTGTACATGGATTTTAGTAAGGCATTTGATAAGGTTCCCCATGGTAGGCTTACGGGGAAAGTCAGGAGGCATGGGATAGAGGGAAATCTGGCCAATTGGATAGAAAACTGGCTAACCGGTCGAAGTCAGAGAGTGGTGGTAGATGGTAAATATTCAGCCTGGAGTCCAGTTACAAGTGGAGTTCCGCAGGGATCAGTTCTGGGTCCTCTGCTGTTTGTAATTTTCATTAATGACTTGGATGAGGGAGTCGAAGGGTGGGTCAGTAAATTTGCAGATGATACGAAGATAGGTGGAGTTGTGGACAGTGAGGAGGGCATTTGTCGTTTGCAAAGGGACTTAGATATGATGCAGAGCTGGGCTGAGGAGTGGCAGATGGAGTTCAACCCTGCCAAGTGTGAGGTTGTCCATTTTGGAAGAACAAATAAGAATGTGGAATACAGGGTTAATGGTAGGGTTCTTAGTCAGGTGGAGGAACAGAGGGATCTTGGGGTCTATGTACATAGATCTTTGAAAGTTGCCACTCAGGTGGATAGAGTTTGTAAGAAGGCCTATGGTGTATTATCCTTCATTAGCAGAGGGATTGAATTCAAGAGTCGTGAAGTGATGTTGCAGCTGTACAGGACTTTGGTTAGGCCACAGTTGGAGTACTGTGTGCAGTTCTGGTCGCCTCACTTTAGGAAAGATGTGGAAGCTTTGGAGAGGGTGCAGAGAAGATTTACCAGGATGTTGCCTGGAATGGAGAATAGGTCGTACGAGGATAGGTTGAGAGTTCTTGGCCTTTTCTCATTGGAACGGCGAAGCATGAGGGGTGACTTGATAGAGGTTTATAAGATGATCAGAGGAATAGATAGAGTAGACAGTCAGAAACTTTTTCCCCGGGTACAACAGAGTATTACAAGGGGACATAAATTTAAGGTGAAGGGTGGAAGGTATAGGGGAGATGTCAGGGGTGGGTTCTTTACCCAGAGAGTGGTGGGGGCATGGAATGCGCTGCCCGAGGGAGTGGTAGAGTCAGAATCATTGGTGACCTTTAAGCGGCATTTGGATAGGTACATGGATGGGTGCTTAATCTAGGATAGAAGTTCGGCATAACATCGTGGGCCGAAGGGCCTGTTCTGTGCTGTATTGTTCTATGTTCTATGTTCTATGTTCTATGTTCTAAAATCTAATCGGCCCCAAGGTGATTCACTGGTAGTGGTCAATAGTTAAAAGCAAAAAAAAAGTCATAGTGATTTGGTGATGGGGAAAAAAATCAGTTGTATGTAAGAGCATTACTGGATATATTTTAAACAGTGTGTGCATAATGTATTTCAATATTTCAGTGGTACTCTTGCTACCTCGGTTTTTCTGTGCATAAATATGACAGTACAGGGTTCAGAGACTGAAATGTCAGATACCAGAAACCCTGTAAAGATTGCTGTTAAAAGCTGTCATTTACTTTTAGTGAAAACAATAAATGCTAGAGATCAAAGTGAGTCAGGCAGTAACCATGGAGAGAGAACAAGTTAACGCTTCGAGTTTAGATGACACTTCAATCAGAGCTGATGTGACGCGACGCTGTGAAGATGGATCATCTAGACTCCAAGCTTTAGCTTGCCCTCTCTCCACGCATGTTGCCTGATCCGTTGAGACCTCCGGCATTTGTTGTTTACAATACAGATTCGCGGATCTGCAATAATTTGCTCCTACGTTTATTGAAGCTGGCTGTAAGAAGCCAAGTGAATCTTTGGACATTAAGGAAGGGCTACCCTATACCAAAAATGTTTCACTGACACCTGTTTGGAAATGGGCAGTCAGTAATTTGATTCTGGATTAGTGGTGCTGGAAGAACACAGCAGTTCAGGCAGCATCCGAGGAGCAGTAAAATCGATGTTTCAGGCAAAAGCCCTTCATCAGGAATAAAGGCAGAGAGCCTGAAGGGTGGAGAGATAAGCTAAAGGAGGGTGGGGGTGGGGAGAAAGGAGCATAGAGTACAATAGGTGAGTGGGGGAGGGGATGAAGGTGATAGGTCAGGGAGGAGGGAGGAGTAGATAGGTAGAAAAGAAAGGCAGGTAGGACAAGTCATGGGGACAGTGCTGAACTGGAAGCTTGGAACTAGGGTGAGGTAGGGGAAGGGGAAATGTGGAAACTGTTGAAGTCCACATTGATGCCCTGGGGTGGAAGTGTTCCGAGGCAGAAGATGAGGCGATCTTCCTCCAGGTGTCTGGTGGTGAGGGAGCGGCGGTGAAGGAGGTCCAGGACCTCCATGTCCTCGGCAGAGTGGGAGGGGAAGTTGAAATGTTGGGCCACGGGGCAGTGTGGTTGATTGGTGAGGGTGTCCCGGAGATGTTCCCTAAAGTGCTCTGCTAAGAGGCGTTCAATCTCCCCAATGTAGAGGAGACCGCATCGGGAGCAATGGATACAATAACTGATATTGGTGGATGTGCAGGTAAAACTTTGATGGATGTGGAAGGCTCCTTTAGGGCCTTGGATAGAGGTGAGGGAGGAAGTGTGGGCGCAGGTTTTACAATTCCTGCGGTGGCAGGGGTAAGTGCCAGGATGGGAGGGTGGGTTGTAGGAGGTCGTGGACCTGACCAGGTAGTCACAGAGGGAACGGTCTTAATGGAAGGTAGAAAGGGGTGGGGAGGGAAATACATCCCTGGTGGTGGGGTCTTTTTGGAGGTAGTGGAAATGTCGGCGAATGGTTTGGTTTATGCGAAGGTTGGTAGGGTGGAAGGTGAGCACTAGGGGCGTTCTGTCCTTGTTACGGTTGGAGGGGTGAGGTCTGAGAGCAGAGGTGCGGGATGTTGATGAGATGTGTTGGAGGGCATCTTTAACCACATGGGAAGGGAAATTGCGGTCTCTAAAGAAGGAGGCCATCTGGTATGTTCTGTGGTGGAACTGGTCCTCCTGGGAGCAGATACGGTAGAGGTGGAGAAATTGGGAATACGGAATGGCATTTTTGCAAGAGATAGGGTGGGAAGAGGTGTAATCCAAGTAGCTGTGGGAGTTGGTGGGTTTGTAAAAATTTCAGTGTCAAGTTGGTCATCATTAATGGAGATGGAGAGGTCCAGGAAGGGGAGCGAGGTGTCAGAGATGGTCCAGGTAAATTTAAGGTCAGGGTGGAATGTGTTGGTGAAGTTGATGAATTGCTCAACGTTCTCGCGGGAGCACGAGGTGGCGCCAATGCAGTCATCAATGTAGCAGAGGAAGAGGTGGGGAGTGGTGCCGGTGTAATTACGAAAGATCGACTGTTCGACGTAGCCAACAAAGAGACAGGAATAGCTGGGGCCCATACGTGTGCCGCTGGCTACCCCTTTGGTCTGGAGGAAGTGGGAGGATTTGAAGAAGAAATTGTTAAGGGTGAGGCCAAACGAATGAGAGTGTCGGTGGAATGGTACTATTAGGGACATTGGGAGGGGAAAAAATGGAAGGCTTGGAGGCCCTGGTCATGGCGAATGGATGTGTAGAGGGATTGGATATCCATGGTGAAGATGAGGCATTGGGGGCCGGGGAAACGGAAGTCTTGGAGGAGGTGGAGGGCGTGGGTGGTGTCTCGAACGTATGTGGGGAGTTCCTGGACTAGGGGGGATAGGACAGTGTCGAGGTAGGTAGAGATGAGTTCAGTGGGGCAGGAGCATGCTGAGACAATGGGTCGGCCAGGGTGGTCAGGCTTGTGGATCTTGGGGAGGAGCTAGAACCAGGCAGTGCGGGGTTCCTGGACTATGAGGTTGGAAGCTGTGGGTGGGAGATCTCCTGAGGTGATGGGGTTCTGTATGGTCTGGGAGATGATGGTTTGGTGATGGGAGGTGGGCTGATGGTCGAGGGGGCAGTAGGAAGAGGTGTCCTCTTCAGAGAAGTACAGGTCAGTGTGCCAGACTGCGCCCCCTTTATCTGCTGGCTTGATGGTGAGGTTGGGATTGGAGCAGAGGGATTGGAGGGCTGCGCGTTGTGAGGGTGAGAGGTTGGAGTGGGGGAGGGGGTAGACAGGTTGAGGCGGTTAATGTCCCGGCGGCAGTTGGAAATAAAGAGGTCGAGGGCAGGTAATAGGCCAGAGCGGGGTGTCCAGGTGGATGCAGTGTGTTGGAGGTGGGCGAAGGGGTCCTCGGAAGGTGGGCGGGAGTCCTGATTGTGAAAGTAAGCTCGGAGGCGGAGGCGGCGGAAGAAGTGTTCGACATCACGGCGTGTATTAAATTGATTGATGTGTGGTCGGAGGGGGATGAAGGTGAGTCCTTTGCTGAGGACTGATCGTTCGTCCTCAGTGAAGGGGAGGTCTGGAGGGATGGTGAAAACTTGGCAGGGCCGGGAGCTGGGATCTGGTGTGGGTGTGGAGCTGGGAGTGGGGGCGGAGCCGGTAACTGGAGTGGGTGTGATGGTGGCGGGAATGGGGGTGGAGTCCACCGCAGGAATTGTAAAACCTGTGCCCACACCTCCTCCCACACCTCCATCCAAGGCCCGAAAGGAACCTTCCACATCCATCAAAGTTTTACCTGCACATCCACCAATATCATTTATTGTATCCATTGCTCCCGGTGCACCACCAACACATTCCACCCTGGACCATCTCTGACACCTCCCTCCCCTTCCTGGACCTCTCCATCTCCATTAATGATGACCGACTTGACACTGACATTTTTTACAAACCCACCAACTCCCACAGCTACCTGGATTACATCTCTTCTCACCCTACCTCTTGCAAAAATGCCATCCCGTATTCCCAATTCCTCCGCCTCCGCCGTATCTGCTCCCAGGAGGACCAGTTCCACTACAGAACACACCAGATGGCCTCCTTCTTTAGAGACCGCAATTTCCCTTCCCACGTGGTTAAAGATGCCCTCCAACGCATCTCATCTACATCCCGCACCTCCGCCCTCAGGCCCCACTCCTCCAACCATAACAAGGACAGAACGCCCCTGGTGCTCACCTTCCACCCTGCCAACTTTCGCATAAACCAAATCATTCACCGACATTTCCACCACCTCCAAAAAGACCCCACCACCAGGGATGTATTTCCCTCCCCACCCCTTTCCGCCTTCCGCAAAGACCGTTCCCTCTGTGACTACCTGGTCAGGTTCACGCCCCCCTACAACCCAGCCGTCCCATCATGGCACCTTCCCCTGCCACCACAGGAACTGTAAAACCTGCGCCCACACCTCCTCCCTCACCTCTATCCAAGCCCTAAACGAGCCTTCCATATCCATCAAAGTTTTACTTGCACATCCACTATTATCACTTATTGTATCCGTTGCTCCCGATGCGGTCTCCTCTACATTGGGGAGACTGGACGCCTCCTAGCAGAGCGCTTTAGGGAACATCTCTGGGACACCCGCACCAATCAATCGCACCGCCCTGTGGCCCAACATTTCAACTCCCCCTCCCACTCTGCCGAGGACATGGAGGTCCTGGGCCTCCTTCACCGCCGCTCCCTCACCACCAGACGCCTGGAGGAAGAACGCCTTATCTTCCACCTCGGAACACTTCAACCCCAAGGCATCAATGTGGACTTCAACAGTTTCCTCATTTCCCCTTCCCCCACCTCACCCTAGTTCCAAACTTCCAGCTAAGCACTGTCCCCATGACCTGTCCTACCTGCCTATCTTCTTTTCCACCTATCCACTCCATCCTCCTCCTTGACCTATCCCCATCATCCCCTCCCCCACTCACCCATTGTACTCTATGCTACTTTCTCCCCACTCCCACCCTCCTCTAGCTTATCTCTCCACGCTTCAGGCTCTCTGCCTTTATTCCTGATGAAGGGCTTTTGCCCGAAACGTTGATTTTACTGCTCCTCGGATGCTGCCTGAATTGCTGTGCTCTTCCAGCACCACTAATCCAGAATCTGGTTTCCAGCATCTGCAGCCATTGTTTTTACCTAGTCAGTAATTTAAGCACTGTTCAAGGCCACGAAGAAGCCACTCTTCATAACTAATCATGCCAGTGTTTTAATGAACCATGTACACAGGACCTAGTATGCACTGCCCATGAGGATGTGAATCATCTCCCCCACTTTGGTTACATTTACAGGCCTCAAATCTCTTCCACCTAACAATTTGGAACCCTATATGCTTCCTGCATCCTATACTATATTATTGTCCCTACAGACTCATCATCCCAAAAGCTGGGAAAACACCTAAGGTTGACTGTCCAGTGACTAGTAAGCTTGTTTCTTTAAATTTCATCATATATTGGAAGAATGCTAAACTGATTATAACAGTAGTTTTTAACTACCTTGATCAAGTATATTTATTGATGACTCGAAAAGATGCTGGTCTAGATATTAGACTAGATGGAATTGAGCTGTATAAGGAGGAGGTGTTAGCAATTCTGGAAAGTGTAAAAATAGCTAAGTCCCCTGGGCCAGATGGGATTTATCCATGGATTCTCTGGGAAGTCAGGGAGGAGATTGCCAAGCCTTTGGCTTTGATCTTTATGTCATCATTCTCTACAGGAATAGTGCCAGAAAACTGGAGGATAGCAAATGTTGTTTCCTTGTTCAAGAAGAGGAGTAGAGACAACCCTGGAAATTATAGACCTGTGAGCCTTACTTTGGTTGTGTGTAAAGTGCTGGAAAGGATTTTCAGAGATAAGATTTATAATCATCTAGACAAGAATAAATTGATTAGGGATCATCAACACAGTTTTGTGAAGTGTAGGTCGTGCATCATAAACCTTATTGAGTTTTTTTGAGAAGGTGACCAAACAGGTGGAGAGGGTAAAGTGGTTGATGTTGGTGTATACAGATTTCAGTAAGGCACTTGATAAGGTTCCGCACGCTAGGCTATTGCACAAAGTACAGAGGCATGGGATTGAGGGTGATTTAGCAGTTTGGATCAGAAATTGGCTAGCTGAAAGAAGTCAGAGGGTGGTAGTTGATGTGAAATATTCATCCTGGAGTTCAGTTACGAGTGGGGTTGCTTGTCATTTATATTAATGACCTGGATGAGGGCATAGAAGGACGGGTTAGTAAATTTGCGAATGATACTAAGATCGGTGGAGTTGTGGATAGTAACAAAGGATGTTGTAGGTTACAGAGAGACATAGATAAGCTGCAGAGCTGGGCTGAGAGGTGGAAATGGAGTTTAATGAGGAAAAGTGTGAGGTCATTCACTTTGAAAGGAGTAACAGGAGTGCAGAGTACTAGGCTAATGGTAAGATCCTTGGTAGTGTAGATGAGCAGAGAGATCTCGGTGTCCAGAAACATAGATCCTTGAAAGTTGCCACCCAGGTTGATAGGGTTGTTAAGAAGGCATACAGTGTGTCAGTTTTTAATGGTAGAGGGATTGCATTTCAGAACCATGAGATCATGCCGCAGCTGTACAAAACTCTGGTGCAGACACATTCAGAGTATTGCATACAATTCTGACCATTGCATTATAGGAAGGATTTGGAAGCTTTGGAAAGAGTTCAGTGGAAATTTACTGGGATGTTGCCTGGTATTGAGGGAAGGTCTTACGAGGAAAGGCTGAGGGACTTGAGGCTGTTTTCGCTAGAGTGAAGAAGGTTGAGGGGCAACTTGAGACATATAAGATAATCAAAGGGTTAGATAGGTTGAACAGTGAGAGCCTTTTTCCTTAGATGGTGATGGCTAGCATGAGGGGACATCGCTTTAAATTGAGGGGTGATAGATATAGGACAGATGTCAAAGGTTGTTTCCCTACTCAGAGTTTAATAGGGGCATGGAATGCACTGCCTGCAGCTGTAGTAGACTCGCGAACTTTAGGGGCACTTAAATGGTCATTGGATAAGCATATGGATGAGAATGGAATAGTGTAAGTTAGATGGTTCCATAGGTCAGCACAACATTGAGGGCCGAAGGGCCTGTACTGCGCTGTAATGTTCTATGTTCTATGTAAAAGTATCCAGGAAGGCGAAGGTAAATGATACCATTCTACATTGTTAACACAGATTGAAAGTAAAATTCAAATCAAGGAAAGGATTAGTTAAGTAATGAAAAGCTTTAGAATTTGCCAGCTACTTAGCATCATTCTGGGTCATTCAGATTTAAGGAGTGCAAAATCTTATTCACCAGTTAAATTTCTTGCTTAAACTGTGACTACTGAGGGAACAGCTTGTTAGGGCACCGTGCACAATCCAATTGTGTGGTAGAATATTGAATTATTTTCTACAGTGATAGTCCAGTGTAGTACCATCAACAAAGTACATTGCAACAACTCACAAGGTTCTTCAACAGTACCTTCCAAGACTGTGACCTTCAACCAAGAAGGACAAAGACAACTGATACATGGGAGCACTGCCACCTGCAAAGTATCCTCCAAACCATCTTAACTCAGAACAATATTCTCATTCTTCAATGTTACTGGGTCAAAATCCTGGAGGTCCATTCGTAAAAGCACTATTGATGGACATAGTGCCCATGAATTACAGTGATTCAAGAGAGCAGTTTGCTACCAGCTTTTCGAGGGTGACTAAAGATGAGCTATAAATACTGGCCTATCAATCCCATAAACGAGTTAAAAAGGAGTCCTGGCCATGCTGCATTTTGCCCTTTAGATGAGGGATTGAACTAAAGATTCCATCCATCTTCTCTGGTGATTCATTCCAATGTCAAACATCTTATTCAATAACTGAGGAAAATGTGAAGGTCTCCAAGTGCCCTGACCAATATTCCTCCTGAAGTCAACACCATCAAATAACAAGTAATTAATTTTATTGTTGTTTTAGGGCATTTTCTTACATGTACAATGTTTGTCTTATTTGCATACATAATAACAGTAATTATAGGTGTTGCAGTTCTCTGAATCATTACAGGATACTGCACAAAGGTAAGATTTTCATCAGGTTCATGCTAAGGTTCCAATCGGTTGAATTATGTGTGGTTCAGGTGAAATCAGTGGGTAGGTCATCACCAGCTCACTCTTGCATATCAAAGAGGAAGAGGCAAACCCAGTTCTTTTGCACTTTTAATATTCTTCTCTGAAATTTCTCTAGAGCTGCAGATTAGTGAGTCCTTAAACCCATTACAGTATCCATCATAGTTTTTCCTTTATATACTACTGAGTGTAAGATTCTCCCCTCACTAATTGTGTCTTTGCTGATTAAAAATCCTGCTCTTCCATTGGGATACCTCAACCAAAACTGTTCATTTAGCAATTCTGCCATGTACTGATCATCTACTATTGCTATATCTCTAGAGATAAATCTCTATTTTTAGCCATAACTTTGCTTGGTCTATTTATAGACATATTTGTTTGATAGCACTATAGAATTTTCATGGGGGAGAGTCATAGACTTTCTTTGGGTTCGTGCTTCTAATCCCCTCAGTTGAATTAAGCATAGGCCAGGCAAAATCGGTGGGAACATAGTAACATGTGAACAGAAGTAGGCCATTCAGCCCCTCAATTTAATGTTCTGCAATTCAATGAGATCCTGTCTGATCTGTGGCCGAACTCAGTATTCCTGACTTTGTCCCATATCCCTCAATATTTTTGCTTAAGTAAAACATATCTATCTCAGGTTTAAAATTAGCAACTGTGGAAGAGAGTTCCAAACCACAATAAATTGCTAAATAAAATCACTTACAATCAGTTCCTACTTTACTAGTCAGACTAATGCTTGTATGTGTAGAAATGCTTCCTAATATCTCTCCTGAGTGTTCTGGTCCTAAGTTTTAGACTAGTATTACAGTCAATAGCTAGATTAGAGTAGTGCTGGAAAATCACAGCAGTCAGGCAACATCCGAGGAGCAGGAAAATCGACGTTTCGAGCAAAAGTCCTTCATCAGGAATGAAGGCAGGGAGCCTCTGGGGGGAGAGATAAATCGGAGGTGGGTGGGGCTGGGGAGAAGGTAGCCAAAAGTACAATAGGTGGATGGAGGTGGGGATGAAGGTGATAGGTCAAGCTCTTCAACCATGTCCTGAAACAGACTCGCTACTTCACCAGTTTCCTCATTTCCCTCCCCCCTGCCTTACCCCAGTTCCAACCTTCCAGCTCAGCACCATCCTCATGACCTGTCCCACCTGCCAATCTTCCTTCCTACCTATCTGCTCCACCCTCTTCTCTGACCTATCACCTTCATCCCCACCTCCATCCACCTATTGTACTCTTGGCTCCCTTCTCCTTAGCTCCACCCCCCTCCCACATATCTCTCCACCCCAAAAGCTCCCTGCCTTCATTCCCAATGAAGGGCTTTTGCCCGAAATGTCGATTTTCCTGCTCCTCGGATGCTGCCTGACCTGCTGTGCTTTTCCAGCACCACTCTAATCTAGACTCTGATTTCCAGTAACTACAGTACCCACTTCTGCCTGGAGTCAATAGCAAATAGTTTACATTTATTTGCCCCATCTTTTCCAACTGATATCTTCAAGACTTCAGCCAGATCACTCCTGAACCTAAATTCCATAGAAAATAGGTGTAATTGGCTTAATCTCTCCTCATAACATAACCCCTTAAGTCTAGGTATCATTCTTGTAAACCTATGTTGTCTACCCACCAAGGGCAATGTATCCTTCTTAAAGGAGTGTGTGTTAGAACCAGAAGTGTGTTCTAACTAGCTTTTTGTATAGATGCAGCAGAACTTCCGCATCCTTTATTCCAGTCCTCTAGATATAGAAGTCAGAATAACGTTAGCCTCTTAATTATTCTTCAAACCTGTTTCTGTCATTTTAAAAATCTGTGCGTCTGAACCGCCAAGTCTCTTTGGACGTCAATTTTATTTAATTTCTTCCCATCTAGAAAATACACACTGACCTATCCTTTTTCAATCCAAAGTGCATACATCGAACTCCACCTGCCACAGTTCATTACCAGCTTTATTTTGCACATCAACTTTGAAGAAGGGGTTTGGAAGCCGATTCCCTCTGTCACTCCTCACATTTTTTGGAGGTGCTGGTGTTGGACTGGCGAGGACAAAGTTAAAAATCATACAATCACACAAAGCTAATGCTTCCAAATAAACCTGTTGGACTATAACCTGGCATTGTGTGATTTTTGACTTGTTCCTCACATTGTAAGACCAGAAAGAAAGGACAAATTAACTGGAACAAAAGGAGTTAATATCAATATGCAGGAAGATTGCAATTCTTAAAGGGCATTCTTTCAAACTTCCCTTTTAGTGTGAAAGTCAGAAAGCATTGACTGCAACATTGAAATTTTCTACACATGACCTGTAGACCCCTTCAAATTTATTAAATTGAATATCTGATTATACTGTTGGACATGCATTATTATTTTTCCTCTGATGATAGCTAAACCATTAATAGAAATTGGTTAAAATAATTAATTGAAGGAAAATAAAACCCAAAATATACATATTGTCATCTCACTGTAAAAACTATCTCAGTAGTTAACCAGAAATGATGTCAAGCCATTCTGTAGATAGCCTTTAACATTTACATATAATATCACAAAAATACAAGTTCTAATTTTCAAAAGCGGATGCTGGAAATCTTAAAATAAAAGCTAAAAATGGAAATTCGCAGCAGTTCAGACTGCATCTCTGGTGGTGAGCCGGGAGGCAGCAAGAGCATTTATTAGGTGGAGTGACGGCAAAACCAACCCCTGAGATGTTCCTGCCTCCATCAGACTTAAGTTCTGGGCATGACGATCCATGGTTGACCTCCCTCCTCCAGTGCCAATTGCAGCATTTGTGGTCATTTAACGCCTATAGCATTATAGAATTTTCAGGGGGGGAGAATCATAGATTTTCTTTGGGTTCATGTTTCTAATCCTCTTAGCTGAGTTAAGCATAGGTCAGGCAAAGTCAGTAGGGACATAGGAATTATCCCTGCTGTAGGTGAACCTGTCTGCCATATGCATGCATGATTGCTAACATGCCGTTGGCAGCTTATCAATGGAAGTCCCCTTGATCAAAGAAACTCAAGGGCTGCAGACCCCACACCCCACATTACTTTCCAGTGGCCTGGATTGTTCTGAGACTCCATGCCTGTGATTCGGACAGCAGCCATAGCCTCCCCCAGGTGGTGCTGCTGAGCACAAGATCTGCCAACCTCTGACTGGTTGGCAGCTCATAATAGGCAAGACATCCCCATCGCCAGGGCTCTTGGTTCCATGGAAGGCCTGCTGGTGGCCTTACCACTGCCTGGTTGGCTTCAGGTTGGGTGCACTGTCCCTGGAGTGGGCAGTGTGGGCCTCTTGCTGACTGTTCAGCCAGTGGATGAGATAGACACCGAAACAAGATTTCACTCAGGATCTCAGGTCATGATAACCTTTCATCAGAATGGATACTTTTTACTGCTTGAAACAGGAAAATACTGCTTAGGTTTTTGAATGTTAAAACTTAAATTGAAATGATTAAAATCCACCTGCAATAATATAAGTTTATCAAATTTTGGTGTAATTCCTAAATTACAATAAAATTTATAATCAGATTTGCCGTCAAAATAACAATGAGATAAAATGTTCTTCCATTGCTTATGTGAAAATTGTACAACAGCTTCAGGGGTTCAGTAAATCACAACCAACCAAAATGGACTCTTGAGTCGCACCATCAACAATCATGAAAACTATATTCCACTTGCTTCATCATCAAAATGTATCAAATGACTTGAAATAGCTGTTTTCCTTGTGGCAAATATACCTGGGGATGTTAATGAGGAGCATAAACTTAGAGCCTGGTAAATTTGAGAGCTGGAAATTGTCCCAATTTCTGTTTCTCAACTTCAAAGGGAAAATCCTAACCATAATAGATGTGCCTGAGTAATGGGGCTGGAGCAAGAAATGAACCTGTTAGCAAAAATGAAACAAATACACATCGAAAATATTTTTAAGTCTATCTTCAAAAGGTTGACAGAAATTCAATGCTGAATCTCATGATTTTGGTTTCCTTAATTAATTGAATAATGTGTAAGCAACATTATGAACAGCTTCAAACCTGATACAATATGCATTAGGCAAAAAAAGCCTAATAGACAATAGACAATAGGTGCAGGAGTAGGCCATTCTGCCCTTCGAGCCTGCACCACCATTCAATATGATCATGGCTGATCATCCTTAATCAGTATCCTGTTCCTGCCTTATCTCTATAACCCTTGATTCCACTATCCTTGAGAGCTCTATCCAACTGGTCTGAACACTTTGAAGGAGGAAGTAAAGATGTTCAACACTTGATCAGCCTCATGTCTACAAATCAGATCTGCTTGATTTCTCAGCACTTCTACAAATCCTATTTGTAGGATTAAACTTTGAATTTGTGAAACTTCACCTACTCATTAAATAGACTAACCCAAAGATGGCTCGCTAACCCATCCCAACAGTTGTGAGATATTCGACAGTGAAATTAGGTAATACTAAATTAAGAACGTATGAGAAACACTTAGACAAGATGACTTTATCAAAGTTTCTTGCGCGTCACTTTTCTAGGGAGTGGAAGAGCGAGTTGTTCAAGTCTGGGAGTTGCAACAGCATTTTTAGCAGATTCTGATATTACAAAGGGATTTTCAGACTTGGTTGCTGCAGCACGGATCTTTGGTTTAGCAAGTTCTTCGACTCTTTCTGTTACTGTGTAGTTCATTGCAGCATCAGACACAGGTTCATCCACTGGTCTGCTGGGAACATACCCTGCATAGTCTCCTTTAGGCTCTAGAAAATAAGAAGCATTACTTATGTTATGGCATTAGTATTGGAAAGTATAAATAAAAATTGCATAGCTTAGTAGCTCTTTAATCTGTTCAAAATACACATTTAAGTTGCTAAGCTCACTTGATGTACATGGTTAAAAATTTAAAAATCACACAACACCAAGCTATAGTCCAACAGATTTAATTGGAAGCACTAGCTTTCGGAGCACTGCTCCTTCATCAGGTGGTTGTGGAGGACACAATTGTAAGGCACAGAATTTATAGCAAAAATTTGAACAAATGAAAGATTCAACAGACAATCAAGGTATATTTCAATGTATAATTTCAGTTCCATCACACTGTAAACTTTTGCTATAAATTCTGTGCTTTACAATTGTGTCCTCCACAACCATCTGATGAAGGGGTGGTGCTCCAAAAGCTAGTGCTTCCAATTAAACCTGTTGGACTATTTCCTGGTGTCGTGTGATTTTTAACGTTGTACCCCCCAGTCCGACACTGGCATCTCCAAATCATGGTTAAAATTTCTATCTGGTTTTGTAAGCACAATCCTGTGATCTAGTTTTGAGGTTTTCCATTTGTGTAACACATTTTCACTTACAGCCCTGATTTTCGTTCTGAGGTTAGGATTGATTGTCAGGATTGTTTCTGGTTGCCAATCCTGACTTCCATGGCAAAAGACAGGCTCTTAATTCTGTTTTTTTTTGGTGTGTGTGTGGGGGGGGGGGGGGGGGGGGAGTTTGATTGATTCGTTGCCTAATCAATCCAGATTTTATTGTGATGAGTCTAAATTCCAAATCTTACACAGTTATATTGGAGTTCATATTCTTTTGGATTGTCAGAGCAATAACATAATCACCATTATGAGCTCCAGGACAGAGAGATTTGAAACAGATGCTGCCACCTCCTCTCCTGTGTGGTCTGTGCTGTTTGTTGGGATGACTGTTTTCCCTGAGATTCCAACTCTCTTTCCTTTAATTTGGATTTAATGCAATTGTACAAAAATAAGACACTAAATGCTCACCTAATCCCTTTTCGAGCACCAGTCTTATCAACTGCATTTCCAAAAGCCTGTTCAGACCTTTGATAACATGTAATACCTTAAATAACCATACTACACTCTTCCTTTCAACCCTTCCCCATTTTCAACCTCTCTTTCTCAAGCAGCCCAGAACTTCTAGCATCCTGCCAGAAGTTCCAGCATCCTGCTTTGTCCATTAATGTTGGTGGAATAATCTGATTTCTGAAGGTGTCATCAATCCTACACCTCTGCAAGAGTAACACAAAAAATGTGCAGATAGCACATCTTCCGTCTCAGCTAAACTAAGTTCTTCTCAGAAATACATTTTGAGCCAGCAGTCTGTTTTCTTCATTTGGGTGGATTCAGAAGTTTGAAAGTGAGCTTTTTTCCCTCCTAACATGTCTCTGGAATGCATTAGATGCATTAGAATGCATTAGATGCAGTAGATGCATTAGAAAGTGCAATTTCTTTTCTTTTAAGTTTCACTGTTTCACTGTTTCATGCTTAAATTCAATGATGGCTTACTTGCTAATTCCACAATCCTTTCAGTTGGTGATATACTTTTTGCTTCTTCACTGATCTGATGATCCCAGAAGGGGTAGTCCCACAAATAGGATTTTCGAGCAGGCGGCTCATGGTAGGTTTTATGCTTAGCAAGATCTTCCATTCGACTTGACATTACATCATACGTCATATCATCATCCGTCTGGATCTGAAATTGCAAAACAAAATAAGGCTATAAAGAAAAATCTGACCATTTAATGCTGACAACAGTAGACCATGAATAGCTTGTATTTATATAGTAGCTTAGACATACACCACAAAATGTCTGATGCATTGGGACGCCTGCAAGAAAGCTTGTGCATTATGTTGTGGAGCGTGAAAGAGTTGAGCTTTGAGTTAACATATGGTTTTATCCATCCTTTTCAATTATTGAACTGCCAGCCAAGGTACTCTGTACAGATGTGGAACATATTGTGGTGGTGTGTTTAATGATGAATCTGACAGTTTCGGTTGCAGCACAGAAACAGTTTTGTCTTGGGTGCTATAGGTGAAAGGACCTTGCAATACCATGGCTTGGCACCCATCAGAGGCTACCTTCACAACACTGCCATTGACCTGCTAGCCAGCCAGCCTGGACAACTACTATAAGACCATAAGACCATAAGACATAGTAGTGGAAGTAAGGCCATTTGGCCCATCAAGTCCACTCCGCCATTGTAATCGTGGCTTATGGGCATTTCAACTCCACTTACTGCACTATCCCAGTAGCACTTAACTCCTTGCGAGATCAAGAATTTATCAATCACTGCCTTGAAGACATTTGACCTCATGTGGCCTTCACTCCCTGAGGCGCCACCCAGGTTCAAAGGCCAATCAAGGCCAGTTTGCACAAAAACATATAACTAGATACTCCCTCTAGGGCCAGAGCTGTCTCTAAAGGACATCTGCAATCTCCTCAGTGGAATTCCAGCACCCTGGCACATCCTAGATCCTTGGCAAGTCTCTCTAATTCATATGAATTAATATACATATGTTAATATATTAACTTATACTAATATATTCATTCATTTTTAATTTTATATTGTTTTTGTCCTTGTAGTTAATGTGGGAGATATCAATGAGTTCTTTACATTTGGGAAACAAAGCCCAGAGTGGCTGACCACAATGCAGACACCTATGTTCTCTTCACAACAATGACCCCGAGTTTCCAGTTGCCTGCTAATTCAACAGACTACCATGTTCCCTGGCCAACATCTCTGTCCTGGGTTTGCTACAGTGCTCCAACGAGGCTTGGTGCAAGCTGGAAGAACAACACCTTATTTTCCACTAGGGAACCCTGCAGCCTTCTGGACTCAATATCAAGTTCAATAATTTTAGGGCCTCAGCACCTTCTTCCATATCCTTACCTTGACACCCACACACATATATCACATGGGCTGCCACCACAACCAACCCATTATCATCTACTAACGGTCCCCAACAGCAGCTATTCATTCTCCCAGGCTGACCTCTACCTCCTTTATCTGCCCAACTGTTTCTCTCTCTCTCTGGGCTCCATTTCCATCTATTGTTAAATCCTATCCCCTCCCCTCACCCCCTTCTCACGCATATGCACTAACCTTTTCCCAGCTCCACTCAGTTCTGAGGAAAGGCCACTGGACCAGAAACATTCACTCTGCTTTCTCTTCTTAGATGCTGCCAGACCTGCTGAGTTTTTTCAGCAATTTCTGATGTTGTTGGGAGATATCAATGTTTTGATGAAGATAGGATAATTATTGGAAGTTAAGGGGTGAGGAGTCTGAGAAAGCTGGTGATTTGGAGGTGCTAATGAGATTAGTGGAAGAAACTCTTAATGAATTTAAGGGCCTGTTGGCTCTGCACATTTTACATCCAGGTATCAGCACACTGTGAATGGAATCAACTGGAAAGAGCATACAAGATGGCAGAATTTAAAGCATGCTATTTCCAAAAACAGTCAGTCCTCTTGCTTGATTTTACTTTGATTTAAAAGTCATTTTGCCTGAAGCAATCTTGCCCAATGAAAGTGATCATGTTGCAAGTTAGCATGATGAATTTTCACTAATTGTGCCCATTTGAAGTTGCGAGTCCCGTTAATCCATTATTAATGAGCAGTAACCAGCAATTAATTAAAGCCTCACACAGATCACTTTCTCATACTGATTTTAGAATAACATAAAGTTCAGTTGAAATTAATTATAATTCAACTCAATCCTGAAATCATGATCATGCATGAGCAAAGATATTCCCTATGAACTAAAAAGCAGATTGTGTCATAAATTTGAAGGCAGATTTCAATTTTGGACATGATGGTGTTAGGAGATGTGGCAAAAGGAACTCCTATGATTTTCTTAAAAAAATTGAAAGAATTGTGGATGCTGGAAATCAGAAACAAAAATCAAAACAGAAATTGCTGGAAAAACTCAGCAGGTCTGGCAGCATCCATGGAGCGAAATCAGAGTTAACGTTTAGGGTCCCTTCTTCAGAATTTCCTTATTCTAATACTTGGGTTCATTTCTATTTTATTAATGGGTTTCCCTACTGATTGCATCAGAATTCGGCCAAATGCCTACCAATGCGCACAATTTCCAAAGTGCTAACCATGGTGTACTTAAAGTAGGGAGGTACCCTATCCCTGTAACCCTGCATTTACCATGGCTAACCCACCTAACCTGCACATCCCCGGACACTATGGGCTATTTAGAATGGCCAATCCACATAATCTGTACATTCTTGGACTGTGGGAGGAAACTGGAGCACCCGGAAGAAACCCATAGAGACATATGGAGAATATGCAACTCCACACAGTCACCGGAGGGTGGAATCGAACACTGGTCCCTGGCACTGTGAGGCAGCAATGCTTACCACTGATTCACTGTGTTGTCTATTGTACAATGGGTAAGGCCCTAAAAAAACTGCTTGAGAATGCCGTCATAATATTAAGTTCTGCTGCAAAACCGAGTGCTGGGAAGTAAATAGTGACAGGTTTTTGACAATTAAATTGAAAAGTAATTATCTTGGCACTGTTTCAGCAAAGGAAGTATTTTCCATGACCTTTAACACTGTTTTGACGCCTGTATCTCCAGTGATCTAGATCTTAATTGTTGAAATTCCCTCTCAAACCCCTTTAAATGGTGAGTGGCAAAAGTGTGACCAAGAATGCAGTCAAAGCGAATGACCACTATTGTAATCAGTCTCCATGTTCCACTAAGCCGGTGGTTTTAAAATCAGAACTTGAATATTGTGAACAGCAAGTATTGTCTTACCACCAGCAGACTACCATTAAATTAGTCTTCTTTTCACCACTGATTAATTCTATTCAGATTCATGCAGGCTTATATTTTCATGCTGCTGGGATAGTGAATAATGAATATTGACTGATGAATCAGTCAGGCCATTGCTCCAGAATGTTTAATAAAATTATTTTTCTGATTATCTCTGGATGGACTAAGAGACCTGTTCCATCTGTATTTCTTTTGTGATCTTCAAAAACCTCAATCCCTGTTACACTCAGTAGAAGTCATTTATATAATCAAACATAAACTGTGCAGTCTCTGGAAAATTATTGCTGAAATTTAGCCTGTTAATCATGTGACTTTATTTGTACAACTTAAAAAGGAAAATAAAAATGTGTATTAATTCTGTGCATTTGAGGACTTAACGGCATCTCATAGTGCTTTCCAACCAAACCATCTTAATCTGTTGTCGCTGTTGCAATGTAGGAACTATGGCAGCCAAATTATGCACAGCAAAGTGCCCACAAACAGCAATTTAATCATGAACAAATAATCTGTTCTAGGGATGATTGAAGGATACATATTGACCAGGAACAATGTTCCCTTTAAATTTTTCTTGTAGTGCATGATCAAATTGTTTAAATATTTAAGTTTTTAATGTTTTCATGAGGTCCGCATTCACAGTAACTTGTAGAGATCAACTTGCATGCGCTTGAACAAGATCTTTCAGATTGCTGTGTGGCTACACAACTGCAGATCTTAGAAGGAATATTGGTCAGGATGCAAAGCGAGCAGAGTCATGGCCTTCAAAACAATGCCAGGGTCAGTCAGATAGGACTTTAACCATAAGACAAGATCTTTAGCAGTGCAGCACTCCCCTGGTGTCTTAATCTAAATTACACAGTCAAATCTCCGGAGCAGGATTTGAACTGACAACTCGCTTACTCAGAAGTGAGAATACTATCATCGAGCCGTGAAGTACACCGAATAATTTACTGAAATACCGTGATAAATAGCCAAGGGCTGTTATATAAATGATCATCAAGGTTGAAATAAATAAAAAGGAGAACAAAGCAACTCAAAAAGTAGTGGCTAAGACTGATGGACTAGAGATGTTACAGTTTGAATATTGTGTGAAGACAGAAATGCTGAAGGAAGTGTGAAATTCTTCGTTAGAATCCTTGGGAAATGATGAATGAAGGAGGGTGCATCTGCATGCAGTACTTAAATCATTCTTTACAGGCTGGTTTTAATGTTTTAAACCAACTGAACAACTTATGAATGTCTCAACTGAAATGATAAAATGTGGAAAATGTTTATTTAAAGAATCTTTATAATTGAAGAATAAAAATGAGGTAAGCTCCAAAGAGGGGGAGGTTCAGACTACAATTTAGGATTCTGTGGTCGATGATGGTCATCAACCCCTTGAGATCTTCTGGCATGATGTTCAATGCTACCAAACATTTGCAACTGAATTGCAAACTTAGAACTCCCTAGCCAGCTTTCATTACTCACCAATTCCTCAATTCTGGCCTAGCAGTGTTATTGCAATTCACTGCTAGATTCAACACGTTCACCCATGATGCAGAAATGAACTCAACTCCTGAATAGTTAAAAACCCAGGGAATCATGGCTATCAGATTATGAAATAGTATAGGCATATGAACAGATAGCCACACATTTAATTCACCTGCATAATTCCTCCTTCTCCCCATATACTTCATGGTTTCTGTCAGGAAGGTGCGTTTCTCATTATCAATCTCAGACCCATTATATGAACAACACTGTTATGTTGGTCTTGTATGTCACGACAATTCTCTGGAGTAAATGAGCTTGGCCTATCAACCAATTTCAATGACATTATTAAGTCCATCAATTGTCATTGCTCTAGACATTCCTGTTTTAAGCTTGGTTATGATGTCTTTAGAATTATTCTGGTCATTCATCAATGATATTGGAAATGTGGATCAAATATCTGTAAAGTAACAGGTTCTAGAAAGTGCACGGAAAGCAAGAGAACTACTATGTGCTGCTACAAGAACAGGGATAAAGATGTGTTATCACAAATGGCTAAATGCTCAATCAGTTATGGTGCTGAGCTATACTAGACCAGGAAGACCTGAAGTTCAATTTCTGGTCACTACTGATGCAGAAGATGTCAATTGAACTAAATTGAAATAAAACTAGACTCCACATGGTGGAAGAAAACATTAATTTGCCTGGATACATACTCTTCAGCACAGTGCAATGGCTCCTTCTATGTATGTAGCTTTCCGAGAAGAATATTTTTTTTTAATTTCAAAAATATACTTTATTCATAAATGATTTGATGGTCTGTACATTGGATCATGCCATACATATGTCCATATTTACAAACACAGATTCGACTTTATTCTTGTCCTTTACAATCCTGTGCATTTTTTCAATCTTGTATATATACATATATTTGGCTGAGGCATCAGCAGAGCCCAAAAAAACGTCTGTATGGGCCCCCTGTTCTTCTTTCGGCAGGCCGATCTTACACGGTGGTCTTTCCCCACCGCGCCTTGGCGGCAGCTGCCCCAAGCTTCAGTGCGTCCCTCAACACGTAGTCTTGGACCTTGGAATGTGCCAGTCTGCAACACTCGGTCGGGGTCAACTCCTTCAGCTGGAAGATCAACAGGTTTCGGACCGCCCAGAGAGCGTCCTTCACCGAGTTGATGATCCTCCAGTCGCAGTTAATGTTCGTCTCGGTGTGAGTCCCGGGGAACAGGCCGTAGAGCACGGAGTCCCGCGTCACGGCGCTGCTCGGGACGAACCTCGACAAGCACCACTGCATTCCTCTCCAGACTTCCTCTGCATAGGCACATTCCAGAAGGAGGTGTGTGACAGTCTCGTCCCCCCCGCAGCCACTTCGAGGGCAGCGTGCGGTGCGGCAGAGAGTCCGGGCGTGCATAAAGGATCTCACAGGCAGAGCCCTTCTCACCACCAGCCAAGCCACGTCTTGGTGCTTGTTGGAAAGTTCTGGCGATGAGGCATTCTGCCAAATGGCTTTGACAGTCTGCTCAGGGAACCGCTCGACAGGATCCGCCCTCTCCTTTTCCCGAAGGGTCTCAAGGACGCTACGTGCTGACCACTTCCTGATGGACTTGTGGTCAAAGGTGTTTTTCCTCATAAATTTCTAAGAATATCCAAAAGAATCTAAACAAGATACTCAAAGACCATTGCCCAGCAGGTTCTGTCATGGTGCTGACAGTGTCTATGCCATTGATTGTTCTGGTATTATTGACTAAGCTTTCTGCTCTTAAGAAATTCAATATTCTCCCTCTGCTGCTATGGCAACATTGAACCAGGGACTAAACAAGCATCCCCAGTGTCCAACGTATGTCAGGGGATGTCATTTTCGTATTTAAATATGCTCTATCATAAATGGGAGGGCAGATTGCATACTGCTACAGCCTGTCTAAACTCAGGATCGGTGGAAAGATGGGAATGTTAGCCAGTAACCCCCCACATCCTAACCCATTTACTTCACATACTTGCCCCAAATCAATCAAAAGGATTTTAGCAAGACGGCAAGATATCCCAACCCAGGATTTAAATCTCAAATAATGCTTCAGAAATAAAAGATTATTAGTACATTTTCATTTGACAGATTCAAGCTCAGGGCCTTTACTTCATAGGAAAATAAATTCAGCCCCAACCATGGAAAGCCTGTCATCATTCCCTGTGTTGACATACATATAATAAGTGGCCAGATGATAAACCATGAGATTTTCTCACAAGTCCCCAGTATGGATCCATAATCCTTTATTACCAGCACTGCTCTCTTTCTGTGAGAATCTGAAAAATCTCAGTTTTCGAGGGGAGCTAATTACAGGGTACTTGCTGACAGAATTATACACAATCAATTTTGGGGAGATGGGAGGAAAGAGGAAGCAGGGAAAGCAATACATGGGGATATAAAGCCACCTTTAGTTTAAACTCTATTTTATTTCAGAAGAAACAGGGCTATAATAAAACTGATTATACGGACTTGAATTCTTTCTGTTGTACAATGAAATTGACTGCTGACTTGGTATTGTCCAATTCGTATTAATGCCCAAGGTGAGTTTCACCCTATAATCAGTGCAGAATGTCTTTCAAGATGAATTTATTCACAATCTCCTGCTAGTGTTAAGGATTATTTGCTTCCATCTTTTTTTTTTCATCTCTCTGTGGTCCCAAGGAAAAGCTGTAAGATCTAGGAAACTATGGTGGCTCAGTGGTTAGCACCGCTAACTCATAGTGCCAGGGACCTGGATTCAATTCCAGACTTGGGCGACTGTGTGGAATTTGTACGTTCTCCCTGTGTCTGTGTGGATTTCCTCTGGGTGTTCTGGTTTCCTACCACAATCCAAAGATGTGCAGGTTAGGTGGACTGACCATGCTAAAATTGCCCATAGTGTCAAAGATGTGTAGGTTAGATGGATTCGCCAAGGGAAATACAGGGTTATTGGGGGGGGAGGGTGGTGAGTCTGGGTGGGATGCTCTTCAGAGAGTTCATATGGACTTGTTGGGCTGAATGGCCTGTTTCCATACTGTAGGGATTTGATGACCTCTGTGATGCTTTTCCTTTGACTGCATTTGGCTTCATTCTCAGTAACTGCACAGAAAGAATTGAATGATATGGGGTCCAACTACGATGCTCTCAAGATGTAGAAGATCTATCATTCATGTCTAGAAAGTATCGAGCAAAGGTCCGAACTTCTTTCAAAAACTGGTATGATAAACAAGGATGATGCTTCTTTCACACAGCCTGATGGATTTATTTAGTCACATGAATTAATGGAAATGAACTTCACATGAAAATAATGTACAATGTGTTTTCATACCCTCCACTGAATATCAACAATCTATGTATAAGGTTTTAAAAGTAACCTAAATTTAGTATCCATTCAAATATTGTGGCCTTGCAATAGAACGTCAATCATATAGAGGATTTCGCAGAACTCCCCTGGGAAGCCAAGAATAGGCATGAGTAGAAAGCAAGAGTATGCAACCTGCCTCTGGAAAGCAAAACATTATTCTTTTGGAAACCTGTAAGCATTTTTCATTTGTAGCTTTTTTTACAGAGATGGGTGGTGGGATGGGGTATTTTGGGCAGGGTGCGCTTGTATAGTGGAGAAATAGCTACCTACTTGTCTAGTCTAATTGAACTTCCTGCTCTTATGCCAGGCATAAAAGGATAGAAAAGATCTGCCAATAAGATAAATCTCATGTCTGGATAGAGCTAGAATAGAAGAAATTCAATCTGAATGAATTAAACATTCTTTGTTTTAGTTTGTTAATGTTCATGCAACTATAGTAATATTTCCTTTTATATGTTGTGTGGTTGAGGACTTGGCCAAGTTTTATTGTATTACGGGCGTGGTTATCCTTTTCATTTCCTTCACTCTGCAAAATTCCCACTTTTTAATGTTTGCTGATTTGTGGTGCGGGTGGTTTTATAGTGGATCATAGTAGGAGTCACTGCAGCAAATTGTCTCTCCTTTATTTTTTAAGAGTGGGACTCTGTTCTCTCCATTTGACTCAACAGTCATTTAATTGTTTTTGATCTTCTCCCAGTTTATGATAACCTTCTTTATTCTGGTTGTGCTCTGCTGGATTTTATTAACAATGTTCTCCAATTGCTCCAAATAGAAATATCTCGATAACAGATGAAAAAGTGCTTGTGTCTTGTTGCTAATCTTTAAATATTAATTGCTTTCTTGTTCCAAGTTGAAAACTTGCTTACTTGAAGTAATTGGCTTTATGCATTTGTGAATTGAGCATTTTATTGTTGCATAATTCTTCAGCAGAAAGAAAATGACTTGCATTTACTCATACCAAATGATGTTAAGTATTAGCATGCTTTATTTTAAACTATTATTCCTTATTAACACCTTCGCTCGTTTATCGAACAGTAAGATTGTGTTTCCACTTCCTTTCAACATAATATTCACCACTAGAACTCTTATTTTAGCCCCAGTGACAATGTCTTCAACCGTACTTCCAGTTATGTTGTTCATCCATTTTATGTTCTTAGTAGTTATGCCATTGGTGTTCATAGTTCTTCATATATCCATTTGGGAACTCACAGAAATGCTTCAAGAAGCCATCCTTAATGGACAGGCTGTCAATATTACAAAAGAAAGAGGTTAGAGCAGTAATGATATTCTGCCAATAGAGGTCACTAGAACACTTTGTACAGAATGCTTACTGAGGGTGAAATTACTCTGGGTGAAGCGTGTACTAATATGGAGCACTTTGATTGGTTGGCATTGATAACATATTAATACATTTTTTAATCAATTTACCAAAGTTCCTGACTGGATTAACATACATTCAGACATAAGCCTAGTATTAATAGTTTATATAAACTTATTAATCACCAATTTAAGGAAATGATGCAAATTATTTTAGGCTTTCCCTCCATTTACTAATATGGCTATTTAACAGGCATTGGGCTGGAATTTCACTCTCAAGGTGTGGAGGTTGAGTCAAACATGGCTTGGTGCTAGATTTGGAAAGGGGGAAGTGAAACGAGATTTGGGTCAACTTGTACACTAGTTCATTTAAAGTAAGCACGCAGGCACAGCTAGTGGGGAAGAAGGCATAGCCAGGGATTTTGAATACAGAAGCAATTGTCTTGCTGCAAGTGTACAGGTCCTTGGTGATACCATGTCCAGAGTATTGTGTGCAGTTTATGTCCCCTTCTCTGAGGAAGGCTACTCTAGCTATAGGGTGAGTGCAGCAAAAACATTTTTTCACATTCGTTCACAGAATATGAGTATTGCTGACTGGGCCAGATTTCCAAGAGCCAATTTCCAAGAGGGCAGTCAAGAATCAACTACATGTTGCTTTGGGTCTGGAATTATATGTAGGCCAAACCAGTAAGGATGGCAGTTTCCTTCCTTAAAGGACATTAGTGAATCAGTCATGTTTTTCCAACAATCATCAGTGGTTTCATGGTCATTGTTAGACTCTTAATTCCTGATTATCGTTGAATTCAAATTCAACCAACTGTCATGCCAGGATTTGAACCTAGGTCCCCAAAAGTTAGCAATAATAGACCATTCCCCTCCAGACTGTTTCCTGAGATGGCATGACCAACATATGAAGAGAGACTGCATTGATTAGTACTATATTAATTGTAATTTAGAAGAATGGTGGGGGTGGGGGGGGGGGGGGGGGGGGGGGGGAGAGATCTTTTAGAAACCCATAATATTCTAGACAAGGTAGACAGGATAAATGCAGGAAAGAGATCCCCTATGAAAGGGGAGTCCAGAATCAGGGATCTAAGGGTTAAGGGATCGAAGGGTATGGGGACAAAGCAGGATCAGGGGACTGAGTTGGAAAATCAGTCATAATCATATTGAATGGTGGAGCAGGCTGAAAGGTCTACTCCTGCTCTTAGTTTTTATGTTTCTGGAAAAAGTTACTCAAATTACATAACTCTGGCTGGGGTGGGGGTTGGCAGGCTGCAGATGGGAATGCAGTAGTGCCGGGTGACGCAATGTGGATTGGATATGGCTGAGGGCTGCAGCGTGCCAGGGTGGGCTGGTTAAAATAATCATCTTGTATGGCATTTTGTCCCAGTTGTTTGGTAAAATTAGATCCTTTAAGCCTCAAAACCCACCCACCCCAATCGCCCCTCATATTCTTCATGTGCCCAAACTCACAGCCCCTTATATCTCCTATGCTGACCCAGTACCTGTTTGTGATCCTCACACGTCCCTTTGACTCTCATCGTCCATATGCCAAAGTGCAAACTCATGACACCACCACTCACCCTCCTGGCCCTTTACTGCCTCATGCCAACTTATGAACACCAATTGAGCTTCAAAGCTCCTTATAATCCCTATACCAACTTACTGCCAACTCATGCTCTTACCCACCACTTTTTACCTATATAGCCTGCATGGCAACTCAACCCTGTATCCATTATCGGCACACCTCAGGAGCCATATTGAGGATGGACTAAAGTAAAATTCTCAATGTCTACTATAGAGTTCACTATATGATGAAAACAAATGCCATTCCGGGAAACCTCTTCAATAAGATTAAATTCCCTTCAAAACTTAATCTCTCATTAAAGCAAATACATTTGTATTTATAACCCTACATCAAAGACAGTTAATCCTTTAAGAAATTCTTTGACTGCCAATCAAACTGCAAATTTACAACCCCCCCTGCAGACATAATGATAGACTGGGAAAAACAGTCAAGTATCAATAATGCTATAATTATAGCACTTAGGGCGATGTCAATGGACAGCTGTTGACATTGCTAGATTTTTTTTAAATTCACAGACACAGGCAGGCATTTTATTTTATAAAAGGGGGATTATTAAATAACTTGACAGCTTGACAGTTCTACACACTGTAGCTGCCTTTCATGAGCTTTTACATCTCCTCCATGAGATCATGGAACACACCCTGTGGGTTGAGAACATTCCTTTTTTGTGCATTAAGCTTAAAAGCACAGCTGGTCCATAATGCACACATGAGCTTCATCATTCACCCCCTTTTCCCAGCCAGCAAAATGGGATTTGCAAGAAATGTGGACTGGACTTCCAGATATAGGTCCCATCCACCACTTTTCAATGTCTGCAGAGTCTTCATGATTCTGCAAATCTGGCCGTTCCTGTTTGGAACAAAGCAGGAGATGCTAATATCGTAAAGGACTTTTAGTTTCAATGTTGTTCTTCCAGTCTGACTCAATCCAAACAGTGTCCCAGACTCTCCAATGTGCAGATTTCATATTCAATGATATGCAATGTGTTTGTCATCTTCCAGGTATTGTTAGGCACATTTATATCAATTATCATGGTCTGCAGATCTTGATCCATAAATCTTGCCATGACCCTTTCTGTGCTTTCCTCCATGTACTCCATACATGGAATAGGCCAGTTTGCCGTTCAGATGATTACGTGGTATCCTTTGTGATTGTCCCTTTGCTTACATGTCTTTTTTAACCTCGTCCTTATCTATGCTACATATAGAAAAGCTAGGTATCCTGCCAATGCATTAGAGAAAGGCCGACGTTTAAATTCCTATGCACGGGATAATTTCATCTCCATCATAAATTGGATCTGGCAAGCATGCTATCATTATTCATTCAACAAGATTTCTTAAGCTTGACAATTGGATGCAATGCTAAAGGTGCAAAAGGTGGCTGTGGGACTCCAAGTAAACTCCTTAATGATTATATTGTAGATCCAACAGTGAATTCTGGTGAAACATTCATGTGACGGACAAGTAATACATCATCTTGTCATTAAGTTTTTGTTTTCTAAATATAGATGCTCAAAGAATGTCATCAGTTGTATATTATCAGTTTTGAGTATGGGGGACAAGAAAGTATATCACCAAGAGTTAATAGTCTACACATTTTTGCCAGCAACTTGCGAGATTGTGCTGTATCATTTCTTGTGAAGTTCAAAGAATATACAAAGAGGAGGATTATTGAAGTTTCTTCTCAGCACCTCCATTCATTAAATGTAAAGTATAAAATGTGGGTGAGTATTACAGCAATTAGATAGGGCCTTGGTGAGACCACAGCCTGTAATACTGTGTACAGTTTGCCATTGTACCCGAAGTAATTATTTATTTGCCTAGAGTGATTCCTGGGATGAGGGAATGTCTGATAATGAGAAACTGTGTAGACCATACCCGTACTCCTTAGAATTTGTAAGACTATTACGGGATCTCATTGAAATATATGAAAATTCTTAAAGGCTTTGATGGTAAGGTTGATGATGCGAAGATGTTTCCCCTGGCTGGAGAGACAAAAACTAAAATATATTTTCAGAATAAGGGGTTGGCTGGGCATTTACAGCTTTGATTAAGATAAGTTCTTTCCTTCAAAATATGGTAGATCTTTGGTATTACTGACTCTAGAATGCTGTAAGTGCTCACTGAGTATTTCAAAGACAGATTGATACATTTTTGAGTACTAGTGAGATTAAGGAATTATTGATTGCATATTAATTGTTTTTAAGTGTATGTAGGTGATAGGGCATTAACTGGAGATTCACATCTCCTATAAGTAGGAACAGACTCCAACTGTAGTAATTGAGTTTAGAGACAGATGTTTATAATCTATAACCTTGTAAATAGAAGCTTATAAAAGAATGTAAAGTCTGGCTTCAGTTCTATCCATTGTCTCCTGGCTTTCTGGAACATACCAATTATGGGGATAGCGCAAGATGGTGAAGTTGAGGTGAAAGATCTGCCATGATGCTACTGAATAATGGAGCAAGCTTTTTAAGGATTGAATGGCCGATTATGTTCGTATTTATTTCTTTTAGTGTCCACAATTTGGCAAAGTAGAGAATCCATTAGAGCAAAACAATGATTCTGATTAGGAATGCAATTTTCACGTGTATAGATGTGCATTGAACCAGAAATGTTGAGGTAGAATTTCCCCAGAGGTTCTCCAATGTCCTGCAATATTTATGAAAATCCAGAGAAATAGAATAAATAGCTAGTTGCAGCATTTCTTAGGGATGTCTGACAATTTTTCATCAATATAGCCTTAAGGTTGTGAAGAATCATCCCTATTTGTCCAAACTTCCTTGGAACATCCTGCTGGTACAGAACAGATCAGGTGTCAAAATCCAAGCTTATTACAAAGTGGTGACCAGTGTCACCAGCGAGAATATTTTTTCATTCCTGAGAATTCTTAGACCCTGACATTGGATTCAGACTCTGCACTGATGGTCTAACTGTTACGCAATTACAGCACAAAGCTAATTTGAAAATCGTGGTTCCTAAATTTTCTTCATTGAGGTTATAATAGCTACAAGCAGTCACTGGGTTCTTAAAAGTGACTTTTAGGTTCAAAGCGCTTTCTGCATCATGATCAATGTTTCATCCACTTGCTCACAAATTCTAACGAATGGTATCAATTTCTGGATGTGTGATCAAACTTTAAAACAATTAACCAGAAATTTTGTTGAAAAAAATTGACTTGGCATTAAATGAACGGTAAAGTTTGTTTCCTATTTTCTTTCTAAGCATGCTTTTTGCAAAATTATCTAACGTTCACTTCCGATTAGAATTCCAATTAGATGATCTGTCATGTAAATATTCTTTGGGATTTTCAATCTTTTGGATGCTCACACTATGTGTTAGGTGAAGTCTTGTGTCTCAATGGGTAGTACACTGTCTGAGTCAAAAGCCTTAGATTTAAATCTCACTTTAGGATTTAATGGCCAAGGGTGAAAATGAAGCCAAACAGTTTGAGTACCATGTACTGGAAATAAAGTTGGAACCTCTACAATCACTATCCATAGCTTTAGATGACAATGCCCACATAAAACAGCATCTGTTATAGCAACTTCTAAATAGACAGTAACACACCACTGTATAGCAAAGCACTATAATAATCAAATGTAATAGATATGCTATGCTATGATTAGGAAGCAACGTTTGGAAAATACTGAGTAATGTTATGAGCTTATAATAAATCCTTCATTATTTTAACAAACGAAACCAGATCAATGCTTTATGTAAAATAATGAAGTATGGAATTTCAGATAAACATATTAACATTTATTGCTCCTTAGTATAATTTTGGGGCTAGTATATAATAAACAGAATTAAGTCAAACTGTGGAAACCTACCGTAGAATAAACTGATTTGCTTGGCCGCCAATCCTTATGAAGCTGCTTTGGTTTGGCAAGTTCACGGATTCTGGAACTGGGCCTGGCTCTCATTGCTTGACCTTTCACAGGCCAGATGGGTGATACTCTGTATCATAAAAGATTCATGTTAGCATTGGATAACTCTTTATCAATATTTGAATAAATTGCATTATCTCATATACTTTGGAGCACAGAATGTCAATCATCAAGGAAATCTTTGACAGCTAAAATTAATGTGTAGATATGTTCACATTCATATCTATACCTATGACATCGAGCACATAGAAGGACAAGGGCAGCAGATGCAAAGGATACCACCGCCTTCCAGTTCTCATCCAAACAACACACCATCCTGACTTAGAGCAATATCATTATTTTTTTCACTGTCATTGAGTCAAAATTCTCGAACTCCCTTCCCAATATCACTGTTGATGTACCCACACCACATGGACTATGGCACTTCAAAGAAGTTACTCACCACTATCTTCTCAAGGGCATTTAGAGTTGGGCTATAAGTGCAGCCAGCAGCGATGCCCTGATCCCCTGAACAAGTAAAACAAAACTGATACATTCACATACAAATTATAGATATTTGTTGCCAGTTTATGTCTTGCATATGGTATCAAGGTTCATTGAAAAATTTATGACCATTTACCTGTTGCGAGACATAGCCCTCCTTCTCAACCAATCTTCATAAGGGTCTATTATAATTGGATAAGTTTCTGATTTTCATTCAGTTGTTTTGTAAGGATTGATCGTACATTTGAGTTGCTATGTGCGTAGAATGTTCAGTAAGAGAATTTTATTTTTAAATTTTCATTCATGTGCATTGTATTTAAGACAGATGCTTGGCTAGTTGTCTGCTGATGCTTCACCCTGAGCTGTTTTTATCACTAAGCTTTTGACACTGGAGATTTGCCATTAGTGCTCTCTTAACGGGAGGGTAAGGAGGCTTGTCCCAAGTCTATCTCAGTCAGAATGGAAAGTGAACCAGCACAATTGATACTCTGAACCACACACTAACCATCTATTCAAACCAGCATCTCCCTCTTTATAAATATAATGTGTGCAAAAACATTATTGATGATGTTAACAAATGGCTCATGGAATGATCATAATTTATAAGTATATTGAATTAATTTGTTTTCAGGATATTTTGAGTATAATTTAAGACGTTGAATTTGCTTGAGTTGCTAGCATGGAGTTATCACTGCAGGAAAGTATGGCAGATAAGAACAACTTTCATGTGCTCCAGAACAAGGATTTCCATGACAATCAGGACAACTTGACCACAAAGGATGTTCCAAAACTAAAAAAAAGCAAATATTTTTCTCATACCTAGGAAAGCTTGCTGTATTACACTACTCTTTGCAGGTTTTGACATAATGCAAGAGAAAGCATTTTAAATAATAGCTAATCATTAGTCAATTCCAATCAACTCCTTCTCCATTCTATGATTTCAGGACTGAGAGGTTGGGGCAATTCAAACATTCAGGCCCCAATAAATGCTTATATAAGTTGTCCTCTCCAAGGTGTGATTGCCCTGAGCCTGCATCACCTACTACGATCAAGAGGACGGGTGAGTTAAGAGTCATTGAGGCCTACAGCTCAGAAAAAGGCCTTCAGCCCATCCAGTCTGCATCAGTCAAAAACAACTACCTAACTATTCTAATTTCATTTTCCAGCAGTTGGCCCATAGATTTGTACGCTACGGCATCGCAAGTGTACATTGACATTTGAATTTTTATTATTTCTGCCTCTATTACCTTTATAGGCAATGAATTTTGGATTCCCAATACCCACTGGGTGAAAAATGTTTCCCTCACATTCTCTCAATGTCCTGTCCCTTACCTTGAATCTATGCCTCCTGGTTCCTCCACAAAGGGGTAAAGTTTCTTTGTATCTACTCTATATATGCCCAACAAAAATGTATACATCTCAATCATGTATTCCCTTGGTCTCCTCTGTTCCAAGGAAAACAACACCAGTCTATCCAATTTCTTTTCACAACTAAACTCTCCTACCAAGGCAACGTCCTGGTAAATCTCTTCTGCATCCTCTCAAAGATATTCACATCCCTCCTATAACATAGATTCTGGAACTGCACACAATACTCTAACGAACTTTTGACATTGTTCCAGTGTATTTACCTGTCCTGCTATCTTGAGGGACCAGAGAACATGCACACCTAGATTCTTGATGCTTCATCATGTATTGCCTTGCTTTACTTGTCCTTTCCAAGTGCATCATTTCACAATTATCCAGATTTCATTCCAATTGTAACTGATCAGCGCATCTGACTAGCCCGTCTAAATCCATTTTTAATCTAAGGCTATCCTCCTCACTACTTACCACCTTACAAATTTTTGTATCATCTGTGAACATATTGATCAACCCTCTGACATTTAAGTCCAAATCATTTCTAAACACCAAAAACAACAACGATCTCAGCATTGATCCCTGTGAGACCAAAGTGGACACAGGCCTCCAGTCACAAAAACACCTCACGACCATCACCCTCTGCTTCCTGCCATTCAGCCAATTCTGGATCCAATTAGTCAAATTTCTTTGGATCCCATGGGCTCTTACCTTGACTGTCAGTCTCCCAAATGGGACCTTATCAAAAGCCTGGCTGAAATCCAGGTAAAGGTAAAGTTACTATAGTTTTCCTAGACCACAGCCTGCTCTCTCATTAGTAGATGGTCACCATACCTCAAGCAAGGGAAGAGATTGATAAGAAGAATCCTTCATTGTAACCTCAGCTACTGCAGGAATTAAACCCATAATATTAGCATCAGCTTCACAGGGAAAAACCAGGTGCCCAGCTAGCTGAGCTAACCAGTCCTCACAAAGTCCATGTAGACCAAGTCAAATGCATTGCCTTTACCAACAAACCTGGTTACCTCTAAAAACTTCAATCAAGTTGGTCAGACATGACCTCACTTTAACAAACTGACTGTTCTTAGTTAATTCCTGTCTCTCCAGGTGCAGATTATTTCTGTCTTTCAGAATTGTTTCCAATAAGTTCGCACCACTGAGGTTAGCCTGACTGTCCTGTTTTATCCGGTTTCCTGGTTTATCCTTGTCCCTTTGTGAATAACAGTACCACATTAGCTGTCCTTCAGTTCTCTGACACTTCTCCTGTAGACAGAGAGAAATTGGATATCTTCATCTATTCCCTTCTTTGCCTCACTCAACAGCCTGGAAAAGATTTCATACCACCCTGGAGATTTATCTACTTTTAAAGACTGCCAGATGACTCAGAACCTCCTCTCTATCTCTGCTAATTTCTTTAAGTATATCATAGTCCTTCTTCCTAATTTCTATATCCATATTATCACTCTCGTTAGTGAACATTGAAACAAAGGAATCATAGATTCTGGAACTGCACACAATATTCTAACCAACTTTTGACATTGTTCCAGTGTATTTACCTGTCCTGCTATCTTGAGGGACCAGAGAACATGCACACCTAGATTCTTGATGCTTCATCATGTCTCAGAACCTCCTCTCTATCTCTGTTAATTTCTTTAAGTATATCACAGTCCTTCTTCCTGATTTCTATATCCATTTTATCACTCTCATTAGTGAACACTAAAACAAAGAAATCATTTAGAACGCTACCTATGTCCTCTGGCTTCATGCACAAATTACCATTGTGTTCTTTAGTGAGCTCTACTCTGCCCTAGTTAGGTTTTTACCCTCAATTTACTTGTAAAATAACTTAGGATTTTCCTTTATTTTACCTACCATTATTCTTCTATGCCCTCTTTTTGCTCTCCTAATTTCCTTAAGTTTTCCATTCTGTACTCCTCCAAAGCTTTTGCTGTTTTGAATCCACGGTATCTATTTATCCAATTGTGTAAATCCTTTGATATTCTGAGTTCACAGGATTTGTTGGTCCCATCTTTTCAATTTATTGGAACATCTTATCTGACATTCTGACCTCAAATTGAAGAAATCAGTCATAGCCACTCTTCCAGCTACTATTTCTATGCCATTGCCTCCAATACCCACCCAACACTGTTCCTGCTACCAGCCTTTATTTCCAGTCTGTCTCATTCTCAGCCCTAACTCATCATCTTCTGATATAGTATCAAACAAAGTTCTTATAATCCCTCTTCCTGGTAACCTGGTCCAAAGCACCACTCTTTTGGGCAAAACAACATCCCACTTTGTGGTCTTTGACCTGACCCTAGGTCCTGATCCAAAAAATATACCCAGGATGCAAATAGGAACTTTGCATCACAGAGTCACCGCACGGAAACAGACCCTTCGGTGTAACTCATCCATGCCGACCAGATTTCCCAACCCAATCTAGTCCCACCTGCCAGCACCCGGCCCATAACTCTCCAGATCTTTCCTATTCATATACCCATCCAAATGCCTTTTAAATGTTGCAATTGTACTGGCCTCCACCACTTCTTCTGGCAGCCCATTCCACACATGTACCACCCTCCATGTGAAAAAGTTACCCCTTAGGTCTCTTTTATGTCTTTCCCCTCTCATCCTAAACCTATGCCCTCTATTTCTGGACTCGCCCACCCCAGAGAAAAGACCTTGTGTATTTACCCTATCCATGCCCCTCATGATTTTATAAACCTCTGTAAGGTCACCCCTCAGATTCTGACACTCCAGGGGAAACAGCCCTAGCCTATTAAACGTCTCCTTATTGCTCAAATCCTCCAACGCCAGCAACATCCTTGTAAATGATTTCTGAACCCTTTCGTGTTTCAAAACATCCGTCCAATAGGAAGGAGACCAGAATTGCAAGCAATATTCCAACAGTGGCCTAACCAATGTCCTGTATAGCCACAACATGACCTCCTAACTCCTGTATTCAATACTCTCAACAACAAAAGAAAGCATACCAAATACCTCCTTCACAATCCTATCTACCTGCAACTCTACATTCAAAGAGCTATGAACCTGTACTCCAAGGTCTCTTTGTTCAGCAACACTCCCAAGAATCTTACCATTAAGTGTATGCCATTAAGATTTGCTTTCCCAAAATACAGCACGTCACATTTATCTAAATTAAACTCCATCTGCCACTTCTCAGCCCATTGCCTCATGTGATCAAGATCTCATTATAATCCAAGGTAACCCTCTTCGCTTCTCTACACCTCCAATTTTGGTGTCATCTGCAAACTTACGAACTATATCTCTTGAGCTCACATCCAAATCATTTATATAAGTGATGAAAAGTAGAGGACCCAGCACTGATCCTTGTGGCACTCCACTGGTTACAGGCCTTCAAATGGAAAAATGACCCTCCACCACCACCCTGTCTTGTACCTTTGAGCAATTTCTGTATCCAAATGGCTAGTGTTCCATGAGATCTAACCTTGCTAACCAGTCTCCCATGGGGAACCTTGTCAAATGCCTTACTGAAGTCCAAATAGATCTGCTCTGCCCTCATCAATCCTCTTTGTTACTTCTTCAAAAAACTCAATCAAGTTTGTGAGACATGATTTCCCACGCACAAAGCCATGTTGATTATCCCTAATCAGTCCTTGCCTTTCCAAATACATGCACATCCTATCCCTCAGGATTCCCTCCAACAACTTGCCCACCACTGATGCCAAGCTCACAGGTCTATAGTTCCCTGGCTTGTCCTTATCACCCTTCTTAAACAGTGGCACCACGTTAGTCTTCCGGCACCTCACCTGTGACTATCGATGATACAAATATCTCAGCAAGAGGCCCAACTATCACTTCTCTAGCTTCCCACAGAGTTCTAGGGCACACCTGATCAGGTCCTGGGAATTTATCCACTTTTATGCATTTCAAGACATCTAGCACTTCCTCCTCGGTAATATGGACATTTGTTTTAAGATGCCACATCTATTTCCCCACATTCTATAGCTTGCATGTTCTTCTTCCGTTGGCACTATTAAGATAATGCTATGTGCTTGTGGTAATGGATAGGAGTGCTGCTAAAGAATTTTACTTTGCATTTACCTGTTTGTCAGGTATCCTTCAGGCAGTTTCTTGGGCTCACTGAGATAAATGAATCTTGGTACTTCAGCTATGAACACAAAATTGTTCAAATAAGAAAATACAGCAGATGTTCACCTTGCCCTACTAATATTACCTTATTTTAAAATAGGTTGAAATTGATTTCAGGTAGCATCTTTTTCATAGTCATAGAGTTATACAGCACACAAACAGACCTTCAGGCCAACTTATCCATGCTGATCAGATATCCTCAACTGATCTAGTACCATTACCTAGCATTTGGTCCATCTCCCTCCAAAATCTTCCCTTTCCATGGAAACAAAATCAAATAGAAGTAAAACCTGTTCTCAATTCCTTATAGCCCATTTAAGCTATTGCCCAAAATAAATTTCAACATCCCATATATTTTTTCTGACTGCTTATTTCACATGTTTCTTAGAGTTCTGTGCAGGAACCTTTGTTGAAAAATGCTATGATGATCTCAGATGGGAGATCAGGATCAGCTGTAATAGTCTGTACAGTCTGCCAAACCTCATTGACCTGGATTTTGTGATGGTAATGACAGTGAAACAGTCAGCATTTGTCATCATCACTCCATTGAAACTAATAGCAACATGCAGTCATTAATTTCCAGACAGAGTGTTATTGAGGCATCCCTAGAACGCAAACAATATGAATTGATGAGAAATTTTAACTCTTACACTTGTTGAATGAGATATAACTGAATTTCTAACAGTGCATTAACTTCAAAGTTACTGTTCAACAGCCTCATTGACCTTGAAAAGCTGATTTTATATTTGTGACATATCAAGCATATCCATTACAATACAAAATATTCCTATTTTTGAATAATAATTCATTAAAGCTAATGGTATTTTTACTTCTCTCTTAATCCAAGTATAGTCATTTATTTTAATATATAAGACTTTTAATTAATAATGAAGGAATTTTGTGTTTCAATGTTCTGGTTCGCTTTCTGAATATGTCAATTATGACCAAGTTAGAAGAGGTGAATTGATTCATTTCCTTGTCCTATCCCTTGTTGGTCACAATAAAGTTTGAAACAAAAAATATACATCAGACTTTGTATATAACCCAGTATCAGAAAGTCAACTTTAACTAATAACTAAAGAACTAGTTTGTTGGCAAGTTTTGTGTCAGTTCTCTGCAAAAGAAACTCAGCTAGTCCCACTGGACCATTTAAAAAAAACTCTATTATACCTTCTCTGATAGCATGCTTATTCCTGCAATCGAAATAGCTCCAATCTCACACACCATTGTTCATAACTGTAGTTTCTTATTATTGGCATCATTGGCTAAATTAATGCTTTATGTTCTCTTATATCATTTTTAAACTGGAATACTTAAAGCAAACAATATTTTAAATGCGGTTTAATTATTGCTTTGCACAGAAATATTATTAAAAAGCCACCCTCGCTCCCCCTGCATATAAATCCTGATATGTTGCTGAAAAGGAATATTTTGGCTTGAGGGTTCTAGTAAAAGAACCTGTTAGTAAGTGGTGATTATCAGTGAGAGGAGGCATGTTGTCATTGCACATTGTAGTCTCCCTACAGTTGGGAACTGCCACCATTTTCTTCTTATCAAATGATTGACTTCTGCTTTAAGTTGAAGCAGCATTGTCTGAGGTTAAAGACTAAACTATCAAAAGCATTTGAGCATCATTTCCAAAGCATTAATGCTTGCTAAAATAATGGAACTTCATGGGAAGAAAGTACAATTAATAGCTTAAAAATAGAGAAGTGGAATAGTACCTACTGTATATGATAAATATACGTAATCAGGGAAATGCTATGTCCAATGACAATTGTATGTCCTTACATTTAATTTTATACAATTAATCACCTCAACATGTATTTACTTCTCTTCTGCTTAGGCACAGTAACATAAGGATGAATTCATCAATTTAGCTCTTAGTGGAGATTGCTGCAAGAAGGGAGGGTCCTTTGTACACTCCCCTCAAAATTGTTGAAAATTTACCTCACTGTCTCTATGAGCTCCTTTTAATTATAATCTCACGAGTCATATATTTAATTACACAGTTCAAACATGAGCCTAAGTCTAACATTCATTATGCCATCCAGCTTTCTTGTGTGCTTTGTACCACCCTGTCAACCCCCACACCTCTCATTACCATCCTCCACCAACTTTATTTTGCTAACATACCGTAAGTGATGGATTCTTTATGTTTTCTTGATCTTTTGCCTCTAGGATATTGATGTTAAAACAGAATAGTGATTTTAGTGAAGAATAACAATGCAAGAAAAAATTATTAAACAGTAATAGTCTTTGTCCAATATAGACTATAAATATTGGTAATTTCACAACATTTAGTCTAGAGGAATTAAGGGCTACGGGGAGAACGCTGGCAAGTGGAGCTGAAATGCGCATCAGCCATGATTGAATGGCGGAGTGGACTCGATGGGCTGAATGGCCTTACTTCCACTCCTATGTCTTATGGTCTTATGGTCTTATTTACCTTTCAAAGTCTATTAACAGTTTCTTTGTAGCGATGCTGGGAACTGATGGCAAGTGAGACAGGGAGAAAGGAAATCTTCCAGGAACCTAAGACTCGTCCCAATTTCTTTTCTAGTATTTGCATTTGGTGGGCGAGGAAGGCAGGAACATCCTTGTTGTATGAGTGAACTAATGGTAGACCTCAGATATATTAATTGTCCTCATAGTCAGTGTGCTGTGTTGATATAGGAGAAAGTGAGGACTGCAGATGCTGGAGACCAGAGTTGAAAATTGTGGTGCTGGAAAAACACAGCAGGCCAGGCAGCATCTGAGGAGCAGGAGGATATCTGTACCCTAATTGCACTAAGTTAGACTGTATGGATACAATAGGAACTTTTATTTAATTTTCAGCCTTTTAAATTTGTAAAATATGCCAGGGAATGAGGAAACACTGGGGTAATGAGACCTAGTACCATTGGTCCATGCAGAATTTGCTATATCTTTAAAAAATATTGACAGCTATTGAGGGGAAAAGATTCTAAAAACTTGCTCCTACTCCTCCCACTCAACATGGCAGGTAAGAGAACACTCTGGAAAGTAGCAGTAAATATCTTGAAGTCCTCCTATGATGGCACAGGTCTCATTGCAGTCTTACTTCCCTCTAGTTGGCTCCAAACCCCTGATCTGCCTACACAGCCTGGTCTCACCAGTCCTCGTCTCAGGCTTGGTCCAATCTTTAATGTTCTCTACTCTTTTAGTGCCTTTTGCTGGCAATATTGTGGTGAAGCATTGCTGAACTCACCATAGCATCATCAGGATATTCCAGCTTTGTACTAGTATGCTTCCTCTTTATGGCCCAAATCTCACCAGGAGCCATCTGTACAGACCCAGTGTTTTAGGGCTGATCTGAGCTGAAGGGTGGGTTGGTCATTTGCTTTCCTGGAATTAGACTCTGAAGGAGTGGGGAATGGAGTCTAATGGCATATAATTATTTTAATGCAGATTCATTCATTCATTCAATTCATTCATTCATCCATTCATAATTGAACAGAAGACTAGTATTACAAAATATATTATTTTATGCTTCAATGCACTTCACTGGATCATGATTTCAAATTTAATGATTTTTACAGAATGGGAAATAAATAGACCTACTGTGCCAAACCTATTTTGTGCAGCTTCATAAAAGATTATATTATTTGAATGTTAGTTTGCCTATAGACTCTCAGCAGTGTCTTTATTATATCAAGCTTTTTGGTTGTCTGGTGTGTCTCTTCCTATGCCATTTAACCTTCCAGGAGACTTGTTTTTTCCTGTTCCTATCCTTCCATGTTCCATTTGGCTCCTTGTAAAGATGCGCATGCTAAGCAGATGGTCAGCCAACTGAAGTGAATTTCTTTCACAATTTGGAGACTGGATTATAAATTAATATGATCCAATAAGATCAAAAGACTATTAGACATAGGATCAGAAATTAGACCCTTCAGCCCATCGAGGCTGGTCTGCCATTCAATACTGGTTGATATGTTTCTCAACCTCATTCTCCTGCTTCCCCCGTAACCTTTGATCTCCTTGATACTCAAGGACCTACCTATCTCAGTCTTAAATATGCTCAATGATCTGACCTCCACAGCCTTCTGAGACAACGAATTCCATAGATTCACCACTCTCTGGCTAAAGAAGTTTCTCCTTATCTCCATTCTCAAAGCTTTTCCCATTACTCGAAGGCTTTGCCCTCGGATACATGTCTCTCCTACCAGTGGAAACATGTTTCCATCATTTACTCGGTCCGGGCCATTTAGTATTCTGTATGTTTCAATTAGATCCCCCTTCATCCTTCTAAACTCCATTGAATATAACCCCAGAGTCCTCCAAAGTTCCTCATACATTAAGCTTTTCATTCCTGGGATCATTCTCGTGAACCTCCTCTGAATACGCTTCAGGGCCAATACATCCTTCCTGAGATATAGAGCCCAAAACTGCACTCAATACTCCAAATGTAGTCTGGCCAGGTTCACTTGAAATGAATCTACAACCTTTCTGACCTGTATCTGGAGACTATTTGTTTTAAATCTTACCTCTTAGCAGCCTTTGACTTGCCCTAGGAAGCAACCATGAATTTAGTTAATAATTCAAATAAATCAAATATTATTCGTTAATTATTTGAGTGTACTGATAGCTATGTTCTTCTTCAGTGTGATTGATGTAACTTTTTCAGTGCCAGCAGATACAGTGTAGAGAGGACATCTAGCAATAAGGAGACAGAGCAGAGAGCTAACAATCATCCTGTTTGCATAGAAATCTTAAAAACATGCCAAAAGAACTGGATGTGCAAGTTTATCATGCCCAACCATACCACAGAATAATGAGAAAATACAACCCAGTTATATACATTCGAAACCGTCAAATAATATAAACAGCCTCACTTAATCTTCAAAATTCATTTTCAGTAAAATCATCTTCACAAAAGATAATTTGCAAAACACATTATCAGTGTTAGCAAACACATTACTGTGTTCCAAATATGTAATATCAGTTTGACAAAATAACTATGCATTAGAATCATCACATTTACTTGTATCAGGATGGGTAGATCAGAAAAGATGCTCAGTTAATTATTGCTAAGTAGATTACTTACAGTGTGGAAACAGGCCCTTCGGCCCAACAAGTCCACACCGACCCTCCAAAGAGCAACCCACTCAGACCCATTCCCCTACATTTACCCCTTCATCTAACACTATGGGCAATTTAGCATGGCCAATTCACCTAACCTGCACATTTTTGGCTGTGGGAGGAAACCAGAGCACCTGGAAGAAATCCGCGCAGACAATGTGCAAACTCCACACAGACAGTTGCCGGAGGCAGGAATTGAACCCAAGTCTCTGGACTTGAACCCAACCACTGTGCCAGCCTGCCGCTCATAGAATCAAGAAGTCGCAGTTCCAACCTTACAATCAATGCATGATTGCAACATGAAGTTTAATCGTGGGTTTATAGTTTTTAGATTAGATTCCCTACAGTATGGAAACAGGCCCTTCAGTCCAACCAGTCCACACTGACCCTCTGAAGAGTAACCCACCCACACCCATTTCCCTCTGACTAATACAGCTAACACTACAGGCAATTTAGTATGGCCGATTCACCTGACCTGGACATCTTTGCACATCTTTGGAGGAAACCGGAGCACCCAGAGGAAACCCACACAGACACAGGGAGAATGTGCAAACTCCACATAGACAGACACCCGAGAATGGAATTGAACCTGGGACCCTGGTGCTGTGAGGCAGTAGTGCTAACCACTGAGCTACTGTGCCGCCCTAGCAAAAATCAATTCCCTAAATTCATTTCCTGTCTTGTGTCATGACAGGCAGAGAGCAGGAGATGAAAACTGGTATGTGCAGTCACACTGTATATGGTTTCAAAAAGACTTTCTCTGGTTGACATTCCTTGCAAAATTGTAAACATTTCTTTTCTGTACTCTTCAGGCATTTTGACTGCAGAGAGAGACAGTTCCTGAGCCAATAAAAAATCTGATTGCTTCACCATTCTTTATTCTCAGCTCCAAGGTCTTCAGCTACCTGGGAACCAATCTCATGGCTGTTGGCAGGCAACAAGTCTTTGTCCTCAATGACTGGTCATTAATCCACAGAACAATCAACTGCTTGTTGCCAACCAAAACTCCATCTGTGGAAAAAGCCCCTGGATCTGGTTCATCTGCAAACAATGCTGTAACACATCACTATATAAACACTGCTTACAATTTATATCAAATTACTTGCTTTCAAACCATGCAGCAATCTTACTTACTAATGCAGAAATATAGGTTTGAAAATTGGGCTATAATATATTAATCTATCACAACTCACTTAAAAATATCGCAGAACTATTCCCTGAGTCTTCTCGTTAGGTTTCATTAACTGAACTGCTGGAACAGATTCATTTTTTAAACAAAATTTGTGCACAGAATACTTTTCACAAATCTATCTGTATTTTTTTTTGGTGAGACACAGAGGAATGAATAGCTGAGTTTACATGTTTAACAAAGGAAATCTGGGAAAATGTTATTTACTTTGTGAAAAATTTCTAGTCATTTAAATAAAAAAAAATCAGGCATTCATTTTTGAATAGGGCATAAGACACAAATAGGATTACAATTAAAAACTAAAGGACAATTAAACGAAAATTTAATTTGTAAGCTTTTTTGATCTTTACAACCTGATGCAGGGGAATAAAAAATGAGTATCATTTTCTCACATTTGGCTAAGGTATTATTTGCTGTAATGGCTAGAGTGTTTATCAATAGGTTTTCTTCTGCATGCTGAGTGGAAAGATTTAAGACAATAAATAAGTTCAGCAATGTTCAATAAGTTCAAAGTTTCCCACTTACATGTTTGGGTTAGTTTGAAGAAAATGATGAGTGTAAACCAATTCTAGCCTTATGAACTCATAATTAACGTTAAATTACTTATATTTACCTCAGTGTAAGTTGGATTGCTGTCTTGATGAATTGACTTTGGTTTAGCTAGTTCTTTAGTTCTGTATGAAGCCTTAGCTCGCAATGTAGCAGGTTTCACAGGCCAAATGACTGGTCTACATTATAAGCAAATATGTTGCTATTAACTGTTGATTACACAACACAATTTACAAATGTATAAACGGTACAGAATGCAGACAAATAAAAGCTGGTCTCTGCTTTTCACCATTAATATCACTAAACCATAGAATCCCTATCTTTATATCATTAATATCATAAAGAAATACTTCAGTCAACTAGTAAATAAAATATAAAATGACATTAATAACCTTGTGGAATGGGTGGATAATGACAATTTGACTAAATATCAGTTAATTTGAGAAGGTGCATTTTAGCAGAAAGAATAAAGTGTCCACATACTCCTTGGCGAATAAGATTCTAAATGGGATGGAGCAACAAAGGAATCTATACATACAGATATAAAAGCTATACAAAGGAGTGACATGTTACCATGCAAAACATTTTTTTTTTACATTACTGATATTACACTCTTGTCCTACGTAAGACAATTTGATTCTTAAGCTAACTCAATTTATAAATGTGTCTGACACAATAAAGTGGCTGTTCAACATGGTGCCCTCTGGTTAATGCTTGTTTGAGAAATGTAAAATAGAAATCTTAACAGCCAAATTGCTGTCATTGGAACAAGTGCAGTTTCATAGGAATAAGTTCCATCTGCTGTACCTCAAAATTTACCATTGGGATCATCAATGTATTAACATACAGACTATTTGACAAATGAAGTCTATTAGCATAACATCACCCCAAGAGATCATTAACACTGGGATCCTAAACTAGTTAAATTATAGATCAACGTGGGGGACAGTTAATTCATGCCTATCTCTTCCTGTCCAAGATCATGGTCAACATTAACACAGAGTCCCTAAAGTTTGGAAACAGGCCATTAGGCCCAACAAGTCCACACCAACCCTCTGAAGAGTAACTCACCCAGACTCATTCCCCATTACTCTACATTTACCCCTGACTAATCCACCTAACCTACACATCCCTGAACACTATAGTCAACTTAGCATGGCCAAGCTGCACATTTTTGGATTCTGGGAGGAAACCAGAGCACCCGAAGGAAACCCACACAGATATGGGGAGTATATGTAAACTCCACAGAGACAGTTCCCTGAGGCTGGAATCGAACCGAGGTCCCAGGCGCTGTGAGGCAGCAGTGCTAATGACTGGGCCACTGTGTAGAAATTCTACAGTAACACTGTTGATGTAAATATAAGCTATAAGAAAGAAACCATCTCAAAGTATCCGTTGGGGGTAGAATTAGACAAATGTACGCTGAGCTAAAGAAGGAATAATTAAGGGGGGTTTTCAATTTCTGTCTTAAATTGGAAAAAGCAGTTGGAGAGATTGTTTTATTTAGAAAGGGAATTAGTCGATAACTGAAGCTGTGGTCATTCACCTCTGTCTACTGGGAGGAGAACTTGTACAAGAATCCAGAGTCATGACATTCGCTTTCAGGGAGGGGTATTATAGATTTGGATAATCTCATGAAGAGGAAGAAATGCAAGGTCATGGGAGTTCTTCAATTTTAATTTAATATGGCAAATGTAGGCTTGCACAGAAGCTGGTACAAAACAAGGTACAGATTTCAAAGCTATAGATGAGCTAAAGTGTACACAGAGCAGTTGATGGATATCCTGAAGCAAGAGATCATTGAAATAATAAAATCAAAGCAAAATAATGTGGATGCTGAAGGTCTGAAATAAAAATAGAAAGTGTTGGAGAAACTCAGCAGCTCTGATGGCATCTGTGGTGAGAGAAACAGAGTTAAAATTTTGACTCCAATATGACTCTTCTTTAGAACACCCAGGGTGTAATGGTTCTGAAGAAAGAGTTGGATGCTAGTGTAAATAGTGTGTGATAATCCAAGCATTCCACTCATCTGCAACATCAAACATCAGCTCCACCACCTGTGGCAGAGTATGAGGCTCCAGGAAATGGGTCACCTCAGAACCCACAACCTTTGAGTGGAAGAAAATCATCTTTGACCCCGAAGGATTGCCTAAGAAGATTAACAAAAGAATTAATACAGAGCAGTAAACTCCATTTAACAAAGCAGATTGCACCAGGTAAATTGCTTCAACGTCCTGCTGTTATAACCAATAATTTTCATTAGATTGAATTCCAGATTGATCGGGTGTCAGAGGATGCAGTGTATGGTGAGAAAGATGCACTTTGGACATAGATGGTGGAATTTAATATTGGTGACTAGGAATCTCATCCAGGAGAGGACAAATCTACTCATCTCAGGAAGGTTCACAACATTTTGAGTTTTAATGATATATTAACTGGACAGCAACAGGAAGAACCTTTTGGACAGAGGTCCAGCTAACTTAGAAGCCAGCATTCTTCATAGTTCAGTAGTAGCATGGGGAAGCTCATGGCCACTGTCTTTAATGTGTCCATGTAAAGTCCAGGATGACCAAAGTATCCAAACCACAGTTGAGTGATTGCTTTGGTGGAGCATGGAGTGGAGGTCAAGGGGATGGGTTGGGGGGGTGAAGGGCAGGGAGTGGATCTGCGGGAAGGGTAGGGCAGTGTCTCTACCCCTTTGATGAAGGGTCCCTTGATTAGGCACTTTTAATGTAACTTCTCTGGAAGTTTGCAAGGTACTCATTCACTTGAATGTTCCATTTGCCACTGGATTAATACTGTGTTGGATTGCAATCCTTAAATTGGCATTCATAATCTAAATTTATGTAAGTTCTGCAGAGATACAAAGGAAGTTCACAGGTAGGTGGTGAGGGTTCCTTTGAATGTCCCCTTGTAACAAAATGTTATGTTATACTATTCATGAACAGTCCTCCTTAATTTGCTCTATCTTTTTAATATGATTTTGTGATTTTCAATCTGTTTTATGAATCTGATGTTCTCTGTCTTCAGAGGTCAGCAGGGTATTTTGGTGAATTCTTACTTGGAAGTATTTGATGACAAGTAAAATAAGGGTTTTGTTATAAGAATGCTAATTAGTATTTTAACGGCTGCTTAGTTGGATATCCCTTCCTGATCACTTCCAAACAAGATTTTATTCTGAGAGATTTTAGTATCTAGGACCCATATTAATTCCAATAAACCGGAATTCTATTTGATAATTTTTTTAACAGTTGATGTTGGCGGTGCTTCGAACTTTTTAACTGGTAAAACCGTAATAAAGATAAATATTTATTTCTGAGGTGAAGGGATCCAAGGTGGAAAACTTAGCCTAAAACAAAGTGTCCTATAATGAGATTTATTAAAAGATATTAATGTTTAAAAAATTTGTGATGGGACTCAAACTGTACAATATAGAATTTCACTGCAACTACTGATCAGTTTTTCTTTAAAATACAACATTCTAAAATGTTAAAGTATCTTTTAATAATTGTAATCACATTAAATTGCTAAGGCTCAGGGAACCAAGGGTTCTAGGTAGGGAGGGCATAGATAGATATATGCAAATTCGCAAGAGTTCTTGATTAGCTGCAGTTTTGAAGAGCAGAGGCAGAAAGGCCTCTGAGAAAAGTGGTCAAGTCCATTGTTTTGATGATCAAGGGCTGGATTCTTTACGGTTCAGTGGATACTATTACAGGCATTAGGAATATATAATTATATGCCTATGGAAACTGCTAATTCACTAGGTGTCAAAGTACTAATCACCATACTAATTATATGGCATCAAAACAGATATTTCTACATTGAGACCATTTAAATATTGATAAAAAGATGATTTTGTTTCAAGTGAGTATATATAATTGTAATCGAGAAATGTACATCAGCGCAATTACACTGATGAATATTTCTGCGAAATATAACAGCTATAAGCTGCTGTCGTGCCAGTTATTGAGATCACACCACATGTTGAGATCACACAGACATATGAATGTTACCAACCAATGCATACACAAAAAGAACAAGTCAGCTTATGGATGTTGTTTGGCACAGGATGTTGGAAAACTGTGCTTTTAATGCAGGCATGTATCCAGAATTCAAAATTAATTAATTGATCTGTCTGTGGAAAGTGACAACAAATGGAGACTGTACTGCCTAAAATCATTATTAGAGAAATAATTGTGATGTTCTATGATGATCTCGGGTCTATGGCTGCTTAAAAATTACAAAGGAAACATTTATCATAAAAGGGTGTTGTAGTAATGCTTGTGAAAGATATTAAAATGCTGAAACACTGGAAAATATTGGAATAAAATAATTCAATGACAGCATCAGAAATGCTTTAAAAACGTGTAAAATTTCCAGATGAAATTAACAACAAACTACTAACCTCATTTCGTTGGCTAAGGTGAGACACTGACCATTAGTGAATCTTCAATTAATCAACATTTCCCAAATAGCAATCAGAAATTATTCTTTAAGTAATTTGAGTTCCAGACACACTGTACCAATTTCTGATACTTTGTAAGTTATGCACAAACAGATTTCTGTTATTTATTCTGGTTATCTGTTCTGAAATTCTGTGCTACGTAATGGATGGAAAACTAGCTATGTGTCTCAACTGATGATATATGATCCTGCGATACGATACTCTGCTAGAATGTTAACATCTAAAATTTATCTCACTGCTGATTTTCATAAGTAAAATTCCAATTGTACCATGTAATACTGAATAAATTTTAAATAAAGTTGCAAACGTTAATGTCACTGACAAATTGCTTTTCAGTTTATCTAATAGCACCAAATAGATTGCCTGGAAAACTTCAAATCTAATCTATAAATAGGTAGAGCTTTGTGAATATAACATTCTACCTTTGATAGCAAAAGAATTTGTTTTCCATACTAACTTGGATGGGACCTCGAGGTAGAAATTCTGGGATGTTCTTCTGCACTCCCACCATAAATTTGGTTGAATATCCAAGAAACCCCAGAGAAATACTGTAAATAGTAACTATATTGCTAGTTATGCTTAAACTACAGCAGGAATTTGAGAGAAACAACAATGGAAATCCTACTTAACAAAAATCAAAAATTGCACGACAAATGTTCTTGATCACATTTCTCAAATCAAAAACAAAGAGAAAAGAAATGATGCAAGCAACAGGCTGAGGCTTCAATTTAGGCATATGTCCAATTTACCAGTTTTAAGGTTCTCATCCTTTGTATGGTATAAGGATCTGGATAGTACTGGCATAACATTTTTGCTCGTGTTCAGGACAAAATTATACTCATTCTGAGTCAATGAGCCAGAGAAGTTGCATTGGGTCATACTTCTAATATGTATTTGAAATGGAAACATAACAAAGTTATTTCTGCAATACATTACTTATTGTCATGTCTATATACATGTTTGTGATCTTTGCAGTACATCTATCTGTAATTGTTAAAGCATTTCCTTGGATATTCTGAAAAGTCATGGACCTATTTCTCCAAACACCATAAGATGGTAATAGGAGCAGAATTAGGCCATTGAGCCCATTCCATCTGCTCACCATTTGATCATGGATGATACATTTCTCAACTGCATTCTCCTGCTTTCACCCTGTAACCCTTGATCCCTTTATTAATCAATAATCTATCTCTTGTCTTAAATACACTCAATGACTTGGCCGCCACAGCTTTTGCGGCAGTAAGTTCCAGATTAACCATCCTCTGACTGAAAAGATTCCTTCTCATCTTAGTTCTAAAGGATTGTTTCTTCACACTGAGGTTGTGCGTTTGGACCATGGTCTCTCCTACTCGTGGAAACATCTTCTCCATGTCCACTCTATCTAGGCCTCTCAGTATTCTGGAACCTTTGATGAGATCTCCCCTCATCTTTTTAAACTTCATCGATTGCCGACCCAGAGTCTTCAAACAGTCCTCATATGACGAGCCCTTTATCCCCAGGATCATTCCTGTAAACCTCTGGAACCCCTCCAATGTCAGCACATTCTTCCTTAGATACAGACCCAAAACTGCTCACAATATTCCAAACACAGTGTGACCAGTGCTTTGTAAGCCTCAGCAGTTCATTTCTGCTCTTGTATTCAAGCTCTCTTGAAATGAATGTTAACATTGCATTTGCCTTCCTAACTGTCAACTGAACCTGCATGTTAACTTAAGAGAATCCTGAACTAGGACTCCCTAGTTCCATTATGCTTCAGATTTCTGAAGCCTTTCCCCATTTAGAAAATAAACCGATTCTATTCTACTTACTAAAGTGCATAACCTCATTCTTTCTCACATTGTATTCCATGTGCTGCTTCTTTGCCCACTCACCTAATCTATCTTGTCCTTTTGCAGCTTCCCCACATGCCCCTCCACCAAAACCTAACCTGCAGGTTATCCCCAGCATTTTCTGTTTATATTTAAGTATTTACCTGTCTGGTTGAAACCGTTTATCAAGCCGTTTATGTTCGCTGAGTTGAACGTATCGTGGAACATTGCCTGAAGGAAATGAAATAGTTGAATAAAATTCTGACATGCATAATTTAAATGCTGCCAGTTATTTAATTATTAAATGGGGCTCATACAATAACAAATAGATTCTAGCATGACCCCATCAAATTTTTCTCCAGTACCTATTTTGCAGGGAGAATTAGGAAACTAGCTTAGATGTGGTACTCTTCAAATGAATTAACTGAAGCTTTGTTAATAAGAGTTACACTGTAAGTCATGTTTTAATATATTTAACTATTCTGATGGCTGTCTAGGCTCTGATAGCATCATTACATGCAGAACTCATGCGTGACTCAGGCAGATCTGAATTGGTTGACCTGAGCTGGCATATCAAAGGGCTTCCTATGACTGACCATTAACTGCCAGCTCATTGCCTCCTCCTCCAACTCTGCAGAATGGACCATCGGTCAGTATTCTCACCTGTGGTGGTGAATTTCCTTGGAGGTGTTCCCACCCCTATACTGAAATTGATTTAGGACAGAATTAAAATTTTCAATATTGGAAAGTAACAAACGCCTGTGAAATTTGAAATTAACAAACTAAGTTTGGGATCATCTCAAAGCTCTCAAAACTCTCCACTCTAACTAATTTGACTAGGGGAAGCAGCTGCACCCATTTTTATATAGGCCTATCTTTCCTAATGTACAGCAGTGGCGTAAAAGTAATAAATGTCTAGGCACAGTGCCAGCAAAAGATACTTCAATGCAAATAAACTCAGTTGAATCTTCCTGAACAGAACATCAAAGCTGAGGAAACCAAAACAGAAGAACTCATGATAACATTCTGATGTCCTAAGCATACATTTGCTCATCTATTCCTGTGTACAAATAAGGAAATTCAGGGCCATGATCATGTTGTTGTTCCATTAAGTGGCAAGACTGAATCTTCTCCAAATGAAGTTGGAACAGAAATTGACTATCAATGAATGCATGTGAAACACCATTAAAAACAGCAACTGAAATGATTGGTAACTATTTTCAATTCTGTTTGTAGTAACTTGAAGGATCTTATTTGAAGTTTCTTGAAGAATATGCAACTATATAATGGAGCACATGATTTTCTCACTTCAGGCATTCCAGTTGAGCTCATGTAGGGTGGCATCAAGGACAGGACAAGACACCTCCTCCCAAGGATGTGAGAAGAATTGAGTAAATTCTTTGTGGACTGCCAGGTTTTTTCAGACTGTGAAAGTGGTAGTGATCTGGGTTCAAGCGACTCAAAATTCAAAATTATAACAGGATATGTATGAGTTAGTAGAAGCTGATCTGTGGGATAAAAAGAGTTATCATATACACTAAGATAATTATAAAGCTCTGGTCCAAGCACAGAAGATTACCATTTATGAAATGCAATATGCATTTAGCATTTAAAACCAATAATAAAACCAGAAAGTGCTAAAGAAACTGAGCAGGTCCAGCAGCATCTGTGGAAAATGCAATAGAGTTAACACTTTGAGTCCGGTATGATTCAGTCCAATATAACTTGCTCCAAAGAAGTGTCACCTTCGACTCAAAACAATGCAACCAGCCCTACTGCATTTCTCCAACACTTTTTTAAAATTTCTGATCTCCACCATCCACAATACTTCGCTTTTTTCCAGATTTCCTACCTTGTCCACTTTGTGATTCACATGATACTTCAGACTCTGTAATAGAAATTATAAAATAGTTAGTTTCCTCATGATCTTCAAACATTCTACATGTCATGAACAGAATATGGGTGGGAATTGCAGCCCCAGTCATGTCTGAAGAGTGCCAGGAAGTGAATTTAATCAGACAAGCAGCAGACAGATTCTTAACCTCAAAATGAACTTCAGGGTTTTAGCCAGTTCAGAGACATATTTTGCTCCCATTTGTCTGGGGTTCATTGACCTTCAGGGTCTGGGAATGTTATCAAAGTATATGCCACAATATAATTCATTCCAAGGCCAACATATGGCATGGGTTCGTTTGGAGGGGGAGTGGTGAATGGTGCTGGTGAAGTGGATGGAATGGCTGGGATGGGACAATTGGGTGTCATAGTTTGGTTGGAAGCAGAGCTACGGGAATCATGCAGCCTTCTGGGAAGTCTCAAGGGATTTCAGGATGCAGATAGCTTTGATCAGGAGAGGGACAATAGGGTCTTGATCTTGAGGGGCTCCCAGAGAAGGTTGGGGACCTCAATGGACATCATGACTGCCAGCGTAGCAAGGCAGGGATGGATGGTCATTGGGGCAAAAGAATGATACACGAGGATCCAAAACGAGCAAGATGAATCTCACCATGCTGAAAGTCCCTCAAAATAACAGCACAAATACAAACAGAGTAGAAATGGCTACTGGCTAAGTGGAAGGATGTTTCATTTGAGGGGAATGGCAGTTATATCTTGCATGTTTTGATCAACTGAAAGGCCATCTATCAATCCGGAATCCAATGGATGGACAATCAGGTACAGCTATCCAATTGTTGCAGTGCTGGATCTCTCAGGCATGAAATAACCTCTCTTTATCTTTGGATAGAGTTTATATCTCTTTACAACACATACCAGCATTTCTGGACAGCCCTCTCCTGCCTTTGCGCTTTGATTGTCTGCCAAAAGACAATACTGATGTTACACACTTTAGAGTAATGTTGTCAACAAGTAATATCAATCATCCCAAACATAATATTGATATTAAATTCTTTATGTGCCTGCATACCACACCCACTATATTAAAATGGGTGCTAGCCTACATGTTCTTCTGCTGAATCAGCAAGACGTGAAATGCCATCGTATACATGCATGAGTTTTCATCTGCTATTTCCATCATTGGCATTTACCAAGCTCACCTTTTCCAGGAAATAATTGTTCCTTGGTATCATGTGTGCTGTTAATTGAAAGTTACATTGCTGGGCTGACATTGTAAATGAAAGCTATTTAAAAAGTTGACCCTGTCATTCACTAAACTCAAATCAAACTTCTTCATCAGTGTGAGTATATGATAAATTAATATATCCAATGGAAATTTTAGGTATATATGTTAGGATTTAGAATTCCAGCTGATGTTGTTATTGGACAAGTAAGATCCCAGACTGAAACCTGGCTTGATTGACTATATTTTGATTTGTTTTGTTTTTAACAAAGTGGTCTCTTGCTGAAATAAAGCATGCAATGCTGCCGATTTAGTTTAAACAATAAAAGAGAAAATTATTAACAATTGAAATAATGATAAAATAGAGTAAACTAAAGAGTCTAGTTAAATGGGTCTAAAAAAGATTTCACAATTTGAGACAGTTCCGGATGGGATACCCTAAATTGGTATGGGGGAATTAAATGGTTCCCTCTTCATAATTCACCCACTCCCTTCGATAATCGCAACAAAGCTAATTTGAAAACATATACTTTTCCTTGTATCTCCCAGACTGAAATGAACTTATGCTTTAAAAGAAGCTAATTTAACCAGACTTTGTTAACAAACAGTGTGTCTATTAATTATTAAATATGAGAAAGACTAGTGATGGAATACACATAAATACATCTTTTAAATATACTGTAATATAAATATATTATAAATATATACAGATTATATATTATAATTATTATTATTATATACAATAATATAAATATATTATAAATATATACAGATGATATATATTCAACAGGTGACATGATGGAGCAGCGCTCCGAAAGCTTGTGATTTCAAATAAATCTGTTGGACATAACCTGGTGCGTGACTTCTGACCTTCTGTCAAACAAAGATAAATGATATCATCAGCCAGCATCAGTAACTCCAATGTCTTTCAATATCTTTATTGGTTTGCCTCTTGATTTAAAACATGACGCAATACCTGTCTTTTTGAGATACAATATTTAGAACCTCCATTGGTCTGATTCACATCATCTATAGTCAAAGAAGAATTTTCATGACTGTCAAGAGTCATCTCTCCCTTCTTCAAAAAGGTAAAGTTGCCATAGTCCTGCTGGACCATAAGGCTGCACTCTTAGCGGACCACAGGTGGAGGTTTCAACTGAGGGTCACCATGCCTCAGGTGAGGCTAGAAGTTGAAAAACAGCCCCTTGTGGTCGCAGTTGCATTACTCTGCATTGCCGACTGGCCAGTTAAGTTAACTGACCAACTACTTAATACATACTAAAGAAACATGTTCTTTTTGTACTAGTGCTCCAGGTTTAATAACTATTCACTTTTTGATGCCCCTTTTTTGAGGATTTCTTAGACATGCCTACTACTGCAATCAGTCTCCCATTCAGCTTTGATATGTTCGGACTTATTACAAATAAAGAACATCATTTTTTTTAATATTACTTTTTTGTTTTCGGCTTTCTGCTGTGTAATCTTGATGTCCTTGTTTGTTCTTTAAAAAACATACATCTTCTGGCAACACGTTTCTATTTCTCCAGTTCTGTTGTGAATTCCCACATGTCCCCAACTGCAACAGTCTATGTGAGAAATCACACCTACTGCCAGATCTGCTTTTTCTCTGATCATTGATACATGCCCTCATCTAAATAAGAGCTTAGCTTTATATGAATGCTGTTTCTGAATTCCTCCGTAATCATCATTTTGCCCAATTTTCTCTAACTTCAGTGATTAAAGCCACTGATGCCGCAACGTTTAATTTTCTGTTGAAAATTCTACATATGTCTGATTAGGTTTATTTCTTGTGTTTCTTTCTGTATTCTGAAGAAGGGTCATTGGACCCAAAATGTTAACTCTGATTTCTCTCCAAAGCTGCTGCCAGACCTTCTGAGTTTTTCCAGCAATTTCTACTTTTATTTCTGATTTCCAACATTCGCAGTTCTTTAGATTTTTTAGATTTATTCCTTGTTATTTTTAATTGATTATCTTCAGGGACAAGCTTTATACACTGAGTAATTCTTTGTTAACTGTTTTGTAATTTGCAGATTGTTTTGACAAGTTTAAAACAGATCTTTATTACAAGAAAAACTACTTAAATATAGGAAATGGTTGGGAAAATTTTGAAAGACACAGTGAAATAAAATTTTCCTCTATTCGTCGATTCCATTACTTCACAGAACCAAATTCAGAGATTTCATCTCAATCTCAGATCTTTAAATTCAACCCAACTGATTCTTCCCAGATCTTCCCTGTGAATTATGAAGTCCTTTTATATGAAAACTCATAAAACTGAAAGCTTTTACTTTCTCAGTCTTGTAACAAACTACAAGTAACCACTCTTTGTCTGGTTGTTACTCAAACTAACAGTCTACTAAGGTAACTTATTCTCTGAATTATTTTACACTCCCTTCCAGCAAAGAAATTATACCGTGCTTCAGTCCCCAGTGAGATCTTCTATAAATCTACTCAAACAGGGCCATCTCTTTGGAGTTCATCTCAGCCTCCCGCAGAAATCTCCAGCATAACAGATACTAGTCTGGGCAGCACGGTGGCACTGTGGTTAGCACTGCTGCCTCACAGCACCAAAGACCCGGGTTCAATTCCCACCTCAGGCGACTCTGTGTGGAGTTTGCACATTCTCCCTGTGTCTGTGTGGGTCTCCTCCGGTTTCCTCCCACAAATCCAAAAATGTGCAGGTTAGGTGAATTGGCCATGCTAAATTGCCTGTAGCGTTAGGTGAAGGAGTAAATGTAAGGGAATGGGTCTGGTTGGGTTACGCTTCGGCGGGTCAGTGTGGACTTGTTGGGCCGAAGGACCTGTTTCCACACTGGACATAATCTAATCTAATCTAATTCAATTCATTCCATGTTATAAAAGAAACAGATAGAAGTATTGAATAAGTACTGAACAGCTAGAAGGCTATGGGGTCTGAGAACTTTTCAGCAATTAGTACTGAAAACCTGTGCTCCAGAGCTTGCCACACCTCTAGCCAAGCTGTTCCAGTACAGTTGCAACATTAGCATCTACCCAACAATGTCGAAAATTGCCCAGGCATGTCCTTTACACAAAAAGTAGGACAAACCCACCTGGCCAATTACCACCCCACTGGACTATCTTTGATCATCAGTAAAGTAATACCACTACTAATTCTTGTAGCACTTGCTCAGCAATAACCTGCTCAGTGATGCCCAGTTTGGGTTGCATCAGTTCTTAACCTCATCACAGCCTTGGTTCAAACATGGGAAAAAGCTGAGTTCCAGAGGTAAGGTGAGAGTGACTGCCCTTAACATCAAGGTTGCATTTGACTGAGTGTAGCATCAAGGAGCCCTATCAAAATTGGCATCAAGGGGGAAAACTCTCTGCTGGTAGAAATCATACCTGGCATATTGGATTTAATTAGATTAATGGGGGTTTTGCCCTAACTAGTTGGACAATCAGCAAGGAACCTCCATCCATTCCATACAAGAGATCTGATAGTATTAAGCATAACTGAGGGACTTGATTTGGGCACTGTTATGCCTTCGCTGGTATTCAGGGTCTTGGTGGTAGAGGTCCTGCCTGGCAAGAACTGTCAACCTTGCCACTAATAAATTGTGTGGGGCTCATTGGCAGTGGATGTCAAGTTGCTGATTAACAAGCCTATCAGTATCATGCCAGCTGAGACTAGGAATCTTGCGTTAGTTCCCTGACTTAATGGAGGAGGTTTTGCTGCCATTGAGAAACTGACCTGGCCCCTATCCAGCGATTAAATGAGCTAGGCTGCCATGACTCCTGCCATCATGAACTCCATTAAATTCGGTCCCAGCTCAAACCACAAACACAATTTTAAACTTGGGACCTTGCTTTTTTGGACACCTCTATTCTATTTTGAACTTTGAATTAGTGGCATGTTGGGTTTTTTGTGTGTCCTGCGGCATTTCTGTAACCATGATAATTTCTTCTGTTAAAACAGTCTGCAAGAGATAGCTCGGGGAGATTGATGGAGATTTGTTTACGTTGGGAATTTTTTATGAGTTAGCAAAGTAAACAGTAGTGCATTAAGTTTTCACTTTAGAAGATTTTGCACTTTTGAATGCTATAAACACCCATACCTTGAAGGAACCAAAATGTTCCTATCTCAGTTTGGGCAGTTTGCAGAAGTCTTGGTTGAAGCTGAATGTGAAAAGCATTTACATCTGAGACAGGGAAGCAGTTTAGGCCTGTTAAGGAAGAATTTACCTCAGGAATTTAGTTTAAAAACTCCAGACCAGAAGTATTTGGTTAAAACCCTGAAGAGGTTATGTGAAGCTGAGAAAGTCCAACTTTGGTCACATGATAATCAAGGAAGAGGCTATCAGATCAAGAATTGTTGCCATAGCTAAGTCAAACCCTTTGTGTGTAGAGAAGGGAACTTTCTCTGGTGTTTGAGTAATATTATGGGATGTTGTTGAGATTAATGGATTATATTTTATTGCATGTTTGAAATTTTTAAATGTGTGTTACTTGGCTTGTTCTATTTTATCTTCATTTCTTTTCCATAATAAACTTTTGTTTTGTTGTTGAAACCAAATGTGCAGCTTTACAAGTTTGTGTTTCAATCAAAGACTACCTTGTTAAAATCAAAAATGAGCAAACTATGATCTATCAAGCCAGTTAAGACGCAGTTTCATTTTGGATAATGTGGATCAATTCTTATTACTTGTTGGAGACCAGCCAGGAATGCATTCCAATAGTTAATTCTAAAAGTATCAAAGGCAAGGGTGAGAGTTTGAACAGCTGATTAACTGAGCTGTCAAAGTTGAATGATATCAAAGAATTGGAAGAAGACAGTCTTAGAAATAGCGTCTGAAACTCACTTCAGGATGGCTTAATTGCAAACTGTTGCCAGGGAGTTGCATTTAGTCCATAAGGACGGAATGGAATGAGGATTAAAAACAATGGTTGAAATCTTATCAATATTTATTTGGAGGAAATTTCTAGTCATGGATTAGTGAATGGGCGCACCAATGTTACTGTTCAAAACTCACTTCTACGATTCTGCATATAACATTTTAACACTTCAAATTATAATTACATTAATGTTATATAGCACATGTCTGTTCTTGTGCCTGAATTGCAGTGTTAATTAAAGATATAATTTACAGGCATCTGATACAGTGGAACACAAAACAAAGTGGTTTACAGTTACATTATTGTTCGTTCCCTTATCTCTACTTTTGCATGATTGTAAAAAACGTACGCTTTAAACCTTATCTTGCACCGTATCAGTAGAAAAATGTACAGACGGCCAACACCCGGCAATAAAGTAAGCAGATAACACCGGTTAATTGCTATTGGAGGTACAACGTGCAAATTCAAGAACAATTCTTCTCATGTGACATTGTAAAAGATTGTGGCACTGTGGGTGCAGCGCTGAAAATGATCCATTGCCCTAATTCGTTTTTCTTTCAAGGTTGGGACTTACAGCTGCAGTGTCATACAACGTATTAAAACGGCGATGAGATGAAGCTTCGAATGCCAAAGCACTTTGGTTCGTCAGTGCTAACATTACAATTAGCCCTCGGCGCTAACGTTCATCTTAAACACATGCATTCACTTCTCTGAGGGTAGGGAAACATCAATGGCTGTTAAATTTACTTATCTCACCCATTGCCAGCCTGTGGGCAAACAGAGGGATCTTTACGACGAGTCATTGGCTGCTGGAGTGAGCGTAAGAAACAACCACCGTCAACGCGGTTATTTCACTGGTGGTCGTCAGTCTAGTCTTTTTTAAAATGCTTTCTTCATTCCTGTCCGCCGCCACTCAGTGACTCAGTAAAATCGGCGCAGACACGATAGATGAAACAGAGATGTGTTGCCCAGCAACAAGCAGACGCACCGGGGGTTGCTAGGTAATGGACGTTGGAAAAGATGTCATGCCAAATGTAATCAACCGAAGTTTTGTAAATGTACCCCTTGCAAGTCTCTCATTTGCAGCAACACATTAAGATAGGGATAAGGATAAGTTGCACGTTTACGCTATTTAAAATGATTAGGTCAGGTCACAAAATAATCCAACGCCTGAGCTTGACCTCCAATAACACTATGTACTTAGAAAGCAGGTGCTGTTGACCAAGACTGATTAGCCATGTTTTGTGTGTGTGCGCCTTTCACAAGCCTCAAACCTTTGACAGTCAATGATGAACATTTGAGATGCAGTTATGGTGGCAGCTAAACTGCCCACCTGACTATTGGTTAGTGATGTTGTTACGAGAATAAGTATTGACCAGAACACTGAGAAAGAACCCTGCCTTTTATCCTTGGATCATGCTTGGGACCATTTACCTCAGCCTGATTAGGTAGACAGGATTGATGTGTCAAACAAAAGATTACTTTTTATGATACATTCACAAGATGCCAGTGTTGCTGGCAAGGCCAGAAATTATTTTGCATTGATAATTGTCCTTAGACAGAGGTGGTGAGACACATTCTTGAATGTAACTAAATGGCCTGTGTGGCCATTTCAGCTGGCTGTCTGCAACATTACAGAGGGTTTGGAATCTCGTAGGAACTCTAACCCTAAGAGTGATTAAGGAGGACAGGTACTGAGCTTTTTCTTGAAATACATTAATAATCAAGTTTTGTTGCAATCTACTAATTTCAGCAAGATTCCACTGCTTTGTTTAAGCAAAACTTGGATAAGTATTTGAAGTAGAGCAGAATGCAGCCCTGTAGTGAGGGAGCCAGACAATTAATAGTAAGGAACATTAAGACCATATGATGTAACAATAGACATACAGCTTCTAGGGTTTTCTTTACCATTCACTGAAATCAAGGCTGATCTGATCATTTTCACTTTTCTGCCTTCCCCCCCCCCCCTCCAATTCCCTTGATTAAATGAAAAATTAAAAATTTGTTGATTTCACCTTTGAACATACAAAGTTACAGCTTGGCAGCCCTCTGTGCTAAAGAATTCCATAGATTTACTACCCTCAGAAAAATTCTTCCTTAGCTCTGACTTAAATTGGTGACTCCTTTTTCTGAGATTATGCTGTCTTGTCCTAGATAGTCCCATAAGGGGAAGAAAACCTCGCTATCAAGCCCTTAAGAATCTATTATGTTTCAGTAAAATTTCCCTCATTCTTCCAGCCTCGAATGAATCCAGACTCAAGCTGCTCAACCTCCCCAGAAAAGATAGTGCCTCCATACCAAGAATTAATTTAGTGAATCTTCCCTGGACTGCCTCAAATACCAGTCTACTTTGCCTTACCTAAGGGGACCACAGTATTCCAGGCCTGGTTTTGACAAGTGCCTTCCATAGTTTTGGCAAAATCATCCCCTTTTTATGCTACATTCCCATTTAAATAAAGGTCAATGGTTTATTTGTCTTCCCTTTTACCTGGTGAACTTGCATGTTATTTATGCATGAGGGACTCCAAATACTTGTTGCTGCAGCTTTCTACCATTTAAATAATATTCAGCTTTTATTATTCCTGCAAAGGTGCATTGCTTCATATTTACTTACATCATATTTCATCTGTAAAGCTTTTGTCTACTCACTTGTCTATATTCCTCTATGGACTTTGTGTTTCATGCTCATCATAAAACCATTTATGCTGAATTGTTCTGGTAAAGAGATGTTATTGGGTAAATAGCTTCTTTCTCAATATGAATTTTTATGGGTCCAGGTATGATTGCATGTCAACTTTAATAACATGGTTACATTATCAGCAGTTTGATCTTGCTATTCTTAACCAAAGAGTTACAGCTTAAGATAATATCATCACATGCATTCACATAAACATCGTTTTCCACTTACAAGTGTGTAAATTGACTTTAAAAGTAAACCATCTGAAATTACCTTTTTTATGCTAAGAGGGGAGTGACACCAGATACTTTGGATTATTTGGATGCAGTAATGTTACCAGACTCACTTTGACATACAAATTAATTTGCTGCACAACCTAGGTGTCAGCCATGACTGAATGGTAGCGCTTCTGCCTCTTCGCCAGAAGGCTGCAGTTAAAGTCCCAGCACATAATTTAGGTTGACACTTCAGTGTAGTCCTGAACAGAGTGATTATGTTGCAGGGTTAATAATCCAGAGGCCTGGATTAATGATCCAGGGGTATGAGTTCAAATTTTACCTCCACATCTGAATTTCAATTCAGTTAATTAAATAAATCTAGAAGGAAAAGGTAATTTCAGCACAAAGCACACTGTGTTCCAGTCATGCTTGGATTATACCCTAACCTTTCTTTAGTACAGATCTATCAGCATTTATTTCAATCTCATACTCAATGCCTTTATTTATAAACTGATTATCTTAATAGGCATTTCTAATGGCGCTGTTTACTTGCATTCCCATTTTCAATGAATGATATATTTGAACTTCTCGAATTCTTTGTTCATCCACACCCTCCAGCACCTTTCCATCGAATGCATATTGATGGCCTTGTTTATCCACACACTTAATGACATTCAGTTGCATTTTTTAACCATTTCCCATTTTTGTTAATCTATTCCATATCTTTCGTCTTCTGGCCTCCCTACTGTCTCAGCATGCTCCTGCCCCACTGAACTCATTTCTACCTACCTCGACACTGTCCTATCCCCCCAGTCCAGGAACTCCCCACATACGTTCGAGACACCACCCACACCCTCCACCTCCTCCAAGACTTCCATTTCCCCGGCCCCCAACGCCTCATCTTCACCATGGATATCCAATCCCTCTACACCTCGATCCACTGTGACCAGGGGCCTCCAAGCCCTCCGTTTTTTTCCTTTCCAGACGTCCCCAACAGTACCCTTCCACCAACACTCTCATTCGTTTGGCTGAACTGGTCCTCACCCTTAACAATTTCTCCTTCGAATCCTTCCACTTTCTCCAGACCAAAGGGGTAGCCAGCGGCACATGTATGGGCCCCAGCTATCCCTGTCTCTTTGTTGGCTACGTAGAACAATCGATCTTCCGTAATTACACCGGCCCCACTCCCCACCTCTTCCTCCACTCCATTGATGACTGCATTGGCGCTACCTCATGCTCCCGCAAGGAGGTTGAGCAATTCATCAACTTCACCAACACATTCCACCCTGACCTTAAGTTTACCTGGACCATCTGTGACACTTCCCTCCCCTTCCTGGACCTCCCCATCTCCATTAATGATGACCGACTTGACACTGATATTTTTTACAAACCCACCGACTCCCACAGCTACCTGGATTACACCTCTTCCCACCCTATCTCTTGCAAAAATGCCATCCCATATTCCCAATTCCTTCGCCTCTGCCGTATCTGCTCCCAGGAGGACCAGTTCTACCACAGAACACACCATATGGCCTCCTTCTTTAGAGACCGCAATTTTCCTTCCCACATGGTTAAAGATGCCCTCCAACGTATCTCATCCACATCCTGCACCTCCGCCCTCAGACCCCACCCCTCCAACCGTACAAGGACAGAACGCCCCTGGTGCTCATCTTCCACCCTACCAACCTTTGCATAAACCAAATCATCCGCCGACATTTCCACCACCTTCAAAAAGACCCCACCACCCCTTTCCACCCTCCCCACCCCTTTCCACCTTCTGCAAAGACCGTTCCCTCTGTGACTACCTGGTCAGGTCCACATCCCCCTACAACCCACCCTCCCATCCTGGCACCTTTCCTTGCCACCGCAGGAATTGTAAAACCTGCACCCACACCTTCTCCCTCATCTCCATTCAAGGCCCTAAAGGAGCCTTCCACATCCATCAAAGTTTTACTTGCACATCCACTAATATCATTTATTGTAGCCGTTGCTCCCGATGCGGTCTCCTCTACATTGGGGAGACTGGACACCTCCTAGCAGAGCGCTTTAGGGAACATCTCCGGGACACCTGCACCAATCAACCACACCGCCCTGTGGCCCAACATTTCAACTCCCCCTCCCACTCTGCTGAGGATGTGGAGGTCCTGGTCCTCCTTCACCGCTGCTCCCTCGCCACCAGACACCTGGAGGAAGAATGCCTCATCTTCCGCCTCGGAACACTTCAACCCCAGGGCATCAATGTTTCCTCATTTCCCCTTTCCCCCACCTCACTCTAGTTCCAAACTTCCAGCTCAGCACTGTCCCCATGAGTTGTCCTACCCGCCGATCTTCTTTTCCACCTATCCACTCCACCCTCCTCCCTGACCTGTCACCTTCATCCCCTCCCCCACTCATCTATTGTACTCTATGCTACTTTCTCCCCACCCCCACCCTCCTCTAGCTTATCTCTCCACCCTTCAGGCTCTCTGCCTTTATTCCTGATGAAGGGTTTTTGCACGAAACATCGATTTTACTGCTTCTCGGATGCTGCCTGAACTGCTGTGCTCTTCCAGCACCACTAATCCAGAATCTGGTCTCCAGCATCTGCAGTCATTGTTTTTACTTAGTTTTTCCCTATTGTTGGTCAAACTCAGCAACTCCTCGCCCTCCTACCCCCCACCCCCCGGTTTTCCTATTCCCCACCCTTTAGTGAGGACTTGTTATCAATATTCTGCTCTCTTTTCCTAAGTCCAAAATATTTATATATGTATATGAAATAAATATGCTGAAATCAAAAATGAACACAACAATTACTCCACCAATTTTAATGTTTCTCCAGTCAGTAACTTAAGTTACCTTAAGTTTTTGTTTCTCCTCTGTTAACCAATTCTCCATCCTGAATTTGTGCAAAAAACTTACTTCAATGCATTGATCAGTTGTCTTTTGAAAACCCAGATGTATTACATCTGCTATATTCCTACTATGCACTTAAACAATTGCTTCTTCAATAAATGCTATTAAGTTTGTCAACCATCATTCATCATCTTTGACAAATCTATATTAGCTGTCATTAAATAATTCATGAAATTCGAAAAGAACATTAATTTTATCTGGTGTTAAACTGGGTTTTGCAGAACAATTAGTTTATCTTTCACTTCCTTCTTGAGTAAATGTGCTGCATTGACTACTTGCCACCCCAGTGATACAATTATACATGGTTAAAATGTGTAAAAATCTTCTGGCCACAGCACCAGCTGTCAGCCATCTCACATTCATTAGGTTAGAATGCACATCTTTACAGCTCAGTGATCCAAAGTTCTAACTTTTTATCAATTACATCTTGATATAGTGTGCAGTAAAATGCAAGTAGTCTTGGTAGTCAACTTGCTAGAATCACAACTAAGTTTATTTTCCAATCATTTTTTTCTGAACCTGATTCCACCCATAAATCTCCCAAATTAGCAACACTAACCCTCTAAAAGATGTTGTGTGGTTATAAATTCTGAATGAGAAAATGAGGAATAAACAAATATCCTGGAAATAGGCTGGACTATGAATCCTTCAATAAAGTACGCACAGATACTTTCAACAGATTAAAATGAACTTTATGTTTAGATCTCAGAAAGCATCCACTTAAATTGGTACGACCTAAAAAAGGAACAAATTGGAATACCAACAGAAATTACTGCAGTATTATTGAAAGAAACTTCTGATCAAATACTTCCAATCAGATAAATTTTAATTGGAAGGTAACTGTTAAAAATGTATAGATATTGGCTCAAAGATTGATTATATTTAATGTCAGAGCAAGTTCAAAAGGCTTTACAGCCTAATCCTGTTCCTAGTTTCTATGTTTCCATAATCCTTCATTTAGAATCTGCACAAACAACTTGACTTCTCCCCAGGGTGCAACATCAAGCTTTATATTTTCTGCTGAAATTGATATCCGGATATTTTCCTCTGTACAGTCATAGTTCATTACACTAGGTGGCAGTATATTGCATAAGTTAACACTTTAATTGTACAATATGTGTTCCTTCAGAAATACGTGTTGTTTCTTCACAGGTTTTATGCTAGCTATCCTGTTTAAAGCAATATCTCTTATGATTAAGATATAAAAAATGAACTTTCAATCTCTGCTAATCCAAAGTGGCTGCGTTGATTTTAAAGAATGAGGATTTCTAGTTGGTAGGGAGATAATTTCAAGACAGTAAAATATTCCTTCAGCTTGTAACTTCTAATTTCCAGGAAACAAAATATTTAAAATTACTTTATAATGTATTTTTGACCACGATAATTGAGTAGATTTCAGCAGTTTTATTTGTGACATATTGTATTATACTAGCCTAAGAAGGGGGATAGGAAAGTCTGTAGTTGCTATATGTAGAAATAGCTTAAATTGTTTTGTGAAGATGTTCGCTGTTCATTGCTTCTTGGGAAATGGTTAATCACAGTTTTTTCAGTACTTTTGTCATTGCTTTGTGCAAAAGAAATCTTTTCCTAGGAGTTTTAAACCCAACTTCAAATATCTCTACTGTTAGACATATGACTTTGTAAAATTGTAAAAGGGATTATTTTAGTCAAGTGCTCTCTAGCTAACATACATCTCTCAACTAACAACACGTTCTACTCAATACATTTGAGTGCTAAAATTGGGTGCAAAATTAATTAATTGGGTTTGCAGCATTTTAGGAGGCCCTGAAGATGCTACATAAATGTCAGTTCTTTAACTGAAGTTTAATTAATTGTCTGTTTTTTTTTGTAAATATTTTTATTGAGAAAAAAGATTTTAATTTTTTTTACAAACTTACAAAGTCACTACAAAATAGTATAACAACCTTATAATATAATGACAACAACAGTAAACAAACTACTACTCTACTCCACAACCCACTCAGAAGAGAGAAAAAAGAAACTTAAAAAAAACTACAATTCAATAAATAACTGAAAGAAAAACTAAATTAAAACAAGGTAAATTAAATTAAGTTACTGCACTCAGCGTAATCCCACCAAAGCTCCCCACCACCGGGAGCATCAGTAGGTAAACCCGTATTTGTTCAGGATCCTACCTCCCAGGAGCCCAAGGATCACCAGATGTAGCCCTCATGACTACACAAAGGCCCTGACCAGTATAGCTGACAAGTCTGCAACTATATAATTCAGAAAGAGTCGCCATGTTCTATAAAACAGTTCAGTTTTCTAGTACACCATTCTCATAAGGAAGTCCAGGGAGATGTGCTCCATAACTAATCTACACTACCCCGAGAGACCTGGGAGATTCTCCGACACCCAACTCATTAGAATGTTCTTCCTCGCACAGAATGAAAGAATATCAAACAATTTCTTCGCATGCATGTCCAAAGAAGGGGGAGATTTGTTAAACCCAAGAGGAGGGACACTGGATCCACCTTAACCTCAGTTCCTAAGACCCCTTCCAGAACACCCGCTATGGCACCCCAATACCTATGAATCTTGTGATATGACCACAAGCAATGAGTAAGAATGCCAACATCTGTTTTACATTTGCGACATATGGGGATGCTCCTGTCTTACATTTTGCAAGCTGCTCCTGTGCCAAATGAACCCTGTGGAGTACTTTCAGTTGCAGAGCCTGCATCCTATTATAAATCAAAATCTTCCTTACTTTCTCCCAAATATCCTCCCACGCCTCTGACGAGATTTCCACCCCAATTCTTGAGTCCAGATTCGGCATAGCTGCTCAATGTCCTTTGAAACATTACCTCCTAACATGTGATAGAGGGTGCTGACTGAGAGAGCACCCAAAGACCGAAGCACTCTCCTCTCCACATCCGACTTATAGGGACTAACCATCAATGTAGTCTTTTTCTGTGTGAAGTCCCTAACCTGAAAGTAATGAAAGAGGTCCCTCTTAGATAGCTCATATTTCTGACTCAGCTGCTCAAAAGACATCATGACTTCCCCATCAAATAAATCTCCCAAACAGGAGACACGTCTGGCTCCCAGCGCTTAAAGCCAGAGTCCATCGACCGGAGCAGGAATCCTAACATTCCTAAATGCGAGTGAAAGGGCAAATTTTTTGAGAGTTGCCCTCACCTTGCCGCATCATTCTTCATGCTTTTACCATGTTAAGGACAATCAGGCAATGGTCCATAACAGTCCTCATCCACAACAGTTGATGAGGGGGCATTTTGCCTGGGAGGCCTCGATGTCTAACCAGATTGACCGTAGGTCCTGGCAAAACTAGTCAGCCACATAGGACTATACGGAAGTCAATTGATATTTCTTAAAATCCGGGAAATCCAAACCTCCCATCCCCTGCGCAAGTTACAATTTGGCACACTTAATAAGAGGAAGAACATTCATGTTGACCAGATCTATTCTACCCAGTCAAGATATTGGAAAATCCTCCCAGCGCCGAAGGTCCTGCCTTATCTTCTCCAGTAACAGCACAAAATTAGCTTTATATAATTGATCGAAGGCCGGGTGATAAAAATGCCTGAATACAAGAAGCCTCCCTGTGATCACCTGAAAGGGAAACGGGTTCCATCCCCAAGATCAGATATTCTAGTAAGGCCCCCCCACTGGCATGGCCTCTGACTTCATAAGGTTAATATTATACCCCGAAAACAAACCAAATAGATTAATCACTTGTATTAAACGGGGCACAGATGTCATCAGATCAGTTAAAAAGAGAAGAACGTCATCTGTGTAAAGGGTGATCTTATGCCTACCTAATGCTACCTCTGGAGCAATTATGTTGCAGTCCCTCCAGATGGCCTCTGCCAGCAGCTCAATCACCAATGTAAATAATAACAGCGGCTTTCGGCTGCCTCTGCTGATACTAAAGTTGTGCGACCTTATACCATTAGTGAGAACCACTGCTTTCAGGTCACTATATAACACTGCCAACCATCTGGAAAAAACCCCTCCAAGACCAAACTGCTTCAGTACGTAAAAGAGGTCCAGCCACTCCACCCAGTCAAATGCTTTCTCTATATCCAAGGAGACCACCAAACTCGGAATCGACCCTTGCTGGCATACTTGGACTATGTTTAATACTTTTCTAATATTATTAGTAGAACTATGACCCTTAATAAAACCTGTCTGGTCCTCCCTTACAATGAAGGGCAAAACCCTCCCCAACATTAACGCCAGCATTTTCCACAGAATTTTAAAATTCACGTTCAGTAACGATGTGGGCCTGTACGAAGTGCAATCCTCTGGGGCTTTCCCTTTCTTGAAAATAAGATAAATATTTGCTTTTCTCAGAGAGGATGGGAAGCAATCCCGACTGTATGAGTAGATGTCCATACCCAACAGTTGCCTGGCCAGCATGTCTATAAACTCCTTGTAAAACTCACTTTGAAATCCGTCTGGGCCGGGCACTTTACCACTATGGAGCTGCCAATTAATTGTCTGTTAATGTGGTATCACTGTGACAATTAACCAGAAAAGAAATATAGCAAGACGTGAGATTAATAGTGTCAAATAATAATCTTGGTATAAATGCCAATTATTTGCAACATCACATTATCAATGGAGAGGATATTTCTGCTTCATTTGTTTACTCATCAGCTGAGGTGTACTGTCCACTGCTTTGGTTGCTGGATTGTTACGTTTTTACAGATTGTCTCATTATAATTAGAAGGCAGGTTGGGACTACTGTTACTATTATTGCTAATGACTTTTTTATGCATGAAAACTATCAGACATCTGTCTTATGCTCATTTCTACTGTATTGCAAGTTGGGGCACTCATTAACTTTATTATTTCACCTGTTATAATGTGCCACAGTGGATTATTTTCTGGCATTGGGGAGACAACATGACAAATTTTTTCACACACCACACCTCCACTGGTCTGGGAAAATTCAGTCTAATAATTGAATGTGGAACAGTAACTTATATTTTTCTTTTAGATACGTGCCGACGTCTGATGATTTCTACCTAAAACAGCAATTCATTTGTAACTGTACTGTGGAGCTGTTGTTTGTGAGAGAAGGATACTTTAAGAATTAGTTGTATCTTAAAGAACAAAGTGCATGCAACAGTGAAAATAGTAGTTTGAACAAAATGTCTTTATTATTGCAGAACATTCCACCCAATAAATTAACATACTGAACAAAAACAAAAAAAAAGCAGAGGGTGTTAAGCAGATAATTCCACCCAAGGCAAACTTAAAAGATAGCAAATTTGTAATATGTTTTAATCAAAATTACTGTAATAAATAGTTTGAGAGTGGCTGGATTTCATGCAGCCTTTATGGCAGCAGAGCCCACTTTATCTTGGTTTAGGCCCTGCACCAGTTTTCCAGAAGAAAAGAAATCTTCCCCAATAATTCCCTGGAGCGTCGGAGGCTGAGAGGTGACCTTACAGAGGTTTACAAAATTATGAGGGGCATGGATAGGATAAGTAGACAAAGTCTTTTCCTTGGGGTGGGCGAGTCCAGAACTAGAGGGCATAGGTTTAGGGTGAGAGGGGAAAGATCTAAAAGAGACCAGAGGGACAACTTTTTCACGCAGAGTGTGGTACGTGTATGGAATGAGCTGCCAGAGGAAGTGGTGGAGGTTGATACAATTACAGCATTTAAAAGGCATTTGCATGGGTTTATGAATAGGAAGGGTTTGGAGGGATATGAGCCGGGTGCTGGCAGGTGGGACTAGGTTGGGTTGGGATATGTGGTCGGCATGGGTGGGTTAGATCGAAGGGTCTGTTTCCATGCTGTACATCTCTATGACTCTATAACATACAGCAACAACTGACAAGATTCCCAGCTGCCAGAAGTGGGTGTTAATTAGATTCATTAATGAGCCAGCTGACACTCATTATCCCTGAACCTACTACAACTTCGTAGTGGCTCAGTGACTAAATAGACATCATACAGCTTTTCCATGATTCCAAGGTCACCCAGATTGGCCCTCAGTCTTCTGGGAGATGTTGGGGTGGAGGAAAAACATCCTTTGTTACAGTCCTACTCAGGCAAACTCTCTCATCTCTTTGCAATTACATTGCCCTGCTCTCACTCTGAAATGGAGAAGATCATCAACTTTGGTTCTATTTCCCACCATTTTCTCACATGGTCCATCTCTGATTCTACTCTTTACTTCCTTGACTTCTTCGTTTCCAGTCCTATGTAGATATTGTCAACCTGTATTCACTATAACCGCACTGACTTCCACCACTATCTTAATTACACTTCCTTATACAGGTAGTTCTGGAATAATGCACATTTCAGCAGTGCAATTCGGCTATAACATTGTTTAAGAATTAGGGAACGGTATTTTCGAAAACACTTGCCTCCATTCACAATAGCATGATTCCAGAAGGGTTCGGTTCGCACACTTCATTATGCACATGCGCCAATGTCAGTGCTGTTTTGTGCATATATGTTGTCGGTGCTGGTCTTCATGCCATTCTGTGCATGCGCAAATGTCTGTGCTGAAGTCTCCGTGCTTTCTATGCATACAAGATGTCAGCGCTGGTCTTTGTGCTGTATGGCACATGCACCGACTAAACAGCTGCTGTTGACTAAACAGCTTTTTGTGACAGGTACTGTACAGAGAGCAGGTTTCTTACATTTTTAAAAATGTACTGTGTTAACTTTTCTTTTATTTAATTAATAATGATGATTTCAACCTTTATTCAGGCTGCGCTATACTTTTTGTTTGACTTTTGGGTGATTTTTGAGTGATCATGAGTGACATTTTTTGCTGGTCTGTCCCAACCACACTTTTCCCATAGGCCCCATTATTGCTATTCAGCAAATTTCTATGAAGCGAGATTTTGCTGGAACATAACTATGGCATTATAGGAGAACTACCAACATTTAGTTTCCAGCAAGTACTTTATTCCATTCTTAGAGTTTCTCAAGCTTTGTTGTACATGTTCAGTATTTGCAACCCTCTATAACATTTCTTCGGCTTTTCCTCAGCCTAGGATTTCCTACCACCTGGACTCTTAAGGCCCTCAACCCTCTCCATTCTTTTTCCCACATATAACACTTATCCATTCCCCTCTCTCTGCGAGTCATGATAAAGCTCTTCTAGTTCTCAACATTTACCTCACCAACCCTTGTGTTCAATGGATATGGTTGACCGTCAGAACCTTTATCCCAGAGTTAAAATATCTAACACTAGGGGGCAGGCATTTAAGGTGAGAGGGGCAAGTTCAAAGCAGACATGAGCTGCAGGTATTTTACACAGAGAGTGGTAGGAGTCTGGAATATGCTGCCAGTGGTAGTGGTGGAGGCAGATATAATAGGGGATGTTTAAGAGACTGTTATATAAGCACATGAATATGCAAGGAATGGAGGGATATGGATCAAGGAGGTAAAAACCCTCTGCCCTGAAGCTCTTCAACCATGTCGTGAAACAGACTCGTTACCACAGCCACATTTGCTTCCTCAGTGCCTGCCTCCGTAACCAACTCATCCCACATGGACTCAGGACCACCTTTAAACCAGCAGAGTTCGGACCCGAACAGGACAAACAGTACAGACTACAGATTCAAAAACACCAGCAACGGTTCTCCTTCAGGATCCTCCGCTCCACGCTTGCAGCAATGCGCTGGCACCTAACCTCTCTACAGTCAGCCCTGCCTCAGCTGAGGGCCACACTCTCGCAGAATTGCAAAGGACCCACTCTGTACTACATCCTCAGGAGAATTCATACTCTCAACAAACAGTATTTCAATTCCATCTCAAACATCAAAAACTGTAAGTACAACAAACTTTTATCTAACCAGCGCTCCTCAAACATTCCAGAAGACTCCCCTGGCCTCACCATCTACTCGGACGCCATTAGCCATGCTGCTGATGCAGCTGCCACCCCCACGCTGATTGATGATGTCACTTCTGCCCCCATCATGGCCACTCCCACAACCACTTCCATCCCTCACAATTCCTCATGCATCACACGTGACATAACTTCCGCCCTTCACATCATCGCTGATGCCACATGCTCAGTGACTTCCGCCACCCCTACTGCCGTGGTCACCACCACTTCCGCCCCCATTAGCGCCACTCACCTGCATTCTGCTGACATGCCCCCTACAGACCCCACTGTCTCTATCCCCACCCCCCAGAACCCCGAGGGGAACACTAACCCTGCTCATGACTCCACCCCCATTCCCCCCACCGTCACACCCACTCCAGTTACAGGTTCCGCCCCCACTCCCAGCTCCACACCCGCACCAGATCCCAGCTCCCAGCCCTGACGAGGTTTCACCATCCCCCCAGACCTCCCCCTCACGGAGGACGAACGATCAGTCCTCAGCAAAGGACTCACCTTCATCCCCCTCCGTCCACGCATCAATGAATTTAATACATGCCTTGACATCGAACAATTCTTCCGCCGCCTCCGCCTCCGAGCTTACTTTCACAATCAGGACTCCCGCCCACCTTTGAGGACCCCTTCGCCTACCTCCAACACACTGCATCCACCTGGACACCCCGCGCTGGCCTATTACCTGCCCTCGACCTCTTCATTTCCAACTGCCACCGGGACATTAACCGCCTCAACCTGTCTACCCCCCTCCCCCACTCCAACCTCTCACCCTCACAACGCGCAGCCCTCCAATCCCTCTGCTCCAATCCCAACCTCACCATCAAGCCAGGCAGATAAAGGATGCGCAGTAGTAGTCTGGTGCACTGACCTGTACACCGCTGAAGCCAAACGCCAACTCGAGGACACCTCTTCCTACTGCCCCCTCAACCAACACCCCATCACCAAACCATCATCTCCCAGACCATACAGAACCTCATCACCTCAGGAGATCTCCCACCCACAGCTTCGAACCTCATAGTCCGGGAACCCCGCACTGCCCGGTTCTACCTCCTTGCCAAGATCCACAAGCCTGACCACCCTGGCCGACCCATTATCTCAGCATGCTCCTGCCCCACTGAACTCATCTTTACCTACATCGACACTGTCCTATCCCCCCTAGTCCAGGAACTCCCCACATAGGTTCGAGACACCACCTACGCCCTCCACCTCCTCCAAGACTTCCCCGGCCCCCAACGCCTCATCTTCACCATGGATATCCAATCCCTCTACACCTCCATCCGCCATGACCAGGGCCTCCAAGCCCTCCGTTTTTTCCTCTACAGACGTCCCCAACAGTACCTTTCCACTGATACACTCATTCGTTTGGCCGAACTGGTCCTTACCCTCAACAATTTATCCTTTGAATCTTTCCACTTCCTCCAGACCAAAGGGGTAGCCATGGGCACATGTATGGGCCCCAGCTATGCCTGTCTCTTTGTTGGCTACATAGAGCAGTTGATCTTCCGTAATTACACCGGCCCCACTCCCCATCTCTTCCTCCGCTACATTGATGACTGTATTGGCGCCACCTCGTGCTCCCGCGAGGAGGTTGAGCAATCCATCAACTTCACCAACACATTCCACCCTGACCTTAAATTTACCTGGACCATCTCAATAGACAATAGACAATAGATGCAGGAGTAGGCCATTCTGCCCTTCGAGCCTGCGCCGCCATTCAATATGATCATGGCTGATCATTCCTAATCAGTATCCTGTTCCAGCCTTATCTCCATACCCCTTGACTCCACTATCTTTAAGAGCTCTATCCAATTCTTTCTTAAAAGAATCCAGAGACTGGGCCTCCACTGCCCTCTGGGGCAGAGCATTCCACACAGCCACCACTCTCTGGGTGAAGTAGTTTCTCCTCATCTCTGTCCTAAATGGTCTACCCCGTATTTTTAAGTTGTGTCCTCTGGTTCGGCACTCCCCCATCAACGGAAATATGTTCCCTCCTGCCAGAGTGTCCAGTCCTTTCATAAGCCTATACGTTTCAATCAGATCCCCTCTCAGTCTTCTAAACTCAAGGGTATACAAGCCCAGTCGCTTCAGTCTTTCCGTGTAAGGCAATCCTGCCATTCCAGGAATTGACCTCGTGAACCTACGCTGCACTCCCTCAATAGCCAGAATGTCTTTCCTCAAATTTGGAGACCAGAACTGTACACAGTACTCCAGGTGTGGTCTCACCAGGGCCCTGTACAGCTGCAGAAGCACCTCTTTGCTTCTATACTCAATCCCTCTTGTTATGAAGGCCAGCATGCTATTAGCCTTCTTCACGACCTGCTGTACCTGCATGCTTGCCTTCATTGACTGGTGGACAAGAACACCCAGATCTCTCTGAACAGCCCCTTTACCTAATTTGATACCATTGAGGTAGTAATCTGCCTTCCTGTTCTTGCCACCAAAGTGGATAACCAGACATTTATCCACATTAAACTGCATCTGCCATGCATCTGCCCACTCACCTAACTTGTCCAGGTCACCCTGTAATCCCCTAACATCCTCATCACATTTCACCCTACCACCTAGCTTTGTGTCATCAGCAAATTTGCTAATGTTATTGCTGATACCATCTTCTATATCATTTACATATATTGTAAAAAGCTGCGGTCCCAGCACGGATCCCTGCGGTACCCCACTGGTCACTGCCTGCCATTTCGAAATGGAGCCGTTAATCACTACCCTTTGTTTCCTATTAGCCAACCAATTCTCTATCCAATCTAGTACTTTGCCCCCAATCCCGTGCGCCCTAATTTTACTCACTAACCTCTTGTGTGGGACTTTATCAAAAGCTTTCTGAAAGTCCAGGTACAGTACATCCACTGGATCTCCCTCGTCCATCTTCCGAGTTACATCCTCAAAAAATTCAAGAAGATTAGTCAAGCATGATTTCCCCTTCATAAATCCATGCTGACTCTGTCCTATCCTGTTACTATTATCCAGATGTGCCGTAATTTCATCCTTTATAATAGACTCCAGCATCTTTCCCACCACTGAGGTCAGACTAACTGGTCTATAATTTCCTGCTTTCTCCCGCCCACCCTTCTTAAAAAGTGGCACAACATTAGCCGCCCTCCAATCCTCAGGAACCAACCCCGATTCTATTGAACTCTGGAAAATAATCACCAGCGCATCCACGATTTCCCGAGCCACCTCCTTCAGTACCCTGGGATGCAGGCCATCAGGTCCCGGAGACTTATCAACCTTCAGACCTAACAGTCTCTCCAACACCAAATCCTGGCAAATATAAATTCCCTTCAGTTCAGGTCTTTCAGCCACTGTTACCTCAGGGAGATTGCTTGTGTCTTCCCCAGTGAACACAGATCTGAAGTACCCATTTAATTCCTCTGCCATTTCTTCGTTCCCAGTAATATATTCCCCTGCTTCTGTCTTCAAGGGCCCAATTTTTGTCCTAACCATTTTTTTGCCTTGGACATACCTAAAAAAACTTTTACTATCCTCCTTTATATTCTTGGCCAGTTTACCTTCGTACCTCATTTTTTCTCTGCGTATTTCCTTCTTACTAATCCTCTGTTGTTCTTTAAAAGCTTCCCAGTCCTCCGTTTTCCCGCTTATCTTCGCTAAGTTATACTTTTTCTCTTTTAACCTTATATGTTTCTTTACTTCCCTTGTCAGCCACGGCCGCCCATGTCTCCTCCTGGGATCTTTCTTCCTTTTAGGAATGAACTGATCCTGCACCTTCTGCATTATACACAGAAATATCCGCCATTGTTCCTCCACGGTCTTCCCTGTTAAGGTATTAAACCATTGAACTTTGGCCAGTTGCTCCCTCATAGCTCCATATTTCCCTTTATTCAACTGAAATATTGTCACTTCAGATTGTACCCACTCCCTCTCAAATTGCAGATTGAAGCTTATTGTATTATGGTCACTACTTCCCAATGGCTCCTTCACTTCGAGGTCACTGACCAATTCTGGTTCGTTACACAATACCAGATCCAGAATCGCCTTATCCCTGGTCGGCTCCAGCACCAGCTGCTCTAAAAATCCATCTCTGAGGCACTCCACAAAGTCTCTTTCTTGAGGCCCGATACCATCCTGATTACCCAGTCTACCTGCATGTTAAAATCCCCCATAACAACTGTAGTAACATCTTTGCGACAAGCCAATTTCAGCTCCTGATTCAACTTACCTCCAACATCCAGACTACTGTTTGGGGGCCTGTAGATGACTCCCATGAGGGTCTTTTTACCCTTAGTGTTTCGAAGCTCTATCCACACTGACTCTACATCCCCCGACTCTAGGTCCGCCCGCGCAAGGGACTGAATATTCTCCCTTACCAACAAGGCCACCCCACCCCCTCTGCCCGTCAGTCTGTCCTTACGATAACACATGTAGCCTTGAATATTCATTTCCCAGGCCCTGTCCCCATGAAGCCACGTCTCAGTTATCCCCACAATATCGTATCTGCCAATTTCCAAAAGAGGCAAAAGAGCCCCTTCCTGGACCTCTCCATCTCCATTAGTGACAACCGACTTGACACTGACATTTTTTACAAACCCACCGACTCCCACAGCTACCTGGATTACACCTCTTCCCACCCTACCTCTTGCAAAAATGCCATCCTGTATTCCCAATTCCTCCGCCTCCACCATATCTGCTCCCAGGAGGACCAGTTCCACCACAGAACACACCAGATGGCCTCCTTCTTTAGAGACCGCAATTTCCCTTACCACGTGGTTAAAGATGCCCTCCAACGCATCTCATCCACATCCTGCACCTCCGCCCTCAGACCCCACCCCTCCAAATGTAACAAGGACAGAACGCCCCTGGTGCTCACCTTCCACCCTACCAACCTTCGCATAAACCAAATCATCCGCCGACATTTCTGCCACCTCCAAACAGACCCCACCACCAGGGATATATTTCCCTCCCCACCCCTTTCCACCTTCCGCAAAGACCGTTCCCTCCGTGACTACCTGGTCAGGTTCACGCCCCCTTACAACCCACCCTCCCATCCTGGCACTTTCCCCTGCCACCACAGGAACTGTAAAACCTGCGCCCACACCTCCTCCCTCACCTCTATCCAAGGCCCTAACCGAGCCTTCCACATCCATCAAAGTTTTACTTGCACATCCACCAATATCAGTTATTGTATCCGTTGCTCCCGATGCGGTCTCCTCTACATTGGGGAGACTGAACGCCTCCTAGCAGAGCACTTTAGGGAACATCTCCGGGACACCCGCACCAATCAACCACACCGCCCCATGGCCCAACATTTCAACTCCCCCTCCCACTCTGCCGAGGACATGGAGGTCCTGGGCCTCCTTCACCGTCGCTCCCTCACCACCAGACGCCTGGAGGAAGAACGCCTCATCTTCCGCCTCAGAACACTTCAACCCCAGGGCATCAATGTGGACTTCAACAGTTTCCTCATTTCCCCTTCCCCCACCTCACCCTAGTTCCAAACTTCCAGCTCAGCACTGTCCCCATGACTTGTCCGGACTTGTCCTACCTGCCTATCTCCTTTTCCACCTATCCACTCCAACCTCTCCTCCCTGACCTATCACCTTCATCCCCTCCCCCACTCACCCATTGTACTCTATGCTACTTTCTCCCCACCCCCACCCTCCTCTAGCTTATCTCTCCATTCTTCAGGCTCACTGCCTTTATTCCTGATGAAGGGCTTTTGCCTGAAACGCCAATTTCGAAGCTCCTTGAATGCTGCCTGAACTGCTGTGCTCTTCCAGCACCACTAATCCAGATTATGGATCAAGGGCAGGCAAGAGCGATTAGTTTAATTTGGCGTCATGTTTGACACAAAACCATGGGTTGAAGGGTCTGTTCCTGTGCTGTATTGTTCTATATTCTACACCTGTTAGATTATCTGGGCCAACATGGCACCTATTGTTAAAGCTCATTTGAGAATGTAACTTTAAGGAAGTTCTGGGATTTACATATGAAAAAACTGAAACCAACATGCCCATTTTAAAAGATGAGAGATTTAACAAACAATCCAGGTCTTTTTCAATATATAATTTCAGTTACATCACACTATAAACCTTTGCTATAAATTCCGTGTCCTCTGATCTTATACTCCACAACCACCTAATGAAGGAACAATGCTTTGAAAACTAGAGCTTCCAAGTAAACTTGTTGGACCATAACCTGCTGTTGTGTGATTTTTAACTTTTAACTGGTTTTGTACAACTAAACCAATCAAGATAAGGTTTGAAAAATTTGCTTAAAATACACAGTGACACAAATACGATTGACATTTTTGATTAGTTTTAAAGTTCAGTTAAAGCATAGCAACTGTGGTGACATTGGCCAAACTCTTGTCAAGATAATTGCCATGGCAGTGTGGGAATTTTGCAAAGAACCATTTCTAGGGGCCAGTGAGGGGTGACTGATACCTGTGGCTGAGTTTTGAGTAATACACACCAACAGACTGATAACTGCATCTTGACCGAGTCAAAGGCAACAGCAGTAGGTCACAAGGTTAGATAACTCTGCAGGCCCGTCATTGAGCAGTGAAGTGATTTCATTCCTCACACAAGGAATTCCTAACCCATCAGTTTACTTAGATAATAGGGAATCGAGAGAGAAAGAGCAGGGATAGAAATACTGCTAATTAGTGATTAAAAATAAAACACTGATTAGAAGATGTAAAGAAATTACGGTACAAGTAAAAAATATTTTCATGACTTTCAAACCTGTTTCTTAGTTGAGGACTCCCATTGAGAATGTTTCCAAATTTGCAGCTTCAACTCCCCAAGTTTAAACTAAAATATATAATTTATTGATTGTTTCCAGCAGCAGCATTTTTTAATTCACTCAAATGATGTGCATGACATTGGCACAGCCAATATTTATTGGCTATCCCTAATTGGTTTAGAGGAGGTTTTTTTTTGTTGGTACAAACGTGATGGGTCAAAGGGCCTCTTGTGTACAGTATGATTCTATTATTCTATGAATTGCTCCAAGACAGTGTAGTGAGCCAATTTCTTGAACACAGCTGACTAGCTTACTACGCCTCTTCAGAAAGCACTTAAAAAATCACTCACGTGGAAGTGGACCTGGAGTCACATGAAGGCCAGGCACGGTAAGAGCACCAGATTTCCTTCCCTAAAGAGTATTAATATCTCAGCTACATTTTATTTTTACAGCAAATGACCACCATTGCTGTTGCAAGCTTATGCTCCAGATTTTGCTACTACAGTGAGATTCAAACTCATGCATCTGGATAATTAACCAGTCCAGGAACATGGCCATAATAGTACTATACTCAATATGCAATTAAAGTGATAATTCATTAACTCCAAAAGTAAATCTCATACTCTAGATGTAAAAATGTCATGTGAATTCATCAAATTGATCAGAAAACCACTTTTTCCCAAATTTATCATGGTATGTTATGCCCTTAATATCATGAAAACAGCTTATACAAAATCAGCAATGGCACAGTGGTAGTGTCCCTACCTCAAGGCTCACTTGTTCCAGAGATGTGTGATAATATGCCTGAGCAGATTGATTAGAAAATAGTTGCAGATGCATTCAAATAAATGGCTGAATGTAGGCAAAAAGGATTTCATTCTTATTTTGAAACAGATGTTTGATGACGTGATTGAATAAGAATTATTCAGGAAGCTAAAACTATTCTGTTCTCATATCAACTGGGTGCAATTTTTGAGCATACCAGCAAGGGTCAGGAGGAGGCTATTCAGCTTCTCATACCTGCTCTGCCATTCAATCACATCATGGCTAATCTGATTGTAACTTCAAATTCACATTCCTGCCTAGCCTTCATCAGATTTTAAATCCTTGCTTAACAAGAATCTATCTACTGCTGTCTTAAAAATATTCAAGGACTCTGTTTCCATGACCTTTCTGAGAGAGAGTTCTAAATAACAATACTGTTTTAAATGGACAACACTGAGTTTTTTTTAAATAGGGACTCCTAGTTCTAGAGTATCCCAGAAGAGGAAAGATCCTCCCACTGCACCCTCCCCCACCACACCGGTGAAGATCCCATAGGATTCTTTTTGCTTTAATCAAGTTGTTTCTTATTGTCTAGAAAAGTGGTGGACATAAGTTCAATTGAGGCATTCAAGAGAGTATTAAATGATTATTTGGATACAATTGGTGCTCAGTGATATGTCACGCAGGGACATGTGGGGAAAAGGCAGGAGATTTAATGTAGGTAATAGAACTGGTCAGGCAGGATGTGCCAAATGGCCTCCACTGTAACAATTCCGTGATTCAGTGATACTCTTCAGAATTCCAGCAGATACAAGTCTTGTCTGATCATTGCTTTTATGATAAACTCAAGAGTGTAGTGCTAGAAAAGCACAGCAGTCAGGCAGCAGGAGAGGAGCAGGAGAATTAATGTTTCGAACATAAGCCTTTCATCAGGAAGCCCTCCAGCAACTGCAGTCCTCACTTTTTCCTTTTAAGACAAACTGCTCTTTGCAAATGTTAGTCCAGTAAACCTTCTTTGAACTGTTTCTAACACATCTGCATTCTTCCCCAAATAAGGTGACAAATACTTTGAACCGTATTCTAGATATGGTCTCACTGATACCGTGTATAACTGAAGCATAGCTCCCCCATCTTTGCAATCAGTTCCCTTCGTAATATTTGATAACATTCTGTTAGCTTTTCTAATTGCTTACTAAACCTGCATTCTAATCTTTTGCAATTGATGCAAGAGGACACCCAGATCATTCTGAATCTCAGAATTCTACAGTCTCTCACTATTTGTATTATTGCCTTCATTTTTATTCTTCCTTTCAAGATGGATAACTTCACATTTTCCCACAATATGTTCTATTTACCATACCTTTGTCCATTCAGTTAACTTATCAAAATCCTTTTGTAACCTCCCTGTGACATCTTCACAACTTACTTTCCCATCTTTGTACCATCAGCAAATTTGGCAGCAATGCCTTCTGTTCCTTCATCCAAGTTATTCATATACATCATAATCAGTTGAGGTCCCAGTACCCTATGGCACACCACTTGTTACATCTTACCAACCCAAAGAAGACATATTTAGCCAATGTCTGATAACTGTTAGCCAATCAATTCTCTATCCATGTAAATATCCTACCTTCTACACCAAATACTTTCATTTTCTGCAATAACCTTTGATATGGCACCTTATCAAATGCCTTCTTGAAATCTAAGTACAGTATATACACCAGTTCCCCTTTGTGCATAAATATATTACTGAGGAAGTTAGAAAGCCACAAAGAGATCACTTCCATGTTTTACTTCTCTTTCAAGGCATACTGGGGACTCAAGGTATAAACATTCCACTGCCAAAGAGACCCACTGCAATATCATTTGGAAGCCTATCCTTTTACAATATAGACAGAACATCTCAGTGGGGGGGTGGGGGGGAGGCTGACCGTATCCCAGAAAAAGAGCCCAGTGGAGACACATGTGTGGATTCCTCTGCAGCCTCAGATAGATGTATTTGTCCTTCCCAGGCAAGACTGATAGCTTTGACCACAACCCTGTTAAACTGCCTCCTGCTCCCATTGTCTTACTTCCCCTCCATATTAGCATAGGTATGTGAATCCCCCATTGAGAACAAGCAAAACCCTTCTGCTTTAATCTCTTCCCATCAACACATGATCATGAAGAATACAACAATCAATCCCTGTAATCCATTCACAAGTTATCACAGAACATCAACATTCATTGGGTTTTCTAAATTCATAATTAGCTATCTTAAACTATGTAATCACAAATGACCATTTGACTGATAAACCTTTTGTTTAACCCCAAAATTAAAAAAAACTGTCTTTGTGTGTAGAGCAGAGATTTGTGGAGAAGTGTCACCACAAGTAGACACACGACTACTTTTGGAGACATTGAGAATCTCTCGCCGGCTGTCCGATAATAAAGCATTTACCATTGTACAGAAACTTGTGTTGTTTGGATTTGTGGAACAAAATATATATCAACCTCATCAAAATATTTCAATAGATTGGTCAAACATAACCTCCTCATCACAAAGCCATATTGACTCTATCTAATTATCTTTAACTTCATTAATAGCAGCTTCCAACATTTTCCCAATAATAGATGTTAAGCTTAGTGATCTTAGTTTCCTGCTTTCCATCTTCTTCCCTTTTTGAAAAAAGGAGCTACATTTGCTACCTTACAACTGTATGGGACAGAATTAAGGAAGTTTTAGAAAATTAAAACCATTGCAAGCACTATCTCACTAGCCACTTCTTTTACAATCCTAAGATGAACTTCATCAGGATGTGGACACTTGTCAGACTGCAGCTCCAGCAATTTACTCACTACCACTTATTTCTCTGGTGACTGTTTTTCCTGAATTCTTCCCTCCTTTCCATTTCCTAGTTGTCTCTGCTTCTGGGATGTTACTTACATCCTCTATAGTGAAGTTAGATGTAGAATATCTACTTAATTCATTTGACATTTGCTTATTTTCTATGATTAATTCTCCAGAGTCATTTTCTATAGTGTGTGTTAACTCTTTCCTTCTTTCAATTTCTATAGAAACTCTAATTATCTGCTTTTATATTTCTGGCTCAGTTTTTTTTAATACTCTAATTTATCATTTTTTATTAATTTTTTGTTCCCTCTATTGTTGTTTATATTCAGTACAATCTTCTGTTCTGCCACCTATCTTTGCACAATTAAATGCTTTTTCTTTTAGGTTGATACAATACATAATGTTTCTCATTATCCACAGATCATGGGTCTATCCTTTGAAATTATTCCTACTCAATGAAATGTATTCATTTTGTATATCATGAAATGTCTCTTTAAATGTGTGCCAGTGCATCTCTGTTAACTTAACCTTTAACCTAATTTGCAAGTTCACTTCAGTCTCAGACCCATTCCTCTCTCCCTCAAAATGAATGTAAAATTCAATTATATTATGGTCACTATTACATAGAGGCATCTTACAATGAGATCATTAATGAATCCTGTCTCATTGCGCAATTACCAGGATTAGTTTAGCATTTTCTCTGGTGGAGTCCAGCACATAGTGTTTTTAAAAAATGTCCTGAAAACATATTGGGCCTGAACACCACTTACTACAAATAACTTCTTGCCGTTATCGTTTCACATTATCATCCAAACTGTTCCTACATCTTGGTTTTTTAATGTAATAATAGGATGTTAAATAATTATATCTTCAAACCAGATCATTACGGGTTGATTAATTGGACATGGCGACAAATAATTAAAATAAAGTGGAAAAGTACTGGAAGGTAGGTGTAGTGTGAAAACAACTTGTTTTGACTGAAAGTAATTATATGGCACAGACTTATCTATGGCAACTGTTGGGATGGTCTACCCCACAGGGTCACCTGGACATGTTGTTTTCTGTATGATGGAATATCTGGGAAGGTACAGACAAGTGCAAAACTTTGCCCCATTTGGGGATCTTGGTTTTTGCACTGGCTTTCGTGACTGTAAGAAAGTAGTGGGACTTGTTGCTCCACGCATCTGCACTTTGTGCTGACCGACTTCATCTCAGACCGGGACCAGTGAACAGTACCGGGATCGACACACTCTCCAGATGTCATCATGAAGCATAACCCCTGATGAGTGGAATGGTGTGAAATTTGTTGAGGCACACACCACTAAAAATCTACATAAAAGCTGTTTTTACATATATACACTTATTTACTACTTAAAATATATTTGCTGCTGTCTTTATTATATTTATCAATTAATATTCACCAACATATACCATTGTTAATAAATGTATTATTATCATTTAATTAGTAGAGAATGTTTTGTTACATCCCACTGAATCCACTATCGAATCATGACATCCGAACATAAATCATCCATCCATTTTTTTCCCAACTTTTCTGACATTTCTAAGTGTCCTGTTCCCTTTGAGATTGAGGTCCTAAACCATGTCATTCTACAGCTCTGTAATTGCTATCAAATCATACTTATTCATTCCATTTCTACTGTCATTTAATCTGTTTTGCTTCAAATGCTACATGCATTCAAATATACAGCCTTTAGCTTTAGTCTTTTACTTCTTTTTAACCTGTCGATTCACTCTTATTTACTCTGCAGCCCTTCCTCTCACATTCTGTTTATCATTCCCCATTTTAACACTTTTGCTCTTTGGCTTTGACTTTATTCTTTATTCCATTTTACCGCATTTTCCCAAATTTATTTCCTTGCTGTAAGTATTCAGTTTAAAATCCTCTCTATTCCTCTAATTATACTGTTGGCAAGCGCAAGGATAAGTTCAGGTGAAGACCACTCCATCTGTGCATATCCCACTTTCCTCAATGCTAATACCAATGCCCGATGAACCAGAACCCATCTCCCATAACAGTCTTTAAGCCATGCATTCATCTCTAATCTGATTTTCCCTGTGCCAATTTGTGCATAGCTCAGGAAATAATGCAGAGATTATGATTTTTGAGGTTCTTCTTATTAATTTGATGCCTAGCTCCTCATACTGACTATGCAGATCCTTCTTCCCTGTTCTGCCTACAATACTGATACCTTCATGAATCATGACGACAGGATCCTCACTCTCCTACTTTGATGGTCACTTGAATAAGCAAGTGGGGTTTTGGTCAAAGGATAACACTTCAAAAAAGCAGTGTTCACATTGTAAAATATTGAAGTATTAAATGAGCTTATGTATTCAAAACCTGGAATGCAGCTTGAGCCTATACTTTTCTGGCTCACTTCTGAGCCAAGTTGACATTATGTGGGACATTCAACTCGATACATTCATAATAAAACAAAGAACCGCGGCTTCTAGAGATCTTAAACAAAAACAGAAATTGCTGGCAAAGCTTAGCAGGTCTGGGAGCACTGTGGGAAGGAAGCAGAGTTAATGTTTTGAGTCTACTGACTCTTCATCAGAATCCTATGTATCTATACAGTTGAATGAATGCTAGACCCCACTGTATACTCCCAAATGCTTTGGAAAGTGGAAAACAAAAATCCTTCACTGGAAAATCCTATTGTCGAGGTTGAAACTGCTAATTTAAATTTATTGTATGGTGTAATATTTTTAGAAAGGAAAATAATTCTACAAATAAAAATACCAGTAGCCTTCTCATTGCCTAATGCCTAGTTTGAAATAAAAGAAAACCTCCCTTCTCAATTTTGTAACATCCATTGATAACTTTTTGTGAAACAGCTGAGCATTCCATTTTGTCATAGTGCTGTCAACCTAGCGAATTATAGGAATGGCTCCTTCATTTTCGGCCTGGCAGAGATCTGTCAGTCAAGCTACATTTTGAAGTAATTTCCTGCACCTTAAGGACAAAGTAAATCTGCCACAACAGATAAGAATATTGCAACTGGGACAATATCTGGTAAGTTAACCGTACCACACAGCACCTTTTTAACAACATTGTTTGAAGAAATAGCCCAAACTGGTATTGAACTGAAGAGATACTGTTTGCAGAATATCAATCTCAATTCCAGATGAGTCCTTAAACCAAGACTAATTGAGGTAGAAATATTCACAGAGCTTGTTTGTAGCTACACATTTCTATAAAAATAAACCATGTAGACGCAGTTATATCTTGAACAAATCTAACTTCATTCTGCGATCTTAGTGTATTTCTTTGATATTACTCTATCTAACATAGATCTAACATTTTATCTCTCCACCCTTCAGGCACTCTGCCTGTATTCCTGATGAAGGGCTTTCGCCCGAAACGTTGATTTCCCTGCTCCTCGAATGCTGCCTGAACTGCTGTGCTTTTCCAGCACCACTCTAATCCAGAATCTGGTTTCCAACATCTGCAGTCATTGCTTTTAACATAGATATAAACCGATTTAGTCTAAATAGTCTCCACTAAAATAGTGTGCATGATTACAGTAAGTACTTTTCTACAGATATTGTTGGCAGTCGTTACTAAGTTCAGACATTTACAGTATACAGGTATGAAAATTTATCAAGCAGCTGGAAGCACATGTTCCATTGATTAGATGACGATCTGATTTGTTACAAGTAATGAATCTAGCAAATGACAACAGGAATTTTATTTTACCGCTTACAATGTTGTTAGTAGAAATACATCCAAATTTAAATACTACCTAAGGAAGCTTTTATCAGAAACTAATGTAATCGTCACATATTCAGACTGTATGTATAGGATCATGTCTTGGGCTTGTCAACAAAGTGTAATTAAGAGATACAAGAGTGTTAATCAATGAGTGACTAACACAATACTTGCAAAACAATGGCAAGTGTGAAGTGATAGCACAAGCAGCTTCTTGAGAGATGAGGATTGCTTGCATCAAGTAATATCTTAAGAGCTTCCCTAGTGAGCACAATATCATTTTAACTTCAATGATTTAAACTATTTTAAGTTTTGTTTAAAAGAATGATATCCATTCACTTTGGTGTTTTAATCATTGTTATGATTTGGAGATGCCGGTGTTGGACTGATTTATGATTGTAATCTAAAATCTGTTAACTCATTTTTTAGATTAGAATTATTCCAAACATTATGGCCCAGACAACAGCACACAGGGGGCTAACACCTTCAACATGTTATCTGGCTGACACCAATTGTTACAGTTAATCTGAGATTGTACCATTTAAAAAAGGTTTTGTGATTTACATATGAAAGAAGTGAAACTATCATGTTCATTCTAACAGATGAGAGACTTAACAAACAATCAATGTATAATTTCAGTTACATCACTCCATAAACTTTTGCTATAAATTCTGTATCTTACAATTGTGTACTCCACAACCACCTGATGAAGGAGCAGCGCTCCGAAAGCTAGTGCTTCCAATTAAACCTATTGGACTATAACCTGGTGTTGTGTGATTTTTAACTTAATCATTGGTGTATTCTTTCAGGTAGCATTATTTGTAGAGAGGAGATTTATGGTGCTTCAACCCTTTGAACTGTTTTTTGTTAATCATTCATGGGATGTAGGCATTACTAACTTAGTCAACATTTATTACCCTAGTTACCCTTGAGATAGGGGTGGTGGGCTGCCTTCTTGAACTGCTGAAGTACATATGGTGTAGGTATACCCACAGTGTTGTTAGAGAGGAAGTTCCAGGATTATGACCCACTAACAGTGAAGGAACGTGAAGTTAGAAAATGTTTTTATAAATCTCATGAAATAAATATAATAGTAGAACACATTAGGCTTTTAAAATGCAACACATGCAGTTAATATAAATGAATAACCTACAACATATTCAAAGTGTGTCCTCCTTGTCCATACTTATTGTAGTAACTGTCTAATTTCTGTAATGCAATTATACTTTTTCCAAAAGGCTGTTGAGGTGAGGTCAATTAAAAGTTTTAAACTGAGATAGATAGATCCTGTTAAGTAAGGGCATTAAAAGACATGGAACCAAGATGAGTTAATCAAATTGAGATGTAGATAAACCATGACCTAACTGAATGGTGGAATCCATTTCAGGGGCTAAATGAACTGTTCTTTAAAATGTTGCGCTCTTCAAAACATTGTACTACAGTCTGCTGAAAACTTCTTCTTATAAATAATATTCTATAATCATGATTTAATACTATGAGTCAATATTTACAACAATTGTGGTTGAATAGTCTGTAATAAAAATGAATATCTAGCCACATTTAAAAGATCTTTCAAAAAAACTAATTATCTTGGGCCAATTCACATGCATCCACCTAGGTAATGGTTCTGGAATCATAAAAAAAAACATAAATTTAATAATTTGAATTTTAAACAAGATATTATAATCTCAACAGTGAAGTATTTGAACATATTGGGAGAGTTTGAACCAAGATGCTGATAGCATTCAAGTGAACAGAGTTTATCACACAGTTAAGTGAAAATGAATGGCATCAGAATTCATACGGTTAGGGATAGAGGGCTTGACTTTTATAAAGGCACTCTGCCAAGGAACTGACTTTACATGTTATTAGGATTCTTCATTAATAAAGTGGCACCATATTAGTCACGCATGCTACTGATCTGTTCACATTTATAACAGCTGATTTGTCCATGGTAAAGGTCATTTGTGAGAAGAAGCAGAAGAAGTGATTACCGGCACATTTCCCTCGGTACTTGTTGTGTCAAGAGTACAGACAGTCTGCCCCTCCCATATGTCTATAGCAGAATTCCATTCAAAATGTACAACTCCCCTGGAGTATCAACTGTTTGTGGTGAGCGATGAAGCAGATATTTACTCTTTGTTGATAGGATCACTATAAGGCTTGAAGATAAAAGTCATTTTCAGACAATTCTCCTGAAAATACCATTTATCAAAAATAGTTAACAAACATTTGGATCTCTGTAATCTTCTCCTTTTGTTTCAAATCCATAATAAACCACATTTATTTCTTTTTCAGTCCCACATCTAAAGGAAGGTCCTTTGCAATTAATTACCAAAACATGGTAAGGTGCTGTGATTATTTATTCAGAATAGGGCAAAGATACTGGCTTGAGTTTATCTCAGCCAGAATGGGGAGAAAACCCTACGTTAACCGTGTTACTCTCCATGTACTCCCCACTGCTAGAGACATATTTCCCTCCCCATCCCTATCAGCCCTCATCATCAGAGATATATTTTCCTCCCCACCCCTATCAGCGTTCCGAAAAGGCCATTACCTTTGTAACTCCTTTGTCAGGTCCCCACCCCACTCCTGGCACCTTTCCCTGCCACTGCAGGAAGTGCAAAACCTGTGCCCACACCACCCCCCTCACCTCCATCCATGGCTTCAAGGGATCTTTCCACATCCGTCAGAAATTCACCTGCACCTCTACCAATGTCATCTACTGCATCCGTCGCACCCGGAGTGGTCTCCTCTATATCAGGGCGACAGGACGCTTTCTTGCATATCATTTCAGAGAACATCTCTGGGACACCCGCACCCACCAACCCCACCACCCTGTGGCTGAACACTTCTACTCCCCCTCCACTCTGTCAAGGACATGCAAGTCCTGGGCCTCCTCCACCACCAAACTATTACCACCCGACTCCCGGAGGAGGAACACCTCATATTCCGCCTTGAGACCCTGCAACCACATGGGATAAATGTAGATTTCAACAGCTTCCTCATTTCCCCTCCCTCACATTAACCCAGTCCCAAGTGTTCACTATGGCCCCACCCTCCAGTCCCGTCCATCACTGCCCTCTCTGACCTATCACCTTCTCCCTCACCCTTAGCCACCTATCGTTTTCCCGGCTACCTCCCTCCCAACCCCACTCTCCTCCCATTTAACTCTCAGCCTCGACACACAAGCCTCATTGCTGATGAAGGGCTTATGCCCGAAACGTTGATTCTCCTGCTCCTAGGATGCTGGCTGACCGGCTGCACTTTTCCAGCGCCACATTCTCGACTCTGATCTCCAGCATCTGCAGTCCTCACTTTCTCCTTGTGCTAATTGCCTAGTCAATTGAGTAACCAGCCCAACTGAAGGCCAAGCTGAATTTCCAATGAACATACTCCTGTGAACCAAAATGCAATGCCATGTACGAGGTAAGCCAAGAGGGGAGACCTGTTCACTGATAATCGCACACTGAAGATAAATAGTGTTTAGTCGTACAGAACATAAACATTGTTAACAGGAGACAAAAAGTCAAAGCAATTCATTTGGCACCATTCAGGTCAATGACAGAATTGAAACAGACTTGAAAAAGGAACACCAATTTTTACAGCAAAAGGTGACATTGCTGAAAGTACACAAGAAGATGAAGTGTATAAATTGATGTCCTTTTTTCAAGTCTGTTTCTTACATCTTGTTCCGATGAGTGGAGGGTGAAAAGCCTAAACTGCATGTCTCCTTTTAACACTGGAAATAGTGTCTTACTTCTCTGCAAACCCATCCAAAAATGCATGGCTTTGCAAACGGAAAATGAAGGAGTTAGGATGCCTACTTCTGCCATAACATTTTAAATAAACTGTAAAAAATTTGTAAGCATGTAGAGTGATAGCTCCTGTTTTGCCATTGCCTTGACCTTGGCCTGTAATAAGTTGCAGTTAAATTTCCTCCCTTCATCTTCCTCCTTTGTAAAACTTTAGTATCAAATTCCTCACAAAATTATAATTCAGCATCATGTGCTAATGAAATTGATTTAATAATCCATGACAGGGTTGTGTGCAGTGGAGGACATATACTGTGTTCCTAATGCTGTCAGATGTGGCACTTTGGATTCAAGTAATTAAAAGAAGCTTGGTTCACCTCTCAGAGAGTGATAAATATATATGCTGATCAGATGGAGGGATATGCCCAGCAATTTGTTCCAATCTTTAAAACATGCAATCTTCCCTCCCATTTTGCCTAATACAAATGAGACCAAACAATGAAGGCGTGATTTAATTTGCTTGGCATATAAAACTCTGTATTATATATGTATATTAATCAGTTTACTGGAATGATTATTTTTATCTGTCAGATGTAAAGACATCTAGTTGAGTAGAATTCTTGATTTACATTTTCTTCAGTGGGCAACAACAAATCATAATTGAAATACTGAAATGAAATGGGAGGAACTCACTTTCTTAACTTTCACCTAGTTGAGAATTGAACTCGAGCATGTCTTATTTGTTTTATTTCACAACAAAATGTAAAATTAATAAAGCGGATACCTTCAGTTGGCAATTCAAGCAAAATCTTTAGTGTTATTTTGCAATGTATCCACATTTTTGCAGAATATTGAAGGAAGCACTTTCATGATGTTGCCATACACAGAGAATCAGAGATTTGTTTTATTTTCTCAGTCACTAAAAGTCCTGGTGGGGCTTTAAAATGTTTTTCCTTTTTTCCTCAACATCTTTCCTTCCCTCGCTTGATCAATAGTTTGTGCCATGATGTAGTACCATAAAGATGTGATTGTCCTCAGTTACCTTTTCAAACAACCATTCTTTGCATGTGGAAAACCATTTATTGAGTATCAATGTATGAATCAACTATGGAATAATAATGTCAAGCTTACTCTTATCCTCATCTGATATCCAGAAAAATATTCTTTCCAGTAAATGTTAGAGAATAACGTCGAAGTTTGTGAAGACTTTTCCTTCCCTATCCTACTGTCACAGGGGCTAATGGAAGCGCCCTCATCACTTCCTAAGAAAAGAATAGGTAGCAGTTTTTGAGAAGATTTGTAGCTAAGGTTGATGATAAGTATGTAAGTTAGCTCGCTGAAGGTGAAGGTTTGTTTTCAAATGTTTTGTCACCATACTAGGTAACATCATCAATGAGAGTCTCTGGTGAAGTGCTGGTGGTATGTCCAACCTCTCTATTTATAGGTCTTGCTTTCTTAACGTGGGTGATGCCATTTCTGGTTCTTTTTTCAAGGGAAAGTAGATAGGATCTAAATCGATGTGTTTATTGACAGAGTTCTCCACCAAAACCTAAGTCACCTCATTGAAGATTCACGCCACTCCATTCACTCCACTAAATAATTCTTGAACACCTTAGTTAGTTTTGAGAAGATTTGTAGCTCAGGTTGAGGATCTGGATGTAGGTTTGTTCGCTGAGCTGGAAGGTTCATTTCCAGATGTTTCGTCACCATACTAGGTAACATCTTCAGTGGGCCTCCGGGCGAAGACTGCTGATAATTCCTGCTTTCTATTTATATGTTTGGGTTTCTTTGGGTTGGTGATATCATTTCCTGTGTTGATGTCATTTCCTGCTCTTTTTCTTAGGGGGTGGTAGATGGGGTAGATGTGTTTGTTGATTGAGTTCTGGTTGGAATGCCATGTTTCTAGGAATAGTCATGCATGTCTCTGTTTGGCTTGTCTTGGGATGGGTGTGTTGTCCCAGTCAAAGTGGTGTCCTTCCTTATCTGTATGTAAGAAATACTAGTGAGAGAGGGTCATGTCTTTTTGTGGCTAGTTGATGTTCATGTATCCTGGTGGCTAGTGTTCTGCCTGTTTGTCCAATGTAGTGTTTGTTACAGTTCTTGCACGGTATTTTGTAAATGACATTAGTTTTGCTTGTCTGTATAGGGTCTTTCAAGTTCATTAGCTGCTGTTTTAGTGTGTTGGTGCATTTGTAGGCTACCATGATGCCAAGGGATGAGTAGTCTGGCAGTCATTTCCGAGATGTCTTTGATGTAGGGGAGAGTGACTAGGGTTTCTGGACATGTTTTGTCTGCTTGTTTGGGTTTGTTGCTGAGAAATTGGTGAACTGTGTTCATTGGGCACCCATTCTTTTTGAATACATGGCATAGGTGATTTTCTTCTGCCCATCTTAAGAAACCAAGCTGACCCAAAGTTTGTGTTGGATGGTTGGCAGAACTGTTTGTTTGAGTCTCTGCATTACTGCTAAGGACTCTGATATCTGAGATCCGATGGGTGTTCCATTGGTTTGTCTGTAGGTTTTGTTGTTGAAGGTGAAGTGTGTGGTAAGGCATACGTCCACTAGCTTAACAATACAGTCCATGCTGATGAAGTTAATGATGTTTGGTGTATGTGTCTTTGGGTCTTCTAATAGTGTAGTCAGTGTTTCCTTGGCCAGGTTAATGTTGATGGATGTAAACAGGACTGTTACATCAAAGGAGACCATTATTTCATCCTCTTCTATCTTAGTGTCTTCAGGAATTCTTGGGTGGAGTGTATGGAGTGGCGTGAGTCTTCTACTAAGTATTTTAGTCATTGGTGTCGCTCCTTGTCCAATCTGTAAGTTGGTGTTCCAGGTAGAGGGACTATGGGTCTGAGAGGGGCTCCTGGTTTGTGAATTTTGGGTAATCCGTAGAAGCATGGTGTGTTGGATCCGTCTGGTTTCATTTTTTGGAAGTCAGTCTTATTTATTTCTCCAGCCCGCTGACCCATAGTCCCTCAGACTCATAATCAATACATTATTTCAATGAGCTACATCACACTGCAGCACCCAAGAAGTACAAAGAGCAGAAGAAGAGTATCTGTACAAAGTTTTCAAGAAAACGATTACCCCAATAAACACAAACACCGATTCCTCAGAAACAAACCCAAACAATCAGACACAATGCAACCAAAACTATAGACACATTACCTTACATCAAAGACATATCAGACATGACTTCCAGCCTACTCAGACCCCTTGGCATCATGGTAGCTCACAAACCTACCAACACACTTAAACAGCGACTAATTAACCTAAAGGATCCATTAGATATCACCAGCAAAACTAACATCATTTACGAGATACCATGCAAGAACTGTAAAAAAACATTATATCAGAAAAACTAGCAGGAACTTTGCCACCAGGATACATGAACACCAACTGGCCACCAAAAGACATGACCCGTTATCACTAGTTTCTATTCATACTGACAAAGAAGGATACCAATTTGACTGGGACAACACACATCCTAGGACAGGCGAAACAAACACACGCACGAGAATTCTTAGAGGCATGGCATTCTCACCAGAATTCCATCAATAGGCACATCAATTTAGATCCTATCTACCTTTCCTTGAAAAAAAAGAATGAGAAATGACATCAGCCACCTTAAGAAACCAAGACCTATAAATAGAGAGGCGGGGCATACCACCAGCGCTTCATCAGAGACTCTCACTGATGATATTACTGAGCATGATGACAAAATGTCTGAAAATAAATTTAAAGCTCAGCCAGCTAATTTACATACTTCAGAAATTATGTGGTTAAACGCTGAATTTAAAATGTTTTATTCTGTTCTTCTAGACTCCTACAGAAACCAATTCTAACTTCAACGTTTACAATTTCAATGCATTGGCTTATTTGTAAAATCACTCTTTTATTTAACTTATTGTTTCTTTTCACATTTGCATGCTTGAATTGAAATGACAAACTGGTGTTATGTTTTCTTGTTGTGCTGACTCATGGTATTATTGACTATTTCATGACACTATTCAAAGAAAAACACAAATCCACTGGTGTCATTGCCAACTTTATCTATTCAACTAAACAAGGTTTTTACAAGGTTGTGTTCAAAGAAACTCCAAAGGTTGAACACACAATCTATGACTGACACTTCAATGTAGTACAGTTGTGCAGAGTTGAAAGTGCAGCTTTTCAGATGAAATATCAAACCAGTTTTTCTTGCTATTCAGATGAAAGTAAAAGATCCCCCATTATCAGATAGTTCTTGTGTCCTAATAAACATTTATCTCACAGTTAATGCCATCATAACAGATCAAATGATTATATGTGAGAACTTGTAGAATGAAAATTAACTGTTTCTGTCTACATAACAATGTTTCAAAAGTAATTAATTGGCTTTGAATGATTTTAGAATGCCATGAAGGTGCAAAATAATAAAATAAGTACTGTTTATTTCCTTAAGCTGTTGAGGAGCACAGAAGTATAAAATAGTTGTTGAGAAGGGCTATCTTGCCATTTCATAACAATGGATGAGAAAGCTGAGCATGTAAAATGGGTGGAAAAGTAGTATTTGCCCATTTTATATTGTCAAATTGTTAAAACCTGACATTGTGTTTTTTATCAGTCTAAGACTGGGGTTAAATTGCACTGACTGCAAACTCAAATTGGTGTAAGCTGGCCACCAGCAGGCACTCTGCCAATTCATGCTTTAGTGACTGCAGAAAAATTAATAATGAATAATATCAGACAGATTACCCCATATCAACCTGAGCATTGGAAATGACAAAAGAAAATGACATACCACTCAGTGACTGTTGTAAAATTCTCTTCATTGGCATCAGGTGACTTATGCCTGACAGAGGTGTTCAACAGCTGAAAAATGTGTTGCTGGAAAAGCGCAGCAGGTCAGGCAGCTTATTTCCGAAACGTCAATTCTCCTGCTCCTTGGATGCAGCCTGACCTGCTGTGCTTTTCCAGCAACACATTTTTCAGCTCTGATCTCCAGCATCTGCAATCCTCACTTTCTCCCAGAGGTGTTCAACAGACTAATCAAACAACAGACTGCTATGATCATATTACTGAATATTATTTTATAACCAAGCTCTGGCATCACTTTTGCTAGGTATGTCCTGTGTTAGTCGTAGGGCTCATGAAGTTTCATGGCATCAAGTGAAACATGGACATGGAAGCCACTTGTCAATTCCCATAGCTGATGAATCAGTTCTTCTTATAGAACACTACTTGGAAGAGAGACTGTGAGTAGCAAGGGCAAGAATATACTCTTGCTGGGAGACTTCAATTTCCATCAAAAAGTATAGCTTCCAAGCACCACTACCATTTAAGCTGGTCAAGTCCTGAAGGATATATCTGTCAAATTGTTCATGTAATAGGCAGTGAGAGAATTAACAAGAGGGAAAAGAGCCTTCTACCTGTCAGATATATCCATCCATGACAGTATTGGTAGAAGTGACCATCTCATAGTCATTGTGAAGGTTCACATTGTGGATAATCACCATTCTGTTGTGTATGTGGCACTTCCATGATGAAAATTGGACAGATCTAACAGCTGAAGAATGTGGGCATCCAATTGGCATATGGGTCAGCAGCAGTAGTAGAACTGTGTTCAATAACAATCTGTATTTTTATAGCCTGGCATATCCCTTACTTGATCATTACCATCAAGTGAAAAGATCAACCCTAGTTCACTGAAGAGTTAAAAACTGGCACACCAGAAGCAGTATCAAAAATATCAAAATATAAAGTGCCAACCAAAGTTATTACAACACACTTCTACATGTATTCTAAACAGCAAATGGAACATGCTATAAATTAAGCAAGGAGAAAGTGAGGACTGCAGATGCTGGAGATCAGAGCTTAAAAATATGTTGCTGGAAAAGCGCAGCAGGTCAGGCAGCATCAAAGGAACAGGAGAATTGACGTTTCGGGCATAAGCCCTTCTTCAGGAAAGATTAAGCAAAGTAATACCACAACCAACAAAGAAGGTTGTGATCTGCTGTCCTCCCCTATTCAGTATTGAATGATGATCAATAACTAAATAACAAACCTTAGAATGGTGCTGGAAAAAGCACAGCAGGTCAGACAGCATCCGAGGTGCAGGAAAATCGACATTTCAGACAAAAGCCCTTCATCAGGAAGGGCTGATGAAGGGCTTTTGCCCAAAATGTCAATTTTCCTGCTCCTCGGATGCTGCCTGACCAGCTGTGCTTTTCCCAGCACCACTCTAATCTTGACTCTAATCTCCAGCATCTGCAATACCCACTTCCGCCTAAATAGCAAACCTTGTCAAGTATACTTAAATCCCATGAAAATATATAAAAAGTACAACTTCTTGAATACATGTGCGTCTTATAGCAAATAATAGATTAAAGAATCATTATGTACATTATCAATGTTAATATCAGGCAGGAAATTCCACATGATGCTTTACATTATTGGGATCTAAGGTATTTCATAGATATCATCATAACTAGGTAACTGTACACAGAGTTTATTTTGTGCTATGCTTTTATTTTATCTTCTCTTGTCAGAGGCCTGACATAATTTCAAGTCATACAATCTAATGTGTCCCTCTCCAAATGACAAACTGCATAGGGCAGAGTGTTTCCACTTATTAAATACTGCATGTCTGTAAATTGCTGCAACCTACTGACCGGCCAATAGTCCGTGGCCAACGAAGGTTCATTCATTCACAATTTGTGCTGGAATCGATGGACAGGAGTAGCTGACAGTCTAATTTATGATACATGCTGACGTGACTTTGCAGAGTCCTTAAACAGATGGATTGGATTGCATACTATTCGAATAGCAGTTTTCAGTAAACTGGCAAAATTAAATTTTTCTGATTAAGTAAAGCCATACAACAGCCTATAGTAAAACGATACAATGGATGACCTTAAAGCAGTCAAGCTTATATACTTAGGCAGTACTTAAGAAGGAAAAATGCGTTCTTATAATCATTACATTCTAAAGTTAATACAATGAAAATAAATTAACTCTCCAATAGCCAAAAAACACAGCCATTATCAAATTACATAGATTTACGGTACAGAAATAAGCTGAGGGTCGATGCTGGTGATTATGCTCCACAGAAATCTTGTGCTACTTGCTAGAGTCATGGAGTTGTAGAATAATACAGCATAGAAACAGACCCTTTGGTCCAACTCGTCCATACTGACCAAATTAAACTAGTCCCATTTGCCAATGTTTGGCCCATAAACCTTTAAACCTTTCTTATTCATGTACCTATCTCCCAATGTCCTTTAAATGTTAGAACTATACCTGCATCTACTGCTTCTGCTGGCAATTCAATCAACATGTGTGAGAAGTTGCCCCCCCAGGTCACTATTGAATGTTTATACTCTCACCTTAGAATTATGCCTCCTCATTTTGAACTCCCCCTACCCTAGGAAAAAAAACCTTTGCTATTCACCTCATTGATGCCCCTCATGATTTTATGAACTTCCAAAAGGTCACTCCCCAACCTGCTATGTTCAAGTGAATGAAGTCCTAGCCTATCCAGCCTCTTATAATTCTTATAATTCAAACCCTCCTTTTCCAGGAACATCCTTGTAAATCTTCTCTGCACCCCCTCTAATTTAATAATATCCTTCCTATAACAGGGCAGTCAGAATTGTACACAGCACTCCAAAAGTGGCCTCACCAATGTCCTGTACAACCACCACATAACTCCTATACTCAGTGGTCTGACCAATGAAGGCAAGCATGCCAAATTTCTTCTGTACCATCCTGTCTACCTATGACACAACTTTCGAGGAACTATGCACCTGAGCCCCTTGGTCTCTCAGTAGAACAACATTCCACAGGGCACTACCATTAACTACGTAAGTCCTGCTCTTGTTCATCTTATGAAAATGTAACAGTTCATATTTATCTAAATTAAACTCCATCTGCCACTGCTCAGCCCATTGGCCCAATTTGTAATCTTAGATAATCTTCTTCACTATCTGCTGTGCCACCAATTTTGATATTATCAGAAAACCTATAACCATGGTTCATAAATTCTCATCCAAATAATTTATACAAATGACAAACAACAGTGGACCCGGCACCAAGCCCTGTGGAACACTGCTGGTCACAGTCCTCCAGTCTGAGAAACAACCCGCCAAAACCACCACCCCTGGTCTCCTCCCATCAAGTCAATATAGTATCCAACTGGCTAGCTCTCCCTGAATCCTATGTCATCTATCCTTACTAAACAGTCTTCCATGCAGAACCTTGTGAAAGGCCTTGCTAAAGTCCATTCAGACATCTACTGCTTTGCCCTCATCTATCTTCATGTTTACATCCTCAAAAAACTCAAACATGTTTGTGAGACATGATTCCTCACACATGAAGCCATGCTGACTATCACTAATCACTCCTTGCCTCTCCAAATGCATGTAAATATTGTTTCTCAGAATCCCCTTCAAAAGCTTACCTAGCTCTGATGTCAGACTCACTGGTTTATAGTTTCCAGACATCTCCTTGCAGCCTTTCTTAAATAAATGCACATTAGTCACCCTCCAGTCTTCCAGCACCTCATCCGTGGCTGTAGATGACACAAATATCTCTGCTAGGTGCCTGTAATTTCTTCCTTTGCTACCCACAATGTCCTGGGATAGACTTGATCAGATCCCTTCATTTGACCCTATTTACACCTTTGTATTTAAAGTCAGACAGCACGGAAACAGACCCTTTGGTCCAACTCGTCCACGTCAACCAGACATCCCAATTTGATCTAGTCCTACTTGCCAGCCTGCCTTTTAAATGTTGTAATTGTACCTGTCTCCACCACCTCCTCTGGCAGCTCATCCCATATTCGCACCACCCTCTGTGTGAAAAAAATATCCCTCAGGTCCTTTTTAAATCTTTCCCCTCTTACCTTAAACCTAGGACCTCTAGTTTTAGATTCCCCCAGCCTAGGAAAAAGACCTTGGCTATTCTTGCATTCTATGCCCCTTATGATTTTGTAAACCTCTATATAGGGTCACCCCTCAGCCTCTGATGCTCCAGGAAAAAATGCCCCAGCTTATTCAGCCTCTCCATTTAACTCAAATCCGCCAGTCCCAGCAACATCCTTGTAAATCTTTTCTGCACCCTCCAGGTTTAACAACATCTTTCCTATAGAAGAGCAAACAGAATTGTACACAGTACTCTAAAAGTGGTCTTACCAATGTTCTGTATAGATGCAACATGATATCCCAATTCATATACACAATGTTCTGACCAATGAAGTATTTACATATTATGACAGCATTCCAAATTATGAAGGGATGATCACCAGGAAATTGGAAATGAATGTAGAAATAGAAAACAGAATGCCTTGATCAGGTACTTCACAATATTTAGGAGAAGCTCCTTTGTAAGATGACTGAAATAGAAGCGAGGATATATAAAAGACCAAAGGTTATAAATTCCGGAAACTAATTGACATACATGACAATATACAGATCTCAGGCATAAAAAGTAAATAAAACAATAATGGATATATTCTACCTTTTAGAAGTGTAATGTCAAAACTCCAACTACCAGATGAGTGTAATAAAACAAGAACTGTGGATGCTGGAGATCTGAAATAAAACAGAAATTGCTTGAGACCTCAACAGGTCTGGGAACATCGATGGGGAGAATACGACATTAATAATTTTTAATTCTGATGAGAACAATCACTGGACTCGAAATGCTAATTCTGCATTCTTCCCATATTCACTGCCAGACCTGCTCAGATTCTCCAGCAATTTCTATCTTTGTACCAGATAACTGCAAATATGCTTTCACTTGCTTTGCTGTGCAGTATTAAAAGAACACAAACTACAGGTTGTTCACTGCTTGTCTCTTCTGTTACTCTACCTAAGTACTATTTTGGATTTTAGAAGCTTTGTATGGGCAGAAGACAGATATTTTTCACTCATCAAATAAAATTTCTCTGAAGGTTAAAATACAGATTAACATGAGAAATTGGAAAAACAATTACCATCTGTTGGAAATATGAAGCATACAGAAAAGATGTAAGACAGAAAGTTTAAATAGCAGAAATGACGTGAATTGAAATCTATTGTCCGGGCAAAGTATCCACCAGAAAACTACCTGGACATAACCATATTCTATTTTAATGGATATATTTGGATAGGAAACTAAGCTGTCTGATCAATGCTTCTGCAGTTTTTTTTGTCTCTGATCAAGGTTGGCAAAGTTTATATTCTCATTTGCTAATTAGGCTCCCAGAACTTCATCTGGCCATAACAGTGAAGTTAATTCAGCTTACCTGTGAAAAAGATCATGGTTTTCCCAACAAGTAAAGTCCATTGTGAGCAGTATCAGAAATTACAGTGAGAGAGCCTGCCAGTTATTGCTTTCATTTCCTGTGTGGGGCCATGATGAACAGAACAGAACCTCCAGGCTCTCTAAGGAATTGTTATAGCCTTTCACTGCCACAGACCACCCTCCAACCCCCTTTGCAAAATTCTTCTGAACTCTTTTGCATAACAAACCTTTGTAGTAATTTTTTTCTGTGCTATTGTTAAAACCAAATCTTTAGCAGTATATGCTTGTGTTTCAATGCGTGACTGAAAAAATATGATTTTTCAAGCCAACTTCAGTTTGAGATCTAAATTGTCCTTTAATAATATCAACTGGGATAACACTCCTCATCATCATACCTAACTATATTAAAAAAAACAGAGCATTTATCTGCAAGGAGATCATGCCATATGTTGGCTACTCAAGTATTTGCCTTAGCAGAACACTTGTGTCTAGTACAGAAAATCATTGATTCAAACATCCCTCTGCAGACTTGACTGTGTAATCTAGGTTGATACTTAATGGTTGTAGTGAGAGAGTGTCATTTTCCATGGTCTTTTGAATGAGTTTTTAAACCAAGTATCCTATCATCTCTCTTGGGTGGATATAACAGATTCCAAGTACCATTTTGAAGAAGAGCAGCAAATTATCCTTGGTGCCTTGGCCAATATTAAACTCTGAATTAACATTACAAAACAAATTATTATGCCATCATCATACATGGTTTGTAGGTGCTTGCTGCAGTCAAATTGACTGCCTCACCCCTTATGACACAACGGTGTCTATATTTTAAAAAACAAGGAACAATTCATTCTCTTTAAAGTAGCCATGAAAGGCATGTTATGAATGCAGGTCTTTCTTCATTTTAGGCTTAGGAATTTTGAAACTAATTAACCAATATCATCAAATCATATAACTTGATAATTTATTGCACTGCCATTTGTGGGGCCTTGAAAATTATCTTCCATATTTTACTACAGTGCCACTATTCTGAAGTACTAAATTACTGACTGTAAAGTGGTTTGTAGCTTGCTGAAATTGTGAAGGGTGAAATATGAATGCCAGTCCTTTTTCTCTCTTAGAATAAATATCACTTTTGGCAACATGTACACGCTTCTCAGCACCCCCAGTCACACTGGCAGAGATCAGAGCATAGGTTGCTTACCCATCTGGTAAGCCGAGCTTAGAAAACAGAGAGAAAGCATTTTTAAAATTTAGTATGGTATTTGCAACTTTAAGGGCTTCTTGCCAGTACTTTACAAATACACAACTTCTGAAATTATTGTGATTACTACTAGGCCAATGCTTAACAATCTATTTTCTGTAGTTTAAATTGGTCACAGATTTACCCTTTTTTAAACATACTGTTAAAAATTAAACCGTAATACATGCAGTGGGGTGAAATTGTTACTCTGTCCCAATGAGATCATTGCTTGAACTTTGCTTGCAAATTATATGTTATCTTGTGAGACATTGTTAAAAATAACATTTGCTCCATGTTCTGAGAAAGGGTGTCTGGCTAAAATATTAACTTGTCTACACTTTTTGGATCCTGACAGAGCTGTTAACACCTTCTGTTTTTGTTTCAGATGTCTTGGGTACTTTTCTTCTTAACTCTCACCTCTTTAAGTAGTTATGATCCATTGAACTATTTCCCTATATTAAGGGCAATATAAAATGGTAGAATGGAAAGCTTACATTATTGCATGAGAAACAGCAGTCCTTTGGGCTGGCAACAATAAGTTAGCAGTTTATTATGAAGCTGTAAAAATCATCCAACATATTTCCTATTGTTGAACCGAATGAGATTAAGTAGTCTGTCTCCTTGTCAACTGGTCATAAGTACCAATATAATTGATAACTTTCTCTCAGTTGCTATCCACAATACCTCTTTATAAACTTAATTATTGCAATTTGTTACAGAAACATTTATACTTTCTTTAATTAAGATTCAAATTACAATGGGGAACAAAGGAGAAAGATATGATGGATTGTGGCATGTCAACCACCTTTCATCACTGTATGAATAACTATGGCATGGCAGTTGCACAGTTAACAGCTGAGATTGAAGTGTTTGTGCTACTGACTTACAATCAGAAAATTAGTAATACAGAATAATAACATAAAATGGCTCCTTATGCAGGGTGCCAATTTAGCATTATTATGTGGAGCAATATTTCACCAAATTTAATTTTAGTTCTTTAGTCTTCTTGGAAGTAATATGTTTAATAAGAACAGCACATGAAGACACTGTAGGCCATAAATTATACTGTGCAAGACTTAGTGTGGGTCTTTAAAATTAGTCTCTCTGATATCTGAGCAGAAATATTAAGCTATTTAAAATACTTATGAACTAAACACCTTTTTATGTCTACAATAAAACACAGAATTGCGGATGCTGGAAATCTGAAACAAAAATAAAATTTGCTGGTAAGACTCAGCTGGTCTAGCACTGTTCGTGGAGAGAAAGCAGAGTTAACTTTGCGGGTCCAATTGTGAAGATAGGTCACTAGACACAAATGTTAACTCTGGCAGTTGGTATGAAATCCATGTAATAAAGCGTTTACACCTCAAAATGGTTTTGCATCTGTTGACTAGATGCCATTTAAATGACTTTGCACCACAATCAGTGCACAGCTTTCATCAACACAAAGCCAAAACTAATCCACATTTAGTTTAAAAATTTAAACAATTTGTTTAAAAATTGCCTTATAAATATAAGAATATAAGAAAAGGAATAACTGACTACCATTCAACCCCCTAAGCCTGCTTCAAAATTCAATAAAACTATGGCTGATCTTTTACCTTAGCTTTACTTGCCTCCTCAACATGTGGTTCCCTTTGAATTCAAAATCTATCATTCAAATTTCTAAGTATACACAACTCCTGAGCAGCCTAATTCAATCATCAGTTAACAAAAAATACCCTATTAAGTACTGTTGGAAAGAATAGTACAGCTGTGATTTAAATAATGCAGCAATCATTTTGTCCACAACAAGAAACATAAAGATAAAACCTCTTTCAATTATGTTGATTGGGCAATATATATTAGCCAAGATGAATCTTCCCACTGTTCTTCAAAATAGTGCATGGTGTCTTTTAATACACGCCTGGGAAGGAAGATATCTCAGCCAAAAGATGATGCTTACAACATGGTCACACACCCTTTGAACTGCATTGAAGTAGAGGGGGAAACACTCATAGCATTTAGGTAGCACTTAGATGTTCATGGCATGCCAAGGCATACAAGGCTCTGGGTAAGTTTCTGTAAAATGGGATTAGAAAAGTTAGGTGGTTGTTTTTGACTGGTGTGGATGTGATGGGCCAAAGTGTCTTTTTCTGTTACTTAAATTTGAAAAAAACACAGAGAAATACTAAATCTATATCCGATATGTCATGAAGGTTTGCTTAATATCAAATAATGACGCTAATCCACTTTCTAGAAACCCAAACTGACTAAAAATGCAGAGTAAAAGTGAACTAACTATGCAGCTACAATGGCTACCCAATTTGCATTACTGTACATTCCACATTCTAACAATATTGAGATGGAGACACATGTTTACAAAAATCTATCAAAGAAAATGACACTGATTGAGCATAAATGAATCCTAATTCCTGTTCCAATAGCAAAACATACAAACACTCAACTGGGTGAGCCAAATCCTTAAACTTCTTGAATAATGGGACCCCAGCTAAAAGGGGAATTTCCAGGAACTGGTCTAATTAAATAATATTAAATAACCATGTTTGACTTATTAGCCAGCTGGAGGGGGCAGTCACATCAGAAGCAAACATTTTATATACTTTAAGCCATAGAGTCATGGAGCCTTACAACACAGAAAAGGACTCTTTGACCCATCACATCCACACTGGTCTAAAGAACCTCCTAACTATTCTAATCCTATTTTCCAGAAATTGGCCCATAATCCTGTATGCCTTGAAATGCCATGAACTTCTAAATGCTACCGAAATGTTATGAGGGTTTCTCCCTCCACCACCCTTACAGGGAGTGAATTCCAGATTCCTATTCCCTTTGGATGGAAAAGATTTTCCTCAGATCCCCTCTAAGTCTTCTGCTCCCTACTTTAAATCTATGCCTCCTGGTCATTGATCCCTCTATCATGGGCAAATGTTTCTTTCCTTTCTACCCTATCTATGTCCCTCATAATTTTGTACATCTCAATTACATCCCCTCTCAATTCCCCCTGTTGTAAGGAAAACTACCCCAGCCTATCCAATCTATCTTCATAATTGAAACTCAACTGTGCTGGTAAATCTCTTCTGTGACCTCTTCAATGCTATCAGATCCCTTCTATAATGTGGGTTCCAGAACTTGCACACAACATGCTGTGGCCTAACTAATATTTTATATAGTTCCAAGATACATTTTTCTTAGAAGAAAGAGGACAGCAAGTTGAGAGAGATCTTTCCAGTCTTTCTCTCCCCATCGAAATTGCAAGCTTTTGAGCCTATCTACTATTGTTTGACTGATCTATTATTATTTATTACTACACTATTATTTATCTACATAGAGCTCAAGGTTTAAAACCAGAATTCAATCTCATTCGTACATCTCCAGAACAACAGATAAATCACCCATCTGCAGTTTTTAACTGCATTGATACAGAAAGCAGAAAACTACTGAAAGAACACAGCAAGCCTACTGATCTGCTGAAAGCGAGCTAAGTCACTAAATTACAGACTGGGTATTCCTTTTAATGTTCACAGACTATAATTTAACCAAATTATTCATGCCACTTTGTAATCTTTTATTTTACTTAGATCAGTTAAAGTATCATAAATTTACCCACTTTCTTTGTTAAACTCAAGAAAATCTATCCAATTGGCTCCTTAAGATCACAGTGCATAAACAGTCACTCAGTAAGTTGGCAAATTTGTTCTTTTCCAAAATCAAAAATAACCTTTGCAGACAAATGAGGAGAAGGAAAAGGGGGAGCCATTCAACCCCCTTATCACCTGACCATATCAATTATGTGCAATGACGATCAGTTCTACAACATTACGATTTATACAATGAAAGTAAACATATAACTTTACTATATGAACAGATGAAAGAATTATTGAGAAAGTATTTCAAGTGGGACAATGCTGCTCCTTTAACAAGGCTATACTGTTATTGGCTTTTTTTTCAGAGAGGACATAAAAGCAGTGATTCCTAAAGGTCTGGCGTGGATGGGTTTTAGGGTCAATTTGATTACAGCCAACAGATACTGCCTGAGGAAAAAGGCTTTCAAGTTAAAAAAAACACTTGTACAATGAAAGGGGAGTGGCCAGTTCTCCCAGCTCAGCTTTTCTCTCGTTTGATTTGGTTTTAGTAAACAGAGTTGTGAAGCTGCTGGACCCAAAGAAGCAGGTCCTTGCTGATCCTCCCTCTCTCTGATATCTCTCCTGTAAGACCCTGTGTTTTAGCTTACCTTTTGTGCAGAGGGGTTTTTAAGGGGATTGTTGCAAGCATTTGGAACAGCATCGTTAAGTTGTGATAATCTGTTGGGTTTTTGGACAGGCTAAGTTATTCTCTTTTGGTTTTTTTTGTCTTTCATTTGGTAATCTTGTAAATAAACTTTGTTTTGTTTAAAACTAAGTGGTCTGACCAGCTGCATCACTCCTGGAATATCCACGTTACACCTGCTTAAAACAACGAGCAAAGTTAGTGTCTGGGCTACTTTCTTAAAATGTTTTGACGGCTCTGGCCTGGTCTATAACACAAGCTCATGCTGAAGACATGAATATCAACTTTGTACTTGTCAGTTTAAGAGGAACACTTTCAGATCAACACAAAGCTCTATATTTTAATATGGATCTATTAATTTCACTTTTGAAAAGTATTCCAGTTGAATGACAATAGACTTCAGGATCACCAAGGATCATATTTGAAATTGAAAGTAATGCAAAACACATCCTTGCAAACTAGGTAACTATAAAACTGGATATCCAATCATTGTTGCTCATTTTCTATCACTGACCAAGCCAGTTTTCATCTCTGTTGTTGATCAATGCTGTTTAGGGAGTGGGACTTTTTATAATGAAAATATTATCTGTCTGAATTAATGAGTCAAACAAATGTTAGTTATAGATTTCATAAGATTTGTTTTTTTTCAGAATTGCTAAAAGTTGGAATCACAGGAACTAAGTTATTGAGTCACTTGGCTCAGTTCTCAACTCTTAGTCAGGCATTCAACTCTCATTCCAATTCTTCAACACATAACTTAGATTGCATTTCAGTAGAATATGCAAGATCTATAGAATAATGGAAAACAATTAAACTTCATATTAATACGTGGCTACTATACCCAGCATCCAGGGACCAGGATGTATCAGTGCACAGGTTAAAGGTGAGAGGAGAAAGATTTAAAAGGGACCTAAGGGCAACATTTTCGCACAAAGGGTGGTGCGTGTATGGAATGAGCTGCCAGAGGAAGTGGTGGAGGCTGGTACAATTACATCATTTAAAAGGAATTTAGATGGGTACATGAACAGGAAGGGTTTAGAGGGATGGGGGCCAAGTGCTGGCAAATGGGACTAGATTAATTTAGGATATCTGTTTGGCATGGACGATTTGGACCGAAGGGTCTGTTTCCGTGCTGTACAACTCTATGATTCTACTACTGCATTGACAACATTGTTGTCAATTGGATGAGAAATTAAATCAAAATTTCACCTACTTGTTCAGGTTGTGGTTGATGACCCCATTGTATTATCCTTCCGTATGTTCTTTGCTGAACCAGTAAAGTAAAAACATGAACAATTTATTAGATGACTCATTTAATTAATGTTTACATTAATTGAACAATTTCGAGTTATCATTATGTGCGATGTGCTTTAAGAGGTTTTAAGTTTGTTAAGGAGCAATCAAATGCAAATTATATTCTAACTTTTTCTGTAAGGAAAGATTTGTTATAATATATTGTAATGGATGCGGATGGTTGATTCAGTACTGTTTTAGATCAATCAAATACATAGAATAATCTTGATCTAGCCCTATGATCATTGATGCACTAAACTTTCCATATTTTATTAATTCCTCTTCTGTTTCTTATCACTGAAATTAAAGTTTCCTTTATTTAGTGGACATTACGCTATTTTTGAAAGAGGAACTTTGGAAGTTCTTAAACAGTTTAAATAATAGGGATGAAGTTAATCTTTACTGGTAGCATAGCACAGACAATTGATAAGCTGTTTTAATCTTCCACCACTTTCCCTTTAATTTCCAACTAAAGATCCACTAGAGTGTAAAAGAGAATGTTAAGTCATTATCACTCATGTTTTGTTACCACTGACCAATTTATTCTAAAGTCTTCACTACATAAAGAACAATCTAAGCTGGAAACCTAGGTGTTCAAAGATAAATTACAAGATAGAGGAAAGCTAATGACTTAAATGACTGTATTCACATAATTGTATCAGGAAAATTATACTTTACTTTGCCACTAGAGTGACCCACACCATGGTCTAGACTCTGGCCCAAATTGTGGAGTATATGGTTGACATTAGAGTATCACAACACTCAATTTGACAATACATAGAGTTCTCAAAATATCTGGGACTTAAATATATTGATGGTATGTTTGTTACTACTGTCTAAATGCTTAAACCATTAATGCTGGAAGAGTAGAATCTGTACAAGCATGTTAACTGAATTGAAGTTTGAGCCAGGCAGTGCAAACAGGATACTGTTTATATAAAATCTGAACTGCTGCTGCCTGTCTCAGACCAGTAAATACTCACCAAATATATCCAGAAATTGGCTCTGAGTCTGAATTCAAAGTAGACTTAAAATAAAACTGCACCTTTGTTGTATGGTAAATCCAATGCTACAAAGTATAAATACAATCTAGAGCACTCTTTTTTAAAGTGAGAGAACATATGCCAAAAGTAATCAATGCATAAAACAAAGTACTACAAACTATTAATTATTAGGCTAATAATTAGAAGCCATGCAAAATATTCAGAATTGGAAACCATTATAGTCTACCAGAATAAGCTTTATACAGTCAATTTAAATTTTGAAAATTTTTACGATCTTTAGGAAAAAAGGCATCAGAGGTTCTGTAACAATATATTTTGGCGTTTATTATTAAAATTGTTTCTGCAGCATGCTTTGGTAGCAAGACATGCTGTTGCATGATTTTAGTTGGCTGTCATTTTACAACATACATTCCAGAGTAATTTTGTTCTTAAAGGTATATTGTCAATACTGTTAAGTTCCTGTTTGAATTAGAGCATCTACTGAAAAATGCAATCTTATCTCTGAGCTTGCAAGAAATTCCCCACCCTTTACAGTTTCATTAATGAGGAGGCGGGTCTCAGCTATGACTTTTCAAAGCCATTGAATAGGACTGAGTTAGGAATACAGACAGAGAAGGAAGTGCAGCAGTTGTCTAAAGACACTGGTATTTCCCAGTCTACACCAGTTAAGCAAATATCACCCCTCCGGAAACCTGAGAAACTGCTTCATTGACCACCCTACCTGATTTCAGGGTGGAAGAGAAAAAGGAGTTCATCATGGGAGACCTCGGAAGCCCCTCTAAAAGTAAGATTGCCTTGTTTTTTTTCTAAGCTGAACATGCTGTGCTCAAAAATGATTTTAATAAATGAATTTATCTAGACGAGCATAGGGAAACATATTATACTTTACATAGTTTGACTGACACAAGTATCTTTACTACTTCAGCTGTAGTCTTTAAATAAGTTCTTATCATGAGAAAGTGCACAGGTTATTTAATAATGTCTTCACATTGGTAAAATATGACTAACATCAATTTGTTTTAGAAGCATTTTTTTGTATATTAATACATTTCATGATACTGAGAGTTGTTAAATGTCTGTTTACTTTATCACTGGGCTATGTCATTATATATACATAATATATAGGAACCTTGAGGAAACTACTCAAAACGGACAATGCAAAAAAGGTATGTTTCACAAAAAAACATTGCTCTGCGAAAGATATATTGTACTAATTTGCTGTTTGGCACCATTCATGCTAGAAGTTTAACTTTGGATTGCATGGAGTAGAGGGCATTAATTTTTTACTGTGCAAAGTGGCAAGTATAAATATTTGTTACTTTATATCACTATACCATGTGTCTTTGTTCTTCTACATGTTTGGTATTTGTTTTGATTTTTACATTATTTTTATAAACATCTTAAAAATTCTGATGTAGAAATCTATGTTAATATGGTTTTGTGTACAGCCTACACCAACCTTAATTTGTGTGTGTATGGTATATATATAAGATTTAGTGTGTATATTGATCAATGCTTTAATATCCTAACATTTTCACCTTTTCATTCTTAATTTTCTGTCAAATGTTCTGCCAAACCCTGAATGAATGGAAAAAATTCTAACTTAACTTCTAAGATACCTGCTGATATTTAATTCATTTTTCACCAGTTCAAAATTTCCCAAATAAAGCTTAGGATGTAAACTACACACCACTATATTAAAATTAAAATGTAATTTTAGGACTGTTAAGGTAGAGAGTGCACATTTTAGATTAGATTACTTACAGTGTGGAAACAGGCCCTTTAGCCCAAACAAGTCCACACCGCCCCGCCGAAGCACAACCCACCCATACCCCTACATTTATCCCTTACCTAACACTACAGGCAATTTAGCATGGCCAATTCACCTGAGGTAGGAAACCAGAGCACCCAGAGGAAACCCACGCAGACACAGGGAGAACTTGCAAACTCCACACAGTCAGTCGCCTGAGGCGGGAATTGAACCCGGTCTCTGGCGCTGGGAGGCAGCAGTGCTAACCACTGTGCCACCGTGCCGCCCACTGGCATGGTGGCAAATGTATATTAACGTTACATGCTATTTGAACATATACTGTTTAAATGATTCCATCTGATGTTGGTTTTGCATTAATTAAACCATCTTTTCTCTTCTTGAATTACTGATAATTTCAGAATTTTGTCAACGTTTCTGTTGTATGGTTTAGAAGTTAAGCTGCTTTAATCGTAGGATATAAACAATAACTTAGATTCCTTGTGGGCAGAAGATCATCTCAGCATTTTAAAAAGGGATGAAATGTTTATGCTCGGAAGGTTGAATGGGGTGAACACGGATATCAAGGTTGGGACTGAAGCCGAAACTCAAAGTCAATGAGCACATTTTCTTTTCATTTTTTTAGCAAAAGTATTGTGTCAAAATTTAGATTAATATTGACTGAGTTAAGCATGCAAGAATCTAAGTGTATGTTTGCAAAGAAGATGGAATTAAAGGAGAATAGGCATATTACAAACTGTACGAAATATAAATATAGTTCCTGACAACTGAAATATTTTCCTCACAGGCATCCTCCTATTTGCAATCTAGTTAGGTTCTTATTGAGTGGGAGAAAATGAACCTTTTATTACATTTGGTTTTGGACTCAGTAGATAAACAATAATCTGTTCAAGAGTGGTGACAATCAGGAAACTTGACAGATGCTTTTGATGCATTGTGATATTCTTTGTATGTATTTTTTACTCATCTTTGTTGGATAATTGGCATAGTATGGTTGCTTCACATATTGTATATGAAAGAGTGCCTCAATTTAATTAGATGAGGCTCAGTGGTGTCCTTTGAATTAGAATGTTATGATTTAAATCCCACTCAAGAGACTTGAGCACATAATAGAGGTTAATACTTTAATGCAGGAATAAGAGAATACTGTAAGACAGTCAGAGGTGCCATCATTTGGATGAGACATTAAACCAAGACCCCTCTGTCTCTTCATATGGATGCAACAGAGTCTGTGGCACTAACCTAAAACAAGTGCAGGAGATTTTACCTGGTGTTCTGGCCAATATTTATCCCTTAGTGAAATCAGTATAAAACCAATTACCATTTATAATTGTTTGTTGTTTTTTCAATCCTGCTGAGAGCAATTGACTGTCTACATTTTCTCATTGTGGAAAACAGTTCAAATAATAATTAATTGGCTGTAACCGCATTAAGAGTCGAAAAGCGTGGTACTGCAAAAGCAAAGCAGGTCAGGTAGCATCCGAGGAGCAGGTGAATCGACGTTTCAGTCATAAGCCCTTCAGCAGGACATTAAGGCATCCTGTGGTCATGTAAGGTGCTTATAAATGTAAGAGTTTAAAAACATTTAGTTCTTTAACACTTGGATGTCATGAGTAGCTTTCAACATAATGCTCACTATTGGTGTACCAAGATTTACAGTTTCATAATTGCCAAAATCTGATGTTTTTACATAGGTTATTCAATATTTGTACTAGTATGATGTAAAATATGAATAATTTACATACAATAATTGCAACAAAGTATATACTTAGGTACTCTAAAGGGATAATATTACCAAACTGCACAAATGTAACTCAAAAGATATTACTTACTGTCAAAACCAACATATTAATGATAGTCCATGGTATTGCAAAAATAAAACTTCCAACTTACGGTAAACAACAGGGGAAGAGGATACTTTTTATGATTTGGAAAGAGGCCTTGTGAGAAAGAAAAGAGTTTGATACAGTGATTCAAGTTCAACATTCTTACAACTTTTGTAAATCACTTGATTGAATGGGTATATGAATAGGAAGGGTTCGGAGGGATATGGGCCGCATGCTGGCAGGTGGGACTAGATTGGGTTGGGATATGTGGTCGGCATGAACGGGTTTGACCGAAGGGTCTGTTTCCATGCTGTACATCTCTATGACTCTATAATAATTCATTGCCAGATAGCTATCTGTCTGGTTTAAGATAGAGGTTTGACGAATGGGTAATGGGCAGCAATTTGAGATCATACATATCTTTGTAATTGATGCTGACTGGATATCTTATGAGTAAAGATGCTTCAGAGAGTATTGTGCCTTATGTAAAGAGATTTGTCATATCAGGATGCTGTGAATAGCATACTGGATTATTATGACAGTTAATGTGGACGAACTGTGATGGAAGTGAAATTGCCGTTCCACAGGTAAAACATCAGGATCACAGAATAACTTCCTCAATAATAACATCTTGGGCTCATTCGTTCTGAAAGATTTAATAACCTGCTATCATGGCAACTATCTCAAAAGATTGTAGTGAAGTTGCCTACACTGCTCTCTTGAACCCATTCCATATTTTGATACATTCTAAATATAGAAGAATTGTGCTACAGAATAACACATTAATTATCAATTGCCTCATTATGTCTATTTGGTTCTCTCCAAGATCAATATCGCTCGTTCCATTTTTCTTCCTTTTATTCAAAGCCTGCATATTGTTAATGTACTGGTGCTTACCAAATAGCCTTTTGACAGCCATAGGTGAACCTATCTCCACTACACTCTCAAACAATATATTCCAGATCTTAACCACGTTCTGCACAAATAAGTGTTTATTCATGTCATTATTTATTCTTTTATCAATCACCTTAAATCAACGTGCTTTGGATCTCGGTCCTAAGCAAATTATTTCTCCCATTCCATCTTTCTAGCTTCCTCATGATTTTGAACACCTCTATCGAATTTTCTCTCCACTTCTTCTTTTCTGAGGAAATCAACACCAACTCCTCCAAACTATCTTCACAAAAACTTACTTACTTTAGTTCTGAACTTTCTTTTTACTAATTTGGTTTCATGTGCCATGTCACTGTCAGAATTTAGAAATTGGCAATTTTTCCAGATCGCTTTCCCAAATGTTTGCTATCTTGTATGACTTTATACAGTTATCTCTCAGTTGCCATCTTTCAAATCTGAGAAATTGAAGCTTCACCATATTTTACCCATAACATAGGCATCTGACAGAAGTAACCAAACTTACTGTTCCCTGAATTGTCTCCATTGTGCCAAGGTGACCAGAACTAAAGATAATCCTTAAAGTATTATCTGACCAGAACATCACACAGTTTGACCTTGACTTCCACAGACTTACATTCTATTGTTGTTATTTTTTGCACTACCATGATCAGAATACTTTGAGTATCTAATCATCTCAACAATGTTTATTGCTTTCTATTTATTCTTAGGAACTTCATCATCCATGTGGTATATGCTACCTATATTTCCTTGGAAATTTGTGTTCAATCTCTTTATTTCCATATTTTGGAACTATTTTTTCATAGTTCCTGAGTTTTCTCTTCACATCTAATCATCTGTGAATTAGGCCAATTTGCCTAGAGGGCAAATTTTCCCAGCCCTGAATGAAATTGGCAATGCTGAGTCAAATGGGAAAATATGCAGAGTTCAAAAAAATGCAATTCTTGATATCTAGAAAAAAGGTCCACGTTGCAACTAAGTTTTGAATGGCGAAATGAGAATCTTGATAGTGAACAGTCAGAGGCCAATTTGCATATAGCAAACTATTAGTATCTAATCTCACAAAGTGCCAGCAGCTTACCGGCAAACACATTGAATGTATTTCAAGCAAATGACCATGCATCAAAGTCTAAAGGGAGTAGACCTCAGTCACACACCCAGTAATCAAGAAAATCATTTAATATCATTCCAGGGGTTAGGAAACAATCAGTTGACTGCTTCAGGTGTCCAGGATAGGGGAATCCAAACCTCTGCTGTCTGGGAGTGGGCCATGATCAGTCCTCCAGATCCAGTTCAACCAGTGCGTGTTTCATGGTAGGTCAATTAGGGAGTTGTACAAGGGTCAGTGGGATGCCACTAATTCAATATTGCACATCATTGCCCTGATTCAAACATATGTGTCTTCAGCCTTTTGGCACATATTCAAAATGGGCTTGTACAAATGGCAGCAATAATGAGGATTACTCCTGCTGCCCCCAAATTCCACAGCAGCCAGAAAGACAGTACACATATAGGATGGTATGGATACAAACACAATTTGGTTGTAATGACTGCTGAATAGTTGCATTACTGAGGAACTTCTTTATTTCTTACATTGCTCATTGGAACTGTCCTCAATGGATCCAGCACAGAAGCTGCAGTAGTCCCTGTGGCTGCTGCACTAAAGACCACTACATGAATTGATGTGAAACTGATGCTTTTGCAATTCCAACACCAACATCAACCTTCAGTGGATGTGGAGCTCGAAGCCATGAGTGCATTTATGATGCAGCAAACAAACAGGAAAACCAGAGTTACTTGTCTTCCATTGAAAGCCATGCAGATGACGGGTAGTGGCGCTATACCCTGTCCAAGGTAGTCAGAATGCCATGTCATGTTTTCCAGCATACCTGCAATAAAAACACCTTCTTCTGCTGGAGTCAACAAGGGACATTGGAGTGTTCCCACCACAATAGATTTTCATGAAGATTAAGTGTGACTTTGTACCAATACTGTCTGGACAGAGGATGTTGCTTGATTCTCACAATCTCTACTCCAAACAACTGGATGATGCAGTAAGGCAGTGAGTTGGACAATGGGAATCCAAGAGAGTCACAGTATCATGAGGATGTTCTTCAAACAGAACAACACCTTCAGCATCTGACAGTGCAAAGCAATGCAGACAGGGCCCCTTTGTGAACCTCTTTAAATAAAACCGCATTGCATGAAATAATCTTTCCCTGACTGTGATGCTGCTGAGGTCAGCATTCCCTGTTTAATCTCAACTGCAACTGCAGCTTAATGCTTTGATCTTTCTATGTGGTTAATACTGTTTAATAAGAATAAAGGTTACAAATGGATGAGAGCCTTCACGATATGCTCCATCATTCAGTCATGACAAAGTTTCATGCAATATAATTAGCATTGAAAAGTATAACTGTTGCTCAGATAGAGTTAAAATATAGTGTACCAATAAGGATGACTATCCTCTCTACCTTCATTCTTACATTTGCAGCCAGGATTACATTCGCTGTCATAGCTGATGATAAAAAGTTAAAATATATTTACAAATGTATAAATGTACGTATGATTAAATGTCACCAATGAACACTCATGAAGTCTTCTTCCTTTCTATCCCACAACATCTAGGTCAGTCCCAGTGCCTGCAACTGAGGTGGAAGGAGCCTGTCTTTTAACTGGAGTCTGTAAACTTTAGAGCTTTGAGTGGGCACCTCTGAAGGCATTTGCAGCTTCAGGGCCCAGACATCCTGAGTGTTTCCTACCCAAATGCTTCATCCTCCTTGCTTAAACTCCAGGTACCAGGTACCTCTGGAGTGTCCTGAGAGGACCAATTACAGACTGTCCATTCACAATGCTGATTATTCAACTTAGGCTGATCATAGTGACCACAATGTCCCTCACACTGACAGATAACTATATCATCTGTATTAACTATCCAGCATTCCACCATATTGACTACCCTTTATACTGTGCATAAGTATTCTAACCATCTACACTGATTGCAAACTGTATCATCAACTATGCTCCCACGTCATCCACATAGAGAGTTTATCATGCCAATATAATCTTTCCATTTGTTTCCGTCTGATTATTTTTAATACCATTCATATTACGAAGAGAAAAGAGTATTCTATCCCAGCTGCAATATTGCAATCTAGTATGACATATCACTATGTTTCTGAAGTAGATTAGATTAGATTACTTACAGTGTGGAAACAGGCCCTTCGGCCCAACAGGTCCACGCCAACCCGCAACCCACCCATTCCCATACATTTACCCCTTTACCTAACACTACGGGCAATTTAGCATGGCCAATTCACCTAACCTGCACATCTTTGGATTGTGGGAGGAAACCGGAGCACCCGGAGGAAACCCACGCAGACACAGGGAGAATGTGCAAACTTCACACAGTCAGTTGCCTGAGTCGGGAATTGAACCCGGGTCTCTGGCGCTGTGAGGCAGCAGTGCTAACCACCGTGCCACCGTGCCGTACTGATGCTTTCCTGCCTTTTGCATAAATTATCAAATTGACACTCAGGTGGGTATATAAATGACTTGAAGAAGAACAAAAATATTTCCAAAGTTTGACTAACATTTATCCCTCAAATACCAAGGCAGATTAATTCGTTATTTATCTCACTGTTGTTCATAGGAGTTGTTACAATAAAGTGTGCTGCCATATTTGTCCAGACATCAATAGCAGCTATATGTCAAAACTAATTAACTTTCTGGGATTAATTCTTACTACAAAAAGATTTTTCTTTCCTTCCATGCCACTCACAGCTTCTTAACACATCCATACTGACTGTCCAGAACATACTCACTCCATACATGCCACAGACTCCCTACAGTGTGGAAACAGGCCATTTGGCCCAACAAGTGCACACCGACCCTCCGAAGAATACCCCATCCAAACCCATTCCCAAACCCTATAACTCTACATTTTCCATGACTAATGTACCTAACGTACACATCCCTGAACAACATGGACAATTTAGCATGGCCAATTCACCTAACCTGTAGATCTTTGGACCATGGGAGGAAACCAGAGCACCTGGAGGAAATGGGGAGAATGTGCAAACTCCACACAATCACCGGAGGCTGGAATCGAACCAGGTCCCTGGTGCTTTGAGGCAGCAGTGCTAACCACTGAGCCACCGTGCCACCTGCTTTTGACACTTTTGCGGTTTGATTTAATCAAGGTGATCTGAAGAATTATAACAATTTTTACTATGTTTATTGCAGGGGAAGACACAACATCTGTATGTTTTGGCTGCAGTAAACATATTACTGACCCATATATTCTAAGAGTCTATCCCAATTTGGAGTGGCATGCAGCCTGTCTCAAGTGTGTTGAGTGCAACCAATATCTCAATGAAACCTGCACCTGCTTCTTTAGAGAAGGAAAGACTTACTGCAAGGCTGACTATTTCAAGTGAGCAATCACATCCATCATTTTCTTGTTATTATTCAAATTTTAATTGAGTATAGTGAACATTCCACAGTAACGCACATGAGAAATCAAGATCAATGTCTTCAGATGAATTGTTGTTATTCGTGCTGTTCTGTTTTTATAATGTATAGAATGTTTATGTGTAATTTCTTTCTTGTTTTCATTTTCTCCATTTATTTTCCCTTTCATTTTATTTCAATCAGTTTTCTCATGGTCCTAAAGATAATGAAAAGCTGAAGATTTATTTCTAGGCCTTGGTCATTTATATTCTGAATGTTGTTCTTTGTGCAACAGTGGACACAAATTGGCCCTCTAATTTTCTGCAAATAGCCAGCTGTTATTCACATATGATGACACGTTTAAGACTGAAAAATGATTGAAATGGAAGCTCAAGGGTACTCTTTACAATCTGACTCCACCTCATCACTGGGCAGAATTTCAGTCAGATCTCTTTACTATCCTGATAGCTGCAAGAAATGACCACTCTCCCACCAAGCAGACACATACTGCAATCTGATGATGACCACCCGTAACAGGAAATGAGTAAAATATACAGATATGGATTAATTGCTGGCATTATCTCATTACAAAGAACAAAGAAAATTTACAGCCCACGAACAGGCCCTTCGGCCCTCTAAGCCTGAGCCGATCCAAATGTACTGTCTAAACCTGTTGGTCAATTCCGAAGCATCTTTAACCCTCTGGCCCCCACCTACTAATGCATCTGTCCAGGTGCATCTTAAATGAATCTACCATGCCTGCCTCTACCACCTCTGCTGGCGACGCGCTCCAGACCCCCACCACCCTCTGTTTGAAGTACTTGTTGTGTGTATCCCCCTTAAACTTTTCACGTCTCACCTCGAAAGCATGACCCCTCGTTATTAAATCCTTCACCCTGGGAAAAAAGCTTGTCTCTATCCACCCTGTCTATACCCTTCATGATTTTGTAAACCTCAATCAGGTCCCGCCTCAATCTCCTTTTTTCTAATGAAAATAAACCTAACCTACTCAACCTCTCTTCATAGCTAGCACCTTCCATACCTGGAACATCCAGCAACATCCTCGTAAATCTTCTCTGCACCCTCTCCAAAGCGTCCACATCCTTTTGGTAATGTGGCGACCAGAACTGTACATAGTATTCTATATGCGGCCGAACTAATGTCCTGTACAATTTTAACATGACTTGCCAGCTCTTATACTCAACACCCCGTCCAATGAAGACAAGCATACTATATGCCTTCTTGACCACTCTATTCACCTGTGCAGCAACCTTCAGGGTGCAATGGACTTGCACTCCCAGATTTCTCTGCCCATCAACTTTTCCCAAGGCTCTTCCATTCATTGTATAATTTGCTCTAGAATTAGTCTTGCCTAAATGCATCACCTCACATTTGTCTGGATTGAATCAATCTGTCACTTTTCCGCCCAACTCTCCAGTCTATCTATATCCTCCTGTATTCTTTGACAGACCCTTATGCTTTCTGCTACTCCACCAATCTTTGTGTCATCTGCAAATTTGCTGATCATACCAACAGTGCCCTTTTCCAGATCATTTATATATATCACAAACAACAGTGGCCCCAGCACTGGTCCCTGTGGAACACCACTGGTCACCTTTCTCCATTTCAAGAAACTCCCTTCAGCTACTACTCTCTGTCTCCTGTTGCTTAACAAGTTCTTTATCCACCTCGCTAGAACACCCTGCACACCATGTGACTTCACTTTTTCCATTAGTCTTCCATGGGGAACCTTATCAAACGCCTTACTAAAGTCCATGTATATGACATCAACAGCCCTTCCTTCATCTAGCAACTTGGTCACTTGGTCAAAGACCTCTATTAAGTTGGTAAGGCACGATCTCCCCCGGACAAAACCATGTTGCCTATCACTGATAAGCCCATTCTTTTCTAAATATAAATAGATCCTATCCCTCAGTACCCTCTCCAACAACTTTCCCACCACCGATGTCAGGCTCACTGGTCTGTAGTTACCTGGAATATCCCTACTACCCTTCTTGTACAGGGGGACAACATGAGCAACCTTCCAGTCCTCCTGCACCTCACCTAAGGATGCCACAAAGATATCTGTCAGGGTCCCAGCTATTTCCTCCCTCGCCTCCCTCAGCAACCTGGGATAGATCCCATCTGTTCCTGGGGGTTTATCCACCTCAATAACCTCTAGTGTACACAACACATCTTCCCTACTTATGCCAACGTGATCCAGACTATTCAAACTTCTATCTCTAATCTCAAGATTCATGTCCTTCTCCTCAGTGAACACTGATGCAAAGTAATCATTCAGAATCTCACCCATTCTCTCAGGCACGACACACAGCCTTCCTTCATTTATCCTTTAGTGGACCAATCCTTTCTCTAGTTACCCGCTTGCTTCATATATAAGAATAAAATTCTTTGGGATTCTCCTTAATTCTGTTTGCTAAAACTATTGCATGACCCCTTTTGCCCACTTGATTCCTCATTTAAGACTTGTCCTACTCTTCCTATATTCCTCCAGGGCCTGTTCTGTTCTTAGCTGCCTGGACCTTATATGCTTCCCTTTTCCTTTTGGCTAGTCGTACAATTTCTCCTGACATCCACGGTTCATGAATCTTGCCCTTCCTATCCTTTGCCTTCAATGGGACATACCTATCCTGCACTATCTTTGAAAGCCTCCCACATATCAAATATGGACTTCCCTTCAAATAGTTGTGTCCAATCCACATTCCCAGCTCCTGCCTAATTTTGATATAATTGACCTTGGCCCAGTTTAGTACTCTTCCCTTAGGACAACTCTCATCTTTATCTACGAGTATTCTAAAACTTACAGAATTGAGGTCACTGTTCTCAAAGAAATCCCCCACTGAAATTCCACCACCTGTCCTGGCTTGTTCCCCAGTACCAGATCCAATATAGCCCCTTCCCTCGTCAGATTATTGACATACTGCTCTCTCAAACTCCCTTGGACGCTTCTTACAAATTCTATCCTATCCAGACCTCTGACGCTAAGTGTATCCCAGTCAATGTTGGGAAAATTAAAATCTCTCATCACCACTACACTATTGCCTCTACATCTTTCCATAAGCTGTTTACCTATTTGTTCTTCTACCTCACGCTCAATGTTCGGAGGCCTGTAATACAATGTAACTGCACCCTTCTTATTTCTCTGCTCCACCCATCATGCCTCACTTAACACAACTTCCATAATGTGCTCCTTCAGCACAGCCGTGATATCATCCCTGATCAGCAATGCAATTCCACCCCCCTTTTTACTTCCCTCCCTGTCCTGTCTGAAGTGTCTATATCCTGGAACATTTAGTTGCCAATCATCATGCCCTTCCTTCAACTAAGTCTCTGTGATTGCAATAATGTCATGCTCCCAATCACCAATCCAAGCCCTAAGTTCATCTGCCTTACACACTATACTCCTTGCATTAAAGTAGATGCATTTCAGGCCACCAGTTCTTTTGCACTTATCTGCTCTCTGCCTACTCTTCCCTTTATTAATGCTATCTTCATGGTTCTTAGAGTCTCCACCTCGCTGCCTACTTCTATTCTTGTCTGGTTCCCATTCCCCTGCCACATTAGTTTAAAACCTCCCCAACAGCAAAAACTCCCCCAAGGACATTGGTTCCGGTCTGGTTCAGATCTAGACCGTCCATTTTGTAATTGTCCCACCTTCCCCAGAACCAGTCCCAATGTCCAACAAATCTGAACCCCTCCCTCCTACACCATCTCTCAAGCCATGTGTTCATCCTGTCTATTATTTCATTTCTATGCTGGCTAGCACATGACACTGGTAGTAATCCCAAGATCACTACTTTTGAGGTCCTCCTCTTTAACTTCTCCCCCAGCTCCCTGAATTCTGCTTTCAGGACCTCATCTCATTTTCTACTTATATCGTTGGTGCCTATATGCACCAAGACAACTGGCTGTTCACCCTCCCCAATTAGAATGCTCTGCAGCCGATCGGTGACATCCCTGACCCAAGCACATGGGAGGCAACATACCATCTGGGAGTCCCGTTTTTGGCCACAGAACCGCCTATCACTCCCCTCACGATAGAATCCCCTATGACTATGGCCCTACGAGTCTTTTTCCCGTGCTTCTGAACAGCAGTGCCCGCCAAGGTGCCATGATCTTACCATCTGCTTTGCACAAGAAAATCAGCTAGAATGTCTCTCATGATAGCCTTTGAGAATCTCCGTGTTTTTCTTCCAGATGCCACTGGAAAATGTTAATATTTGGGCTGCATCCTTTCTCCATCATATGTCAATGCAAAAAATACTTTCTAAGATGAAATTATACTTATATATTCTTTATGATTTGGCTGGATAGGCAGCATGCAATTTATTAGGCTTTGCCAGACTGTCATAACAGACTGTTATAATCAAGATGTAGGTGCAATGGTCAATCTGGCAAGTGGTTAGGAGTTCTGGGACAGGGAACAAAGTTTAGGGGTTCAGTCCATAGCTGTTTAGCCTCAACACTGCTCGATTACTGCAGATCAATAAAGGACAGCTAATAATTCAACAACTGAAGGATCTAATGAACGTGATGTACAATTTAGGTGCAGGCTGCCAAAGTAATTAATTACAGTTTACTTATTTTACAGTAAAATAAGAACATAAAACAGAGAATACCCTTGTCACTTCAGTGGCATCTATATGTATGCAGTCAGGGGAGCTCGAAAGCATATCATCTGTAAAATGTCAGGGTTCAAAACTTCTGGATTTCCTTGTCAACTGTACACGTACAGAATCCAGAGCCAAGATTTTGTCAGGCTGTTGAGGGCCTGACCCACTGTTTGTAAAACACGTGGGGAGCCTGTCAATTCCTTGGGAAGGACTAATGGAACTAAGTTCCCTTAAGGCATTTAATTGGACTTCACCTGACCTTCTCTCTGATAACAGTCCCCAATGATAGAAATACTCACCAACTGAGAGCTGCTGGCAAATCAGACACTGGCAGATTCTCAAGCAGAATGGAAGGTTGATGGTGGCACTGTGTACACCCAGAGTCCATGGTCACGGTGAACCCAAGGCCTTAGATGAATGAAGGTGTGGAGGGGTTCATATGTCAGGGGTCACAGAAGTGAGTGGAGTTGTGGGAAGAAATGGCAGGTAGGTGGCTTTCAGTGGACATGCTTTTGTGTGATGCTGAATACTTCAATTAAGCATACGGTGTTTGATACTGAAGAACAGAATCCCATCCTTCAGTTGCAAGGTTGCTAGCAAACCCAAGAGTACATGAAACCCATGTGGTCTCCAATTAGTCCCTGAGCTGCCACTAAATTGTGGTGGGCTTAGGAATAATGAGAGTCAGTTGGTTTATTAATGAAGCTAATCAACATTCTAGTGATGGTGACTGAAATCACCATACAGCCCTTTCCAGCCTCCATTTTAAGTTGGGAAGGCTTTCCCACCAATTTGAGACTGATATGGGGTTCATCCTATGATCGAATGAGCCCTAGCTATCATGGTTTCCTCTGCATGTACTGGATTCAATCCAGCCCCAAAAGTTGCAATCTGTTTCAGAGGACTAATAATGGCAAATGCAATATCACAGAGGAGAAAGTGAGGACTGCAGATGCTGGAGATCAGAGTTGAGACAGTGTTGCTGGAAAAGCACAGCAGGTCAGGCAACAACCAAGGAGCAAGAGAATTGACAGGAATCATAATGCCCAAAATGTCGATTCTCCTGCCCCTCGGATGCTGCCTGACCTGTTGTGCTTTTCCAGAAACACTCTTGAAATGCAACATCATGCCAGCTAAATTCAACCAAAGGTGCTTAAATAATTTCCTTCGGCCTGAAGTAATGCAGCTTTAAAGCTTTTTTTCTGAGACTGAAACTACAAGGCAACCTTATGCTCTTCTCATTTTTCCCCACTGTTCTTCAGAAAATTTTCTGTGAGGTGCACTCAGTGTCAAGCTGGATTGCTACCTTCAGATCTAGTTTTCCGAATTAGAGGCCTCATCTACCATCAACACTGTTTCCGATGTGTCGCCTGCAATCGACGACTTCTACCTGGAGAAAAGTGCAGACTGCAATTTGATGGACCCTATTGCATTGAGGATGGCGGGCTTCCAGATCCCAGCTTGATTCAACAGGATCCTGTGAGAGCCGTACGAGATGATCGAAGCCTGTATCTATCAGGTCAGTTGATGTTTGTGCTCAGATTCCCTAAAGTAGAAAGAGAACAATGCTAAATAAGATGCAGACTTATTCGGGTGCCTGGTCAAATTTGAGTTCAATGTTTGCCGTCTCATTTGTGTTATTTTTAGTGACAGAAACCGTCCCATAAAATGCACGAGTGCCTCTTTTATTGTGTTCCAATTCCACAGCATCCTTCAGCAGCATAACATTGTTCTTCAGATTGTAATAAGGCATTGGGTTACATTTGTACATTTCCCTCTGAAGGGGGCACTTGAGATGATCCTTTATTGCTGTGGCAAGAATACCAAGGCAAGGTTTATATGACAGCAGAAGTGGGCGGCTCGGTGGCACAGTGGTTAGCACTGCTGCCTCACAGCGCCTGAGACCCGGGTTCAATTCCTGCCTCAGGCGACTGACTGTGTGGAGTTTGCACGTTCTCCCTGTGTCTGCGTGGGTGTGCTCCGGTTTCCTCCCACAGTCCAAAGATGTGCAGGCCAGGTGAATTGGCCATGCTAAATTGCCCATAGTGTTAGGTAAGGGGTAAATGTAGATGTAGGGGTATGGGTGGGTTACGCTTCGGCGGGGCGGTGTGGACTTGTTGGGCCGAAGGGCCTGTTTCCACACTGTAAGTAATCTAATCTAAAAAAAAGTGTGATGACAGGAATGTAGAGTCAAGGGAATATCGATGAGGTTTAGACAGGAAATGGAAATATGGTACCAATGTAACAGGAAATGTTTTTTTTTCAAATGACTGGCGTTAATTTCATCTGAGTAACAAAGTTGAGCAACAAAATTACCACCACCCCCCACCCTTTCTCCCGACACATGTGCAGAGAGGCCAGAAGCTTTGACAGGCTTCAGAAAGTATGCAATGCTCTACTGATATGATATTCTGTGTGCAGTGACATCAGCACCAGTGCATGTCCAAACTGCCCCGCCATGGAATTGTGTATGTTGTTAGAAATCTGCCAGTTAATGATGTAAATGCACCTGTGCTGTTAATCGCGTTCAAAGATCAGAGAGAATTGGTTTCTGGGAGTTCCAAATTTTCCCGGAAATTCCCAGTTGGTTGTTTACTTCTTTATCTTTACATATTCAAAAGCAGAAAATATTTGAAGGGTAAATGAATGATCTGTCTTGTTATCTGGTTTTGATTATCTGGTTCCCTTATCTCTTTCAGTAGCATTTCTGCAGTGTACTTTTAGTTTAGCTAAATCTCTGGCATGCTGCTCTGCCTTTATCATTAGTCGGAGCTATTGTGATCTTTCCATTGTAATTTTTGTAAGTATTTGTCTTGATGACGTTTGCCGTTGTTATCCCTCAACTGTGTTCGATTTTGAGCTTTATTTAACTTTTACCATGCAGCGTCACACTCCACATTTTGTGTTAATTTCTTCGAGTGGCCTTGTCTGACATCCATCCCGGCTCATTGATCCATTCCTAGGGATATGCAGATATTTTTCACAGCGACAATCTCCCTTTGCCTCAATTTTGTTTTGTGGAACATTTTGTTTCTCATTAGAGAAAGTCAAGGCCTGTCCTCCAGCACTGCGAGCACCAACCCACTCAGATAAGATAACCCGTGTGCGGACGGTACTGAATGAGCAGCAGCTGCTCACATTACGGACCTGCTATGCTGCAAACCCCCGACCGGATGCACTCATGAAGCAACAGCTGATGGAGATGACAGGGCTCAGCTCAAGGGTTATCAGGGTCTGGTTTCAAAATAAACGGTGCAAAGACAAAAAGAAGAGCACAATGCCGAAGCACACGGACCAGTGTGACAGGAATAAAGCAGTAAGTCTTAATTTCTGTGTTCTCGCCTTACTCAGACATAGTTCCACCAATGAAAGTTATCTCATCATCTAACCTAAGTAGACATTTTTCAAGTGAGTCTTGTGTGTGTCAGATATTTGTTTTTGATCATAGTGGGCAACATAGCCAAGACCAGTCCTTTGTTTCTTGATAGCCACACATACACACTATCAGCACTGGTCCCTGATAGTAATCAGGGAGTGGAATCCCTGAGCAATTTCCCCTTCACTTACCTGAGTATTCCTGCCATTTCCTAAAGTATATTTTAACTTAACAGACCAGGGACCTAACTGGGTACTACAAATGGATGTTATTTACTCTTTTGAAAGAATGAGCCATGGTGTGGATGAAGGGCATGACGATTAGAGTCATAGAGATGTACAGAAACAGACCCTTCGGTCCAACCTGTCCATGCCGACCAGCTATCCCAATCCAATCTAGTCCCACCTGCCAGCACCTGGCCCATATCCCTCCAAAGCTTTCCTATTCATATACCCATCCAAATGCCTCTTAAATGTTGCAATTGTACCAGCCTCCACCACTTCCTCTGGCAGCTCATTCCATACACGTACCACTCTGTGTGTGAAAAAGTTGCCCCTTAGGTCTCTTTTATATCTTTCCCCTCTCACCCTAAACCTATGCCCCATAGTTCTGGACTCCCTGACCCAAGGGAAAAGACTTTGCCTATTTATCCTATCCATGCCCCTCATAATTTTGTAAACTTCTATAAGGTCACCCCTCTGATACTCCAAGGAAAACAGCCCCGGCCTGTTCAGTCTTCCCCTATAGCTCAAATCCTCCAACCCTGGCAACATCCTTGTAAATCTTTTCTGAACCCTTTCAAGTTTCACAACATCTTTCCAATAGGAAGGAGACCAGAATTGCATGCAATATTCCAACAGTGGCCTAACCAATGTCCTATACTGAAGGTTCAAATCTGGATGGGGTAGATAAAAGAAATAGGTTTTAGAGTATGTCTGTCATTAAAGCTGCACAACAGATTAGCAAGTCTATAACAAAAAAAAACAAATGAAGTATGAGGCTGAAGGATTAGAAATGAAAAGCATATAAAGTCCAGTTTGGCATATATGAAACCTTGGTTACTCCACATTTAGAACATTGAATGCAATGTTGGTTGCTGTATTATAAAAAGGAAATTTGAAGATGATGCAAAGAAGAAATCCAAGGATGGGATCAGGAATATGGGTATATGTATCAGGAAAGGATTGGCAGGCTGAAACCCTTCTCTTTTTAAAAATAGAAGGCTGAGAGGTTACCTGATAGAGGTCTTTAAAATTATCAGATGTTTTGGCAGAGAACAATGGCACAATGAGAGGCCACCAATAAGATAGTCATCAAGAAATCCAATAAGAATAGGAATTAAAAGGAACTTGCTCATCCAAAAAGATTCTGAGGAGCATATCACAGAAGTGAGCAATATTGATGGGGGTGAGTTAGTTCATTTGGCTGGACAGCTGGTTTACAGTGCACTATGACACTGACAGCAAACATTCCATTCTCAAACCAGTTGAGGTTACCATGAAGATCCTTCTAACCTTTTACCTGAGGCCTGATAACCCTCAGTTTAAATTCACCACCAGTTATGTCTCTTGAATGAGACAAAGTCACCAAAGGGCTATTATCTATAGATGGGTTTAAGGGGAAATTAGACACGTGTGAGAGGAGGGAGCAGATGTTTACTATCATGTGGTTTAATTGAGAAAAGATGGAAGTAAGATTGAGTGGAGAATGGACTGGTTGAACCAAATAACTATTTCTATACCATTCAACTATTAGTATTTTGAAAAGCTTTTCTTAGTGGTGACATAGATCCATTTTCCTGTTATAAAATTTATTCAAAGAAAAATGATTTTTTTCATTTGTTTTTCTTGTAAAATAACTATCCATATTACATAAATTACACTTTCCATTTCCTTTTCCTACTTGTCAACACTGTTCCAGAGGTTCTTAAAAGTAGTTAATTATTACATTGATTAGTGTTTCTGTGGAGACCAATAAAGGCAAAGCTGAAATGTTTCTATCCATTGCAAATGAGGCATCACCAACATTGTTTTCCCAAGAAAACCATACTGTTGTTTCTGATTTTTTTTTTCAATAGGATATTCAGGGGTTAGTTGGAACTCTGATGATAGCTACCAGTCCATTACCACAGAAAGTCGATTTGCAGTGCAGCCATGTTGAGGTGCAGAGATACTGGCCACCATGGGAAGACCTTAGTGACCTTACACTACAGGTAGGCACAATCACATGAAGGGTGCATTTCTACGTACGTATCTAACTGGGCAGTGCAAAATAAGACTCTTTGGCCATCATAGCTTAAATGGTTTCAGATTACTGAGGAAACAAGTTCATCCATGTCCTTCTCAGCCAAAGGAATTCCCTTCTCAGTCAATATGTGGGTTCGAGGGTTAAATTTGATTGAGCCAGTCAAATGAGAACCCCATTTTTGATTCCATTGTGTCACCACCTTCCACCCCATCCTCCCTCATGTACTTCTCTTGAATGGGATGGTCAGAGACTGTACTGTTGACTCATTTTGGAAAGTTCTCAGTGACTGGCAGATTGCCTCAGATTTTTGAGATCAAGGTAACTGCAGGTCTTGAATTTTGCCCCTCTCTCCTCCTTTTACCCTGTAGATAAACACTTTTACATCCTGTAATTTTTCTTAAGGAAACAAGAAATAAAATCCTTTTCATGCACATTTCAGTTTTTTTTATATCTTGAAGACAGTTGTTCCTTAATTTAAAAGAATTTCTGTACAGACAGGTTTTTCTGGAAGAAGATCACGCTTCATTTGCAGTAGTAGTGTTGAAGTGTCATCTCTTAGTTGTCAACCTTCTGACACAACAAACAGTGAAGAATCTCAACCGTCAGACCTCTGATATTGCCTGTTTCCAGCCATATGTCAACTCATCGCTGAAAGAACAACTGGATGGACTTCAAATTTGATTTTTGCTATAAGATGAATGAGATCTTCATACTGTTCTTGGCAGATCAAAAATTTAATTAAAAGACAATAACTTTGCTGTCATAAAATGTAAGGATAGACCCCCACGCCATTAAGAAAAATTTAAATGAGATCAATGCAATATTCAAAGCTCATTCATTCCATGCCGAGTAATAGTCAAACTAACATTCTATACAATCTAAACCCTATTCCACTTTCCAAGTCTCCAATTTTGCATTCACTTAGTACATGCTTTCATTGACAGACCAATATTTTAACCCACGCAGACACGAGGAGAACATGCAAACTCCACACAGTCAGTCACCTGAGGTGGGAATTGAACCCGGGTCTCTGGCGCTGTGAGGCAGCAGTGCTAACCACTGTGCCACCGTGCTGCCCACAAGGAGCAGCACTCTGAAAGCTAGTGCTTCCAAATAAACCTGTTGGACTATGTGTGGAGTTTGCACATTTCCCTGTGTCTACATGGGTTTCCTCCAGGTGCTCCGGTTTCCTCCCACAATCACAAAGATGTGCAGGTCAGGTGAATTGACCATGCTAAATTGTCCCATAGTGTTAGGTGTGTTAGTCAGGGGTAATTATAGGATGGGGAAAGGGTTTGGGTGGGTTTCTCTTTAGAGGAGCGGTGTGGACTTGTTGGGCCAAAGGGCCTGTTTCCACACTGTAGAGAATCTAATCTAATCTATAACCTGGTGTTGTGATATTTAACCCTGACCAATAAAGGAAAGCATACCAAATGCCGCCTTCACTATCATATCTACAGGTGACTGAACTTTCAAGAAACTATGAACCTGCACTCCAAGGTCTCTTTGTTCAGCTATACTCCCAAGTGTATAAGTCCTGCTCTGATTTGCTTTTCCAAACTGCAGCACCTCACATTTATCTAAATTAACCTCCACATGTCACTCCTCAGCCCATTTGCCCATCTGATCTAGAGTCTGTTGTACTCTGAGGTAACTTTCTTCGCTGTCCACTACACCTCCAATTTTGGTGTCATCTGTAAACTTATTAACTATACCTCTTAGGTTCACATCCATATCATTTATATAAATGATCAAAAGTAGTGAACCTGGCACTGATCCTTGCGGCACACCACTGGTCATTGGACTCCAGTCTGAAAAGCAACCCCCCCCACCACCAACCTCTCTCTTTTACCTTTTGTATCCAAACTGCTAGTTCTCCCTGTATTCAATGAGATCTAACCTTGCTAACCAGTTTCCCATGAGTAACCTTGTCGAATGCCTTACTGAAGTCCATTTAGATCATGCCCACTGCTCTGCCCTCGTCAATCTTCTTTTGTTACTTCTTCAAAAAAACTCATTCAAGTTCATGAGACATGAGTTTCCACGTACAAAGCCATGCTGACTATCCCTAATCAGTCCTTGCCTTTCCAAATACATGTAGATCCTGTCCCTCAGGATTTCCTTCAACAACTTGCCCATCACTGATGTCAGGCTCACTGGTGTATAGTTCCCTGGCTTTTCCTTACCACCTTTCTTAAATAGTGGCACCACGTTAGCCAACCTCCAGTCTTCTGGCATCTCACCTGTTGCTATTGGTGATACAAATATCTCAGCAAGGGGCCCAGCAATCACTTGCCTAGCTTCCCATAGAGTTGTAGGGTACACCTGATCGGGTCCTGGGGATTTACCTACTTTTATGCATTTCAAGACATCCAGCACCACTTTCTCTGTATGATGGACATTTTTCAAGATGTCACTATCTATCTCACCACATTCTATAACTTACATGTTCTTCTCCACAATAAACACTGATGCAAAATATTCAATTTAGCATCAAATTTTGGGGACTTTTTTTATTCTACTTTTTAAAGGAAATTACTAAAGTCATAAAATCAAATCATTCGTCAAAGAATGGCAGGAAAACATTTCAAATTCAATTCATTATTGAACTGCAATGATAAATCAATTTAGACAGTGAAACAATACTAGACCTATTCTGCTCCTCTGTCCCACTGGGTCCATGGTGTTACCATTTCCTCATCCACCTTTATTGTTGAGACTTATGATGATTTTACAGCCATTAATCTCAATTACTTCCACTATACAAATCATGCAAAGAAATGTTGCATTTTAATACTAATGGACTGTAGATATTAGTTCCTACTTTTGCTATCTTTCATGTTGATCAAGTCACACTGAAGTTTGAAAACTTCACACTCAAACTCTCAGATAAAAACGCTGAAAAGTTGGAATATGTACCATATAGTTTTATTTTCAATTCTGATTGATAATGATATTGGTTTCAGCTCTAAAGATATATTTTTCATTGTTATCTGTGAACAATTGAGTGTTTTGTTTTCAGTCACATTATGCAGCAGGGACATTATCAGACTGATTGATTCATATGCTTACGTAAAATTCCTATCAACACAGGTAATAATTCTGCCTATGTGCTACTAACACATGCTAGAAACCCAAATTTTGCAATGCAGCACAAGATTTTTCATCCACTGCTGGCAATGTACATTTTCAGTTTACATTTCTAGTATGTACCAGAATAAAGGAGAGCCTTTACCTCCAAGGCAGTAATTTAAAAAAAAATCAATTTAAGACTGTTAAAAGGGTGTGTTCTGTGACATAGTATTTACCTGACAGCACCAGAAGAAATGAAATCCTAAAATGTTTTTGTTGCCCCTAGTTAAAATGAATTGTTTAATGTTTATGTTAAAATATATCCAAATAGTTTAACATTAGTTTTTTAACTACTGTGATATCAGAAGATGATAATACCTTTTTGAAGAATATTTTCAAAATAGCATTTATTCAAAGTTTTTGTTTTGGTGTTTTGGCTATTGGATATTTATTTACTCTTTATTCATACCACTTTCGAATTTGAACAATCTTTTATTGTACATAATGGTATAAAATACTTGTAAGATTTTAAAACAGGTAATGAAGGTTTAGAAATAGTATTCTTTCACAAAATGTTGTTTTATGCATTGTGTATGTGAGGTGTGCAGAAATGCATTGCAATCTGAGAATTGCACGATAGTGAAATGTGGCATAATAATGCTGAGACCCGAACATTTTTCTATATTTTACATCTAAAATCAAAATGGAATTTGTTAAAAAATTCAAGTATGAATGGTGAATAGTATCACTGATTAAAGGTAAGACAAGGTGTCACTCACTTTAGTTGTAAAGGTGATAGTAAATATTTCATAGTGTGAAATGACTTCAGACACAACAACAATGAAGTTTTAAGCATTTTGAAAGCTTAATCAAGATTATACTTTACTGACAGAAGAATTTTTGTTTTGTTCTGTTGTGTCATTCTAAGATAACGTTTTGTTTGGGTGCAATGTCCAGTGCGCTCTATTAAAAGATCAAAGTAATAGAACAGTTAATATTTTAAGCAACATCAACTGATAAGCAATGTTAACTGCCAACAGATGTATAACATCAAATGAGATGATGATAATATGGCTTTTTGTGTCTTTTTAAATCAAAACAGAGCATTAATATTGTATTGACATGGACTGTTGCTTTCACGAATTAATTCATAACTAGTTACGGCAAAAATCACCTAACCCCATGAATATTTTATGAAAGTATCAAGAATTTTGGTACAGTGCCTAAGAAATGAGGGCAGTTGCCATCTTAGTAGACGTTACAGCTGATATATTGGTACCCTGAGCTGACCTCTCTTCACATCCATGTTGAGAGAAAGTTGTCCCCTTTGAGAGTATACAGTCTATTCATCAAAAAATTAGTTTTGTAGATTTACTAGCAATGTGATAAGTCATTTATAATCTCTTCACCTACCAAGTATTAACACAATCCATCATTGCCTAATGTCTGAACATGGCTGAAAATGTGTTGCTGGAAAAGCGCAGCAGGTCAGGCAGCATCCAAGGAGCAGGAGAATCGACGTTTTGGGCATGAGCCCTTCTTCAGGAATGAGGAAAGTGTGTCCAGCAGGCTAAGATAAAAGGTAGGGAGGAGGGACTTTGGCAGGGGGCGGGGGGGGGGGGGGGGGGTGGAGGGCTGTTGCTGGAGGCTTTGGATTTGTTGTAGGTACTGGTTATCCTGGTTGGGTCCAAATTTTGTTGGTCTGAACGTAGTCCGGAGTCCGTGCGGGGTCAGTCGGTTCCATGGGCAGGTGCTGAGGAAGGAGATGTGGCTGTGGTAGCGAGTCTGTTTGAGAACGTGGCTGAAGAGTTTCTGGGCAGAGGAGATGACCTGGGTGTGCAGTGAGAGAGGGACTCACTGAAATCCTTGTAGAGGGAGGAAGAGAGCTTCTTCAAGGAAGGCATCCTTGCAAGAGGATTCGCAGTAAGTTAAAATCTTCGAGGAGAAAGTGAGGACTGCAGATGCTGGAGATCAGAGTGAAAATGTGTTGCTGGAAAAGCGCAGCAGGTCAGGCAGCATCCAAGGAGCAGGAGAATCAACGTTTCTTCAGGAGCATAAGCCCTTCTTCAGGAATGAGGAAATTGTGTCCAGCAGGCTAAGATAAAAGGTAGGGAGGAGGGACTTGGGGGAGGGAGGTCTGTTGCTGGAGGCTTCGGATTTGTTGTAGGTACTGGTTGTCCTGGTTGGGTCAAAATTTTGTTAGTCTGAACATAGTCTGGAGTCGGTTGTCCTGATTAGGTCCAAATTTTGTTGGTCTGAACGTAGTCCAGAATCGGTTGTCCTGGTTGGGTCCAAATTTTGTTGGTCTGAACGTAGTCCGGAGTCAGTTGTCCTGGTTGGGTCCAAATTTTGTTGGTCTGGGTTGTTCTGGTTGGGTCCAAATTTTGTTGGTCTGGGTTGTCCTGGTTGGGTCCAAATTTTGTTGGTCTGGGTATCTCTCTAATGTCTGAACGTGCCTCATTTATCATGTATTAATGACTAAGCATTTGAGTTCTGGCTATCCAGACACTGGGGGCTCCTCGGGTTTTATAGATATACATACATCATCCCTAACTGCATAAAAGGAAAAAAGTTGTGTTACCCATATTCTTGTTGGTACAGAAACTGATGTCAGTGAGATTGGGTTTGGCCCAATAACTTCAGTTTCATAAATACTTACATTTTGTGAATTACAAAAAAAATCAAATTATTTCAAATTCTCATAATGTGCCTTACTGATGACCAGAGTTAGAACAATCTTGGACGCTTGAATACCCCAGTTTTCATCACTCCACCATTAATGTCCATACCTTCAGCTGATTGGTATTAAGCTTTGAAACGTGCTGCCTAAACCATTCTGCATCCCTCAATCTTTACCTCCTTAATAGCAACCACTATGACAAGGCTTCTGGTCATCTATTTGGGAGGTTCCAACAGTGACAATACTTTAGAAATATTTCTATTGAAAGTAAAGTGTTTTAAGATAGTGGATAGTCATGAAAAACAAAACTTGATTTGATTTTGGTTTATTTATTGTCATGTGTATTTTGTTACAAAATAAAGTGAGAAGTGTTGGATAGTTTTGCCACTGTCTGGTGCCATCTTAAAATATAGAAAAACAAACCAAAACATTAAACACTTTTTATTTTCTGCCTTTATATTCTATTTTATAGTCCTTCTTGTTAAGTGTTCCATCATGGGTCATAGACCTGGTAGCAAGGCACGAGTCCCTTTCACCACACCACCACCAGTGGGACAAAAGTTGCTATGCTTGACGCCGCCTCTCCTCTACTGACACCCTTGCCATTAAGAGTCCGCACTGGACCTCGCCAACACAAATGCGACCAATGTTGCCAGGTACTGCACTAGTCTAAACTCGACTCAGGCACTGCAATGAGTCTGCTTTGGCCCACTTCGCTGATAAAGCCGCTGCTGATGCCACTTTCAAGATGTAAACAAAATAAAAGGGTGAAGAAAAGAAAAGTGAGAAAAGGGGGAAAAAAATGAAAAGAAAAACAGAGCAAACAAGCCCTGGCTTCAAGTCCTAATCCACCTGGGGCTGCCATGATATTTCTTTATGTGGCTCAGCTTTGTTTGTTCATTTTGTTCTTCTGATTACAATTTTTATGAGCCATTTTTCTACATTAAATACAATACATAGGCCTGGATTTTAGTGAGGTCAGTGTTTGGGGGTGGCGGTTTCCTAAGGTTACCACCACCTGCATCCTCCTGAGGAAAGTTGTTTCCAAATTGACTAACTTTAAAACAAGCTGTCCCACAGCAATAGCATACGGCCAATAGCTTAAATGAGGTGAGAGTCTGACTTCTGCCCTCTCAGTGACAGAAAGTCTCCTGTTGATAGCTGCTGGAAAATCTAATTGGCCAGCAGTTCTAGCTATCCCAGCAAAATTCAGTGGTTGGCACTGCTGGAACTATAAGGGGGCCTTAGAATGAAGAGCATTTGGCCATTGGTGAGAGGGAAGTCCAGGATTTGGGCAGCCTTTTGGATATGGGGGAGTTTTGGGCCGGGGGATTTGTGGGAACATTGAGAGCTTTGGAATCCAGTAGGGATGCACCAAGGGGACACGGGGACCTTGAATTTGAGGTTGCTCCTGATGTGCACAGGGTACCTGTCCAAATGACATGTCCCACTTTTTCACTGAAATAGTTTTAATAAGTGGAGTTTTGACTCTCACCTGCTATTCCCATGTTACAGTAGTGGATGCGCATTGCGTAGCCAAGCATAGTTTACAGGGAAGTGAAGAAACAGCTATCATTCTCTAAGGTTGGCACACTATGATCCCAACCGAGGTATGGTATTGACATGCAATGCCACCCCATGACTTCGGGATAGTATTAACTCATACGTGGTCCAATGGAGAGGAACACTCAATAGCGTATGCATCCCGGACTTTAGCTAATGCAGAAGGTAAATATGGCCAGATAGTGAAGCAAAATTTGGCGGTCACATTTGGTGTCTGGAAATTCTACCAATACCTTTGTGGATCTAAATTAGTTATAATAAAGGACCACAAATCCCTGCTAGGTCTAATTAAAGAGAATAAGGCAGTGCCACCCATAGCTTCAGGCTGAAGTTATTGTTGGGTTCTAACACTAAGTGCATATAATTATAAGTTGGAACACTGTCAGGAAGGCCAATTAAAGAATGTGGATGCATTGAGCCACTTCCTGGTGGCAGATGCACCGGAAGAGTCCATAATGGTCTTAAATTTTCTGGATACCCTTCTAATCATAGCTGACAATATAATTGAATTGAATATCAGACTTTGGATGCAAAAAGATCTGGTCCTAGCAAAACTGAAACAGCTAGTGGTAATGGGTGAAACCAAAGGACCGTCACAACCAGAACTGAAACCTTTTTGAACCCAAAGAGACCAGATCGCAGTAGAAGATGACAAATTATTACGGGGAACAAAGATTGCCACCGGATACTGGCTGAACTCCACCAGGGTAATCCAGAGATTTCCAAAATGAAGATCTTGGCAAGAAGTTACATCTGACGGCCAGGATTAGATGCAGACATAGCCACATAGGTGGGGCAGTGTCCAGAATACCAATAAGAACAAACATTACCACCTGCAGCTCCCTCACATTTGAGGGAATGGCTGGGTAAACTCTGGGCCCAGTGACACGTTGACAATGCAGGTCTTTTCATGGGCCCCATATGCTTTAGTCATTGTGGACATCCACTTAAAGTGGCATAGAGTTCATTCATCAAATACAGGGATGATAAGTGGAAAAACTGCATGGATTCTCAAAAGCAGGGATTTTGAGTATTTTAAGGTTGAAAGGTACTCAACATGTTAACGATACCTTTCATCATCCAATGGTCTGGTAGAAAGAGCAGTACAAACTTTGAAGGTAGGCTTAAAGAAACAGCGTACAGCTACACCAGACACCAAACTCTCCAAGTTCCTATTTGATTTTTGGACAACCCCATATGCAACTATAATTGCGAGAAGACTCCACACCAGATTTATACTGATCTGCCCAGACCTGGAGGGGGAGGGTGAAATGGCATCAGAAAAGCCAAATGCCTGATACAAGACATTTATTTTGTGACAAAGCTGGGCGTAGGAGGTCATGAAATGGTCCTGCACAGGTAAAAGGCATGGTTGACATGAGGTTAGATCAAGTACATATGAAGTTTGGGTAAGTGTGACAGTCCTGAACATGACTGGCTCCTCGGAACAGTCAGAAAGACTGGCGGAACCCATGGGTTCTTCCTCTCAATCAAGTATTAAAGAAACCTCAGAATCTGAGATGGATATGATAGATGTTGTCTTTTGATACCTTTGTCGCCTGAGGAAGACAATGAATTTTTTCCGAGACCCTCTGGGTGCAAGAGGTGAGCTACTCTGTCTTACATGCTGCCTGTATTCAAGTCAGTCAATGGAATCTGACCCAGAAGGAGCTACAGAAAAAAAAGAACCAACCTATGTCCTCAGACTCAAAGATGGAGGAATGTAGCAGTTGTAACGAGGTCAGCCAAGTGGGTCTCCTAGAATATGAGTTCCCTGATTGAAACAGATAAAAAATAAGATTGTCAGGGATTCTCACACTCTGAGAGCTGGCTCTCAGGGAGTGTCAAGGATCAGTGTTAAGGACTTTCCACATGTAAATAAAGAGTGCTTTGGTGATGGGATACTGGCTTCCATGGAGTTATTTCAGAAGCCAGGAGCATCTAGTTCCCAGCAGTATTTTTCAGGGTGTTGCACATCTCTATTTCAACGGTGATTAATTTGGGAGATGACTTTTATATAATTACCTGAATGGGCTTTCTTGTTAATGTAACCTCTTCTACTGCTGACATTTTTTAATTCTTCCGACAAATACTAAATGTCTAGAAGATGCACAGTGAACATTGTTTTTTTAAGTTATCTGCAGTCCTGTATACAGCATTAGATAAAATACACAGATATTGCTAGTCATTGCCAATCAGAAAAGCAAAATAAAGACTTGCAGTATAAGAGGAGAGTGCCATCTATAGTTTTTGGTATTAATGTCAGTCAGTAGCAAATAAATAAAGAGTTTACATCATATTGAGAGTCAGTTTCCTCATACTTTTTGATGCAATTCCATTGCTCAACATAGACGTGCAAATTTTTATGGCAGTAAAAATTAATGAGTCAGAAATAGAATGAAAAATATGCATTCGAAAAATATGTTCAAATTTATTTATTTAACTAACTTTCCAAATCGACAAATTCTTTTAAAAAAATCAACAAGTGCAAAAGTAACATTTTATGGATTTCTACTGTAGTTTATATTATTGTAATAGTTCTCTTATAGTACCAGGAAAAATTACAAAGCACTTTTACATCAATCAAGTTGAAAAAAACAGAGTAATGTATAATATTAATTCCACATAGCCAAATTATTTATCATCAATGAATGCTCCTTGAATGTTTTGAAGACCCAGATAGGCAGGATATGTCTTTTGAACATCAAATTTTACTATAAATAGCAAAGTCTGGAATGTCTGGAGTATGTTCTTAGGATGTCACATAGTAAATTCTTCTCAAAATTATCCCTTAAGGAGATGGGAGATGACAATGTCAGAAAAAATGGACAAATGTGATTATAAGTCATTAAGAGAATGAAAACTGACCATTTGAAAAACCAATACAAAAACAAAGGTTTTATGGGCTGCTGTAGGTAAGCATATATATTTGTCAACTTTGATAATTTGTTCATGACAGCATTCATATTTATCTGAAAGAATCCATAGTTTGGTTCACATATGAAGCCTAATACACCTAGAAATTCTATAACTTTTGTCCGATCTTAGAAAACATCTTTGTGTAATGCATCAGCAATTACATTATGAAAGGACTCTGCCAACTTTAGACATAGAGCTGTTTGAAGTTTCAGCTGATGATTTTCTCATTATTTGCACTGATTTTATCCTCCTCACAGATTTATTTTTTTTTAGGCACACAGTACAAAACTCAAGAGGTCTGCAGGTTATATTTGTAGCCTGAATAGAGGGTTGAGGGTCAAGTTGCATAGGAATTAGATAAGACCTGTCCCAATCAAGAGGGTGTCTGTTCACCAGTGACACACAAAGAACTGACAGGAAGCTCTTCAAGCTATTGTTGGATCCCAAGTTTAGAATGTGGTTTTATTACTATTTCAACAGGAGGTAAGGATCATAACTTAGGTCAGCATTTGTTCCTCCTTTCTACTTGTCTTTGAGCTGCCTTCTTGGACTGATGCAGTCCATATGTGGATACAGTCACAGTCCTGTTAATAACTGAAACAGTAATTAAGCAATTAGTTTTCTAAAGAAGGTACTTCAGAAAGGTTGAGAATTTGACCAATTGTGTTTTCAGCTTTTTGGTAGTGTTGTATTTCTGATGGGGAAGGAATGTATGCAGAGATAAGTTTTGCTTTAGTTTCATTGTTTCTCCAAATGTAATCATGCCATCAATGCCTCGAATTTTAAAACTGGCTGATATAAATTATTAACATGTTTCAAATCAATGTTTTCAACTTGATTACAGCAAATGTATAAGGGAGTAAACTGGAAAAGTATGATTAATGCTTAAAATATAAATGTTAATTATATTTTATTTAGAAAAAAAGTTTTTGAAATCCATCCAGTTAAGCAAGGTACTCTCTGCATCAATAGAATCAAATCCTAATTACAATATGTTCTATCAACCCTGCACTTCATGAGTTTGAGAAAGAAATTATGTTTGGAGTGGATAGGTGAAAAGTCATATTTAGTAAGGCAGAGGACATAATGATGGAGCAAATTTTAAAATCCTATTTATTATTGCATATTTATAAACAGCATTGTGGAATGTGTTTGTATTAAATTGTATCCTGTACATTAGTTCTTTCTTAAAAGATTCAGACTCATCTGAAGTATAGCAATCAAATACTTGCAACCCTCCACGTTTTTTCTTGAGTGCCCATTTTTCATATATAAACCAATGTATTAAGTGTTGATATTCTATATAAGTGCCTCAACATTGTCCAATATCCACCTAGTATCCACACATTTGCATTTTTCAACAAGAATTAATAGCAATCATAATCAAGTTATGTTTTGTTCCCCTAGACTGACATTACACCCTCAAGACCCCATTTGTCCTCTCAAGTGGATGCTGAAGAGTTCTCCACAATATCCTGGCCACTATTTATCCGAACTCGTCTTCAACCTATTACAAAGCTTATAATGTATAAGTTGGCTGCCATACTTCCCATATTGCAGCAGTGACTACATTTCAAAAGAATTTCATTAACATTAAAGCTTTTAGGATGTGATTAGTTGTGAAAACCATTATATAAATGCAAGTACTTTCATTCTTTCTCCCCTGTTTAATTCAGAACAAATAAGGTCTATTTAGCACCCATTTAAAACATCCTATGAAGATCAGTTAACTGTATAATTCAAAGATCAAACTTAGCAAATTGCTGGTCTGTCAGATCTAATTGTCACAAAGTAGATTATTTATTCTAAATCTGTGAAACATGATAACAATGAAAGATTCATTATTCACAAGTGTAACAATCTTGCATATGTGATGAAACCTTGAACATTTTTGCAGATGTGTATTCAGATTATTTCTGCCAGTTTATTTCCTGCTGAAATTATAAGTGCAACCTTTCTTGGACAAGCCTTTAAAGGAATTTTTAGAAAAAAAAATGCCCAGTTGATTAGTGTCAACAATACATCAAATATGTGTATCACTTGGTACTCTTAGATACCAATGGATTCACATAAGAAATGGATCTTAAGTCTCCTTATTAACATAGGGAGGAATTTTCCCTTTATCAGTTAATGCTTTTTTGTTCAGTGAGATTGCCCAGTCCACCACGACTAAGAGTTTCAGGTTTCTCAAATGACCTTTCACTCTTCACTTTGTTAATTATGTAGCCAGGTTCGTTGGCATCTTTCCTGTGGTATTGTGTAGCTGGAGAAGCAGAAACTCTTGGTACTGCTGGACCTGGTGGTGTTCACAATGTTGGTGCCACATTTAAATCCCAGACACTGAAAGACAAAATTGACCCTCACACTGTGGTGTCAACTGGTATCACTGATGCCATACCCCATAGGATTAATCTGGAAGTATTGGTGGGACAGGCTGGTACAGGAAAAGATCGTTTTTTTTCTGGGGATCAACATTTAGTCTAGTTGCATCGCTCTAGTCAGCCTGCAGCTCAGGTTCAAGATGATGTAGAACACCCTACTATGAAGGAAGAGGTCAGTAATCTTCAACACTCTTCAAGGAAATGCAATCAATTCCTCCCTGCTACCTCACACTCATTTGGCTATGATACGACACACTCTAATTCAGGCACTGTGCATGCCTCTTACCAAAGTTCACTCTTGCATGCATCATGTCTACTTAATGGTTCTCATCTATCCCACCCTCTCAAACTATTAACTTTCCTGCACTGTGCCTTTTGCTCACTCAATGAGGCCACTTCAACACATCTGCTTTTCAATCATCATTAACTGCACTTCTATCCACTACCATCATGTTTACTCCCTCCCTTTGCATCAATGCAGGACATCTCCTGGACTGATGTCTCCACAGCAACCCAATGGCCCACTTTAAATTTCCAAAAAGGGTTATGTTTGGCTTGCAGTACAGACTGTGGCCCAGTCCCTGTATTGCAATAATATGGATCCCTTGACAATGTTCGGACTAATTGCTCAAGTGGCTACAGCCAACCACCTGGAATGGAATAGGATGAGCTTCTTGACTGATTGTAGCAGTACCGTGACTGTCCATAGACCCCCTTCACCTCTCCAAAAACTGATAGATGAGGGACAGGAATGGCTGTTGGAGGTTCCTGGTTACAGATGTTTCAGTAAGATTAGGGAGGGTGGTAAAAAAGGAGGGGGGGTGGCATTGCTAATTAGAAATGGTATAACGGCTGCAGAAAGGAAGTTTGAGGGGGATCTGCCTCTGGAGGTAGTATGGGCTGAAGTCAGAAATAGGAAAGGTGCAGTCACCTTGTTGGGTGTTTATTATAGGCCCCCCAATAGCAGCAGAGATGTGGAGAAACAGATTGGGAAACAGATTTTGGAAAGGTGCAGAAGCCACAGGGTCGTAGTCATGGGCGACTTCAACTTCCCAAATATTGATTGGAAGCTCTTTAGATCAAGTAGATTGGATGGGGCGGTGTTTGTGCAGTGTGTCCAGGAAGCTTTTCTAACGCAGTATGTAGATTGTCCAACCAGAGGGGAGGCCATATTGGATTTGGTACTCGGTAATGAACCGGGACAAGTGGTGGGCTTGTTAGTGGGTGAACATTTTGGTGATGGCGACCACAATTCTGTGACTTTCACCTTGGTTATGGAGAGAGATAGGTGCGCACAACAAGGAAGTTTTTACAATTGGGGGAAGGGAAATTACGATGCTGTAAGACAGGATTTGAGGAGCATACGTTGGGAGCATAGGCTGTCAGGGAAGGATGTGGTGGAAATGTGGGACTTTTTCAAGGAGCAGATACGACGTGTCCTTGATATGTATGTACCGATCAGGCAGGAAAGAAATGGTCGTGTGAGGGAGCCTTGGTTGACGAGGGAGGTTGAATGTCTAGTAAAGAGGAAGAAGGAGGCTTACATAAGGTTGAGGAAACAAGGTTCAGACAGAGCAGTGGAGGGATACAGGATAGCCAGAAGGGACCTGAAGAAAGGGATTAGGAGAGCTAAGAGAGGGCATGAAAAATCCCTGGCGGATAGGATCAAGGATAACCCCAAGGCATTCTATGCGTATGTGAGAAACCTGAGAATGACGAGAACGAGGGTAGGTCCGATCAAGGACAGTGGTGGGAGACTGTGTATTGAGTCGGAAGAGATAGGAGAGGTCTTGAACAAGTACTTCTCTTCAAAAAAAATTCTTTTTTTTTTGAGTTTGTAAGAAGGCCTATGGAGTATTATCGTTCATTAGCAGAGGGATTGAATTCAAGAGTCGTGAGGTGATGTTGCAGCTGTACAGGACTTTGGTTAGGCCACTTTTGGAGTACTGTGTGCAGTTCTGGTCGCCTCACTTTAGGAAAGATGTGGAAGCTTTGGAGAGGGTGCAGAGAAGATTTACCAGGATGTTGCCTGGAATGGAGAGTAGGTCGTACGAGGATAGGTTGAGAGTTCTCGGCCTTTTCTCGTTGGAACGGCGAAGGATGAGGGGTGACTTGATCGAGGTTTATAAGATGATCAGAGGAATAGATAGAGTAGACAGTCAGAAACTTTTTCCCCGGGTACAACAGAGTGTTACAAGGAGACATAAATTTAAGGTGAAGGGTGGAAGGTATAGGAGAGATGTCAGGGGTGGGTTCTTTACCCAGAGAATGGTGGGGGCATGGAATGCGCTGCCCGAGGGAGTGGTAGAGTCAGATTCATTGGCGACCTTTAAGCGGCATTTGGATAGGTACATGGATGGGTGCTTAATCTAGGATAGAAGTTCGGCACAACATCGTGGGCCGAAGGGCCTGTTCTGTGCTGTATTGTTCTATGTTCTATGTTCTATGTTCTATGATCTCCTTTGACTTTCACACATGGCCACTTGTTCTATTTTTACATCATTCTTAGGATGGGTGGTTTGGCCAGCATTTCTTCTCATTTCTCATTCCTCATTGCTCTGCAGGAGATGGATTTGAGCTGCCTTCTTGAATCATCCTTGGGACATAGGGACATCCACAGTGCTGTTAGAAAGGGAGGTGCCAGATTTTGATCCAGTGTCAGAGAAGGAACAGCAATATAGTTCCAAGTCAGGATAGTGTGTGGCTGGGAGGGGAAACTGCAAGTAATGGTGTGCCCATTCACCTGTTGCTTTTGTCCTGGGTAGTAGAGGTTATTGAGGAGCCTGAATGAGACAAAGTAGGGTACGGTGAGGAGACAGTGCATGTTGAAGGTGGTGATGGGAAGTGAATCATACAGGTTATGTTTTCTTGGATGGTGTCAAGCTGTTTGAGTGTTGCTGGAGCTGCATTCAGCCAGGCAAGTGGACAGTATTCCATCAGACTCATGAGCTCTGCCTTTGTAGACTTTGGACTACAGGCATTGTGGGCACAGAAGGTGACTTACTCGCCACAGAATACACCATCCTGCTCTTGTTGGCACATTATTTATATGGCTGGTCCAGTTCTATTTTAAACCAGCAGTAAACACCAGGATATAGATAGTGGGATATTCAGTGTGGTTAGTTTTTCTGGTTGAAGACTAACACCTTGCAAGCAAGTAGGCATCTGTTGTAACTTCAACAGATTGAAACTTTTAAGTATGCTTGGTGCTGCTCATAGACTGCCCTTCTACACTCTTAATTGAACTATGGTTGATCTCCTGGCCTGATGGCAATGGTAGAATGGGAGATACACCAAGCTATTAGTTTGCAGATTGCAATTTAATAATAATCTGCTACTGCTGATGGCTGACATACCTCATGGATGCCCGGCTTTGAGTTCCTAGATCTGTTTGAATTGTATCCCACTAAGCACAGTGGTAGTGCCACACAACATGAAGGAAAATATTGTCAAAGTGGAAACTGGATTACAAGGCAGTGACATCATAAATACATACCACTTCCTGTACCATATACTTGAAGCATGTGCAGTCTGTTTGCTGCATAAAACTGTTGGCATATGCTGTAGGTGTGACGTTATCATGGTGCAGTGCTCCATGACATATCCAGTCTCTTGATTGTTCCGTGCTCCCCATCATTACAAGCTGCCAGAACCTCCCTCTGTCCTGCAAAGGAATGCAAGCCACAGAGAGCAGCACCCTCTAACCCTGTTTGCTTAGAATGAATTAGGACCAATACAGATACTGGGAGCACATAGGTCAGCGGCTGAGAATTATGAAAGCAATGTGTACTAGATAAAGGCTAGCAGCCTTCAAATAAGTACAATGTCAGTGGGTACTAGGAAAACCAGCTAGCAGCTACAAGACACAACATGCCTAAGTGCAAGACATTTGTGTGTCCCTGCACACAAAACAACCTGTTAGAAGCATAGATATCATAGATGTCCCTGAACTACGACTGACATTGGAGGGCTGAAATGGAATGTGAGTTGATCTGAGAACAGTTATTGTGAATGTGGTGAGCCTAGAGTTTTGTCAGAGTAGATTTGCATGAATGAAGGGTCAAGCAAGATGGTGGCCACGTAGCATGCAGGATTGTTATTATGAAGAACCTTTTGGGTGATGGTCATGAAAAGCATTTGGTCTTCTGTACCCATCCATTGTGATTTGCCTATCGGGAATTTGAAACATATAGTTCCTCAGGAAGAGAGAAGACTTGGTAGCATTTAAGCAAGGCAAGTTGGGAACTTAATGTGATGAAAATAAGGTAGTGGTCATGCAAATACAAGATTCTGAAATTGCCATTTAAGGCTTGAGGGGGAGAAAGAAAGATTTTAAAAATCACAAAACATCTTTCTCGATGTTAACATTTCTGACTTTATTATTCTTTTTTTTTGCCACGTTTCTTGACATTGCTCACACCACAACAGAAGGGTAAAACTCTGCCCATAATATATATAGTGAAGAGCTCATTATTCAAACTATAATATACAATTTCAATTTGCATACTTAGATAAAACATATTCTTTGAGTAGTTTAATTGAATCCAAATTCCCCTCCAGAGGGCAGTATTATATTAATTTGTGAAAGTTTGCATTGGATTTTAATGGGAAAGATATCAAATGACTGAACATAACATCCAACATATATGATTTGGGGATGCTGGTGTTGGACTGGGGTGTACAAAGTTAAAAATCACGCAACACCAGATTATAGTCCAACAGGTTTAATTGGAATAACTATCTTTCGGAGCGCTGTTCCTTCATCAGGTGGTTGTGGAGTACACAGTTGCAAGACACAGAATTTATAGCAAAAGTTTACAGTGTGATGAAACTTAAATTATATATTGAAAAATACCTTGATTGTTTAAGTCTCTCATCTGTTAGAATGACTGTTAGTTTTACTTCTTTCATATGTAAATCACAAAACATTTTTAAAAGTTACATTCTCCGATGAACTTTAATAATTGGTGTCAGCTCAGATAATGTGTTGAAGGTGTTATCCCCCTGTGTGCTGCTGTCTATGCCATCGTGTTTAGACTGATTCTATTCTAAAAAATGAATTGACAGAATCTTACATGGATTCATGCAGTTTTTGAGCAAAGTACAATGTAACTCTGCAAGCATAAATTCACCCCACAAATCTCTGTGTGTGTGGGGGGGGGGGGGGGGGGGGGAAACGGGGGGGAGGTGGAGTTGTGAGTGTCTGTGAGAAAGAGCATGTGAGAGTGTGGGAGTGTGTGTGTGTGTGTATGTGTGTATAGAAGTGCCTGTGTGTTTTTGTAGGAGTGCCTATGTGTGTATAGTGCAATGGGTTCCTGGTTAAGGCCATCCCTCTGGGTACAGAACTTAGCTATTAGGCTCCGCTCGGCCACTTTTCGCTGCTGCCTGTCCCAAAGTCTGCCTTGGAGGATGGTCACCCGAAGGTCCAGGGTTGAATGTCCTGGACCACTGAAGTGTTCCCCAACTGGGAGGGAACATTGCTGTCTGTTGATTGTTGTGCGGTGCCCACTCATCCGTTGCCATAGCCTCTGCTCAGTTTCACCAATGTACCATGCCTCAGGGCATCCTTGCCTTTAGCATATGAGATAGACAACGTTGGCTGAGTCGCATGAGTACCTGCCACCTACATGGTGGGATGTGTCCCCATGGGTAATGGTGGTATCCATGTCCACACTCTGACATGTCTTGCAGCACCTACCGTGACAGGGTTGTATGGAGTTGTCCTGAAAGCCTGACAGTTTGCTACGAACCATGATCTGTTTTAGTTTTGGTGGTTGATTAAAGACGAGAAGTGGAGGTGTGGGGAAGGTCTTGGCAACGTGTTCATCCTCATTGATAATGTGTTGCATGGCGCAAAGAACATGGTGTAGTTTTTTGGCTCCTTGGAAGTACTGGACAACAAAGGGTACCCTGCCGGTTGCAGCACGTGTCTGTCTCCTGAGCCCTCCACAATCACCTGATGAAGGAACGTCGCTCCGAAAGTTAGTGTGCTTCCAATTAAACCTGTTGGACTATAACCTGGTGTTGTGTGATTTTTAACTTTGTACACCCCAGTCCAACACCGGCATCTCCAAATCATGTCTCCTGAGGAGGTCATTATGGTTTCTCGCTGTGGCATGTCAGAACTGGCGGTCGATGAGTTGAGCATCGTACCCCATTCATGTCACACTATAGATGACCCATTGCCCTATGCATACACACAGACACTCCTATATATATACACACACACACACACAGACACTCCTATACATACACACACACACACCTACAGACGCATACACTCCCACACTCACACATGCATCCTCTCACAGACTTAGACCTCTTTACACTCACACACAGACAGATACGCTGTCTCCCACAAATACCCACTATGCCCTGCACCCCCCCCCCCACCCCCACACACACACAAACACACACAAAATCACATGCACACATACATGGGATGAAATTGTGGGATGAATTTGTGCTTGCAGAGTTACATTGTACTTTGCTCAAAAACCGCATGAATCCATGTAAGATTCTATCAATTCATTTTTTAGAATACAATCAGTCTAAACATTATGGCACAGACAGCAGCACACGGGGGGCTATCACCTTCAACGCATTATCTGGGCTGACAACCCTGGCCGACCCATTATCTCAGCATGCTCCTGCCCCACTGAACTCATCTCTACCTAGATTGACACTGTCCTATCCCCCCTAGTCCAGGAACTCCCCACATACGTTCGAGACACCACCCACACCCTCCACCTCCTCCAAGACTTCCGTTTCCCCGGCCCCCAACGCCTCATCTTCACCATGGATATCCAATCCCTCTACACCTCCATTCGCCATGACCAGGGCCTCCAAGCCCTCCGTTTTTTCCTCTCCAGACGTCCCAACAGTACCTTTCCACTGACACTCTCATTCGTTTGGCCGAACTTGTCCTCACCCTTTACAGTTTCTCCTTTGAATCCTCCCACTTTCTCCAGACCAAAGGCGTAGCCATGGGCACACGTATGGGCCCCAGCTATGCCTGTCTCTTTGTTGGCTATGTAGAACAGTTGATCTTCCGTAATTACACCGGCACCACTCCCCACCTCTTCCTCCGCTACATTGATGATTGCATTGGCGCCACCTCATGCTCCCGCGAGGAGGTTGAGCAATTCATCAACTTCACCAACACATTCCACCCTGACCTTAAATTTACCTGGACTATCTCTGACACCTCGCTCCCCTTCCTGGACCTCTCCATCTCTATTAGTGACGACCGACTTGACACTGACATTTTTTACAAACCCACCGACTCCCATAGCTACCTGGATTACACCTCTTCCCACCCTACCTCTTGCAAAAATGCCATCCCGTATTCCCAATTTTTCCGCCTCCGCCGTATCTGCTCCCAGGAGGACCAGTTCCACCATAGAACACACCAGATGGCCTCCCTCTTTAGAGACCGCAATTTCCCTTCCCACGTGGTTAAAGATTCCCTCCAACGCATCTCGTCCATATCCCGCACCTCCGCCCTCAGACCCCACCCCTCCAACCATAACAAGGACAGAACACCCCTAGTGCTCACCTTCCACCCTACAAACCTTCACCAACCAAATCATCCGCCGACATTTCCGCCACCTCCAAAAAGACCCCACCACCAGGGATATATTTCCCTCCCCACCCCTTTCCGCCTTCCGCAAAGACCGTTCCCTCCGTGACTACCTGGTCAGGTCCACACCCCCCTACGACCCACCCTCCCATTCTGGCACTTTCCCCTGCCACCGCAGGAACTGTAAAACCTGTGCCCACACCTCCTCCCTCACCTCTATCCAAGGCCCTAAAGGAGCCTTCCACATCCATCAAAGTTTCACCTGCACATCCACTAATATCATTTATTGTATCCGTTGCTCCCGATGTGGTCTCCTCTACATTGGGGAGACTGGGCGCCTCCTAGCAGAGCGCTTTAGGGAACATCTCTGAGACACCCGCACCAATCAACCAAACCTCCCCGTGGCCCAACATTTCAACTCCCCCTCCCACTCTGCCGAGGACATGGAGGTCCTGGGCCTCCTTCACCGCTGCTCCCTCACCACCAGACGCCTGGAGGAAGAACGCCTCATCTTCCGCCTCGGAAAACTTCAACCCCAGGGCATCAATGTGGACTTCAACAGTTTCCTCATTTCCCCTTCCCCCACCTCACCCTAGTTCTAAACTTCCAGCTCAGTAACTGTCCCCATGACTTGTCCGACCTGCCTATCTTCTTTTCCACCTATCCACTCCACCCTCTCCTCCTTGACCTATCACCTTCATCTCCTCCCCCACTCACCCATTGTACTCTATGCTACTTTCTCCCCACCCCCACCCTCTTCTAGCTTATCTCTCCACGCTTCAGGCTCACTGCCTTTATTCCTGATGAAGGGCTTTTGCCTGAAACGTCGATCTTGCTGCTCGTTGGATGCTGCCTGAACTGCTGTGCTCTTCCAGCACCACTAATCCACCAGTTGTTAAAGTTCACCGGAGAATGTAACTTTTAAAAAAATGTTTGTGATTTACTTATGAAAGAAGTGAAACTAACATAGTCATTCCAACAGATGAGACACTTAACAGACAATCAAGGTATTTTTCCATGTATAATTTCAGTTACATCACACTGTAAACTTTTGCTATAAATTCTGTGTCTTACAACTGTGTACTCCACAACCACCTGATGAAGGAGCTTTGCTCCGAAAGCTAGTGCTTCCAATATGTAGCAATCTTAGCAGCACATATGGTAAAAGTATTTTCCAGTTTGCCATTGGCAGAAAGAGAGGGCTGAACTTTATCTGGGTTTGAAGACTGGAGATGTGAGGACATTCTGAAGTTTCAGGGGAGGTCAGGAAGGGGCAGGAGAGGCATTGAATAGCCTGCTCATACCTAGGCCTATTGAGGCACTTAAGTGACCAGTTTATACTGTGGAGGGAGCCCAACAGCTTTAGCTGTGTCATTTATTTTTCAGGCGGGGTTGGGGAAGCCTCCTTATCCTGACCCTGGCCCAATCTCAGGCATCCACGCTTAAAATCATTGTTCTTTTTAATCTCACTTCAAGTCCTCGATAACCAGGACCCCTTTACTCATGAACAAGGCCCCCGATGTCAGATCTTCCTAGGCTCTTTGGTGTGACGGAACTGCACTCCTGGCTGTGACTGCTCAGTCTACAAAGCTACCAGTCATCTCATTAAACAGAAGCTATTTAAGACAAGACACCTTTTTCAGAAAAGTGTTAATAAGTCTCACTTTAAAGTCTTGCATTGCCAGGGTTAAACTACTATGGGCAGCAGTCTGGATTGTGATGACTCTGCTGAATTTTAATTGAGAAGTGTCTGTTTCTGTGCTGTACATCTGTATGACCCAATGACTCTAAGTGGGAAGACGCTGGGACTACAGTATTCTGTAAGATCCAGTCCACATCAGTCTTACACACACATGATAAACTTATTGCCATTTCTAGCTGGGGAACAGATGAAGGCTTGCTATAGGACATAACATTTTTGCATAAAGTCTGTGGTTTGGCATGCTACTGATCACTGTTGTTCCGGTTCCCTTTTCTCTAGTTGAAAAACACATAGCAACCCAGCAAATATTTATCATAATTTTCAAGTTCAAGTTAAAGACAAATTCTTTGATCAAATGTGCACTTGGAATGGAAAAACGTGGTCACTATTACTCAGAAGTTTCTGCACCAGGATTTCAAAAAAAGCATATTAAATAAAACACCTACCTATATTTAGGCAAATATTTGAATTTCACAGTACTCTCAACCCATAGGTTCAATCTCAGTCTCCTGAGCTGGTTAAGAAATGTAACGATTTTAAACTGTTCAATCTTTAGAAGTATTCACTGCTGTAGTTCTTCATAACAGATCTCTCAGCTTCAATTGTACATCAATATTAATGGTAAACATTCAATTATAATGAAGGTAAGCAAGCAGGTACAGCAGGTAGTGAAGAAGGCTAATAGCATGCTGGCCTTCATAACAAGAGGGATTGAGTATAGAAGTAAAGAGGTTCTTCTGCAGCTGTACAGGGCCCTGGTGAGACCACACCTGGAGTACTGTATGCAGTTCTGGTCTCCAAATTTGAGGAAAGACACTCTGGCTATTGAGGGAGTGCAGCGTAGGGTCACAAGGTCAATTCCTGGAATGGCGGGATTACCTTACACTGAAAGACTGGAGTGACTGGGCTTTTATACCCTTGAGTTTAGAAGACTAAGAGGGGATCTGATTGAGACATATAAGATTATTAAAAGATTGGACATTTTGCAGGCAGGAAACATGTTTCTGCTGATGGGTGAGTGCCGATCTAGAGGACACAGCTTAAAAATACGGGGTAGACCATTTAGGACAGAGATGAGGAGAAACTTCTTCACCCAGAGAGTGGTGGCTGTGTGGAATGCTCTGCCCCAGAGGGCAGTGGAGGCCCAGTCTCTGGATTCATTTAAGAAAGAGTTGGATAGAGCTCTCAAGGATTGTGGAATCAAGGGTTATGGAGATAAGGCAGGAACAGGATACTGATTAAAGATGATCAGCCATGATCATATTGAATGGTGGTGCAGGTTCGAAGGGCAGAATAGCCTACTCCTGCACCGATTGTCTATTGAATGTAAATTTGACATGTAGTGAAAAACAACATTGGTGTCGGTCTTGACCTGATGTGATAGTGTAGAACGAGTGATATCAAATCAGCAGTTTGTGTTATGTCTCTCACAACTTTTTATTTTTTATTTTGCATTAAAATGAATGTCCATAACTATTGAAAGAGCTGTAATGCAGGCTGTTAATGTGCCATCACCCATTCAGACTACTGCACAAAGTGAAATCTCTGGATTATAAAGCATTTCACTTTTTCTTATTATGCTTGAGTTGCATACACACAAGCTTTTTGATTACTTCTTTATTTCTACTTTGTCATCTAATTGTTTGATTATCAAAGGAAAAATATCAACTGACTTTTTAATTGGTTCTTTTTCACACTAGAGGTACTGGACAAATCAAATATTGTGAATAAGAAATATTTCTAATGCATGTTACAGGACATAAATGCTAATTTACCTTTATATGGCCAACAAGCATATCCTAGTGCATCCTTACTTGTCCTTCAGATAAACGTCATTCTTCTTCAGAAAGAGTATATGTAGTTTATCAGGTAACAGTTGTACCATGACCAAGAAGCAAACTTTCCATCACGTGACATATTGAGTGAATGTTGGCATACATTCTTATCATGGGAAAACTCCCACAAGAAACCTAATTGAGATCAGCTAACTCAGAACAAAACAATTTCATTTTTAATTGGAAAATAAACATAACCCAAAACTTTATGAATAATTCAAATCAGAAAAAAATGCAGCCAATGTATGTATATTTTTATCATGACATACAACAGTTAAGTTCTAATATAGATATTAACAGGGTAAATTTAAAATAGCATTTCTTTACAATATGATTTCTAAACCTGAGGATGTTTCTCAATAAAATTGCCTGTTCTATTTATCTAATCTACTGCTGATTCATTCCCTTGTTATTTCTTTGAAAAAAAAATACAAATAGAGCTTATGTAGTGTTGAAAACTTCTATCTGCTTTCCACAGTCAGCTATGAACTCAAGAGCTATCCACATAGTTGAAAATTATGACTGTGTCACAGTTTTGACGATGTCAGTTTCACTGAGTTTCATGAAGGGTTTCTGCTCACAAGACCTAACAAGTCGTCTTGCCATATCTTACCAAACTCCCCTCACTAACTACCTACTTGCCCTCTACGTTATCCCCTTTGATTCTAGCCTCAGTCTATCACTCACCGTACCTAGAACAACTCACTACTGCTGGGATATCTTGGAATTAACCTGCATCCCTCGTGCTGGCATCACAATTAACGAACCACTTTGTGGCTGGACACGCTTTTGTTCGGAAGCTGCCTTGGTCCTGATATTTTCCCAAACATGGGAGACAGGGAGAAAGTTGGCACCTCATTTTCACTCATGGACTTGGATGTTCTCCTAGAAGGATGGATGCAGGCCCAGGATGTTCTCTTCCTCAAGACCAGCAAAGGAAGCTACAGCCTGATTTGAGATTGCCATATGGGTCAGTGCAGGAATGCACAACAATTTAGCAAGACGGTCAAATGACCTTCTCCACTCCGCCAGGATAAAGTACACTATTTTCTCTCCAGTACCTCATATGCACTCTATCTCTGCTACTGTACCCACCTTCCACCAAAGCTCATGCTCTGTAACTCTCACAATTGCCTGCAACATTTTCCTCACTTGCTCTCACCTACCCTAAAGTATCCTTGCTGCAGCATTACAATGGTAATTACTGTTGCATCAAAAAGTAAATCACTGAAGTGCAGCAGTGTAACTGGATCAAGATATTTGATGAGGATTCAAAGAGATTGGTATCTATAAAGTACCAATGTCATGAACTTGAAGTGTGTGTGGCTGGTATCTATGGAACATGACCTGAGATGCTGAGCCTTGTGTCCAACATGGAGGTACTTTGGAGTAAGCACTGCGCTGAAGCAGCAAGGTAGCCCTTCTGACTTCCATCTTAAAACTTCTAGGTGTCCAGTTTGCTTGTGGTGATTGGAACAATAGTAAGCTGCATGTTACTGAATAACAATTAACAAGCAACAATTCCCATTAATAGATAATGTGTCACTGCCTAGCAAGAGTCTCATCTCAACATCCAGAATTTAGTTAAAAGAAGCACCACTGACATCAAGATAGGCTTTACCGGACTTCTTGCATGATTCTGCCACACTTCCTCAAAATCAACCCAGGGTAAAGTGTTCTAGAACTTTGTCTTTTTCTTCTGGGAGTGGTTAGGTTTCCAGGAGTCGTGGTGAGCTTTGTCAGAAACGATGCAGAGCAGGCCGGGCAGAAGACACTTTGTCGAACTCTTTTTAAAAAAAAAATCTCATATCAGTCACCAGTTCCCATCCCTCATCTCCCATATATTTCTTATGGTTCTTTCTAGCCCCTATGACAATTTAGAGGCAATTCATACCAACCCATCACCACTCTCCCACCAACCCATCTACATCCCAGTATTCAACTTATGACCTTGGGTAAGGTGAAGTACAAAATAGCTGTAAATCTATTGCAGATTTTATTTAAAAATCTAATTAATTAAATCCCATTCACTTTATTTACATTCCTTCAACTACATAATCATTTATAAAACAAACAGGTCATCGTAATGCTGAATCCTTATAAAAATGGAATTAGTAGTTCCGCTTCAAATAATTTAAAATTACTTGCGGCTGTCAATCAAATTGTGAAGTAGTAGACACCCCACTGAGAAACTGGAAAGTTGTAAAATCAAACAGACAGCCCTTCCCCAGGCTTCTGTGAATAGAAAGGATGAAATGGCAAGCAATGACGAACAATGATATTCCACAGACTTTTTTCATATTCACAAAGGGCAGCGATTTTAAATACCTTTTTTCGCACATTTCACCGTACTTTTTGCCAGTTCGCTTCATAGTTCTAATGAGTTTATGCATTTTTTTTCACTGTTATGTCTACTTTTAGTAATCTCAGAACACACTTTAACTATCCCAAAGAGCAGGTCACCTCTCACAAAGGGACCTGACTTCTCCAAGGTGCCCCAGGACAGATTGGAAAGGGAACCTACTTCACTGCTCCTAGCATTGCTCTTCCCCTAAAAGGTGAGACTGGACATGAGGTCTCCACACATTTGTACCTTAATTTTCACACATCCGGATCCCTCCTCCAGGCCAACTAAAATCAAACTAGAGACAGTTGCTGTTACATCTGGGCAACTGCCTCTGCGAGCAACAGATTTGTGAGTTCAAATTTACCATCGTGTTTCAAAGATAGTTGTGATCATTTGAGAGTGCTGCTTCCAGATTTAATTTTCTGCCATTGTCATAAATGTCCCTAAACTCCAAAGTGAAATCCTGAAGGATTGAATGGTGTGTAAGTTTATTCTAAAGCGAGCATGATAAAGTGGTGAGGCTGATGGTTTGGTGATGATCACTTGCATGGACAAAGTTTGAAAGAGGATGGTGTCCATGGAGCTTGCAGGAGCATTGTGAAGAAAAGTTGTTTGAAGGTTCAGAGAAACAACAGACTGGGAAAATGGCCTATGGTCACTGTTTCAGTGAGGCAGACTGGGAGTAGTGATCTGAGGTTTTTTTTTATTTCAAAAATAAACTTTATTCATAAAATTATTTGGGTCTCTTTACAATTGATCATGCCATTCTTGTGCACACATTACATTTCTTTACACACAGACATTGAAATTTATTTTTCCTATATTAAAGTCTGTACATTTACTATCCAGCTCTTCTGCTGAGGCGTCAGTGGAGCCCAAATGACTGCATGGCCCCCCTGTTCTTCTTAGGCAGG